>NC_068913.1:97608333-98222500 GCF_023091745.1 Budorcas taxicolor
TCCTTGCACTAATGTTAAAACTGACATTTCTTTCCAATGAAAAATAAGATAAGCTATTAAGCACTGTTGAATCCACTGCATCTGATCGAAAAGGCCTTTAAAAAAAAAGAGGGAAAAAAAGACAAAAAGATAAAAAAAGGTGGTGGAGGACGAGCCTCCGCTTTGCTTCGGATTGACCTTTCTTGCCACAACTAGTCAAAGAATGAAATGTGGAGTCAGACCTCAGAACCTAAGCCCATTGCACATTTTCTACTCAGAGGAGAACACTCCTTTCCTGTGTATAACGTTTTAGAGTCTCTGATTCCAGCCTGATGCAGGTTAGTTTGTAAGGGTGATGCTGATGTTAAAGGCTCTTACCTGTTTGCCCTGGAGCCCACAGACTCCCTTTAATCCAGGTTCTTGGTCCCAGTTGGTATTATTTCTTGCTGCCTTTTGTATCTTAATACAGAATTTGCTCAAACGGGTAATGTTTATACGTGGTATGGAATTAAAAAAATATACACAACAGTGATAATTCAGTCCCCCTCCCTCCACTCTCCCCCCGCCCACTTCCCTCCAGGGTCGCCTCTTGCTGTGCTTTCTGCAAACCACTTGGAAGACGGTCCCTTCTTTCTGCTCGAGTCAGCTGCTCAGTTTCAGTTTCAAACAGCTCTCCTCACAGTCACTTGAGCTCTGTTGTCCTTGCTTGTTCCCTTGGCATCTGAACAACAGCTTTGAGCAAATCTACTCTCTTGGGTCTTCAATGCCAGAGAAACGTCATGTTCTTCCTGTGTTTCCAACATCCCCAGGCCCTGCTCCCCACTCCCCAGACATTAGCTTCTCCATTCTTTCTCTCCTCTACATGCTCCAGTTCGTGCTGAAGGACCCCAGAGGCCCTATCCTGGCCACCTCTGGTCTCAGTGTAGCATCTGACAGTCTTGTCTCCATTTTCCTACTGAAGCTCTCTTACTCCTGGACTCTGAGACCTCTGTGCTAGCAATTCTGTTGCCTTTCTAAGTGCCCCTTCCTGTCTCTGAGACGTCTCTTCCTACCTCTGTGCATAGTCCAGTCATTTCTTCTTCCCTCTCTCCCTTTCCATCCTTCACTCTCACCTCTATTATGAAGGTGATTCTCAAATCTGTAGCTTTAGACCTGACCCTCTCATTGAACCTCAGACACTATTTTCAACTTTCTGCTGAACAGTTCCACCACAACCTCCAATGGTCAGCTGACAGCCACACTCGTCTTCTACCTCTGATACTATCCCTTCTTTCCACCTTTAGGATTTCTCAAAATAGGTCCGTGATTCTCCCAGTCACCCTTAACTTTTGCAGACATCTTCTTCATCCCCCTGACTAGTCAATTCCCCTTTAACATTTTCTGCCATAATCCTCCTGTTATTTCAGTTCATACAGCTGACATTTCATGTCCAAGTTTTTCTGGCCCAGAACCTGAAGGATGTCAGTAAACTTCTAACTAATTCTCCTTTAACCCTAACTCTTTATCCCCAATCCACTCCACGTATCACCCTCAGGAAAACATCATCCGACATGATTTTATCTTGTCACTCTTCTAAACAGAGTTATTTATTTATTTTTTTAGCTTATATAAGCTGACATGAGGGCTTCCTAGGTGGTGCTAGCGGTAGAGAATCCACCTGCCAATGCTGGAGATGCAAGAGATGAAGGTTCAATCCCCGAGTTGGAAAGATCCCCAGGAGAAGGAAATGGCAACCCGCTCCAGTATTCTTGCTTGGAAAATCCCATGGAGAAAGGAACCTGGTGGGCTATGGTCCATGGGGTCACAAAGAGTTGGACATGACTGAGAGACTGAACACACACACACACAAGCTGTTGTGAAGCAGACAAAATTCTATAGATTCATATCTTCCTTTTTGCCTGGTTTCAATAACCAAAAGGAAACATTAGCATATATTGATCTTGAAAACTCTGTTGCTGAAAGAAAACAACTTTTTAGCCTGACATCCAAGTCAATCTCAAATTATCTTTTCTAGTTTACCTACTATCTTTTTTTGGTCTTATATTAGAGGTCTTAGAGTATGGCGGCTTTGACAAAGGGCTCTGGGTTCATTCTGCCCAGTCTGTATTCCAGATCTTCCAAATACTTATTAAGTCACTTCAAGGAAGTTTTTAAAAACCCTTCCAAGTTTTAATTTGCACACTTTTTTTTTTTATTAACAATGGGAGTTATGTACCTATGTTATAGATTGGTCTCTAGATTATTTAATCCCTATAACCTTTGTAAAACTTTAGTGATTGCCTGACACATCATGGTGTCAAATAAAATTTTCACCCTTGTTGTTATTTTCCCAAATATGAGACCTTTGCTTAAGACAAACTCATGTAACCACTCCTCTTTTTCTGAAGCAAGCATTTTAATTTTATTATTATTTTTATCCAAGTGTAGTTAATTTATAACGCTATGTGATTTTCAGGTATTGAATGTTTTGAACGAAGTGATTCAGTTATATATATATATATATATATATATATATGTATACACATTTATATTCTTTTTCAGATTCTTTTCCATTACAGATTATTATAATATACTGAATACAGTTCCCTTTGCTATACAGTAGGACCTTGTTGTGTATCTATTTTATGTTTGCTGGTGGTGGTTTAGTCATTATGTTGAGTCTGACTCTTGCGACCCTGAGGACTGTAGCCCACCATGTTCCTCTGTGCATGGAATTCTCCAGGCAAGAATACTGGAGTGGGTTGCCATTTCCTTCTCCAATTTTATGTGTAGTAATGCATATCTGTTCATCTCAAATGCCTAATTTATCCCTCCCCCTCTGTTCCCTTTGGTAATCATAAGTTTGTTTTCTATGTCTATGAGCCTATGAGTCTATTTCTGCCATATGTATCATTATGTTTTTTAGATTCCACATGTAAGTGACATCATATGATATTTGTCTTTCCCTGTCTTCCTTACTTCACTTAGTATGATCATCTCTAGGTCCATCCACCTTGCTGCAAATGGCAGTGCTTCATTCATTTTTATGGCTGAGTGATATTCTATTGAAGCTGAAACTCCAATACTTTGGCCACTTGATGCGAAGAACTCACTCATTTGAAAAGACCCTGATGCTGGGAGAAATTGAAGGCTGGAGGAGAAGGGGACGACTGAGGATGAGATGGTTGGATGGCATCACTGACTCAATGGACATGAGTTTGAGTAAGCTCCAGGAGTTGGCGATGGACAGGGAGGCCTGGAGTGCTGCAGTCCATGGGGTTGCAAAGAGTCGAACGCGACTGAGTGACTGAATTGAACAAACTGATACTCTATTGTATGTATATACCACATCTAACACTACCTCTCGAATAATGCCTTGTGCATTCCTTCCCTTTGGCTTTGTTCAGGGTTCTTGGTTCATTTGAAAATCTTCAGTTCAGTTCAGTTCAGTTCAGTCGCTCAGTTGTGTCCTATTCTTTGTGACCCCATGAATCGCAGCACGCCAGGCCTCCCTGTCCATCACCAACTCCCGGAGTTCACTCAGACTCACGTCCAGCGAGTCAGTGATGCCATCCAGCCATCTCATCCTCTGTCGTCCCCTTCTCCTCCTGCCCCCAATCCCTCCCAGCATCAGAGTCTTTTCCAACGAGTCAACTCTTCGCATGAAGTGGCCAAAGTACTGGAGCTTCAGCTTTAGCATCATTCCTTCCAAAGAAATCCCAGGGTTGATCTCCTTTAGAATGGACTGGTTGGATCTCCTTGCAGTCCAAGGGACTCTCAAGAATCTTCTCCAACACCACAGTTCAAAAGCATCAATTCTTCAGTGCTCAGCTTTCTTCACAGTCCAACTCTTGCATCTATACATGACCACTGGAAAAACCATAGTCTTGACTAAATGAACCTTTGTTGGCAATGTAATGTCTCTGCTTTTCAATATGCTACCTAGGTTGATCGTAACTTTTCTTCCAAGGAGTAAGCATCTTTTAATTTCATGGCTGCAGTCACAATCTGCAGTGATTTTGGAGCCCAAAAAGATAAAGTCTGACACTGTTTCCACTGTTTCCCCATCTATTTCCCATGAAGTGATGGGACCAGGTGCCATGATTTTAGTTTTCTGAATGTTGAGCTTTAAGCCAACTTTTTCACTCTCCTCTTTCACTTTCATCAGGAGGCTTTTTAGTTCCTCTTCACTTTCTGCCATAAGGGTGGTGTCATCTGCATATCTGAGGTTATTGATATTTCTCCTGGCAATCTTGATTCCAGCTTGTGCTTCTTCTAGCCCAGCATTTCTCATGATGTATATCCATTTTTAAAAGTCCAACATTCCACTCCTGTGAAGCATTTCCCTGGTTCTTGTTCCACTGAAACTGTTCTGTATCGTACTGTTATGGGTAGGTACGTGTCCTTATAGAGGTGTCAAAGCCCATAGAACTATACAACACAAAGAGTGAACCCTGATGTAAACTATTGACTTTAGTTAACAATAATATATCATTATTGGCTCATCAATTGTAAAAAATGTGCCACACTAATTTTGGATGTTAATAATAGGGTAGGCAAGAAAAGATATGGAAACTCATTGTAATTTTCATTACTTTTTCTGTAATCCTAAAAAAAATGCTCTAAAAATAATGTCTATTAATTTAAAACAAACTGACCTATGAGCTCCTTTAAGGTGTATTTCTTCGTCTTCTGACTAACATTTGTCTGACTTGACAATACAGAGGAGACCCTTTAACGCATCATGGTAAACATTCTTCTACCTTTATGTTGATATTCCAG
This sequence comes from Budorcas taxicolor, assembly GCF_023091745.1. NCBI lineage: Eukaryota > Metazoa > Chordata > Mammalia > Artiodactyla > Bovidae > Budorcas > Budorcas taxicolor. Next base: position 97,613,074 of record NC_068913.1, read on the forward strand.
AGTAAAGAGACAATGTAGCTTAAGTAAAAGCAAGCATGGGATCAGAAAGGTCTGAGTTTACATCCTGGCTCTTCTCTTTACCCAATTATGTCACCCAGGACCAATTATTTAATTTCTTTGAGCCTCAATCACCTCATCTGTAGGATAGGGATAATACTATTTATCTGTTAGATTGTTGTGAGGATTATAGACAGAGATGTATTAAACATTAGTTGCCATCTCATTATTATGTGAGATAAAAGCTTTATTTTTTTTTATTGCCAACTGAACTGCCAGAGGAACACATTCCTAATGAGGTTTTATTAAAAAAACAACAAAAAAAAACCAAAAAAAAAAAACCAAAAGGTGATTGCTTTTTGGACCAAAAAATGTGATCAGAATTGGAGAGATTAGATGAGTTAGTGATGAGCATAGATACAAAGAGATTTTTATCGTCAGATATATGCTATTCAGAACATGAAAGAAAGTCTACAAATATTAGCTGAATCTGAGCTGCCATAGCAAGATTACATTAATCAGTAATTGGTGTTTTGTGCGTCAGAGATTTTTTTGGTTATCCTTTTATTTTAATATTTTTTAAAATTAACTTTTCCTGGAGTATGACTAACAGTCGCCAGGACATGGAAGCAACCAAAATGCCCATCAAAAGATGAGTGGATAAAGATGTGGTTTACGTGCAGCCAAGTTTTTCACTTAGGTCTTCATCTCGCAGATACAACACCTGGCACACATAACCTCCAAGGTCACTGCGGTGGAGGATCAGGCCCGGAAGTGGGTTAAATCACTTCTGTTTACATCGCACTGGCCAGAACTCATGCACATGGCCCCAGCCTCATTGCAAGAAGCTTGGGAGACAGTCCCTCCCTGGTGTTTAGAAAGAGGAGGCATCGGTGAGTGCAGAGCAGAGTCTCTGCAGAATCATCTCTCTGCCGAATCATCTTAACCAAAGTATGTGGCTTCAAAACTAATTTTTCCATTGCTAGGCTGGTGCTTTGGTTTGAAAATGAAATACTGGTTATTTCAGATGGTGGTTGAATGGGATGACTAAGAAAAGAGAGGGTGATTGCTCATTAATTGAAAGAGAGAAGACCAGTTTCTTCTGCAATAAATTATTTGAAGTAGTGCTTCAACATTTTAATGATGATAAAAGAAAACCGTCTGGGTCATTGCAGCCAATCCCAGTAGGAAATGTTGTCCTCTTAAACTATGGATAAAAATGTCAAAAATGAAATCCATCTCCGTCTGCAAGTTAAAAGTAGAGAATGGTGTAGTTTTGCTGAAGAAACAGGGCCTGAGTTACTTTGAAGTCTGGAACCATAGAGTCACTTCTCTCTTTTACAGACCTGTCCATCACATTTCACATATTCACTTTGTTCCTAGGGAGCATTTCATTAAAACAACAGAACTGACAGATGACGGAATCAATTTTCGTCTCTAGCCCACATGGCCCAAAGTGAATACATAAATCAACAAGAACATCTTGAGGAACCAAGTGGGCTGGAATCCTCTGGTTTATTATCATTGCAATTACTCTTATTATTTGTTTGATTTAGCAAAGGTGGCCTAATTTAATTTGTAATAGTTATGATAATACCATTTGGGTGCCAGATAACAATCTTGTAGCTCATTAGGTAATTTCCAAAACAAATATCCATCATCAAACATGCTTAATCTCAGTTCAGCTCCTGGAGGGACAGAAGTGAAGAGAGCGAGCCTCACAGCCCAGCATCTTCTGCCCGCAGGCAGAGTCCAGGCACAAGGTTGGATTCAATGAGCAGCCCACAGGCAGTCCTGGCCTCCCTCCTTGGGCACCATTTCTTCATGCCTTCCTCTTACTAATGGTTGAGAGCACAGCCATAGCTCCATCACTTACAATCCAGAAAGTTATTGTTGGCATTGCTGTTCAGTCACTTAGTTGAGTCGAGCTCTTTGCAATCCCATGGACTGCAGCACACCAGGCCTCCCTGTCCTTCACCACCTCCCAGAGTTTGCTCAAGCTCATGTCTATTGAATCGGTGATGCCATCCAACCATCTCATCCTCTGTCGTCCACTTCTCCTCCTGCCTTTAATTTGTCCCAGCATTAGGGTGTTTCCTCATGAATCAGCTCTTTGCATCAGGTGGCCAAAGTATTAGAGCTTCAGCTTCAATGTCAGTCTTTACAAAGAATATTAAGGCTTGATTTCCTTTAGGACTGACTGGTTTGATCTTCTTGCTGTCCAAGGGACTCTCAAGAGTCTTCTCTAGCACCACAGTCGAAAAGCATCAGTTCTTCAGTGCCCAGCCTTCTTTATGGTCCAACTCTCACAACCATACATGACTACGGGAAAAACCATAGCTTTGACTATACTGACTTTTGTCAGCAAAGTAATGTTTTTCGTTTGAATATGCTGTCTAGGTTTGTCATAGCTTTTCTTCCAAGGAGCAAGTGTCTTTTAATTTCATGGCTGTAGTCACCATCTGCAGTGATTTTGGAGTCCAAGAAAATAAAGTCTGTCACTGTTTCCATTTTTTAGCCCATCTATTTGCCATGAAGTGATGGGACCAGTGGCCATGATCTTTGTTTTATAAATGTTGAGATTTAAGCCAGCCTTTTCACTCTCCTCTTTCACCTTTCATCAAGACGCCCTTTAGTTTCTCTTCTCTTTCTGCCATTAGGATAGTGTCATCTTCATATCTGAGGTTTTGCATATTGCATAACAAGAGAGTTATGGGAGATCCTTATGAACCACTGAACATAGTGCCTGGCTTGCAAATTGTCCCCAGATGTTATTATTTGCTCCCGTTTCCCTTTCTCATGATGTCTTAGGTTGGTAAAGGGGCTCCTGAGAGCAGTGCCAAGCCTTCCAATGGCCATTTACGAAAGAAGGAAGGGCATGAAACACTTCTGATGGGCCCTGGCTCATCTGCACATCGGTTTCAGTATTTTCCTTTACCCTCACCAGGAGCCTGAGAGAGGAGGTGTCTGCTTCCTTTTACAGGTGAAGATACAAAGGCTTAAAGAGTTTGGGTTCCTTGCCCAAGGTCACAACAGCTGGTGGGGGGTAGAGCTGGGGTTACAACCCACATGTCCACTCAAGTTTACTGCTCTGGGTGCTTTATTTACTGCATCCTCTGAGAACTGGAGGGAATGGGTGAAAGGCTGAAAAGGCAGCTGCCACACTCCCCCACCTCCCGCACCCATTGACAGAGTAGACAGATGTGTTGGTAACCAGCTGGCAGGAACCCAGTCATCTCTTACAGGCTCCGTGAGTCCCTTGGGGGTCTTGCCCTCAGCTTGGCGTCCCATCTGCTCCCTTGCCTGGAGAGCTCTGAGGGGAAGTGCAGGTGGTTAAGCCCGTTGCCCCTAAGGTGGGGCTTGTGTTGCCTGCTGTGAGGGGCTGGAACCAGAATGGAGGTTGGCAGCTGGATCTGGAGCAGGCAGTGCTAAGGACCCTTCCACACCTCCCGGCAGCGTGTCCTCCGCCGGCCCCCCAGCCTCCGTGGGTTGAACCCTGAGGAAGAACGTGGGGCTCCGTCTTGATGCAGGAAGAGGGACTGAAGGGCCCTGCAGGTAAGGGTTCCACCACAAGGATACCTTCTTGCTCTCCATTCCCCACCCCTCGCCCCAGTAATGGTCACAGGGTTTGCAAGTCCTGCAGGCTCAAGAGCTATTTCTACGGGACCTCCTTCCAGCCTGTTCTGCCTTCTGGCTTGGTCTGCCTCTGTGCCCAGTGTGTTTTCCTCTCTGTTCATTCCCTGTTTGTGTGGGGCGTGGGGCAGTGAGTTAGAGGAGTCCAGGAGGGGGCACTGGACAGAAAAGAGGGAACTGGGCCTTCCCAGGCCTGTGTGTTTTCTTCTGAAGTCTGGCTCGGACTCCATGGGGTTATCAGGTGGCCACTTAGCTTTAACCCAGGCAGGCCTCCAGAGTCTATCCCTGAGCTCTTCATTACAGTCCATGGGTGTCCTATCCCAGATCACCTTTCCTTATACAGCAGGATGGAGCAGGGAGGGGCTGCTGGTGTAAGAGGCAGGAGCCTGGGACTCGGGCATTATTCACTCAATATCTGCCTCCCCTTTCCTGCCAATGGTCCCTTCCTCTGAAGGTGCAAGTTTTATTAGATGATTCCTGTGGGCCCTCCCTCCCCAGCATTTCTGGATTTTTGAACTTTGAGATCTGCACCACAGCCCTTGCATTCACTTAATTTAAGCCTCATGACTCTCCAAGGCCAGTACCATGTGTTGAGAATTCAGCCGGCAGCACCTCTAAACTACACGTGGCCAAATAGGTAACCTATAAATTCCCATCAACACTTTACATTGTACAATATTTCCTTTGGATTGATAGCGCTCCTCAAGTGAGGCCACTCCCCCACTTTTGACTCAACCTTCTAATCTGTTTCTCTGTCCTTGTCGCCTGGCAGAAGACTGCCTCTCCACCTCCATGAATGGCTGCCATCGTTGGTGTATCCAGGTCGCAGCACAGCCAGCGACTGTGTCCCAGCTAATCCAGTCCAGCTCGATTCAATGCGATCAAGCATCTGTGTGTGGAAATCTCTGGATTGGGCCCTGGAGCTATCACAGAGTGCGTGGTCCCTGGCTGGAGGAGCTGGCAGTCCCGTGGGGCTTGGATGGAGGCAGTGGTGGTGTGTGGGAGGGAATGAGGCGAATGCACCGATAACTTCCAATCTAGGGAGTCAGGGTCTCTCTTTTCTACTGTCATTGTGAGTCATACTCCCCCAGCTATGCGGGCCATGGAGACAGATTTTATGGGGACCCAGAGGATATGCAGAGGTGATTGCCAGGACCCTCTGTCCAGAGGACAACAGAGAAGACTGTTCACTGTCCTTGGGTTGGAGATGACTCGTCTGCCTTTTCCACTTGTCACCTCAAGGGAAGCTCTGCCACAAACGTGTTCTTTTTTTTTTAATATAGTATTTTAAAAAATATTTAATTATTTGACTGCCCCGGGTCTCAGTTGTGGCATGTAGGATCTTTAGTCGCGGCATGTGGGATCTAGTTCCCTGACCAGGGGTTGAACCCAGACCCCATGCGTTGGGAGCACAGCATTAACCACTGGACCAGCAGGGAAGCTTCTCACAAGGGTTTTATTGGGGCAAAACCGTGCACATATCTGTGGGCTGCAGGGGAAGCAGCACCAAGCATGTCCAGAGGTCAGTCCTGACCCAGCCCTGGTCCTTGTAACCTCCATCAGGTCCTAACCTCTTGGGCTTGGGAATGTCTTCTGGATGCTGTGTGGGTGGGACAGCACATTTCTGAGGTCGATCCCGGATCTACTGCTATGTTTTCCCCAAACTGCACACCCAGGACCTCCCACATTTACAGGCCAGGGGGAAAGCCCTCAGCGACCTCCTGGTAAATCCTTCAGCAGGGGCTCCTTCTTGTCCCAGGCCAGCTTCCATCCCTCCTCCCAGCACATGTGTGTGGTCCCTCACCTTCCCCCAAAACCGCATCCTAAGAACCACTATGTGCGCTGGGAATTGAAAACCATTTTCTTATTAAGTAAAGCATCTGCTGCCGAAACTGCATCCCACCTTTAAAATCCAATTAGCGTGGTTTGAGAGGTGCTCTTTTTAGGACTGATCCTCCCTCTGCTTCATTAGGATCACTGCCTGTGAACCTGCATGGGCAGCGAGCCCCAGTGCAGGGCCCTGTCAGGACCCTTTAGGAACTAGAGTTAGATGATATGGAAGAGAATGAGCAGGTAGTTTCATCAGAGATGGCCACACACTGAGAAATTGCAAATAACTTCTTCTGTAGCTTCTAATTGGGCAGTTGTCTTGTTGTGAAGTGTCTCAGGTAGTGAAGTGTGACTGGGGATAACAGTACCTTCTAGGAGAGCAGAAGTGCATGCATGTGTGTGTGTATGTGTGTGACGAGAAAGGTGCTGATTGGTTAGGGGTTCAAATGCCTGGAAGAGGAGGAGGTTTTACCTTAGTCTCTAGGCTTCTCGAAAGGTCCAAGAGAAAGCATCAGCTCCCCGGGCACCCCTTCTTTGGAGCTGACCCCTCTGCATCCCTAGAGGGGAGCCTCTTGTTTTTAGCCCTTGAGGCTCTGCCCTCCTCTGAGTGGCTCCCCAAAGACACAGCCTCCCTGGAGACTGAATTGGCAATGCTTCACCGAGAACAAAACCCTGGGATATGACAGTTCTTGCTCTTTAAATTGTCAAGGAAGGCAAGGTGCTTTGAACTGCAGCTGCTGGGAGGGCAGGGGGACCCTGCTCGGAGTCATCTCTGCCTCCATGAGTGTTCAGGGAGCGTGAAGAAGTGACAGAGAGACCAGCAGGTAGATTGGGCGGAGTGGCCAACATGAGCTCGACAGGCCGTTTGACGGTCAGGCCGTGAGGGTTCCCGGGAAGGCGAGTTTGCATCATCTGGGGCCGGTGCTCACTGAGCTGATGCCACAGACCGTCTGGGGGCTCCGGAGGGACTGAGCCCTGCTTTGGCCATTCACCATGACTCTGCCCCTTCAGGCACACACGGCTGGCCACCAGGTTGATGGCTCTGGGCTCTTGCTGGGACTCCACCTGTGTAGCTAGGACAGGAGGAAGTCAGGAGGTGTCCCTGACATTTCACATGGGATAAAAAGAACTGCCTGGGAGGTACAGTGTGGGGACTTCTCCATGCTGTCCCCGGGGATGATGAAGAGGTGGCCCAGAAGGAAGGAGAGTTCTGGATCAGCAGGGGGGAGGAAAGGAGTATGGTAGGGGGCAGATGGACCCAGCATAGAGGCATGGAGAGACTGGGACTTGGGTGAGGAAAGATGGGAACAGGAGGAGTAAGGGTGGGTCAATTCTCAAGAAAGCTTTTCTGGAGGGATTTAAATTTTAATATATGTCATAGAATGCTGGGATCAGTTCTTAGCTGTGGCATTTGCTGTTGGAACTTGGAGTAGTCACTTAGTCCCCAATGTGGATGCCCCATCTGAAACACTTTTGGTTCATCTAGTATGCTTTTTAGCCTGACCCTAAGTAAGTCCCTTCAGGGTGGTGGTGGTTGTTCAGTCAACATCATGTCCAGTTCTTTGCGACCCCGTGGACTGCAGCACACCAGGTCTCCTTGTCCTCCACTATCCCCTAGAGTCTGCTCAAGCTCATGTCCACTGGGTCAGTGATGCCATCCAACCTTCTCATCCTCTGTTGTCCACTTCTCCTGCCTTCAATCTTTCCCAGCATTAGGTTTTTTTTTCCCAATGAATCAGTTCTTTGCATAAGGTGGCCAAAGTATTGGAGCTTTAGCTTTAGCACCAGTCCTTCCAATGAACATTCAGGATTGATTTCCTCTAGGATTGACTGGTTTGATCTCCTTGCAGTCCAAGGGACTCTCAAAAGTCTTCTCCAACACCACAGTTCGAAAGCATCAATGCTTCAGCACTCAGCCTTTTTATGGTACACCTCTCACATCTGTACATGACAAAAGCATAGCTTTGACTATAAAGACCTTTGTCAGCAAAGCGATATCTCTGCTTTTGAATAACTGAGGGGAGTAGCCACATGTGTTTGTTACACATCCAGATCTTTAGGATATTCCCTGTAGCTCAGACAGTAAAGAATCTGCTTATAATGCAGGACACCCAGGTTTGACCCCTGGGTCAGGAAGACCCTCTGGAAAAGAGAATGGCAATCCACTCCAGTATTCTTGTCTGGAGAATCCCATGGACAGAGGAGCCTGGCGGGCTACAGGCTGTGGGGTCACAAAGAGTCTGGCACTACTGAGCAACTACTACTACAACTACAGCTCAGAAGGCCGAGCTGTCTCATTCTGCTCTCCCATTCCTTTGCCTGACTTTCAAAATACTTAGGTCTCCTGTCTTTCCTATTCTTGCGTCAAGGGGGGAGGAGGGAATGAAACAGGGGAGGAAGTAGAAAGGGGATAAACTGCTGTCCCTGAGTTAGATTGTGAGCATCTAGGACAAAGTCCTTTCTGACACACGGTATAGGGTTATTTTGTATTTTTGAATAGAGTTTCCAAGAAGGACCATGGCTCAAAATTGGGATTTACAGAGAGGGAGACAGAGGAAAAAAAAATCTTTCTTGCTTTCCCGCTGACCCTTAGCTTCAAGGTAAAGTTGTAGGGGCTTCTTTAGCTGCCACCTACTCCTTGCAAATTTGTTTCTCACCCTGGTTGGGTGCACAGGACTCCAAGCCTCCCCACCCCATCCTGAGAAGCTGGGGATTTCACAGTCCAGTTCATGATTCCAGGACACATGGTCCTCGAGCTTTAATATATACCAACCCATGACACTCCTGCGTTCATCCTTGATAATCAATTGGTCTCTAATTATCTCCATTAGCATTCTTATTAGGTCCAAACCAGAAACTCTGAACCCATGAACTCTCCCCATTAGCAATCTCTGCACCTGCGGCCCCATTAAGGCAGGATGTGGGTCTTAATATTTATGAACATTAGACTAATTTCAATTAGCTGTGCTAAGGAGAGGCGATCCCTCCCCTTCTCCTTCCTCCTCCTCTGCCTCGCTGATCACTTGGCTTCACATTTACTCTTCCCTAGGTTCTGTGCGTGTGCATGCTAAGTCACTTCAGTCGTGTCTGATTCTTCAAAACCCTATGCTATGTCCGACGCAGGATACAGCATGCTTGGGGCTGGTACATGGTGATGACCCAGAGAGATGTTATGGGGAGGGAGGTGGGAGGGGGGTTCATGTTTGGGAACGCATGTACACCCGTGCTGGATTCATGTCAATGTATGGCAAAACCTATACAGTATTGTAAAGTAAAATAAAGTAAAAAAAAATTAAAAAATTAAAAAAAAAAACCCTATGGACTGTAGCCTGGCAGGCTCCTCTGTCCATGGGGATACTCCAGGTGAGAATACTGGAGTGGGTTGCCGTGCCCTCCTCCAGGGGATCTTCCAGACCCAGGGACTGAACCCACGTCTCCTGTGTCTCCTGCATCACAGGCAGTCGTTACTGTCTGAGCCACCAGGGAAGTCTAAACTGCTAGTCTCTTACATCTCCTGCACCCCACTTGGGAAGCCTCATCCCTAGGTTAGTTCTGCAGAATCGTGCTTTGAATGCCTGGTCTTAGTCACTCTTGAGATGTAGGCAGGGGAAGTTGAAAAGAATCCCTACTTTACATACAGCCTCATTTTATATCATTGTCATCACTACCATCCACACTATCATCATCACCCTATTTCCCATCCATGCCACCCCTGCGTTCAGCACTGGGCATGTAGGAGCGTGGTGCTGGCACCCAAGGCTGTAGTGACTGATGAAAAACCTCCATGTACCTGGAAGCCATGTGCCTGAGGCTGAGAGCCCTCTGCATCCAAGGCAGAGCACCCTGCCCTAATGCTCCTGTGAGGGCTTGACACTGCAGTCTGGATGCCTCCTCCCCTCTCTTTAATGCTGTCATTGAGGCTGGTTGATTAGCTCCTTCCGCTTGGTTGCATCCAACGATCTCTCACTGCAAAAAGAAAAAAAAAAAAAAAAAAGGAACAACCCTTCAGAGGACAGATTGCACTGATGAGCGTGTTTCAGAATTTGGTCTGTTTACTTCCCTCTGCTTCCTATTTTGTGCTGGCGGGTGGTCTTACACCACAGGCAATGCAGACAGCTCCTTCCTTTGGCTGTTCCCTCCTGTAGAGAGCATGAGGAAAACAAGACATTTCTCCCTCGTCACACATTCTGCAGATCGCTCAGAGCTTAACTCTGATTCCAGGACCGAGGACCCAAGAGAGGATGCCTGCAATTCTGGTGCCAAAGAGGTGAAGCAAGTCACACCCAGGTGGGGTTTACAAGAGACCCAGGGGGTTGTACATGGTGATTCCCAACTGCGGGCACCACGGCAGCCCAAGTCATCCTCTGAAGCTCTGGAAGATCCAAATGCTCAATCAAGAAGCCTCATGAAACATTTCCTACAAATTAGTGAAGGGCTTCCTAGGTGGCGCTAGTGGTAAAGAGCTCGCCCTATAAAGCAGGAGACATAAGAGATGGGGTTCAGTCTCTGGGTTGGGAAGATGCCCTGCAGGAGGGCATGGCAACCCGCTCCAGTATTCTTGTGGAGAATCCCATGGACTGAAGGGACTGGCAGGCTGCAGTCCATAGCGTCGCAAAGAGTCAGACAGGATTGAAGCGACTGAGCACGCACATGAAGGATGGTGGTTACCAGGGGCTGGGGGCTCGAGGAACTGGGGAGATGTTGTTTAAGGTACAAACCCGCAACTAGTAGATAGGTAAGTTCTGGAGATCTAATGCATAGCATAGCGACTGTAGACAACAATATTGTATTATCAACTTTGAAGTTGCTAAGAGACTAGATCTTAAATGTTCCTGTCACCAAAAAGAAATGATAATTATGTGCTGTGATGGAGGTGTTAACTAGTACTATGTTGGTAATCATATTGCAGTGTATAAAATACTAAACCAACACATTGTACACCTTAAACTTACTCTATGTCATGTGTCAAGTTACATCTCTTTAAAAAATAAATATAAGTGGTAAAGCAGCTCAGATGGTAAAGAGTCTGCCTGCAGCGCAGGGGACCTGGGTTCAATCTCTGGGTCAGGAGAATCCCCTGGTGAAGGGGATGGCGACCCACTCCAGTATTCTTGCTTGGAGAATTCCACGGACAGAGGAGCCTGGCGGGCTATAGTCCATTGGGTCTCAAAGTGTCGGACACAACTGATGGACTAACACTTTCAGTTTTCACAGTAAAATAAAAAATAAGGGGTGTTGATGTATGAATGGAGGGATGATACGTGGACAGAAATGTGATAATGCAAGTCAAGAAAAATGTTAATGGAAGAATTTAGTTAGTGAGGTATGCGTATGTTCATTGTAAAACTCTTGTCATTTTGCATTATAAATGACCTTTTTTATTTCAAAAACATGTGGACGAAATAGGGCAGGGCAACTTGAAATAAAAGAGAAGTCCTTTTCTAGTTTTCTTTTTCATTTTTGTGTATCATGGCTGAAAGATAGAAAGTGAAGTCGTTCAGTCGTGTCCGACTCTTTGCAACCCTATGGATTGTAGCCTACTAGGCTCCTCCATCCATGGAATTTTCCAGGGAAGAGCACTGGAGTGGGTTGCCATTTCCTTCTCCAGGGCTGAAACTATTTTTGATTCATGGTAATCCCAGCTTCACTGGATCCAAAAAGGTCAGATGCCACAATTTTATTTTAAAGCATCAAGTATCAACAATAGGCTCTGAAGACAAAACTGTGTCTTCATCTTATTAAGGAGTAAAGGGTATCCAGGACCAAAGTAAATCCTAAGACCTCATGTGGCTCATTCAGTGCAACCTCTAAATCAAAAAAAAATCAAGGAGATGAAGAAGCCAGCATTGCAATTTGCAGGAGAATGGAGGGTATGGAACAGCGTGTGCTAGGTGGTGTTTTGTGAGAGTACTGAACTAAGGTACTTAAAAAGAAAAAGAAAAATCCATGATGAAGCTGAGAAGTTCATCTTTATTCCAGCCTCAATAAATTGACTCTCCTAAGAAACTGGAATCATTTTTTGAGCAGTGAAAGGATGTCAATGCCTGATCAGTTCAGATTCATTCTAGGCAACTACTCTCCGTTTGTTTGGTTCCTGACCCACCCGCCCTCCCTCTCCTTTCAGGATGACTCTCATAGCTGAGTAGGCAAGGAGAAATTGTGCTCTGTGCTCATTTTCCCAAGTCTAGGATAGTTAGTTAGTTATCTGAGATCCAGCTGAATTTTGTACCTTAGATTAAAAATGAGTCTTGATATACAAGCTGAATAAATTTTTTGGACCCTCATGGTTCAGTCTTTGTACACAACTTCATTTAAAGAGGTACAGACAGAAATATGGCAAGGGCCTACTGTGTAGCACAGGGGACTATATTCAGTATCTTGTAAGAATCTATAATGGAAAAATATCTGAAAAAGTTGTATGTATTCAGATATCCGAGTCACTTTGCTGTACACCTGAAACTAATATAACTTTGTAAATCAACTGCATTTCAATTAAAAAAGAAAGCAGCCAAATGGCCACTGAAAAGAAATTTCAGAATTTACCTGCCTCTCTTGAAGACCATTAAAAAAATACAAATTCCAAACTAATGGCCACTGTTGAGGGCTCTTCCTCCTCTGTTCCATTTGTTGTTGTTGTTTAGGCGCTAAGTCATGTCCGACTCTTTTGTGACCCCATGGCCTGTAGCCCGCCAGCCTCCTCTGTCCATTGGATTTCCCAGGCAAGAATACTGGAGTGGGTTGTTATTTCCTCCTCTAGGGGATCTTCCGGATTCAGGGATCGAACGGGTGTCTCCTGCTTGGCAGGCAGATTCTTTACCACTGAGCCACCTGGGAAGCCATTCTTGTCTATCTTGTGCTTCTCCAGAATCTTCCTTCCCACCAGTCCTCCGAACTCTCTCTTAATCCATGCCCCTTTGGGCATTTCTTACTCTTTCTGGCTTTCTCCCTCTTTTCTAGGTTTCTGTTGTGTATATGATCTCAGTCTTTCGGTCTAACCCCCCCTGCTTTCCCCTTGTATCTAGGCTCTTTGATTCTAATCACCCATTCTCCTCATTCTATCAAAACACTGAGAAACTTAGTGGACATTTCTCCCTTCAGAATGTGCATATGTTCACAGGAAGTGGGGGTGGGGGGACAAACCGAGGCAGGTCTAGATGATCAAAAGGTTGGGGGAGCAGAGAGATGGCAGGTTAATATATTAATGCATTTTCTTCCTATGTGTAAGTTGCCTTCCAATACTTTGCACATTGTAAACAGTTACTGCTCCTTCCCCCAGCTCCTTTCTTTGCCTCTACTTGTTTTAAGCTGATCTCTCTCCTAGAGTAGAATAACTGTCCAATTTCTAGAGATCTTTCTGTTCCATGGCTTCCCAGGGAACTTACCATCCACCACAACTCCTGAAGCCAGACAAGAATGACCATAAGCGGTCAGGGTCCTCACCTCCTTGTCCGAAGAATCCCCAGTCAAGAGCATGGAAATGGTTTTAGGAGAATAGCATCTCTCTCCACCAGCTGTGAGCTGATCAGAGGGAGAGTAAAATTTGTCACAAAAAAAGGAAGCATTGATTTGGCTGTCAAATAGTCAGCAAGATAAAAAAGGCTCCTGATTTGAGATCTCACCACTCTTTGATGGGGCTGAAATTTCCTTCATGGACCTTGACTCTCAGGCTCAACATTCAGCGTCTTCTAGCTGATGAAATAGGAAAGAGGTAGGTGGTAGGCAAAATCTCCCCTTGTTCTGTGAGTCGCACTGTGGGCTTTAGTCAGAGTGACAATTTCAGTCTTTGGGGGAGAAAATGAAAGCCCATGGCAGCTTGGAAAAGACAAGACAATGAATAGCAATCATCAGAGTCCTGTATTCATTATATTGTATTTCTTGCTCATTTGCCTCTTGGTGCCAGCCTCCCATCATCCACTTACAGCTCAGAGCTGTTTTCCTTTTCTTTCGGCAGAGACGGTTCGTAGCTAGTTGCTGCAATGAGATAGCTTAGAGCTGGAGAGGCCGAGGTGGTGGGGGTGGTGGAACTCCTTCTGCCCACTGATCATTCCTAAACCTAGGGAACCCGAGTCTGTTTAGGACAAAATGCCCAAGATGCTATGGTTTATTTTTTAAACTTATTTATTTATTTGGCTGGGCTGCATGCAAGATCTTCTGTCTTCATTGCAGCACGTGAGATCTTTTGGTTGTAGTCTTCCCAGGTGTCTTCTCCAACGGCTCGTGGGTAAGGAGTCTGCTTGCAATGCAGAGACACAAGAGATGCCGGTTCGATCCCTGAGTTGGGAAGATGCCCTGGAGAAGGAAATGGCAACCCACTCCAATACTTTTGCCTAGAAAATCCCATGGACAGAGAAACCTGGCAAGTTACAGTCCTTGGGGCACACAAAATCGGACGTAATAGAAAGGTGGCACTAATGGTAAAGAACCCACCTGCCAATGCAGGGGACTTAAGAGACACAGGTTTGAGCCCTGGGTTGGAAAGATCCCCTGGAGGAGGGCATGGCAACCCACTTCCATGTTCTTGCCTGGAGAATTCCATGGACAGAGGAGCCTGGGGGGCTATAGTCCATGAGGTCGCAGAATCGGACACGACTGAAGCGACTGAGCACAAAGGCAGGTAAGCTTTCAGTTGAGCATGAGGTATCTAGTTCCCAGAAAAGGGATCGAACCTGGGTCCCCTGCGTTGGCAGCGCAGAGTCTTAGCCTCTGAACCACCACAGAAGTCCCCAGACCACTATGGTTTGCATCAAGCAGACCATCCGCACTGAGGAGACAGACTTTGGTAGGTTGGCCATGAAACTAAAACAGACTGCAGGTGTACTTTACAAAATACAGATTCATCAAGAAGGACAAGGTCAGGCTAACTCACGTCAAGTCTATGGGCGCAGTCCAGAGAAATCACGGTTTTGGATCAGGCAGGTGAGAAAAGCAAAACTAGCTGGGTCCGTGCAGACTGGGAGTCCACACAGAAAGGGTTTCTTTTCCTCTAGGAATAGGAGAATGTTGAGAGAGCGGTTCACTGGGGCAGAGAAGTAGAAAAGGTAAATTAGGAAGGGAAGACTGTAAATGGCAGTAAAATCTAATTTGTCTGGTAATCCACGCCAAGCTCATGTGGTCACAGGCTAGGGCTGGGCCCACTGGTTTATTGCTGTACAGCCCGTGTCCTGACACCCCCACACCTGCCCTCAAAGGATGTCTGGGCTCAGAACACCTCCAGAGATGGCCTGCCCAGGGCCTTGAGATTTATGAGCAGAAAGGTTTGACTGCATGAGTGGAAGAACTGAAACACTGTGTGAAGCTGAGGAGAGGCCTGTGGGGGGCTTCCAGGGTCTAGTCGTGGGTCTACCCATCCACATCCCACCTATATGCACGGGGAGGGCATGGCCACCGACGGACCTGGCCTGGCCTGGCCTCTCTGGGTCTGCGAGTCAAGGAGGCCTGGGTTCCAAATCCCTCAGCACCCCCTTCCTCAGATACTGGGGGTCTCTGTACTAAAGGCTGTGGAACAGGAGAGTTCATCAGCAATCCCCTGAGTCCCAAGCTCTGGATCCCACTTGTGAGTCAATGGGAGGGACGGGTGTGAGCGAGTTTTGTTTTGTTTTCTTTATATCAGGACCCTTTTGTTTTTAGTAATTTATTTCCCAAAATGTCTTCCAGAGAACCCCAGTTCCCTTCCAAGGTCCCTGAACCTGTCCTCTACCTCTGTGAGGTCAGGCTCCCCTGGGCCTCTGTGAGGGCTGCAGATTTTGTGATCACTTCCCTATCTGGGCTTCCAGTTATCCCAGTAGGAGGAGGCTCCCCCACATCCCCTGAGACCCAGATTGCTCAGGTGGCCCCTGCCTGCATCCCTGGCTTTCCCAGAGCAGGGTCCTTGCTTCTGCCTCCAGGGATGTGTTGCCCTAGGAGACAGAGGGGGAGGGAGCAGCCAGCAGACAATGGTGCTCCAGAGCTTGGTGGAGCTTGGCGCTTCAATATTTATAAGCATCAACTCTAATGGAGGGAGGGGAGGAAACATTAGCAGCAATTTTCTTCTTGTCTTTGGATTTTTTTTTCCCCCTGAAAGTGCGGGGGAACCAGAAGGAAAAAGGAATGGCAATAACAGTTTTTAGTGCTTACATGTGGGCAAGTGAGAGGGGGTGGGCTGAGGTGCCATCAGACAGCTAAGAGGAACTGGGAGAGGAGACCTCAGATGCTCACACGGGGGCTTTGCTGAAGCCCCTCCTGCCATCAGTTCTAGATTGGTGGCCTGCCTGCCACTCTCTCTCAGCTTCCTGCAGGGGAAGGTGATTGGGCAAAATGGGCAAGCGGGGGCCATTGCTGGAGCAAACCCAGGGAACCGGAAGTTCTGCTACCCTGCCTGCTCCAATTGTCGACCTTGTGTGTGGTCTTGACTTCTCCCGGACGTCAGGACCTGCGTGTATTTGGGCAGACAGGGGACCAGTGCTCTGAGCTCTGGGGTGACTGCTAATTCTCTGCTGTGTGGGCTCAGTCACTTTGCTCTCTGCTATTTGTGACTGAGGCACCCTCCAAGGTGCAGCTCAGATCTCAGCTCCCCTGAGAAGGCTTTGCTGTCTGCTCCATCCATGAAGCTACGGTCATTATACTCTTGCTGCTCATTTACCAATTAATCGTGAACTGTCTTGTAGCGTATCTTTCTGCCATCATCAAAGTGTGGTTAAGTCATCTGTTTAACTCTCGTTTATGGTCTATTTGGTTATACTGTGAGCTCTGAAGGGCAAAGACCAGCCCTTCTACGGTCTTGAATTCTGTTCTATGAACAGAGAAGTGAAGACTGTCTATCTTGTATGGTTGTTACTGCTGTTCAGCCCCTCGCTGTGGCCGACTCTTTGCGACCCCATGGACTGCAGCACTCCAGGCTTCCCCGTCCTTCACCATCTCCTGGAGTTTGCTCAAACTCATGTCCAGTGAGTTGGTGATTTTGTATGGAGGCACTAGCAGACACTGCCTCTGCCTGTGGTATCGCCTCCACACAGGATTCCCTTTCCAGAGAGGGGAGGGCGAACTTCCTCCGCCAACTGAGTTGATACCACCCAAGGGAGTGAGACAGCCTTTCATGGCTGTCTCCGAGGTCACAGCCTCTGTTAGGAGCGTGTCCCGGGCTGGCAGCCCAGGCAGGACTGGCCTGAAGGAGCCTGTGTGCATGCTTCTCTCATTTCTGGTCCTGCGTTTCCACACTTCCCCCAGACAAAACCCGGGGGTTCTGCCTCTCCCCAGGCGTCCCTTTGCTTTCACATGTCCATGCTGGGAAAGGTGGCTTTGTTTTGTATGTCCCTTCCATCCCTGCCCTGCCCCAGACAGGCTCTTACCTTGGTTCCAGAGGGCAGGGCTAAGCTTCTCAATGAAACTGCGTGGAGAGAGACTCCAGCCTATACAATTATATTTTGAAAAATGAAGAAGAAACTTTGAGACAAATCCAAGGTTTCCAGGAACCTAGTGAGAACAAGTAAGAAAGGCCCTGAAGCAGCAGAGGAGGTCCTGGCCTGAGCCTGGGACCAATGGCTTCCACGCATTACCAGCCAAGTCCAGGTGGGTCCCTGGGAACCAGTAGAGGGCCCAGAATCTGGAAACTGGCTGGAGCGTGCTGGGCAGATGGATCGCTTTATTACAGAGCAGGCTCTCACTCCCTTTCATTCTCACTGTTTTGCCTTATTTAGTTCTTTTTTTGCCCATGGTCTTATCAAAATACCCACTCCCCTGGGGGAAAACCACATAAGCCCTGCTTCTGGAGCTCTGACACGTAGCTAGCAAGCTTTAGATACTCATACTGTTGTTTCCTGAGTTGAAGCTCATGTTCCCTGCAAACATCAAAGGGAATAATTACATCGCGAATTACACATGGGCTGTTTCTGGGAAAGAAAGAGATGGACAGACATCAGCTGCTCCTGGGGGAGGGGACTGATGACTAGGGACCATGGGAAGGCTGAAGCTCTTTTACACCTCTTGTGTACATGTCTTATCTATTAACAACAACAGTTAATAACCAGTTACATTACCCCTGAAGTGTAGCACAGATCAGGACCAAGAAGGAGGTGTCATCTCATCTGAGCAGGAAAGCTGGGCATGGGTGTGTTCTTTTGGGTCATCTCCAGCTCCATCATGGCCCCAAGTCAACTCATTCCAGTGGGCCCACCACACTTCCCTGGTGACTCAGATGGTAAAGAATCTGCCTGCAATGCAGGAGACCTGGGTTCAATTCCTGAGTCAGTGAGATACCTTGGAGAAGGCAATGGCAACCCTCTCCAGTATTCTTGCCTGGAGAATTTCACGGGCAGAGGAGCCTGATTGGCTACAGTCCATGGAGTCACAAAGAGTTGGACATGACTGAACAACTTTCACTCACTCACCATGCCTATGAGGCAGTCATTTCTGCCTTGTTGTATACTCAGAGGTTCTGCTTTCCTTTTACTAAGACAGCCTGAGTGCAAGCAAGCACAGGAAAACCCACAGCCGTAATGCAACAACCTCAAATTACGAGAAAGTTTCTGTAAGATAACAAATGACATCTCCACGACCTTGGGGATGTGCAAAAATTTCTTGAACAGTGCACTGAAATACTAACCGTGTTAGAGGAGAGTAATACAATGGACTATATTAAAAAGATCCTTTTCCATTTAAGTCATCATTTGAACAGTGAACAGGCAGCCCATGGACAAGAAGAAGATATTTGCAAGACAGACACACCTTGTTTTATTGTGACTTGCTTTACTGTACTTTGCAGATACTGTCTCATTTTTTTCAAAGGGAAGTTTTATGGCAGCCCCGACACAAGCAAGATGGTTGGCACCATTTTTTTTTCTAACAGCATTTGCTCACTTGGTGTCTCTGGGTCACTTTTGATTGATTTTTGCAGTATTTCAAACTTTTATTATTATATGTGTTGTGATGATCTCTGATCAGTGATGTTTGGAGTTACTGTTGCAAAAAATATTACAACTTGTTAAAGCCTCAAGTTATGGTTAGCATTTTTAGCAATAAACATTTTAAACTAAGGTATGGATATTGTTTTTTTTTAGACCTAATGTTATTACACACTTAATGGAAAGCAGTATGACGATGGTATAACTTTTATATACCTGGGAAACCAAAAAATTCGTGAGACTCACTTTACTGTGCTGGTCTGGAACCAAACCCACAATGTCTCTGACATACACCTATACATCTGATTTTTTAAAAAATCAGATGTTGTAAAAGAGGGTGAAAGAGTTAGCATGTTCTTTATAAAACAGGCTATCCTGATGGTCAGTAAGTACATGAAAAAGTGCTCAGTACTGTTATTCAGCAGATGGATGCAAATTCAAACCACAACAAGACGCCATTATACACCTAGCAGAGTGGCTAACGTGAGAAATGACAAAAACCGAGTCTTGCAGAGGTGTGGTGTGATCTGAATTCTTAGACATCTTCTATGGAAGTGTGAATTTGTTCCATCGTTTTGGAAAACTGTTTGGCAGTGTCTGCTTCAAAACCTAAACACAGGTCTGCTCTAGGACCCAACAATTTCTCTACTAAATATTTATGTGAAAGCAACAAAATACATATGCACAGAAAAGCTGCATAAGAATGTTCACAGTAGCAATGAAACACAATGCAGCCAAAAGAAAGAACTCAATGATACCAGGCTGCAGTGCAGATGAGTCTCAAAGACATTATATTGAAGGAAGGAAGGAAAAAACTAGACTGACTCTACATTGTTTGTTTATATGAAGTCTGTAAAACTAATCTATAGTAATAAAACTTAGAACAGCAGTTAGATCAGGAGGTGGGGGAAAGTTAGTTTTTATTTACTAGGAAGGGGCATGAAGGAACTTCTGAGGGTGATGTATGTGTTGCATCCATATCCTGATCTGGTTGCGTGTCATTGTTGTTCCGTTGTTAAATCGTGTCTGACACTTTTGCAACCCCATGGACTGTAGCCTGCCAGGCTCCTTTTTCCGTGGGATTCCCCAGGCAAGAATACTGGAGTGAGGTGCCATTTCCTTCTCCAGCGGATCTTCCTAACTCAGGGATTGAACCTGCGGCTCCTGCTTGGCAGATGGACTCTTTACCACTCTGATACCTGGGAAAGTTAGCATTTAGTAGGGAGGGGCGTGAGGGAGCTTCTAGCGGAGATGCCATGTGTTCTGCATCCTGACCTGGTTGGTACACATATGTGAACACTCACAGTTGTACTCCTAGTATTTTCATAATTTACTGTGTAAAAAGCCCAGCTCAGTTCAGTCTCTCAGTCATGTCCGACTCTGTGCCCCATGGACTGCAGGACGTCAGGCTTCCCTGTCCATCACCATCTCCCAGAGTTTGCTCAACCTCATGTCCATCAAGTTAGTGATGCCTCCAACCATCTCATCCTCTGCTGTCCCCTTCTCCTCCTGCCTTCAGTCTTTCCCAGCATCAGAGTCTTTTACAATGGGTACAAAAAGTAGATCTCAATTTTTTTTTTTAAAGGGAAAGGAGGCTCAATGTTCAGGTAGAAAAAATGATGAATGTCCTCTGAGCCATGCAAACTCTATGCTGTCTTCCAGGAGTAAGCATGGAGAGAGTGATGGGCTTATTTAGTGAATGGCAATGGCACCCCACTCCAGTACTCTTGCCTGGAAAATCCCATGGACGGAGGAGCCTGGAAGGCTGCAGTCCATGGGTCGCTAAGAGTCAGACACTACTGAGTGACTTCACTTTCACTTTTCACTTTCACTTCTCAGTTTCATGCATTGGAGAAGGAAATGGCAACCCACTCTAGTGTTTTTGCCTGGAGAACCCCAGGGACGGGGGAGCCTGGTGGGCTGCCGTCTATGGGGTCGCACAGAGTCGGACACGACTGAAGCGACTTAGCAGCAGCAGGGCAGTGCAACCTCGGTCAGATCTCCTCTAAGTGACCCTAGCACTGTGCCAATGGATCCCATGCTGGAATCCAGAGAATGGAAGACTGCTCCTGGCTAGATGAGTAAGCCCCAATTCCTGGCTTTGGGAGAGTAGTTCTTGGCATGGCAAGGCTGCTTCCCTCACACGCATCTGCTCAAGTTCAAGGGCTGACACTTCTGTGGGTTGTCAATGTTCCCAGTAAAGCCCCACCTTATCCTTGAATACAGCTCCAAGCTGGATGGGGCCAGCAGGCATGGTCAGAGATGCCTCTGGACCTGGGTAAGACCCTGGGTGGCATTCTGGGCCATCGCTCTTCAAAGTGTGGTCCATGACTGAAGCCTGTCCACAAACTGATGCTCACCCACGATGATATAAGATGGAAAGAGAGTAAGTGTTGAGAAGCTTCTATAGCTATTAGAAGGAGCCCTTTATGTCTATCGAATTTACTGATTAGAAAATTGGGGCTTATCAGGTGTATATCTATATTCTTCTTTTCATTTATCTCATTTGTTTCCATCGTGTTTTGCAAAAACTTGGAACTGCGATGGACTGAAAATTTTTACAAAGAGAACCCAGTCTTGCATCTCAGGTAGCTGGAGGAGCATTTTCTTAGATGGTCAGAGGGCATGTCCCAAAAGAGCATATGGAATTGCCAGGGCGGGGTCTCTGATAAGTCGGGGGCTGTTGCTGCCTGCACTTGGCAATTTTTAGAGACACTGAGCAAAACAGCCTAACTGTGGTTTCCATAGTTACCAGCCACCGCCGAGGAGAACATGAGCAGATTTTAAAGGGAAAAGCCCGGCACAGGCAGAAGTCAGAAAGGTGGGGCGGACTCTGGACCCCAGAAGGAAACTGGGCCACTAATCTTCGTAGCAGAGACCATTAGCTGTGGTCTTGATCCCAGAGGCAGGCGCCCTGGGGACCCAGTGGTGGCACATTGCCATCTCAGCTGTCCATAAAGGACACAAGGCAGGCTGACAAGACACCTTTTATTACGGCAGCAGGAGAGATTACCCTGCAGGGGTGCCCCTCTCTGGTCCTCTCCCAGGGCCATCTCCAGGACGGTTACCCTCTTTCACCACCATGAAGCCCGCGGTCTGTGGACCTTCACCCAAAGCAAAGTTAGCAATAAGGGAGAGGCGGCGGGAGCTGACCTGTGCCAGCCCCATTGGCCTTCGTGCTCAAGCTTGGGGCCAGGATTGCAGTCCAGCCTCTCCTCCTCTGTCGTCGACTGGGGTCAGTACCTTGGTCCATCCTCTGCTCACAGGTTGAGTCACGTGCTTGTTCATTTTTGTTTCCCTCAACAAACATTTCTAGAGCACTTGCCTGAGGCCAGAGCCTGTCCCAGATGCTGGAGATAGAGCAGAGCCCAAGCTGAGACGGTCTCTGCCTTCATGGAGTTCATATTCTAATGGGAGAGGCAGGTGACGGGAGCATAAACCACAAGGCAAGGTGATGATACATTCCACTGGCCTCAGGGTGGTGCATTGGGTCAGGAGGGGCTGCGGTGTTGGCAGAAACATTTACACGCAGACTTTAGTATTTGAGGGGATGTGTCCATGCATGGTGAGTCGCTTCAATTGTGTCTGACTCTTTGCGACCCTGTGGCCCATAGCCCACCAGGCTCCTCTGTCCATGGGGATTCTACAGGCAAGAATACTGGAGTGGGTTGCCATGCCCTCCTCCAGGCGGATCTTCCCAACCCAAGGATCGAAACTGCCTTTCTTATGTATGTCTCCCGCATTGGCAGGAGGAGTTTTTCACCACTAGTACCACCTGGCAAGCCCATCTGAAGTGATGTGAAGGGCTAAACACAGCCGCCAAAAGAAGACCCTGTTTTTGATAATGACTCACAGGGTCTGTAGAAAGTGCCACACAAGCCAGGGTTCAAAAAAAACAGCTTGTCAGTTGAATCTATGGAGCTGCAAAAATCAACGGTTTCTAAGTCCCTTTCGCCCACACCTGCATGACCTTGAACCCCAGAGAGGCCCTTGATAGTCAGTGGATTTCAGACAGGACTTGGGTTCCCACAAGTGCCAGAAACTCCGCCGAAGAACCCACCTGGGCCTCCAGCCACCAGAGGGCGTTGCTGCTGCTCCTTGGCTGTGACGCAGGCCACTGGAAGCCAAGAGAAAGACTGATGTTGCTTTGGGAAAATATTTGGATTATGTGAAATAAGAAGCAGTCCCGCCTCAGAATTATAGGCTTGTAAATCACTCTGGGGAGAAAAAGGGCCAGGGGGACGGGCGCGATGGGGGACGGGCGAGATGTGGGCCGTGAGTTTACAATTTCTCCAGAAGCCCTTGATAGAATTACAGCCTCATAACTCATGGGGGCCCACTCTTTCTCCCAGCCTGGCTTCAGCCCCCCACCCCATGACCCTGGGAGAGGTTGATCAGGGTGCCCACAGTGAGAGACTTGATTGGCAGAGGCCTTAAGCAAGCCCCTCTAAGGCTCTCTGGGGCGTGTGAGGGGAGGTGGCCCTCGCGGCTGTTTGTACATTGGATGCTGGGGCCTCAGTTTCAGAGAGCCGGTGGGGCTGTGTCCATGGGAGTTCTGAAGGAACGAGCCTGAAGTGGGCAGCTGGTCTGCAGGACTCGACACCAGACAGAAGGGGCTCTGAGGGCTTCTAGGGGGAGGCAGCCACCTGCTGCTAGGTCCCTTGGATCCAGCCCACAAGGACCTGCTTCTCTCTTTGGATGCAGTAGTGTGTCATGAGGCTGCCTTGCTTCTCCTCCCTTGTCTGAGCCGTGTCTCTAGTAGGTCCTTTAACAAAACAGCCCCTTCGATCAATACAGTGTCGCAGAAGGGCTCGCAGACTGTGTGCTGGGGGAGCTGGCGCTGACCTCCCTCCAGCTCGGAGGATGTGCCATGGTTAGGAGGAGGGGGTAGCTGACGATGTGCCAGCCATTCCCCTGCCTCCAGCTGTGGCCTCTGTCATGTCCAGGGTTTATAAAAAGGCCATAGGATAATGTTTCCAGTGGGGAGTCAGTGATGCCCTGTTAAATATAGCAGGCTTTCGAAAACCCTAAGGACTCCACCAAAAAACTATTAGAAATAATGAATGAATACAGCAAAGTGGCAGGATACAAAATCAATATACAAAAATCTGTTTCATTTCTATATGCTAATAATGAGCTAACAAAAGGAGAAACTAAGAAGACAGCTCCATTTACAATCACAACAAAAAGAATAAAATGCTTGGGAATCAATTTAACCAAGGAAGTAAAAGACCTGTACACTGAAAATTGTAAGACGCTGTTGAAAGAAATTGAAGAAGACACAAATGAATGGAAAGATATTCCATGCTCATGGATTGGAAGAATTAGCATTGTCAAAATGTCCATATTACCTAAAGCAATCTACAGATTCAGTGCGAACCCTATCAAAATCTCAAGGACATTTTTCACAGAAACAACAAAAAATTCTAAAATGTATATGGAATCCTGAAAGCCCTCAAACTGCCAAAGCAATCAGGAGGAAAAAAAGAACAAAGCTGGGGGCATCACACTGCCTGACTTCAAGCTATTTAATAAAACAAGCATGGTACTGGCAGAAAAACAGATATACAGATCAATGGAACAGAATTGAGAGCCCAGAAATAAACCCTTGCATATATAGACAACTAATTTATGGAAAAGGAGTAAAGAATGTAAATGATTCTGGGAAACTGGACGGCCGCATACAAAAAGAAAAAAAGAAAAGGAAAGAAACTAGACCACTGTCTCACACCATACAGAAACATTAACGTGAAATAGATCAAAGACTTAAATGTAAGACCTGGAACCATGAAACACCTGGAAAAAAATATAGGCAGCATGCTCTTTGACATCGATGTTAGCAATATCTTTCTAGATATTTCTCTGCAAACAATGGAAACCAAGCAGATGCTGTATGTTGTCACTTATACGTGGAATCTAAAAAATAATACAAATAAATGTAAATGCAAAAAGAAACAGACTCACCAGTATAGAAAACAAACTAACAGTTATCAAAGGGAAGCGGGAATTGTAGGGGCAAATTAAGGATATGGGATTATGAGATACAAGCTACCATGTAAAAAAATAGATAAGATACAAGGATATATTGTGTAGCACACGGAGTTACAGACATTATCTTGTAGTAGCTTTAATGGAGTCCAAGCTGTAAAAATACTGAATGTTGTACCCCTGAAACTAAGTAATAATGTAAATCAACGTACGTCAACCTTAAGAAAGCCTAATAAAAAAATAAAACAAATTAAATAAACAAACCAAACCAAATAATAAGAAGTGTAGCTACAGAGAGCAGTCCTGGTGACCGGAGATGGGGCAGAGGGCGGGTGATGGATGGAAACTAAGTTTGTGGTGGTGAGCGTGTTGCAGGGTACACCGACGTAGGAATGTAATGTTTTAATGTGATACTTACAGAAGGTTTTAAATCAGGGTTACATCCAAAAATAGCTACCTTTTTCGAGGTGTGCTTACTATGCGTCAGACGTTGTATATATAGTCAAACGTTGTATATATAATCGTACTGCCTCACGACTTCTCACGATTTTCTCATAAGTTATTTCCATCTCACAGATGAGGAGAGTGAGGCATTGAGCTATAAATCAATTTGTCTAAGCCACTCATGTACAGCTAAGTAGGATGTTGAAGATTAGAACCCAGATCCCACATCACTCTTGTGCATCCCACCAGGGAGCCTGCCAGCATCTCATCCCTGTGAATGTCAGTCTGTAAGTTTTCCATTCAATTCCTATTCTTCTCTCCCTGCTTTAGTTTCCAGTTGCAATCCAGTGCCTATCTTTTCTCATTTTCTCTGCGATGTCCTTTGTATTTCCAGTGCTATGGTGATAATCAACCTACCATGGAAAGAGAGAGGAAGAAAGAAGCTCTTTGTTTATAGTTTGTTACAATACAGTCCAATCAAGAGCGTAAGTTTTAGAGTCAGAGAAGCCTAGATTCCCATTCCAGCTCCATCACCCCTATCATTTGCCGTTTGTGGGTTGGGAGTTGCTATTGCTTTGAGCCTCAATGTACTCATCCATAAAATGGGTATAGCAGTGACAGCTACTGCAGAAGGCTGGATCCTAAGAATAAATGAAGTAATGTATGTAAGTGATATATCAACTTATTTTATGAGTTGATCCCTCTAAGGCAGTTCCTTCTTGCCTGGGAGCTGATGACCCTCTTGTCACAGGGCATTAACCAAGATCACAGTCCTCCCCTACACTTGTATATGCTTCCCCATCTCCTCCCAGATGCTATACATTCTCAAGGCTCCCCTAAATTTTTTAATTGATGGGATACCAAAGACTAATGACATCTTGAAAACCTTGTCTTTAGGATCAATTTGGTTTCATTACATGATCTTCTTCAGGTATCTGATCTTGTGGCCCAATGCTTTAGAGAAAACAGAAGGCATTTGTCTTATTCCTATGTATCCAGCTTTGAGTTCAGAATAAAAGAAATGTTAAGACCCAGTCTACTACTGAGTTGAGGAGACAGGACTTAAAACAAGGTGAAATTATTAGGGAATAAAATTATCATGTACATACATCATCACTGGTTTTGTTAAAGTGCTGAGTGCTGTATTACAGGCAATTAGAGGCTCTAGCCACTCAGGATAAGATGCTAATTGTGCGAGAAAGAAAGGCAGAGGTGCTGGAGGAAGTTGAGTAGCAACCAGGCCCTCTGAGAAGTCACCTGTGAATGTGTTGTGTCACAGAGCCAGTGAGACTTATCGTTTTCAGCTATCCATTTCTGTATTTTATTGGGGAGCTGTATTCTTTCTTTCTTTTCTTTTTTGGCTGTGCCAGGTCTTAGTTGCAGCATATGGGAATCTGGTTTCCTAACCAGGAGTCAAACCCAAGCCCCCTGCACTGGGAGGGCAGAATCTTAACCATTGGACCACCAGGGAAGTCTCAGAAAGCTTTATTCTTATATTTCAAAATTTGGGCAGCTGAGAGATTCTTGCACTGACTTTATTCATTCATTTAACAGACATTTTTAGAGCAACTACTACGTTCTTGGGACAGGACCAAGCACGAGGCAGAGAGTCAATATGTGGGGTCTTTCCTTCAGGAGCCCGTCACTCAGTACTGAAGCCACCATTGGCTAAAAACTTGTAAGATGTTGGGACTCACTCTAAGTCCTTTGAAAGCCTTATATCATGTGATCCTCTCAACAACTCTGTGAGGAAAGTGTTATTATTCCCATCTTTCCGGATGAGAAAAACCAAGATTTGGAGACAGGAATTTGCTCCAGTTGACCATGCTAGGCAGTGATGGGGGTGGGGGGTGGGGTCTTTGCTATTACTCTGTGTAGAGAATGGGTTCAGGCACAAAGGGGGATGAGGTCACAGCTGTCTGGATGTGGGGTGCTCACACAATTCTGAGCCTCAGGTGTATCCCGCCTGTGTTGCCCGTGAGAATTCGTACAACTGGAGGCAAACCACCGAGGAAGAAGGAATGAGAAGGGCCCTGAGGGATCAGGGTCAGTGCAGGCGGGCGCGTGAGGAAGGGGTGCCATGATTAAGTCCTTGCAGTTGACACGGGTAGGCTGAGCGCCATCTCCAGTGACTCACCAGCCCCCTCACTGACAGCTCTGTTTCCTGTAACCCCCAGGCCTGCCCTTGAGTTGCTAGAGGTGGCCAGGTTGGACCAGACAGTGGGGGGATCTGGCAGGTGTGGAAGCAGCAGGTCTGAACTTCTGAACTCCAATAGGGAAGAAGCATAAGAAGGGTCCCTTCGGCTGGCAGCATGTGTTCCGCCCCTGCTTGGGTCTTAGAGCAGCGGTCCCCAACCTTTTTAGCACCAGGGACCAGTTTCAAGGAAGACCTTTTGGGCCACCAACCAGGGGTGGCAGGGGGTGGTTTCAGGATGATTCAAGCACACTGCATTTATTGTGCACTTTGTGTATGTGTGTTAGTCGCTCAGTCGTGTGCAACTCTTTGTGACCCTATGGACTATAGCTCACCAGGCCCCTCTGTCCATGGAATTCCCCAGGCAAGAATACTGGTGTGGGTCACCTTTCCCTTCTCCAAGGGATCTCCCCAACCCAGGGATCAAACCCGGGTCTCCGGCATTGCAGGCAGATTCTTGTCTGAGGCACCAGTTTATTCTTAATCTAATGTTGCTGCTGATCTGACAGGGGGTCCCGGTGTGGGGCCTAGAGGCTGGGGACCCCTGTCTTGGATGGGTTGTCAGGCCTTTATTAGAATCAGGCAGTCATAGGTGCTGCAGACGGCAGCCAGCCCGTGTGTGTGGACCAGCCTTTCTAGACAGCACAAGAGGCTGCCGTTCACTGTCTCCTCGAGGCAGCTGCCATCTAGAGTGAGGACTTGGGTGGGGAATGCGTCCTCTCCAGAGTGTGTGCCCGGAGAGCTCGTTGAGAGAGACTGAGAGACTGATCGGCTCTGTACTAAAGTGATGTCTGCTGACGGCATTGACCGGGAGTACGTCTGCTTTCCCCAGCTTGGCAGGGTTATTGCCCCGAGAGGCCTGCTCTGTAGCTGAGGACAGAGCCTTAAGTAAACAGATGCGTCTCAGGTGGTGGAGTTCAGACATCACATAGCTGAAAGGAGAAAGGGCTGTGTGTCCAGACCATAGGGTATAGTGGCCACTGGTGGCTACTTGTGGCCCCACCTCTCCCTTTCAGACAGACACATAAAGAAACATTCCAAATCCCAAACTGCATTTTTTATTATTTTTTAATAAACTTTATTCTATATTACAAATAGGTTTTTTTTTTGTTCTGAACTGCAAAATAGGAATGCCTTATATTTACATACACAGGTATACAATTAATTATAACAAAGGTACAGAAGCTTGCCTTTACCAAGTTACAACTGGGCTCCAATTTAAATAGCATAGGTTTCCTTTTTAAAAACTTTTATTTAAAATCTTTTTTTTTTTTTTGTAATCTCACTTGGATACACTTCTTTAAAAACCAAACCAGAAGACCCTCTTTCCTTTAATAGATTTCATCCACATATCTTTGAGGCTCATTATAACACTGTTGTCTAACGATATGTTTTGCTTTGTTCTAACAAAGGGTTGGTGGGAGCTTTATGGAGACAGAAGTGGGGTGAGGCTGCGAGTGGGTGATGGGAACAGGACTGACCAACCTACCACTTTCAGCCGCCTGTCTCGGAGACTCAAAGGCCCCTGCCTGTCCCTTATATCACCCATTCATCCTTTCCTGCTCCTCCTCCTCTCTCTAGTGTTTGAGACTTAACTGTGGGTCATCTGACCAGGCCAGACTCCTCTTCCCCCACCCCTTGGCTCATTGAGCCATTATCTGTTGTGGTACCCTGGAGTTGCTGATTGCTATGGTAACTTGGCAGGACCCTGTTGAAAGACATAGGCTGGTCTCTACTAGCTAAAGTGGGGAGGAGGGCGGCTGCCTCCAGCCCTTCCTTCCCATCTCGGGACCTGGGGTTCTTGTTCTTGGTCAGTGCAGCCAACACATGACTAAGCCAGGACCTCCGGCCTCAAGGATGCCAAGCCTTGAGAGAGTGATGGGAGTGCGGAGAGTCATTCACCCTAAAACACAAAGTCATGGTTTCCAAATGGAAACAAGATTCTTGGAGGTAAGCTAGCTTCTCTCTTTAAAGAACGGAAGGTTTAACGAGCCAACAAGCTGACGGGAACACTGGGGAGGGAGAAGGAAGGAGAACACACAAGGACATGCATACCTTCTTGGTCATCTGCCTGAACTGTGTTCAACAGTCCTGTTTGGTAAAGTGGTGTCTCAGTTTCTTAAGTGTCCTTTGCACTGCTCTTTAACTGTATCCTCTGTTTGGAATTCTACACTTATAAGGGAGCCCTTCCGAAATGTGCTTGAGTTATAAGATCAAAGATACCAACAAAAGAAGTTCTGATTCCAGATAAAGAAACTGGTGGAAGACGAGATGCAAAGACCTCTTTGCCATGCGCATCTGTCTTCGTGATCCCTCCACGACCAATCCCTGATAGGGTCTCCCTGCTGTTTGGGGGAAGCCCTGGGGTTCAACAACACCAGGGGCAGCCTGGAGAGAAGTGAAAGAGGATACAGACTGGCGGGAAGGTGAGGTTCACCCGACAAAGGTCACTCACCCTCCCCCATCCCCATCCAGCTCACCGTCTCTGCCAGTACAAACAGAAATCTCTTTTTATTCATTAGGGATTTTGTTTTGTTTTGATTTAGGGTAGTCACCTGCCTGCTCAAAGGATTTAATTGGACCTCTAATGAGTATGTATTACTTTGACAACCAAAACATCCTTTACGTTATACAATAAAATTGGATACTCCCCTTAATTTAAAAAATGATTTTATTGGGGAACACAAATTCATAGTTTAAAAAAAAGGTCTCTCCTGAATGAAGTTTTACTGCAGAGATTCCTTTCCGAATGGGAGGCTGGGTCATTCCGTTTTCCGGCACCATGACGGGAAGAGGCTCCCGGAGCGTCAGCCTGTCCCAGAAGCTGCCTCTACAGCGTCACCTACAGCTGCCCGTCGGTCTCCCTGTCTCTAGGATGACTCGTTTGCTATACCTGTGGGCTGAGGCGGCACAGGAGGGAGGAGCAGGGTTGCACTGCATGCTCCAGCCAGGGAAGGTGCAGGGAAGCACCAAGAATGTCAGCAGCCCCTGGCTGCTTCCCCCGGCATGGCCCCGGCCCAGGGAAATCCTGACCCATTTCTTTACCCAGTGGGATTTCCTCTGTCCCCCAGTCCCAGTTTCTCCTCAGCCCCTTGGAAGTCACAGGCAAAGAATTCTGTGTTGCCCCCACCCCCAGTATTTGGATTTTACATCCACACCTGGGCTCTCTCCTTAAACTCAAACTCTTAACATACACACACACAAAAATAAACTACGAAACCCCAAACAACCCACCGATGGTTCAAAGACAAAGGGAAGGGCTGAGAGACAAGGGGTCCTTAGTGGTCTGTCCTGAGAGCCAACAGGGAGAGTGGGAAGCTGAAAGAAGGTTCTTGATGACTACATGAGCTAGAAGCAAGCAGAAGGTCCAGGAAGCAGGTGGGATCTGCCTGGGTCAGTCTGCTGGGTGCTGGAGGCACCCTGGGGACTCTGGTACCTGGAGGCTGCTTATCCATGGAAGTGCCTCTCAGAGGTCCACCCTAGGGTTCTCACTGTTGGGAGGAGGGGCGGTGCTGTTTCTGGAAGGACTGTAGTCCAGGGTCAAGAAAAGAGTGTCTATGGGCTTTCTGTCTGCAGAGTGCCTCCCCAAGGCCCCTCTCCCTCCACGGGTCTCTGTGAGGTGGGAACGTCTATTCTTGAGTAACAATAATTAACCTTAACCTTCACTAGGCTAAATATTTGACTTCACATTCTGTGAGGTCAAGGAGAAGTGTCCCTCAGTCTTGAGAGAAGAGATGGATGGCATACGAAGCTTCCCCATTTGTAGGGTGGGAACGAGGCCTTGTTGAGGCTCTGAAAGCATCAATAGGACTTGCCTTGTGGAACAGAGGTCACTGGGGAAACCACTTCTGTGGCTCCTCTGAAGGGAGACCCACCAGGCCCCGGCCGTATCAGGGAGCCTCGAGGGCTCAGTGGCAGGACAGGGCTGGGGTGGTCGCAGAAGGCTGGACTGAGGGCGGAGCTGTCCACCTAAGGCTGAACAGCGCCTGAACTTAGTGGATACATGGCCTTGGGGCAGAGCCTCATGTGCGGGAGGTGGGCAAGAATGGGGGTTGGAGGCACTCTGCTGGGGAAGGGGCACACTCAGGAGCCAGACATGCAAAGGGGATCAGAGGTCGAGGACCTACGATGAGGGAAAGGGGAGGGGGCAGTGCTGGGCTAGCACATCAACACTGACCCCAGGGTTGGGAGGTGAGGGCTGGAGACCCTACTCCCACTGCTGCCTGGGACCAGTCCTGGCCAGTCTGCCTCTAATGTTTAAACTGACTTGTCTCTTTCCAGCGTCTCTGGCCTCACTCACTCGCCCATGGGCTCAAGAGAGAGAGGCTCTAGGCTGGCTCTGGGTGTGCACGGTATTCTCGGTCAATGGGATGCCCAGGTTTTCCCAAGTCCCTGAATTCCAAATACACTGAAAGAAGGCAAGAGGAGGTTAACAGCCACAAAAGCCAGCTCCAGGCAGTGTTGCTATTTGTGGTGACTAGGACATGTCAGGGTCTCTCCTTCCAGGAAAGGACAAGAATGGTAAATATGCCCACACCTGGGGAGACTTGTGCCCTCGGGAGAGATGACCAGCCTGCAGCGAACTGTCCCAGGCTCTCTCTGCTCATTCTTAAATTCAGGACCTCACAGCATTTCTCCCTGCCTCTTACCATCCCATTTTGCTCCAACATTTAAACTCCTCACCTAATCCAAATCGGTTATGTGTGACTGTGTGATCTCCTGGTACCATTTTAGACCCTGGTGGTTTCAAAGGGTTGAAGGAGTGAAAGAGACGGGATGAAAGGAAGGTGAGGAGACATGGCCTTTCCTCCTGTGCTCTCTACCCAGAACTCTAGGAGTCAGATAAAGGTCCCACCATGAACAGAATGGTGACCCTGCTCATAAACTGTGACACGGAGCGGGGGCCTTGAAGAGACCTCCCTCCTGCAGGACCCAGTCTGCCCAGGTCCCTTCTCTCATGTGTGCTGGCCAGCACAGGGTCTCTGGCCTGCCAGGAGGAGGTTGGGGATTCCAGGGGAGGTTTGGAAAGAAGATCTGGGGGAAAGAAGGGCTTTTTTTTTTTCTTTTATAATCACGCTGCCTTGTTTTTACTTTGAAACGTATCACACGTGTACCAAGAATCCAAACAAAAGAAATGGAAGACAAACAGCGAACGGAAAGAGAGCTCTTATGGGCAAGACGGGTTGCGGCTCTGCATGACTCTATCCTACTTCTCCATCCCCAACAGGCCACAGAGACTTCGGGCAAACAAAGCACCAGAAACAACCACCCCACTGATTAAAGAAAACCTGCCCCAAACCCTCCCCCAGGAGACATGAGGAAACCAGGGAAACTTGCCCATCCTCCTCCCCTCTTTCTTCCCAACATTTCTCTGATGGGTTTGAGGTTTCTTTTATAATGAAAAACATAGGGAGAAAAAGTTTTGTACCGACAACAAAATAATAACAATAATAATAATCCAGTAAAAGAAAAAAAAGCTTCAGCAGAACCATGGTAACAGTCTTTTTTCTCTGCTTGTTCATTTTTTTTTCTCTAACTGTGCAAAACTTAAAAAATAAATCAAAACACACTCACTCATGCACACACACTCACAGCTTCCATTCAGCACACCTGTGTTAAATATGTTTGTGTCTTTCTTCTCCCCAACCCTTCACATGTGCAAATATATGTTAGCGGCCCAGGTGCCTCCTTAGCCTGCCTCCCGCATGCTTCCTTCTTGGCCTGCCAGGCCTCGTAGCTTCCGGGGAGGAAATCAAATGATCAAGGGGAGAAATTCCACGCTTCTTCACCTGGCACTTCATTTGCCGAGACCTTTGGTTATGTTTTTCCCACTCGAAATGCATCGCTTCTCACTCTCCTCTTCCCATTGATTAGGCTACTTGCGTTTTGCCTATCACTTGTCCCGCTCAATGCCACATCATGCCCTGCTGTGTGTCACCACTGCCTGGCCTCCAGTCATGTCCAGGCTTCTCTTGGTCAGTGACCACCCTGATTTCCTATAGACAGGTGACTTCACCCCCCTGCACGCAGCACAGAAAACCAGTATTGAAATGTCCTGAAGTTGTAGAATGAATGGTGGGCAAGGGCAGAGATGGGAAATGCTTCAGAGCTCCCCTCCAATAGGACCAGAAAGCTTTCTGAGCTCTCTGCCTACTCCCGGGGCAGACACACACACACACACACACACACGCGCGTATGCATGTGCACATGAGATCACACACACACACACACGCTCATATCCAAAGGGGCTAGCATTCTTCAAATATAGGGTGTTCCACAGATGTTGCTGGGAATGGTCTGGTCCCTTCCTCTTTCCACGAGGGGCCCCTTTGGAGTGGATGGCAGTGGAAGATGTCTGATGCTCGAGGTGTGAAGAGAAGACTGGAGGAACCTCATTCCAAACCCCACAGATGCCTCTGCCTGTCTCCCAGAGTGGTGAACAACTTCACACTGGGGCTGCCTGGGGAGAGTCTATGGTGGAAACTGGACCACAGATGGAGAGATGGCATCTAAGGTCCTTTCAAGGTTATAGGTTTCCATGACCCTCCATCAGACTGTCTCTCACCATAGCCCCTGCTCACCTAGGATGCATGTCTGAGCACGTATCTGCCCGGCTGGCTAAGACAACGTATCCGTGAATGGAAGGACAGAGAGAGAGACACAATGCCAGGGCCAAGGTCAGCGGTATCTCCCTCCTCCCATTTCAGGACAGGTCCTTCCTCTTGATTCTTCGGTCCTCCCCAGACATGACAAACTTAGGGTTGAGTTTGGCTGGCATTTTGGTTTGTCTCTGAGAGGCTGTGCTTGCCAGTGTTTCTTCCCGGGATGACTGCAGAAGGGAGGAGGGAGGAGAGTGACTAAAGAGACAGCTGAGATGTTGATGAAATAATTCCCGAGGAGGTCTGAACAGTCCAGTCACAAAGTCATCTGCATAGCAACGGCACCAGACTCTGCAGGGAGTCAGGAGCGAGGCTGTCGGCCCCAACCTCCTCTAGACTTCTCAGCAAGGACAGTGGGGGTGGAGCCATGGGGACCACTGGAGGTAGAAGCTCCTGGATGCACTGGTGTTTGCCCCTGACCCCTGATGAGTGATGACTAAGGAGGGTGGAAACGCATCCTCTAGATGGTGCTTGGGGATCTGCAGGGGATCCGACCTCTGACTATGGCCATGATTCATTAGCACATGGGGGTGGACGGAAAACAATCAGTTCTGCTTCCAGATAGATGCAACTCTCTTCTTTTCTCCTCCCGCATGTTACATTTCTGCCACTATGAGCCACATCGGGAGGATCTCCACGGTGGGCTGTAACTGCTATTCTTTCTCCTGTCTGGTTTTCCACAGGCCAGGACCGGACAGGCAGGGCACCTACGGGTGCTTAGAAGGACTCCGAAAAGATCCGAAGGGGACAAGGGAGCCTCTGCTGCCAATCCCACATGTGAGAGGCAGCTTGCAAGGCGCCCCTCAACTGCTCACGCTCCCCACTCCAGCCACATGCAGGAGGTGCCGCCTTTCTTCCCAGAGTTGCAGGGGGACCCTGTGGAGATGGAAACCTGGGCCAGGTGACATCTTCCCAGTGAAGATAATACTGAGCTCACTGCCTCTTCTTCAGGCCAAGTTCAGACCCACGTGGGGACTATGGAAAGACGGAAGGTGGGGTAACAGCACAGAAGCACCTCCATCCATGGCTCCTCATTCGTATCCGGGCCCTGCTGCTGATGCTCAGGGTCAGCTGGGAAAGAGGGCCCCTCTGATGCCTTCAGGTCAGGCCCCTTGGCGGGGTGAGGACAGGCCATCTTGGACTAACGTGAGGGTCAGCGGCTTGGTTCAATTGCGTTGGCAGAGGAACTGAAAGAGAGGGGATCCAGGAAGGCGGGAGAGACAGAAGCAGGCAGAGAGAGAAAGGGAGAGGGAGACAGCGCTGCTCAGGGGATGCTGCTGGCGCCAGTCGGAACTTGCACTTGGTAAAGATGATAATCTAGACTGAGGCACGGCTTGGTGTGTCCCTCCCTCCGGTGGGGGAGGCGGGAGCGGGCGGGCTGGAAGGACGGTTCTCAGCTGTCTAAGCTCATGAGGGTTACGACTTGTTCTAGTTTGTAGGCCAGTTTCTGCTTCCCACACTGGTCATCGTGGTCCAGGGGTCCGAGGATCTGTTGAAGAGCCAAGAACGGGGTGGTTGCCAGTTTGCGTGCACGCATCTGTGTTCTCAGGGTACGCACTGACAGGGCTGTGGTCAGAGAGTTTGGGAAGACGAGCACAGGTAAAGCAGCCCACACCAAGTCGCTGGGGAGGCAGACAGCCTGCACGACTTGGGTGGGGAGGTGTGTGGGGCCGCTAGGACACAGGGAACCAACCCAGGGGCATCCGTGTGTCAGTGAGCACAGGATGCCAGAACACACGTCGGCATGTCTGAATACATGTGTGCCTTTCACTGCCTATGTACGACAGCTGAGAATGGGCAGAAGACACCTGTGCCGAGATGCTGCTGTTACCTCTAGGCTAAACAGCAGGGGAATCCACACCCAACAGAAAGTACGGTGCTTAGCGTCTCAGGGAAAGTATGATTTCACACTATCAAGACATCCCACTACCCTGTGAGAAAGGAACATCTTGCCATCAGCAGCCCAAGGCCCGAAATTCCACATGCAGAAAGTTATTTGACTCTACTTTGCCTGTTAAGAAATAAATATCCCTCGAAGAGTGATTCTCAAGCTTTACTGGTCACAGACATCTATTGGCCAGTGTCTACACAGGCTTTGCTGAGATTAGATAGTTGGTGGGTGAGAATAACAGGGAGCAATTGTGGGCACATGCAGGAAGATGTGTGGGAACCTGGCTCAGACTCAGGAGGCGTAGCACTGAATAATGGCTCTGCCAGTTTCTAGCTGGGTGATGCCGGGGCAAAACATGAAACCTCTCTGAACCCTCCTTTCCTCCTCTGTAAAACCTGGGACCTACGATTCCCTCTCTGGGTTGCTCCAAGAGAGGGGATAAAGTCACGTAAGAAACGTGAACACCTGTCACACCATGCCTACTCCAGGAGGGGCAGGTGACAGGCAGGAGTCCTGGGGTCAGGAACTACAGAGTAGGGAGGGGGGCGGCAGGAGGGAAGAGGAGGCTGAAGGCTGGAGGAGGGCTGCCCAGAGCTCTAGATTTCCTGACCCAGTTAATCTATTTTTAATTGGGGAGACCAAGTCAGTTGCCAACTTCTCAGCTGGCCAAGAACCACCAGTGATTGGCCCTAGCATTTCATAAAGATGGGACATTTTCATGCTAACAGTAGAAGAGTGAACTTGGGAAGCTGGTGGCTCAGTGGGAAAGAATCTGCCTGCTGTGCAGGAGACTCAAGTTCAATCTGTGGGCTGGGAAGATCCCCTGGAGAAGGGCACAACAGCCCACTCCGGTATTCTTGCCTGGAGAATCCCATGGACAAAGGAGCCTGGCAGGCTAGAATCTGTGGGGTCCAAAGGGTTGGGCATGACTGAACATGCATAAAAAGATAAAGAGGCCTGAACCTGCAGTCCTTTCCAAGATGAGACAGGGGCACTCATACACTGGCCTACTCTGCGTCGTCTGTACTTCACAAGTGGCCACAGACAGGTGGAAACTGTCCTGGACCAGCACTGGCCCATAGGCTGGCTTTGGGGTCCCTCTCCTAACGGACCCATGGCTGACTTTCTCTACACTTGTTCACAACTCATGGCATGTGACTGGGCCCATGGACTGGGCCCTGCTGGGGCTCCTAGATCCTCCCTCGGGGACAAGGCTGGGAGGATGTAGCGAACCCAGGGTACTGGCTTCAGCTCCCATTACTACCTTCCACTCAGAGAGGGTGGCTGTGCTGCTGCTCGGACATGGGGAGCCTGGACTCGGAACCCACTTGGTCTACACTGGTATGGCCAAGAAAACTCCCTTAGGCACCTTTGTGCCGGCCAAAAGGTGGCCGTGTCTGAAGGGGCAATGACCCCAGGTGAGGTTTCAGCAACTAAAAATAGACTCCATTCTACTCTGTCTGTATCTATTCTGTTCTGATTCTATCCTATCATACTCTTCCTATTCTATTCCTCATGGCCTGCCCATGAATGTGAGGAACTGCTTGATTAAAGAGAATGAAGTCAGAGAGAGAGATAGAAGAAATAAAGGAGAAGGAAGAAAAAAAAATAATGAAAAGAGAAAAATAATGAAGGAAACAGAGACGTGACGTATAAATCTGAAAAGAAGAGGGATTATGTAGAATTTGCAGAATGGAACATTTCTAGTGTCCCAGTCTTTGGAGCACAGCCCCCCAGTCCTGGGTGGTAGAGAGTTTCCTCCAGCAGAGATGGGTGGTGGGGGTGCCTGGGGTGGTGCTCTTGGGCACTGAAGCTGCTCGAGGCAGGAATATCTGGGTCTCTCCCCAGGCCCTCCCCGGGGCCCCCGAGCAGGGCAGGGCAGGGCTCACCTCCTCACTGTACTTGCCCACGTAGGAGAAGATCTCCGAGAGGGCGCTCATGGTGTTGAACTCGTTCATGTGCATCCGGGACTGCTCAGCCAGGTACGCGTTCATGTCCTGGTCGCTGATGGCCGGCATCTTCCCGATGTCTGAGTAATACCTGTGGCGGCATGGGAGTGAGGAACTGTGTGTGCGTGCGTGCATGTGTGTGTGTAGTGGGGGGCGCAGGGGAGAGATGGGTGCTCCCAGCACTGGGTCTGGGCCCAGTGGATGCCTGTGTGTGACCTCTTAGGGACCATGGCAGGCTCTCCTCCAGCTGGGCTTCAGAGTGCCCTTCTTGATGCATGAGGCAGGGAGAAGGGACTCGACGGTGACCCAGACAAGGCCAGAGAGTGGACACAGTGGGGCCAGGAGGAAGGAGGGGCTGCCTCCTGCACCGGCTTTGCTCCCAGCTCCCGCAGGAGCAATCCAGTCTGCCTCTCAGGCCCTTCTAACACCCCCTCCCACAGATGCAGGAAGTCCCCTCCAGGGGCCTGAAGGCTCTTCTAAGCAGTTGCTCCACCCTGAGGTCATCCCTGTCTGTGAGCACTAGCGGGGAGAAGGGTGGGGCTGGGGTGCTTGTGGGGGAGAGGCTGGGAGAAGGCAATCAGTCACTGTCACTTGCAGCTGTGCCCTCCTGTCAACTGGTTAATTAGATGCCAACATTTACATTTTTAATTTCTGCAGTTTGACATTTTATGCAGCAACCCCCAAATCTCCCACCAGAGGGGAGCTGTGTTGCCTCCTAATGAGGAATCAAAGGCCCTCGGTGTCCCAAAGACAGCCACCGTCTCCTGGGCGCTTCCGGCCCTGGGCCACGTGGCAGAGAGGCACCTGCAGGGGTGGGGTAGGGCCAGGACCTCAGGGCAGTGCTCCCAGGAGTCCTCACGGTGTCCGCTCGGCCCACACTGAATGCCCATGGCTTCAATGCCAGGGACAGCGAGCCTGACAGCTTAGAACAGAGGAGGGTGGCGGGAGTGCGGGGACAGTCTCCAGGGTGGGGACCAGAGTGAGGCAACTCGGGCACAACGTTTTAGTCGAGTCACTCACTCTCACCTGGGCAAGCACAGGTGACAGTGACAGGCCCTGGGTTCCCAGAACTCAAGGCTTGATCAGGTGAGCGGAGGGCATGTTCTTGGAGGCGCTGGTTCAGTCTCACCCTGGACCCCAGTCCTGTGTCCCTCCCTCCGCATCCCTCACTGCATTGACCGTGAACCCATCTGTCCTGCGCTCTGTTCCCCGCCTCCACCTCTGCCCACTGGGGCCCACTGGAGCTGGGTGACAGGCTGGCAGAGGTGGCACCTGTGTGCCACTCCAGCATCACGTTCAAGATCCTGCCTGAATGACAGTTCCAGTTAATCTGTGCAGAGCATCCCCAGGCCAGCAGAAGTAGGCCAGGGCTGGGCTGGCTGCCCTGCTTGAGCCACAGGCCTGTGTGAAGGCTGTCGCACCCCTGGCTCATGTGGACTTCCTTTCTTCACAAACTTTCAGTGTGGGGTCCTCTCTTCCCCTGCCCCCACCCCCCATCTCCAGAGCCATTGGGCCCCTTACTCAGCTCCTTGTCCTGTTTCACTCTAGGTCCTCTGCTCCATTCCAGAAGAGCTCACTCTCTGCCAGGCCTGCAACCCACCCCAAAACATCTTCACGTTCCTCGGAGTTCTGGGGAATGACACCCTAGGTACAAGCACTCCAGTGAGAGACTGGATTCATTGCCACGATTTTGGAAGACAGTAAATGCAATGTTCCATTTTATAGCGGAGACCTGGAGCATCAGCGGTGGCTCCAGCCCTGTCACGCTCAATGATATTTGTGCCATCGCCCCCTCGCAATTGCACGCCGACCGAGCAAAATACATGTGTCCTGTAAGAGGTCATGTCCAAAGGTCACATGGGGGGAACAGGAACGGATGACTCCCTCATTTCTGTGTCCTGGCCAGCAGCCAGACACGGCTCTGACGACACAGCGGGGTCCAGAGTGTCCTCTAGGCAGTCCCACTCTGCCACCATAGACAGTCAGAGCTACTGACTGCAAGGCAAACCCCAGCATCCCCCTGGTGGGACAGCGCTGTCATCAGAAGCAAAGGCTCCTGCTCTTTCTGTTACCTGCTTGTGAAACCTTACAGGTAGGAGGATGGCTCTATCAGGCTTTCTGCAGATAGCATCGGGGCTCCTACCGCGATCTGTGTGGTTCCTGGGCAGCCTGAGAGCCCAGGGCAGGGACCACATCGTCTCCCGTGGAAACAGCAGACACCCAGCACCCTGTCCTTTCTGAATGGCCTGCCTTGTCGTGCACTAAAAGCCCAGTCGGTTTCTCCAAAGAGAGTATTTAGAAAATGTGTTTGTGTGAGAGAAAGAGAGGGGGAGAGTGTGGGGTGGAGTTGAGAGTAAAGTGGGGGAGGGCAGGGCTCTGATTCCTCACTGAAGTTGTGGAGGGCGACCCACCCCTTCTTTGCTGCCCATGTGCAGAGGGCCCTGCCCGTCTGTGCCCCACGCAAGCCTGTGCTGGGATTGGCCACATGTCTTCATCTTCAGCGAGTTCTACATGGCTGAGCTGAGTGGCTTTGGAATGCTCGATGTCCTAGAGGAGTGTGGGGCGTTGGGTCTGGCTGACATTCAGTTCGTCCTGGTCCCCAGTCCAGCCTGGAGCTAAGTGGGCCCGGCTGCAGGTCTCTGCTGCCCTTGCTTTGACCTCTCCCCGCTTCTCTCCAGGGCTCTACCCAACTGCACCCCTTGAGCCTGACGATAGCCCAGCTCTGGCATCTCTGTGCTGTGGGCAAAACTGCTCTCTCCTGACCACCTGCCATACAGGGGCTTTGTGCTGGGCTCTGCTACTGGGCCGCCTTATTGATTGTGAAGAATGCAATTATGCCCCATTAATGAACTTCACACAAGTGTTCTTATCTGCAGGCTGCACGGTGAGGAAAGGAAAGGTCAATCTGGAGTCCTCGTCTTGAACTTGCTCCCATGGGATGTCTCTGCAGGTGAGTCTCTAGAAGGGACTGGTGCTCTGAAAGTCTCCTGGGACCCACCCTTGAGCTGGCCAAGGACTGGCCCACTGAGGAGGGGTGGGGCCCACCACTGGCCTTACCCAGCTTTCTTTGTTGTGCTTGGTCATACCAGGTGGGATGCCAGCACCATCGTAGTTCTGACGTGGCTCTGACACTGGCCCTCAGGAGCTGCTACAAATCCAGCCACCAACCACCAACAGCTGGATTCTCTGCTGTGGACTAGTCTGCAGTGTTTCACATTCACGGGCTTCTATGAGATGCGCCCAGCATGACGGTGGCACCCATCTCTGTCTCTAGGATGGCCCCAGTGATTGAGAAGAGGGTCTCCAATGCCCTGAAGTTTTTGCGGAGCCCAACGTATCCTCACCCTTTCAACACCTCAAGGATGAAGATGTAGACACAGAAGACACATCTGAGGCTCTGATGTAGAGATGCTTGCCTTTCAAGGTCCTGCACAAAAGTCTTTTCCTCTGTGTTCATTCACTGACTTCCCTCAGCTCCTTGCTTCCTGAGCCCCCATGAGTACCATTCATGGTGCCTGCCTATTTGTATCTTCCTTGACCATGAAGACCATAAGGGAAGGCTCAAGTCTAATCCACCCTGAGTGTTCAGTGCACCCATGCTGGACACCATAAAATGTTTGACTCATGGATGAATGAGCACGTTAATGAAAGGTCCATACTTCACCTCCAGTATGGGTCCCAGGGTGAACTGTCACAGTTTTATATTTTGAGTGATGGCTTCTTTAGGAGGCATTTTTAAATAGTTAGAATTCTTAGCCTTTTTCACAAGTGACATGGGTGATAGATGGCATCCCAACGTGTGGCACCCTTTAGTCCAATTCCCAGGGGTCAACTCACTCATTCCTATGTAGAAAACCTGTGCCTGCATGCAAGGGAGGCTGGGGCTTATTCAATTCAGTTCAGTTCAGTTCAGTTCAGTCACTTAGTCGTGTCTGACTCTTTGTAACCCCATGAATTGCAGCACGCCAGGCCTCCCCGTCCATCACCACTCCCGGAGTTCACTCAAACTCAGGTCCATCGAGTCGGTGATGGACTCATCCATCCATCTCATCCTCTGTCATCCCCTTCTCCTCCTGCCCCCAATCCCTCCCAGCATCAGTGTCTTTTTCAATGAGTCAACTCTTCGCATCAGGTGGCCAAAGTATTGGAGTTTCAGCTTTAGCATCAGTCCTTCCAAAGAACACCCAGGGCTGATCTCCTTTAGAATGGACTGGTTGGATCTCCTTGCAGTCCAAGGGACTCTCAAGAGTCTTCTCCAACACCACAGTTCAAAAGCATCAATTCTTCGGCGCTCAGCTTTCTTCACAGTCCAACTCTCATATCCATACATGACCACTGGAAAAACCATAGCCTTGACTAGACGGACCTTAGTTGGCAAAGTAATGTCTCTGCTTTTCAATATGCTATCTAGGTTGGTCATAACTTTCCTTCCAAGGAGTTAGTGTCTTTTAATTTCATGGCTTCAATCACCATCTGCAGTGATTCTGGAGCCCAAAAAAGTAAAGTCTGACACTGTTTCCCCATGTATTTCCCATGAAGTGATGGGACCAGATGCCATGATTTTAGTTTTCTGAATGTTGAGCTTTAAACCAACTTTCTCACTCTCCTCTTATTGGGATTAATTTCTATTTAATATGAGAGGCAATCCCTCTAGCATGAAAATGTTACTGCTATTGGCAACGAGATAGGAATGACTACTGACTGTAACATATCAGTTTGGTGACAATACTGTTGACTTCTGCTCCTTAAGATGAGTGGAGTAGGTGGTTGCTACTGGGGAACCAAGAGATTCTTCTCCCTTACTCTAGATGTGGCCATAAGCAAAACCCCTCATACTTGGATGAAAGCAGCAAAGACTGGCAGTCTGCAGCGGGGCTGCCAACCAGCAGTGCTGCAAGGAGGCAGGAATGGGATGAAGGATGCATGAGAGGACAAGCAGAAGGAAGGATGGGAGGGAGATGGGATGGGAGGACAGATGGGAGGTTGGGAGGGGGGATGGTGCAGGGATAGGTAGATGAAGAACTTCTGGGAGGTGTGACAGCTTAGGTGGGACAGGATGACTCGGGCTATCCAAGCAGCAGAGTTAGTAAAGCCTCTGGAATCCATATATGGCCCAACCCCCTAGAAGGAGGGCCAGCCAGAGCAAACCCCATGTCTCAGTGGCGCAGACAGAAGGCCCTCCCCAAATGCGTGTGGAGCGCACTCTACGTCAGCGAGGCCCTACGTATGGACTTCCTGTGTGTGCACAGCAGCCAGACCTCAAAATCAGGGGGTGGGAAAGCCCTGGCCATGAGAAAAGGGGTTCTACCATCGCTCTTCTGACCTTGAGGCTGCCGGGGCCCTCAGCAAGCCAGCCTCCTGGTGACGGGAGGGTGGAACTGATCACCAAAGGAAGAAGGTCTCTATACAAAATCTCCAGACCAGGGGGTGCTATTTCTCATCCCCTTCTTCTTTGCACCCTCATCCCATAAGGAGAGGAGAAAGGATCTGTGACCCCAAACAAGTGAAAGATGACTTTCCTGAGAATGCCATTGGTTGCTAAGAAACTAGTGAGATAAGAAATGGAAACCATCAAGGTACTCCTAAAAATAACCAGATGGACTGGGGTGACTCGTGACCTGTAGCAGCTATGTGCCCCACCTCTCATTTAGCACCAAGCAAGAGGGAGACCGTTCGCCCGGCACTTGCATTATTCTCACCTCCGACTGAGTGCGCTGTTCTGAGGACAGCGTCCTCTAAGCAGATGCTTCATCAATGCTCCCAGCCCATCTCATCCCGGCCTTCTCCCTCCCTGCCCGAGGTCCCATTGCCTTGACACTGCACCAGCGCAGGGATGCCCAAGAGCCCAGCTGCTGCCTCTTTCTTTTCTCTCTTCGCTGAAGAGCCAGCTGACCACACGGGAGAGCTCGCTCCTGGCAGCTCTGTAGTCAGAAGAGTGAGCCACTGGCGACGCAGGGGGAGGTAAAAGGCTCTTTGGTGACTCAGACATAATCAGATACAAGGACAAAAGAGCGAGCTCTCTCTCTGACAGCCAAGGCTGGATGCACACCACAGGTACCAGCAGGAAGGGGTGGGGGAGAGATCAAGGGACAGGGGGAGAGGGAAAACAATGCAACTCTTTCAGCAGAACTGGGGTGGGATAGTCAGTTTTTGCGACTGGGAATGGGCAGTATCCCACCCCTTCTTGGTTATTCCCTCTGTACAAGGGAAAGCAGTTTTCAACTATAAAGATGGGGACTGTGTCTCTACCATGAGCAAAACGAGATTGTTCATTCTATCTCAGTTGCTGACTTAAGAACAACTTCTGGTTTCTTTGACTCTTCAAAAAGATCCCAAATCTGAGTCTCCATCCAGGTTTCCTGTCTTTAAGCTTGGAAGAAAGAGAAAGGGACTCTAAAATCAGAATTGCCATGTAGAGTTGCACAGGCTGTTCACTGCACAAACGTGGGGGTGAGCTAGGGCTGACAGTCAG
Source organism: Budorcas taxicolor (assembly GCF_023091745.1). NCBI lineage: Eukaryota > Metazoa > Chordata > Mammalia > Artiodactyla > Bovidae > Budorcas > Budorcas taxicolor. Next base: position 97,657,006 of record NC_068913.1, read on the forward strand.
CCTGTCACTTAACAAACCACACATTCTGGCGTGGGGCCACATCCTCTGGTAGGAAGGAGCACCTTCCTTAATTCACATGGACACCATATGGGTTGGCAGAGGCCCTGTCTAAAAGGATCATAAATGGTAGAAAGGAGATTTGAGAGTCAGTTGAATTTGGGGATCTACTTTTCTCTTGGCCACTTAAGTCATCTTGGACTGATTACTCAGCCATTCTGTATGTATAGTTCACCTTCATGGGCACAGAATGAGGTTATAAAGCCTGTCCTCTTATATTCCAGAGCTGCTGTGATGAATAAATAAATAGATTTTCAGCTGGTTGTCTAGCTCAGGTGCTTGGCATACGGAGCTGATACAACCCAGACAAACTATGAATGTTGTTTACCGTGAGTTAGCTTTGTGCCAAGAGGAACCCAGCTTAATGGCATACAGGTGCCCTCCCCACCACACACACAGGTGCACAGCTGAGGCTGGATTAGATCAGGGCCTGAAGCATCTAGAGCTCATCGCCTGAGCATCAAGGGACTGGGACAGCAAGAAGCTCTTCAGGGTAACCATGACATCCCCACAGGACACTGGAAGAACTGCCAGAGGGACAGGGCTCCAGTCTGTGTGTGGCAAGATGTTGTTTGGTCCCTTGAAGTCTTTTTTGTTTTTATTTTTTCAGGGAGCATGAGAGCAGCAGACTATACTTCTTCCTTGGGCCTAGGACGATCTGGGTCCTCCATGCAGGGGAGCAGAGCAACGTGGCAACTTCTAGCCATGTCCCATTCTTGTTTCGACTGATAACACCGGGTTCTCGGGCTGTGGGTGTCCCAATGCAGGATGGGGCTTGGTGCAAGGACCAGTCTGCAAGCCCCACCCACTGCGGAGGGGAAGGGGGCCCCTCTACACACCCCCAGAGAAGTTGCCCGCTGCAGCCAGGGTCCTGCCTGAGCTCCCCAGGCCAGCACTCACCTCTCCACCCAGTTCTTGTAGCTGGGGATGTCCTTGGCATAGAGCAGCTTGTTGGAGGGGGAGTCCTTGCCCAGCCGGTGCTCCGACGTGGAGCACGAGTCCATGAAGGTCTGGGCCACCACGGAGAGGCAGGCGTCCGTGATGCTGTTCTTGTGGATGTCAAACACAAACTGGGGGTTCTTGATCATGTTGACCCAAAACCGCAGGGGCAGGCTGTACAGAGGGAAGAGGCAGATGGTCAAGGGAGATGGGGTGGGGGAGCTGGACACTGACCCAGAGAGGTCCCTGGAGGCAGAAAAAGCCTTCAGAAGGGCCCTTCTCCATGCCATCAATTCACCTTCTGGGGAGCTGAAGATCAGCAGGGTTGAACAGTCCATTCAGAGATACAGCGTTGATGGGCACTGGAGGTGTCGATGCCCAGCCCGGACTGTAGGACTCCCCAGCGGCCCTGAGAGCACAAGGCTTTGGGGTTCAAAGCAGTCATGACAGGTGCTAGAACGTGGAATGTCTAACTCTCTCTTCCACTGTCTGCCCCCATGTCAGATACAAAACATATCTGGTTGGCAAATCTTAAACAGCCTGGAACCTAGGCTATTTATTATTCTCTGCCCTCACTGTAACATGTGGAAAAAGCCACACTCTTCCTCCCCACCTGACCTAATCAACTTGTTTTTACATGGTGAGGGCCCTGGCACTAAACAGTTCAAGCAAAACTTACTGATTCTCATCTCCAAGCTAGCAAGCTGAACAAACCCCACCTCTGGCTCTCACCTGCCCCGTTATGTTCTCTCCTTCCTCTCCTTTTCTTCCAGTCAGCACCTACTCTATACCAAGAGCCATGCTAGCCGCTGTGGGTACAGTGTGATAAGACCTGTCCCCGGTCCTTGAGAAGCCTGCGTTCTGGTGGGCTCATGGGGAGTCAGGCACGCAATCAAGAATTTTAGGTGCTGGACCCAGAGGATGGAGGGGGTCCAGTTTAAGACCCAGGTTGGTGTGATCAAAGCTACCCAGAGGGACGTGTCCAGAAGTCTGGAAAGTCTTCACAGAGGGGACCGCGCTGAATAGTCTCTGTTTCAAAGATACAGAGGTGTTCTTTAGCTGAATGAAGCCTGGAGGAAGAGGGGGAGGAAAAGAAGGAGGACGGTACCTCCAAAGGGGAATCAGTTCAACAAACAGGACATGAAACATGCAGTGCAGTCTGGGAACCATAAACCCTCTAGCTATTGCTGGAAAGGATCCAGGGGCATTGGGTAAAGCCTGCCCACGTGCTCCTCTGTGACTGCATTCCGCTGGCTCTCTGATCCTGCAACTGCCATGCAGCCTATGGAGACATAGATCAGGAAGTGGGATGGCACCCAGCAAGGGATCACTTAGTTCCCTCCCTCTGCCCCCAGCTCCTCACCTCCTGCCATGTGCCCTGATGTTTTATTGTTGTTTTGGTTGCTATTCTCACGGTTGGTAATAGTTGGTAACAGTCCTAATGTTCCTATGTGTTTGGCTTGCTTCTTAGAACTAAAAGTCTTCTGAATCACATTATTTCAACCCAGCAAGACCAAGATTTCTATATTCGTTGTATCTCCCAGCAGCCACCATATACATAAAACAAATGCTCAAATACAGTAAGACCTCATGTTCAAGACTGCCAATCAGTCAACAAGTATTTATTAAGTTCCTATGAAACGTGCTGTGGAGCCAGTACTGAGGTCTAACAATGTTAAGTGGCCCTTGTTTCATCCTGGGAAATCCAAAGAGTAAATAAAGGGACGGTAAAAGTTCTGACACTCGGGGGACAGTCAGGGTCACTCCAGCTGCCCAGGGGAGACCCTGAGAGCTGGGCTCAGAGCCCTGGATGCAGAGCTGCTCAGTCACATCTTCCTGCTTCCCGAAGTTCAACACGGAGAGGGACCCTGGAGCCCACACTTGCCACATGGTTATTTCTTTCCAACAGTCTCCTTCCTTCAGCCAGTTGTGCTGACAGACAAATCAAACAGGGAAACCACAGCAGCTCCTGCCTAATGAAATATTAGCATATTATTAACATTAGTGGTGGCACTAATCTCTGGTTGATTGCAGCCACTCAGGCTAAATGAGCAGGAGGTTTATTTAAAAGAGAAAAGGCATGGGGATGAGGAGGAAGGGGGCAGGGGAGAGGGTGAGCTACAACTTTGGCCAGGAATAAGGAAACAATCTCTTTCCAATCAGGAACAATGGACCCTAAGCCAGTATGTAGATCTCATAATTCCTGGACTGACTGAGTCTTGCCCAGGCGGCCATGGTCAGGGTTGGGGAAGTGTGTTCTCTGGTGAGAGGACATGAGAGTTGGTACTCCTGCCTGACTGCCCTTCACTGGGACCGGAGATCTTTCTGAGAACAGCTGGCACTTGGAAGAACTGGAGGGAAGGAAGACTCTGCCCTCTCCCTCAAGGACTTCATTGGATCTTGGAGGTGGACTTAGCCCAGTGGGAGGTGTATGCTTATTTAGATACCATTTCAGGGGATGCACTTATAAAGGTTACAAGGCATGGTTTGGAAATAGCAGCTCTCCCAGGATAAGGTCTGGACAGGGCATTCCTTGTATTCTGAAGGCTGCAGGCATTCAACTCAGGTGGTAGGAAGGAAGACTCAGTGGCAGAGAGAAGCAGACTGGGTGGGTCAGGGACATGCCCTTGGAACAGCTCTGCAGAGTCATTCTGAAAAGGTGTGCAGAGTCAAATGCAATCCTTTTTTTTTTTTTCCTGGCCATGCCATGTGGAATGTAGGCTCTTAGTTCCTGGACTGAGGATCAAACCCATGCCCCTGCATTGGGGGTGCAGAGTCTTAACCACTGGACAACCAGGGAAGTCCTCAAATGCAATCTTACCTATGGGCAGTCACTGAGAGACGCCAGACCTGCAGGCCTTTCAGAAGAGGGAGCAGCCTTCACCCAGTGCTGGACTAGATGGGATCCAGAGTCTGTCTTATTTCCGAAAGGTCACAAGAACTCCACAATGTACCCAGAATTACCGTGGGAGCAACCCTACTCTTCAGTTTTATGGTCCAAAACTGTTCCTGCCTGACTTTCCAATTTTAGTGGAGATGCACTATTCTTCAGGGGAGAAAGGAAGCCAGAGCATCCTACCCTGAATAACATTTCAGTGCCCCAGGCTGACTTCTGCCTAGATCCGGGTTTTGATTTGGGACCCTGGGCTGTCAGGGTCGGAGAAGACAATGGCACCCCACTCCAGTACTCTTGCCTGGAAAATCCCATGGATGGAGGAGCCTGGTAGGCTGCAGTCCATGGGGTCGCTAAGAATGGGACACGACTGAGCGACTTCCCTTTCACTTTTCACTTGCATGCATTGGAGAAGGAAATGGCAACCCACTCCAGTGTTCTTGCCTGGAGAATCCCAGGGGCGGGGGAGCCTGGTGGGCTTCCGTCTATGGGGTCGCACAGAGCAGGACATGACTGAAGCGACTTAGCAGCAGCAGCAGCTGTCAGGGTGGCTGGCTGAGCCCTAGTACCATGTCAATCCTGGCAGTCCGCAGGTGCTGCTTTGAAAGAATGTGCTGGGGAAGAACACCCCAGGACAGGGACTGTGTAAAAGCTACTGGGAGGCGATTCCAGAACTGAAGGGACTACATATAAGACGGCTTTACCCCAGGTGGAACTCTCAAGTAGAGACCATCTTGGCTCTGCATCTCCATCAATATTTATTGAGTCCCAGCTCTGTGCAAGATTCTGCCACGAGAGCTGCATACTGATGTCTGACCTTGCAGTCTCACAGTGAAACAACCGACACACGAATGAAGGGGAAGGCAGATAAAGGCTAAAGGAGAGAGGGGACCGTGATGAGACACCTAGAGTGTCATTTAAGAGTTAGAGGCTCCCCTCGTCTCAAAGACACCCTAGTTATGGGACAGTCCCTTCCCCAAAGGGAATTCTGGAAAGGGAAAACCATGTCTTGAATGGACTGGAAACACTCCCATGTTCACCTAGGTGACTCCTAGCTGTGCTCCAAACTCCATTTAAGAGTCTCTGTGAGCTCCTGCCTGTCTACAGCCCGGCTGCACACACGCACCCCACATCCTCACATGTGCCCCTCTACTCAAACAGCTGCCCTCCTGTCAGCCCACGGAGGGCAGAAAGCACGACCCGAGTCTGCAGACTCAGGGTCCAGCATGATATCAGGCAAAGGGGAGGGAGCAGGATGTGAGAGCGACCTGGTTGTGACAGCTGGTGTGCTCATGTTTGCTCATTTAGTTGGTTTAATGTTTGTTGACCGAAAGGACCGATGACAAAGATGGACGACTCCCCCGAGGGAAGGAAGAGAGGAAGTGAACACCCAAAAGGACCGCAAGGAGGCGGAGCCCCGGAGAGCGCCTGCGCAGAGCTGCCACAAGGGGGAAGGCGGGCGGGCCCCTTCGTGCCTGTCTCCAAGGCCGACCATCGGCTCGGGGATGGCCTCTCCCCTTGTGGCTTCCGCTTGCTCTTCACTCACCAGTTGCTCTTCCAGGTGTGGCGGACGTGCGGGTCGTGGATGCCGTGCTTGTCTGCCTGCTCGTCCAGAAAGTCGAACATGTACTTGATGGCCAGGGGCAGGGCCGAACCGCGGTGCGCCGTGCTGAAGATGGTCTCGAACAGGTCGTCCACGAACTTCTGCAGCGTGCCCTGCGGAGGGGACCAAGTTCAGACACAGCTCGCCTGCCCTGAGAGCTCTGAGGGCGGGGCTGTACGATCGCCTGGCCTCCCAGATGGCGGAGGGGAGGGGAGGCCAGCACACAGCCAGGCTTGCTTGGGTAAAATCGCGGAAGCGTGTGCAAAGAATCTGCACCCTCCTCCCGCCCGCTCTCATCTGTCTCGGAGCAGCTTTCCATTTCCCCGGCACGTGGAAAATAGATATAACACTGATGACTGGGCCTAAGGAAGCCTTCCTCTGCCAACACCGCGGTTTGGTTTTAACACCCTTCGGCGGTGTTATTTTAGCACTTTTCACAAATGCTAATGAACAACTCACTCGGTCAGAGCAGACAAGCACAATCTGCTGGTTCTGTTCGGGCATTGCTCACGTCAGCTAATGAACAGTTTACTCATTTGGCTCCATAGAGAGCGGAGCTGGGGCCAGTCTCGGGCCTTGAGGGACTAACTGTAGGCACACAGGGTCCCCAGAACCAGGATTAGAAAGGGGGCCTGCAAAGTCACTGATCCGGCTGCAGTTTCCACCACTAGAGACTGTATATGACACCCCAGAGATATACAGCCAGTCTTCCAGAAGGCATGGCAGAGGACCAGGAATGCACATGGCTAGTGTCTCTCTATTTGAGCAAGGGCGAGAGTGGTATTGGAGAAGACTCTTGAGAGTCCCTTGGACTGCAAGGAGATCCAACCAGTCCATTCTGAAGGAGATCAGCCCTGGGATTTCTTTGGAAAGAATGTTGCTAAAGCTGAAACTCCAGTACTTTGGCCACCTCATGCGAAGAGTTGACTCATTGGAAAAGACACTGATGCTGGGAGGGATTGGGGGCAGGAGGAGAAGGGGATGACAGAGGATGAGATGGCTGGATGGCATCACTGACTCGACGGACGTGAGTCTGAGTGACCTCTGGGAGTTGGTGATGGACAGGGAGGCCTGGCGTGCTGCGATTCATGGAGTTGAAAAGAGTCAGACACGACTGAGCAACTAAACTGAACTGAAGAGAAGGGATGGAATCGAGATTTCATACTGCGTGCCAGCCTGGATGTATGGGAGGGGCTGGCTGCAGGACTGGGTTGAGAAGGATGCTGAGGTTCTGTGCTGGGAAGGAGATCAGGCTGATGAGGAGGGCCTGCGTGGATGGATGACTGAGGTGGGGTGAGGGGTGGCACCAGCACAGATGCTAGGTATTTGCCAGCTCTGACATTTCCGTGGGGTGATGACACCCTACCACATAACCCACCCACGCCCACACCCTGGCTGACGTCCTGTACCTTAGTGGCCAGCAGTCGTGTGAGATAGATTTCAGACACCATCTTGCTCCCCCGGTCCCCCTCCTTCTGATCCCCGTGCTCATGGTTCTTCACCAGGTGCCACATCTTGACTCCACTTTCCAGGTCGGGGGTGATCATTGGTGTGCGTGAACGGAGGCTGTCAGGGCTGCCTGTGTACCGGATCATGTTTTCTGCCAATGCAAGGACCCCAGGCGGGTAAGGCCACCCAGCCTTCCAGCCTATTGTTCATGATACACCTCAGGTCCAGCTGAGGCCAACTCTGATCCTTCTCGCCTTTGGAGGCACTTCTGTCTGTTCCTGAAACTGGAACACCTTTTCCACCGCCTCTAGGAAATTCTCTGTGTCTTGTCCACCCAATCGGATTCCCTTCCCTCTTGTACTTGCGTCTCTCCAGCCCTTATGATTCAATTTGTAAAAAATGCAAGCTTGTCTCTTTTTGTACTTTCCTTGTAAGAGCTCTCAAGTCTCAGGATGTGTTCTGTGTCACCAATTAAGTACCAATGAAAGAGCTCCGGGTGGTGGCGGTGGGGGAGGGGGCCTTCCCCTGTGATGTCAGTGGTAAAGAACCCACCTGCCAATGCTGGAGACACAGGTTCTATCCCTGGATGGATCGAGAAGATTCCCTGGAGGAGGGCATGGGAACACACTCCAGTATTCTTGCCTGGAGAATCCCACGGACAGAGGAGCCTGGTGGACTACAGTCCATAACGTTGTAAAGAGTCAGACAGACTGAAGCGACTTAGCACATGCTCATGAAAGAGCTGGGATCCTGTTTCCCTTAACTGGTGACTAACCAGCTGAGTGATTGCCCTGTCACTTGTGTACCTTCACCGGCCTCTCTCGCCTGGACCATTTATTTGCTGCAACGTGAGGTGTGGTGAGATGAGTGCCAAGCAGGAAAAGAAGAGACAGGTCCCACTGTGTGCAGGCACCATTGTGTGTTGTCTTTTATTTCCCAGAACCATCTCATGAAGCTCGTGGCCTTTTCAGCCAGTTTTGCTGATAAGAAGGCACCAGAGCATCCAGCCCACCTCCAGTGCCCTTCTCCCCACCCCGAGGAGCAGAGACCTGGGTTTCTACCTTCCCTCAACTGCTTCATAGTGTGTGACCTTCACACGTCATTTAGCCTCTGTGCATCGGAGTTATCATTTGCTAATCTGCATAATAGGGGGAAATAATAATTATTTAATTCACTGATTATTATGAGCCTGACGTTTGATAATGAGTTATCACAAACGTGGAAGCATCTTAGAGACTGTAGGACGCTCAGGAAGGTTAGACTTTCTTCTTGTTTCCAGGGACGAAGCTCCGGCATCAGAGTCCCTGCTCAGAACCAGGAACCTTCTTTTGGGTACAGTGTTCCTTTCTGGGGGCCAGCCTGCCTGACTCCCCATCCCTCCCCACTCCCCATCCCTGGCACCCACTGTCTTCCAGCAGTGCTGCCCTGGTGACCACAGCTGCTCAGGGGGCATCCTTTCTTCCCCAGAAGGATTTGATGAACTCACCGTATTTACTCGCTGAGGTCCTGGAGACAGTGGAGTTGTTCACTGCATTGTAGGCTGTCACTTGCTTGGACACTAAGGCCACCACTGAACCATCTGGCACCTACCAGGGAAAGGCAGGTAAGGGCCTGGGCACAGAAACTGCCACCCAATCAGGATGAACGTGGTCCTTGGGGACAGTCAGGGCCTCACCGAGAACCAGGGGATAGAGAAGGCTGTCAGTTTTCCTTTGATGAAAGAGGACAGATCTGAATATAGAATTGTAGTCCATGGTGGGGTTCACTCTTGGGAGTGACTCGGGCAAGAGCCTCTCACCAGCACCCTCTATCCTTATGCTTCCCTGGGAGAGCACCCAGCCTTAAACTCCAGGGCTCACCTAAGAAAGGGTTTTGCTCAGGGTCTTTGCCCATGCCCTGCGGGAAGCGCACACCCAGCATGCTATCTCCAGGAAGGTCAGGGTCTCCTGGGGGGCCATGTTTTCCCTGGGTCACTGAGGGCACACAAAGTGCTGGTGAAGAAGTGGGTTTAGGGCTGGGTAAGAGCCTCAGGATGGCCCTGTTATTCACAGACAAAGACCCCCAGGCACCTGGCTGCCTAGCTTGCTAGCCCCTCCCCATCCACAGTCCCCTCACCTGGTAATGTGCCAGGGTGTTGAGTCTCTTCCAGTCATTCTCGATTTTAGTGGTGATGTCTTCATCCTGCAGGATCATCCTCGCCCCGCTTCCTTGTCGCCACTCTGTAGGGGGAACAGTTCCATCTCAGACAGGCCCTTGGGCCCCTCCCATGGGATCCTGAGGACTCCTGTGCAGGCAAGTGCATGGCACCACCTCAGGGTGCATCCGAAGACAGACAGGTGCTTGCAGATGCTCCCAGAGGAGGGGCGTGGAAGCTCTCAGCACAGGGGGACCCTGACTCCCAGGTCTGGTTCCAACAAACTATGTGACAGCCCTAGGAATAATGTCACCTCCACTGCCCACTTGTTCCTGGTGGGTGACCACATCGGCAAGAAGTCAATGCTTATTAAATGAATGAAGAAGGCAGGGGGCTTCCCTGGTGGCTCAATGGTAAAGAATCATCCCACCAAAGCAGAAGACATGGGTTTGACTCCCTGTGGGAAGATCTCGCCCTGCCGTGGAACAACTAAGCCCAGTACACCACAGCTACTGAGCCTGTGCCCTAGAGTCCAGAAACTGCAAATGCCAAGCCCACATGCCACAACTACTGAAGCCTGGGCATCCTAGAGCCTGCGCTCTGCGACAGGAGAAGCCACTGCTGTGAGAAACCTCTGCACCGCAACTAGAGAAAGCCACACAACAGTGAAGACCCAGCATGGCCAAAAATAAGTATTAAAAAAAGGCAAGTGAAGACACTTAAGAACATACTAAGCAAATGCAAGGTGGCATCACCACTATCACGTACTCTTTGCCTGACTGTGAGGTCTTGGAGCTAACGAGACCAAGACTGCAAATTCCATCACTAGGCACCCTCTTTCTATTCCAGGGGTGCAACTTGGACCCAAAAGCCAGCAGGTGGGCCAGTCTTGGCAGAGAGATTGAGTAAAATGTATGTGGAGGGGCCAGCAAAACCTATCCTCACGCCCAAGAACAGCCACAAAGTCGATATGACGAACAGCATCTTAGTGATCTATCCAACACTTAATTTTCTTTGATGCCATAGGTGTACGCTTACCTCCCACCTTATCCTCATGGGTCCCAGACACCTACAACGCATGGGTTCGCTGATGGATCCCACATGGGGGAACAAGAGACTGTTTCTCATCCGCCAAACCCTCACCACCACATGTGGTACAAATCACATGGAGATGGGGACATGCACATTCATGTCCTGAAAAGTTCACACATGGAGACCCAGGTGCAAGCCAGACACACGCCAGCTCTCATGCACGAACGCATCCACTTCCACACAAACACACACACGCTCACATGCACACACCAGAAAGGAAAACGGCCTTTTCAATTCAAATACAACATGTGTGTCTGCCTAAAAGCCAGGAATCTGCTTTCCAAGCAGCCATGACCCCACTCAGTGCCTCACACATGCTGAGATTCTGAAACGGGTGAGAGCACTGGGTTTTTGTGGCGTGCGGGTGGGGGCTGGCGTGAGTTACCCACAGTCCTGGTCTAACCCCGCCTTGGATTTTTTACTGTGGCTCTGCAGACGCACATTTCGGCTTCCCTCCCCTGTTCCCTCCCGTCCAGGCTGAGGGACCATGACTGATTCCTTCCTGCCTTGTGCACTTGGTGTGGCCAGTGCTGCAGATGAGAATCAGGCCCAGGAAGGCAGCTGCCTGCCTTCAGCAGGAACAAAGATATTTCTAACAGCCACGTCCGTGCCTCTAGCTCCCGAGCTTGTCTGCTGCCTGGTTTAGAGCTTCTTGTAGCAACGGGCTGTCCCAGGAAGGAAAACATGAGGGTGCCATGTGGGTTCACTGGAGCAGAGGAGCCTCCAGAGGTCTCTGGGGACCACCTGTCACTTAGGGCTGTTGATGGCACAGCTGGACTCGATCATGGTGGTGAGGGTCTCAGGGCAGGTGGGGTGGTATGTAAACGAGGAGATGCCCCACCAGGGCACCAGGCCATCAGCATTTTGTTTGTTTGTTATCATGTTGTCTGTTGTGGGATTTTTTGTTTTAGATTTTATGCAGATAGGTATAGGTGCATGTTTTTTGAGTGGTTGCAGTGGCGTGCTGCAGTCCACGGGGTCGCAAAGAATCAGACAGGACTGAGCAACTGAACTGAACTGAAGACCAGCCTGGGCCAAGGATAAGGCAGGGGCACATGTTGTCCCAGTTGCACAAAGATAAATGGCCCTGAATGATAAAGCCTCATGGGTCTCCCCTCTTGCCTTGTGAACGATGCCAGGCCATTAAGTCAGAGGAGAGCACATGGATGGGGGCCCAGAAGGCAGGCAGTGCTCTGCATGCCCCACATGGGAGCTAGAGGAGGAACAGGGGCCCAGCTCTGGACACTAAGTCTCCTGGCCAGGCCCGAGGGTGGAGGACTGCACTTCACTGAAGAGGCTGTGGGGCTGGGCAGGATTAAGTGGGGGAAGGTACCCACCGAGGGCCAGCTTGCTGGTGTGCACTGGCTCCCTTGCCAATGGCTCTGTAGCACCGCTCAGGGGGATGTGAACAAACCAAACCACCGGGGGGACCAAGCAGTGACTGCTGGTGACTGAATTCTGGAGCCGGATGCACAATTCCTCACTAAACACCTGCCCTGAAGTTGTGCAGTGCACAGCCTGTGCGGCCCTATGCAGCAGCCCTGGCTCTGAATCGCGTCCAGCAATTATGTAAGCAAGTGAAAGTCAGGCTGCCTCTCTGCCCTCGACTGAAAAAATGTAGGGCAGAGTGTGGCCATCCTCCCCCGACTCAGGGCAGCCAAGGGATGATGGCTTCTCCTTGGGAGTACAAAACTGATGCTGCCAGATGCCCAGCAGCAGGGCTAGCCCAGCACCTGGGACACAGTGAGTACCTGATGAGTATTTATTACATGAATAATACATAAGTGAAAAGAGTGAAATAGATGAATAGATGAAAGAGGAGAAAGAGTAAGTGAGTAATGGTGGCTTATTTCCCAAGCAGTGAAAGGATTTTCTACCCGTGGGTTGCTGCTCCATGGTGGGCAGACAGCAAGCTACAGGTCAACTGTGAGCTGAGCTGTTAGAACCTAGGACAAAGGTAGAGCTGACCTCCAGAAGCTCACTGGGCACATTCACCGCCAAAGTGAAAGATCTCTGGAATGACTATCACTCGTTCTTCCAGTTTTACGACTGGGAAATTAAAGAAGCAGGTTGGGAAGGCAGACCTGGAGGTCACTGCAACTTGGAGCTCTGCAGCATGGTGCCCACCACATGTGTGAGCCACTCAAGTGTTGGGGGTGTGGACAGTGATGGCTGGACTGGACAGTTGGGCTGTGGCCACACTGGGATGCTGGTGGGTAGCTGCTTCCCCTCAGCTCCAGACTCTGAGCTCCAGGAATCCCAGTGGGACACAGCACTTCCACCTCCACAAAATCAATTCCATGCAGATGCGGTTATATGCCTTCCACACTGGCTGAGGCTTGTGGTCAGTGATGATATGCAGTGGGCAGCAGGATGGTCAAGGGCAGCAGGAAGCCTTCTCATCACTGATGTCAGTGCTTAGTCACACATTTAAGGGCTGTCAGAAGAGGTGGCCTGTCTGTTGGTCCTGCCAGTCCCAGCCCCTGCCTCTGGTGGGGTGCCAGTGGGCAGCAGGGAGGCAACGACTATTGTCCTTTTGGCAATTATCTCAAAAAGTTAAAAATGTTCCTCCAAACACCAATATGATGATAGAAAGCTGGAGAACACCGTCCCGCTTTCAGATCTCTCGAGTGAAGTGTCAGTTGCTCAGTCGTGTCTGACCTCTTTGTGACCCCATGGACTGTAGCCCACCAGGCTTCTCTGTCTGTGGAATTCTCCAGGCAAGAATACTGGAGTGGGTAGCCAGTCCCTTCTCCAGGAGATCCCGACTAAGGGACTGAAGCTAGGTCTCCTGCATTGCAGGCAGACTCTTTACCGTGTGAGCCATGAGGGAAGCTCTGTTAGATCTGTCAAGCCTGTTATTTTCTTCTCCTCCTACAGGAAAGATGCTATGTGCCTTTTCCCCCTGAAATATCAGAAAGGTGAAAAAGGAAAACCTCTGTCCCATCTCCAAACCAATCCTGAAGAATGAACCCCAGAAATATTGGAGCCTGATGTTGGTAGCTCCATCCCTGGGACATGCAAGGAAGAAGAGAGGCTATGGGTAGCCTGCCCAGCTGACCTAGAATGGAAGAGTGTGGATGCAATATGAGGGCAGGGAGTGCCTGGCACCAAGCGACATAAGTGGGCTAAACTCATCCCTCAGTCTCCCTCTTCTCTGCCCAGGGTCCTCAAGCTCACCTGTGGCCTGAACACATGCCATTTCCATGTCACTCTTTTCCCTCCTTTTATGAAACCCCATATCCAAGCCAGCTAGGGACTCTCTTTCCCCAGACTCACCATGGGGTATCTCAAGAAAATCAAACAGGGTAGGCTTCGCTTTCTGGAGTGCTACTGTGCTCCTTCAAGACCTGCTCTTGATGGAGGTAGGGGCCGTGGAGCTCACACTGGGACCAGGAACAGCCAAGGTCAAAGATCAAAGCTGCTGGCTTCCTTCTGTCCCAGGAAGAGTCCAGCCCACAAACTGCACGGCCGGCTTCATGAACCCTCGTCCCTACCCAGTGGTAGAGAGCCCCAAGGGCAGGGTGGGCCAGTTGAGGGCGAGGCAGACCTGCAGGCTTCAGGTCTGGCGTCCTTGGCAGTGTCGATGGCTGGCCAGGTCACGAGGCCCCCGAGCAAGGGCATATCTAATTTTGTGCTCTGGGTACTTCTGCATATTCAACACAGGCTTAGTGCTAATAACAGTAATGGAAATCAACAGTATCCAGGTTTCCTCATCCCAGGTTCAGCATTCTTTCCACCAAATAGGCTCCTTCTGTCTTGCCTATGAAAACAGCACTAAAAATATCTCTCTTTTGTGTCCACACCTTGCTGTGTACCAGGTGACCCTGTTAGAACAGCTGAGGGGCAAAGTGACAGCTGGGCCAATGGCCAGTGTCCTCTGGATGAATGCCCAGCTGCCCGGACAGCTTTGCCTGCCCACGGGGCACAGTGAGACTGGAAAATGCCTCAAGGCACCAAATGATGTGAGCTCGGTGATGGTCCCAGTGAATTCTAAGACAGGGACTCATCACCCTGCCCACACTGGACCAGGTCATCTCCCTGCTCCCCCTGGACTAGGACACAGGAGGCATCTCCTACGGCCACCATGGTGAGAATCCACATCCAGAAAGTCTTAGAGCTCTAACCTCACTCACTCAAAACTGAGTGCCCGTGGTGTGCTAGGCACTGTGCTGGCAGGGCATTACTCAGGTGAACAAGAAAACTTCCTAACACGAAAGCCCTGACCCCTGAAGGCCTCTGTGTGGAAGGTTATGCAGGAAAACAAAGGCGCACAGACCTAGAAAAGGGGGAGAGTAGAGGGGTATTTGGGGGGCGGGGAGGTGTTCTGGTCCACAGGTGCCACTTCTGTGCCACTTCTAGGGATCCATGAGGATGAGTCCTTGTGGGAAGGAAGGAAGTTTGGAACTGAGTTAAGAAAGGTCTGGAATACCATTACTTTACTAATATCTTAATTTAGTGTCTAAGGCATCTAGGGTTGAGCTGGAAAACCAGAGACGGGGGTGGATGAACAGGAGTGGGGGAGCCCTGCCCAAGAAGGGGAGGACCTGGCCAAAGGTGGGGTGGGGTGGGGTGTGGTGGGATGCTCAGGAGATAGGATGGTACCTGGAGGTTCTTGGAGAAGAAGGGGTGGGAGCAGCAATGGGGTGCCCCCACATTTCTGAGAGGTGTCCAGAGGAATAGTAGGGAGCTGAGGTGTAGAGGAAGGAGAGTTTATCTGCAGGCCAACCCTGGAGGAAACACTGGCACCCAGGACATCACTGGGTCTGGCTCCTGGAAGGTCCCCTACCCACCAGCAGGTATCACTTGGAGAGGGAAACCCCCCCAGGAAGCACGATCGCCTCACTAGCTTAGGGCCTCATGGTGTGCATGCAGATGGGTGCTCACGCATGTGCTTGCACACACATGCATAGTCACACACGTGCACACACGCATGCACATACTCACACAATACCTCATTTCACCCCCTAAGGCTCTGCAGCCACCAAACTCTGCCTGCCCCAGACCCCAGTCCAGTCTTTGCATCAGCCTCTCTCCTCAGACCCATCACAGGAAGCTTTAGGAGGGGGTGAGCTAGAAGGATGAAGGAGGTGCCCACCAGGCTGGTTAGAACTGGCTGAGTCAACCCTTCTGATCCACAGGGAACCAACTTTAGAACTAGCTGCCTGCACTCCCACCCCAGGCTGCCTTTCTTCCCTGCTGGGTGCTGAGCAGGGTCTCAGCAGGTGCACACACCAGCCCGCACAGGGCCCTCTCTACCTCCCAAACCAGGGTCCCAAGCAGAAGGCTAGAGGAGGAGCCACAACTCTACTGCTGCACACCTGTCTGCAGGTGAGCCCCAAGGAGAACACCTGGCAGGGAGCCTGGATGCCCTTGGCACCCAGCCACTCTGAACTGTGGGAGGGAGCAGCTTTGGAGAAGAGCGGGAAGAGGCCAGAACAGAATCAGTGTCAATGCAAATAGTTGGGAAATTGACTCAGGAATTGGGGGGGGGGGGGGCATCTAAATATGATTGGTTAAAAGAGGAATAATTTGCTGGTGAGAGCAAGTTCTAAAATATGAAATAAGTGAACTAGGAAATGTGGTGTTTAAAAGAAGAAACCCTAAATCAAACTGCCATCTACTTTCAAGCCCTAGGTCTTTGCAAACTGTAAAGTGTGGTGCCCCAGCTAGTTGTCACTTTGGGGAAGTCTGGAGAGCTAAAGGAAAAAGCAGGCTGTGCTCCACTACTTGATTTAAGAGAGGTGAGCTAAAGCTTAGTGGATATTCTTGAACATGGAATAATATGGAGGCTCTGGTGGTGCTCCAGGGTGGTGTGCCATGCTGTGCTGTGTCAAAGAAGGGTTAAGAGGCAAGGGATGGGTGGCCGGAAGGAGGAAAGGTGACCCAGGTAGGAAAGGTGACCCAGGTATTCATATGCACATCACCGAGGGAAAATTGCTGGCTCTGACCTCTTCACAGCTCTGCCTGCAGCCCCCTGCCCTACTCCAGGCTCCAAGCACAAAGGACAGACACACTCACAATCCAATTTGTTATACTTCCACCTTCCAGGGAGAGAAGGAGGTGAAATAAAAAAGAAGAAAAAAAATCCCATTATCTTTATCTGTCCTTCCCATCAGGTGCAGCGAAAAATGCAAACTGGGGCAACAGCTGCTGTGAACTCTTTATATTTCATTCAGAAGATAGTGTATCTTTTTGTTGCATACAGGAATTACTTATTTGAAAAAATATGCCCTTTCAGACAGAAGGGGTGGCGGAGTTCCGGGGCTATTGATGGGGCATTTGCATTAAACCAGAGAAACTGGGAGGTCATGGCTTGTGGAGGAGCTTGTGCGGGAAGGGAGTGGTTGTTCTCTTCACTTCCTGCTGTGTGACCAGGGCCCAGGCTCCGTGCCTCTCTGAGCTACAGAGTCTCCTGTGCAGTGGAACAGAATGGCATCAATTATGTCCTCTGGGGAATGAACAGAGGAGACAAGAGTCCTTTGGCTCAGAAAGAGCAGTGTCCAGCCTCCTTCTACTGTGCAAAGAATGAGGAACTCCTAGCCGTATGGCTCCCTCTGTGCTGGGCATTTCCCCAGGGCAGGCTCTTATGAGACGTTGGTGGAGGAATTTGGTGGTGTAACAGGGTTGCGGTTTATTTAGTCACTCAGTCGTGTTTGACTCTGTGACCCCATGGACGGTAGCCCACCAGGATCCTCTGTCTGTGGGATTTCCCAGCAAGAATACTGGAGCAGGTTGCCATGACCTCTCCAGGAGATCTTCCCAACCCAGGGATCCTACACTGGCAGGCAGATTCTTTATCACTAGGCCACCACTGAAGTCCTGTATAAGGGAGTACCTATAACCAATACCTCCGGGTGGAAAGGGGCATCAACTTGGTGAGGACAGCCTCACATATAACAAAGCGGGGAGCCCTAGCACTGTGCTTTCAAAGCTCCCAAGGCCCACTTGCCCCAGCATAGTCCTTAACTCCTGCCCTGGGATGTCTTCCCTTCCCTAGATTCCAAGAGACTCAAAGAAAGGCAGGTTCTGTGTCCTTCGCTTTGACTCTTACAATGGTTAGTTCTATCATATGTCAACTTGTCTGGGCCACAGTGCCCACAGATAGCTGGTTAAAAATTATTCTGGATGTTTCTGTGAGGGTGTTTGTGGATGACATTAATATTTAAATTGGTTGGCTTTGAGTAAAGCGAATTGCCCTCCATAATGTAGGTGGACCTCTTCTAATTAGGTGAAGGCCTGAGTAGAACAAAAGATTGACCTCCCCTGAGCAGGAGGGACTTCTGCAGCAGGTGCCTTTGGACTTGAACTGTAACATGGCTCTTCCCTGGGTCTCCAGCCTGCTGGCTTTCCCTATAGATTTTGGACTTAACAGCCTTCACACTAGACACTGAATGTTTGTATCCTCCCAGAATTCATATGTTGACTCCTAACCCTCAATGAGATGGCATTAAGAGGTGGGGCCTTTGGGAGGGTGCTTGAGGTCATAAGGGTGGAGCCCTCATGAATGGGATTAGTGTCCTTGTAAAAAAGATCCCCTGCCTTTTCTAAAACCAGCTTGAACATCAGGGAGTTCATGGTTCACGTATTGCTGAAGTCTGGCTTGGAGAATTTTGAGCATTGCTTTACTAGCATGTGAGATGAGTGCAATTGTGCGGTAGTTTGAGCATTCTTTGGCATTGCCTTTCTTTGGGGTTGGAATGAAAACTGACCTTTTCCAGTCCTGTGGCCACTGCTGAGTTTTCCAAACTTGCTGGCATATTGAGTGCAGCACTTTCACAGCATCATCTTTCAGGATTTGAAATAGCTCAACTGGAATTCCATCACCTCCACTAGCTTTGTTCGTAGTGATGCTTTCTAAGGTCCACCTGACTTCACATTCCAAGATGTCTGGCTCTAGATAGTGATCACATCATCATGATTATCTGGGTCGTGAAGATCTTTTTTGTACAGTTCTTCTGTGTATTCTTGCCACCTCTTCTTAATATCTTCTGCTTCTGTTAGGTCCATACCATTTCTGTCCTTTCTCGAGCCCATCTTTGCATGAAATGTTCCCTTGGTATCTCTAATTTTCTTGAAGAGATCTCTAGTCTTTCCCATTCTGTTCTTTTCCTCTATTTCTTTGCATTGATCGCTGAAGAAGGCTTTCTTATCTCTTTCTTGCTATTCTTTGGAACTCGGCATTCAGATGCTTATATCTGTCCTTTTCTCCTTTGCTTTTTGCCTCTCTTCTTTTCACAGCCATTTGTAAGTCCTCCCCAGACAGCCATTTTGCTTTTTTGCATTTCTTTTCCATGGGGATGGTCTTGATCCCTGTCTCCTGTACAATGTCACGAGCCTCTGTCCATAGTTCATCAGGCACTCTCTCTATCAGATCTAGTCCCTTAAACCTATTTCTCACTTCCACTGTATAATCATAAGGGATTTGATTTAGGTCATACCTGAATGGTCTAGCGGTTTTCCCTACTTTCTTCAATTTAAGTCTGAATTTGGCAATAAGGAGTTCATGATCTGAGCCACAGTCAGGTCCTGGTCTTGTTTTTGTTGACTGTATAGAGCTTCTCCATCTTTGGCTGCAAAGAATATCATCAATCTGATTTTGGTGTTGACCATCTGGTGATGTCCATGTGTAGAGTCTTCTCTTGTGTTGTTGGAAGAGGGTGTTTGCTATGACCAGTGCATTTTCTTGGCAAAACTCTATTAGTCTTTGCCCTGCTCCATTCCACATTCCAAGGCCAAATTTGCCTGTTACTCCAGGTGTTTCTTGACTTCCTACTTTTGCATTCCAGTCCCCTATAATGAAAAGGACATCTTTTTTGGGTGTTAGTTCTAAACGATCTTGTAGGTCTTCATAAAACCGTTCAACTTCAGTTTCTTCAGCATTACTGTTGGGGCATAGACTTGGATTACTGTGATATTGAATGGTTTGCCTTGGAGACAAACAGAGATCATTCTGTTGTTTTTGAGATTGCATCCAAGTACTGCATTTCGGACTCTTTTGTTGACCATGATGGCTACTCCATTTCTTCTGAGGGATTCCTGCCCGCAGTAGTAGATGTAATGGTCATCTGAGTTAAATTCATTTGTCTCTGTCACCCCGTACCCCGTCCAGATTTAGGGCTCCCTTCTCTCTGTGGTTGCAGTCAGTAGATATTCTCCATTCACCCCACATCGACCAGATCTCCCTCGTTTAGGCTTTTCACCATATCCCCATTTGGGATATCGCATTCGGGGTCTCCCTAGATAACCTCTCCGACCTCGACTCCCCTTGCTGTCTCTCGCCCCCCGCCGAGGGCGGCCGGGCTGAGCTGGGCTCAGATCGGGTCACCTGTCCCTTCTCTCTCCAGCTAGATGGCCCCCCGGCCATGGCTCTGGGCCAATGCCCGCTGGTGGGGCCAGGCCCCATGCACCGCCAGCTCCAAAATCACTGCAGATGGTGACTGCAGCCATGAAATTAAAAGACGCTTACTCCTTGGAAGAAAAGTTATGACCAACCTAGATAGTATATTCAAAAGCAGAGACATTACTTTGCCGACTAAGGTCCTCCTAGTCAAGGCTATGGTTTTTCCTGGGGTCATGTATGGATGTGAGAGTTGGACTGTAAAGAAGGTTGAGCAACAAAGAATTGATGCTTTTGAACTGTGGTGTTGGAGAAGACTCTTGAGGGTCCCTTGGACTGCAAGGAGATCCAACCAGTCCATTCTGAAGGAGATCAACCCTGGGATTTCTTTGGAAGGAATGATGCTAAAGCTGAAGCTCCAATACTTTGGACACCTCATGCGAAGAGTTGACTCATTGGAAAAGACTCTGATGCTGGGAGAGATTGAGGGCAGGAGGAGAAAGGGATGACCCAGGATGAGATGGCTGGATGGCATCATGGACTCGATGGATGTGAGTCTGAGTGAACTCCGGGAGATGGAGATGGACAGGGAGGCCTGGCGTGCTGCGATTCATGGGGTCGCAAAGAGTCAGACATGACTGAGTGACTGAACTGAACTGAAAAAAGATCCCAGAATGCTCCCACTCCAATACTCTTGCCTGGAAAATCCCATGAACAGAGGAGCCTGGCGGGGTACAGTTCACAGGGCTACAAATAGTTGCACATGTTTGAGCGACTGAGCACATGTTTTCTTGCCCACTTTCTGTCACATATAGTCCCAATAAGAGGATGGCCATCTATGCACCAGGAAGTGGGTTCTCTGCTGCTGCTGCTGCTGCTGCTAAGTCTCTTCAGTCATGTCCGACTCTGTGCGACCCCATAGACGGAAGCCCACCAGGCTCCTCCATCCCTGGGATTCTCCAGGCAAGAACACTGTAGTGGGTTGCTGTTTCCTTCCCCAATGCAGGAAAGTGAAAAGTGAAAGTGAAGTCGCTCAGTCGTCCCTGACTCCTAGCGACCCCATGGACTGTAGCCTACCAGGCTCCTCCGTCCATGGGATTTTTCAGGCAAGAGTACTGGAGTGGGGTGCCATTACCTTCTTCTTCCTGAACCAGGAAGTGGGTTCTCACTGGACATTAAATCTGCTGACACTTTGATCTTGGACTTCTCAGCTGCCAGAATTGTGAGAAATTATTTTCTGTTGTTTATAAGTCAAGCAGGCTATGGTATTCCATTATGCCAGCCCAAACAGATTCCTCCTCATCCATTATTAATGAAATCCTCCATAACTGCATGAACCAATTTCTTCAAATAATCCTTTCTCTATATAAACATATCCCATCCCACTGGTTCTGTTTCTCTGGAGAACACTGGCTAATAGAGTTCCCCATCTTGGCTCCTCAGTGCCTGGAGAAGCTGGTGGAGTGGGCAGGGTAGGAGAGCTTCAGTCCCAGGAACAATGAACAGAAGTGTTGGGAATAGGGGACTAGGCCAGGCCAGGTGCCACAGTGATGATGAAAGGCAGGGGAAGGGGTTGGAGCTGGATGTACTTAGGGTAATAACGGAGGTGGTTTAAAATGTCTTTGTTTCCTTCTAAGCTGGCCTGGGACAGATGTCCATGCCTTGCCAGGTGGGGGCGGGCAGTCTTTGCCCAATGCCCTCAGCCATGGAAAGAGATAGCATGGAGGGAAGTGAAGTGGAGGGGTATGCTTGGCTGTCTTGCCTCCAATGCATGTGCCTCAGAGACTTCTCTGTGCCTACATGCTATGTGTCCCTTTGTTGCTGTTGTTTAGTTGTCCAGTTGCGTCTGACTCTTTTATGACCCTATGGATTGAGATTTTCCAGGCAAGAATACTGGAGAAGGTTGCCATTTCCTTTCTCCAGGGTATCTTCCCAACCCAGGGATCGCACTCATGTCTCCTGCCTGCATCTCCTGCATAGGAGACAGATTCTTTACTGCTAAGCCACCAGGGAAGCCCATATGTCCTTTTGGCACAGATTAATTTTTGATAACAATCTCACCTTATATTTGTAAACTGCTTTCAGGCTTTCAAGGCACTTTCACCTACACAATGGGAAAAACTTGCCTTGCCTCTCTCTCCCCACGGAGGCCATGCAACTGAGTGGGAGCAAATCTTGTGGAAGAAGCATTTGGGTCTCTGAGGAGGCCCTATTTTATTTGTTATGGAATCTGGCTTTGGTAGAAAGAAGACCAGAGTTGTGGGGACAGCTGTAGACCCTGCACTTAATAGAAAAGAAGGAAATTCCTCAGAAGAGCATCCATCATGGGAGGCCTTTGTGAGAAGTTATATGACACCACTTCCCCAGGAAGACAAGGCCCCAGATGCTCAAATTGTCTCCTTCCTTTGGTTTCTCCCCTTTACCCTGCCTTCTGTGAGGCCTCATCAATCCAGCGATCTTGCATCCTCCCTAGCAGCTCCTGTGATGAGAAAGATGGCTCCTTTGCCTTCTTGGGACCTGGTGAGCACCATGCTCCTGGCCTGAGCAGCCTCTAGCTTGAGAGAGTAGCAACTCTTGAGCGGGCCCTGTTTGCTGCATAGCCCTCAGGCTTCCTTCACTCATGGTGGATGGCAGGAAGTGGACAACAGGAAGTGGATGGCAGGAAGTAGACAGCAGGAAGTAGATGGCAGGAAGTGGATGGCAGGAAGTGGACGGTAGGAAGTGGCCATGTCTGCTTTGGATACTGCTGCCTCCACTCCAGATTCATTACATCCTTTCATCAAGAGTCTGCTTTGCTGGACTTGCACCCAACAAACATTCTAAAGTTAAAAGCAGTCCCTCCCCCTCCTAAGTTCTGGGTGTGTGGCTTCCAGGTGGGGACGGTTGATCCTGAACAATATCTATCTACCAGCCTTGACATGGTCTCTCTCCCCCATAGGTCAGCCCATTCCCAAGCACCAGAAGTGCACAGTTCTGTACACACCCACCCAGTGAGCTCTTGCCATGTTCTAAACTAAGGCACAAGCTTTTGAAACTCAACTTCCAGCATGAAGATAAAGGTTCTTGTAATAGTTCCTCCTCTTGGTCCTGCTAGGCCAGGGCTCTCCGCCCACCCATATTGCAGATGAGGACTTTGACAAGCCATGGCTCTCACAGACGAATAAAAGGCATGGTGAGTACTACCTGGTGACCGTAGAAAACTCAGTTCTCCCTGGCAGACCCATGGTTGATCAGCTCAATTACTTGAGGCTAGGGACAAGGGGGTCTTCCTTCCCTGGCACTATCTTCTCTCCCACTGGTTCTATAACTGAGCCTTTGACTCCATCAGTCTGTGGGATCTTCCTGGTGGTAGACTCCGCCCAACACAGACACAAATGGCCACTCCAACTTAGGGACCAGTGCTGGGGACACACTCGCCTGGTACCCTCTACCCTGAGGATCTCACAGATGCTCCCTCCTTGTCCCAGAAACATACACAGAGACAGCTCCAAAGGGAAGAGGAGAATGTGCTCGGCCAGTCTCTCCCTCTGGGCAGAGAGGGAGAGACTTTCTTTCTCCCGGCTGCCAAGCTCCGGGCACAGGGCCAAACACATCCTGCCAAGAGCCAACCAAGAGGAGAGGTGAGGAGGGGGGTGGGGAATCAGTAAGAACTGAGGTGAGTGAATTTCCTGATTTTGAGTCTTTGGGCATCAGAATTTGGGGGGAGGGGTGGTGAGGCAGTGGGAGGGAATGAAAATTCCCTGTGGATTTTAGAAAATAGCACAGATGCCCATCTGCCTTGGATGGCTTAGATGAAGCCAGCTTAGAGGCCAGATGGATGCATTAGGGGCCTCTGGAGGTTGTCTCCCCTCTATGTTGCCATGAATTTCCAGACTCAACCATGTACACACCTAAACACCTTTCCTTCCATGCCCAGGATCAACAAACAGACACATACCATTTCCTCACCAGTATTATCTTCATAATCAGTAATAATAGTGGCCAGTACTTCCTGGGAGGTACTATGGACCAGGCAGTGCAATAAAGGCTTCTATATGCATCCTCTCCTTTTATTCTTACAATGAGGCAGGCACTATTATTTATCTCCATTTTATAGGCAAAGAAACTAAGGCACAGAAAGGTTAAGCAACTAGACCAAGGTTACACAGAACTCAGTGCAACCAGGACCCAAACTCAGGCAGATGTGATACTGATCCATGATGCCAACTACCTCTCTTCAGCCCTGGCCTCTTTGGAGCCTGGGGCTCCCCACTAGGATTTCCCCAGGTCACTGAGTGACATTCAGGCAAGCTGTAACTGGATCTAAGTTCAGCTGGCCCTAAGTGGCAAGCCCTTGTTTATATAGGCTATGCGATCTATTCATGGAACATTCAAATAAAATGTCACCCTGCTCCATGGTAGGCTGTCATATCTCATTTTTCTCTATCCTTCCTCCATCACTGACCCAGATCCCTCCTGCTTTTGGTAGTCAGCAAAAATTAGAGGCACAGCACAGAGGCAAAGGGAAAGGCCTGGGGGCACAGAGAAGGTGGTGGCAAGACCTTGGGCCACGCGGATTCAGACTAAATCCTCTTCGCTGCAGACATGACACCTCCACTGCCACCCCTCCACTGCTCAAAAGATCCCAGAGGCAGTCAGATCGCCAGCAGACTGTGGTCCCCTCTCTGCTTATTTCTCACTAAGGGGCCATGAAGAAGCAGCCCCTGGGCTCCTGGGGGCCATGCATACCTGCTCTGTGCACCCTGGCACCACTGGTGTTTAGGAGGGGCTTCTGACCAGTCACAGGACAGCCTCCTGGGTGGGCTGCTTACTCACCTAGGTCCATGTCTGCAGCTTTGGGCCGGTGGGAGCAGGGCACGTTCTTGAAGATGGCATCCAGAATCTTCTCCTTGACCTGAGTAATGGTGTCGCAGTTGAGGATCTTCACTGGGACCTCGGGACTGTTGGCGTTGTCGGGATTGACACAGCTCAGGACCTGGTGGAGTGGAGAGAGGAGGTGCTTGGGGAGGGCAGCCTGGAGGGCCCAGGGATCGCCAGCAGCAGCCCGAGGTCCTCTCCTGAAGGGCTCGCATCTCTGTGGGTTAGACTGGAGTAGGGTAGGGTGACCCCAGCTAAGCCTTCTTCCCTTCCTGTCCCCACAAGCAATAGGAAGGTACCACGGCTTCAGCGTCACTGCAGGAGTAGGAGCTGCATATATTTAATTCCTCGCCACAAAAGACTCCATTAAAAGCCTGATTTATCAAAGGGAGCGATGTCCAAGCAGGAGGAGGCAGCGAGGGGCAATGTGTCTGAGGATGGACGCTACTTCACGCCCTACTGTCTCACACACATGCAGTAGGCACCATCTCCATGCACACCCAGACCCTCACCCACCCCTGAGACCCCTGCCCCATCCCTGTGTGTCAGTCTGTCTTTCTCGTCAGTCTGTCTCTCACACTCTAATGGGAAGCTGGCTCCTTTCTCCAAAGATTTCATATGCTTTGATTTTTGTGTGGGTTCCAGGCTGATTGGAGGTTGGAGAATCTGTAAGAAGCTTAGTGTGATCTTTAAAAAATAAAAAGACGCCCTCTAAAAACTGCAGGTTCAGGCCACCCACAAGCCCGTCCTGGCTCCGAACCTGAAACCTGGTGTTGTGGGAGGAGGCCACTCTGGCCCAGGACTTCAAGTTCTCTTTTTGGAACTAGTCGGGTAAGCCAAGACTCTGCCTAAATCACCAAGCTATACTTTTTCCTTTAAAATGTTCTGGACCATTTCTAACAGCTTTGCATCTTTTGCTATTCTCAGCGTGAGCTCTCTCTACATGGTGAGACTGTGGAATCCTTTTTGGGGGGGGTGGAGTGTGGGGGGAGAACCAGAGCTGGTGGGGCTGGGTGCTCTGGGTCCCAGGTGCTGGTAAGTGGCCCTGCCATTCCGGGCTCCTGCACCCTCTGCCTGACCCTGCGACCTGCGCCTTTTGTGAGTTTCCATCTCAGAACTTTCACTGCATATCCCCCCGGCCCAACCCGCAACCATTTCCCAACTGCATGTCTGGTTCACAGATTCAGACAACGGCCTTCCACCCCCCACCCGCCTCCTGCTCCATGTGGCGTCAATCAGAGCCCTGGCCCCTGGACGCCTGCCTTTCATTAGCGACCAGACTGCTGTGAGCTCAAACCAGAACATGCTTATTCCATTAAGAAGAAGAAAACCTCCTAAATCTATAAAACCAAACTCTCACCCTCAAAATGTCTTAAATTGAAAACAATGGTGGAAGGAACTCTGGACCACGCACTCCTTCTGCGTGCGCTCTCCAAACCATTCCCTTGCAAGAGCCTTCTTGGGCACCCGCTCCGGGCCCCCTCAGTGGTCAAGCACAGCCTGTCCATCTGTGCTGCTCTGTGCTGTCCTGGGCTCCTGTGCTCTGGGCCACTTGGGAGGAAGGAAGTTGATCTCCCCAGGCAGCATCACAGCTTTATCTGGGCTGCGAGACCACGAGGCAGAGGCTGCCACCTGAGTTTGTGTCTCCCTCCCAACCCCATCTCAACATTTCTGCTTGCCCCTGGAGTTCATGGTGGCCCCACGGGAACAGCTTTGTGGAGTGTCAGGGCACCTGGAGAGGCAGTAGTGGTCCCACCAAGGGACAGGGCTCCCAGTCACAGGCCAAGCCCCAGCTCCCCCGGAAGTTCCTTTCCCCACGTCCATGCCTCTGGGCTATTTCAGAGCAAACTGCCTGGGGTTTGTTCTGCTAGGTCATTGGTTCTCAAACATTGTTGTGACTACGATCACTAAAATGGTTATAAAGCGTTAGGTGCTCAGTTGTGTCTGACTCTTTACGACCCCGTGGGCTGTAGCCCACCAGGCTCCTCTATCTATGGAATTCTCCATGCCAGATACTGGAGTGGGTAGCTGTTCCCTTCTCCAGGAGATCTGCCCAACCCAGGGATCAAACCCGGGTCTCCTGCATTGCCGGCAGATTCTTTACCATCTGACCCACCAGGGAAGCCCCCATTACTAAAGGGTTGGGTTAAAATGCAGATTCTGATTTGGGAGGTGGAGGACTGGGCCTAAAACTCTGCTTTCCGGCAGGCTCCCAGGTAAGAACCTAGCACTCTAGCAGGCTCCCAGCGAGGCTCTTGGGCACTTCCAGCAGCAGGGTCCTAGGCATGCTAGTCTAAGTTCAATCTGATTCCTCACTCAGCACAGAGGAGGTGCATCTGACTGTCAGGTGACGCTTGCCGAGCCTCTCAGCACCTGTCTCACTCCCGCCCAGCACAAGGTTACCATCAGTTGGGCCACAGTGCCCTGGGCTCCTCCAGTCATGCTGAATTCTAGGATGTCCTGGACTTTATTTGACCCCTTCATCTCGATTCTCAGGTCAGCCCTGTCTGCCGCTAACACACTTTCTTCCTGACCCCTCCTCACCAATGACCAGGCTGCTCCCCCTTCCATGGGAGGGAGTTTCCTCTCACAGGCCTGAGGGTGGCTATTAAATCTCCCAGCAGCCATTTTTTTCTCCAGGCAAGACAGTTGCAATTTCCTTCCCCTTCCCTCACGGTGCCTCTTCCCCAAGTCTTTCTACCTCAGTGGATACGCTTCCCTGACCCACTCCAATTTCCTCACAGTCTCTTGAAATCAAGTCATCTGCAACCGAGCTGGTTGTGCTAATAGTTTGGCCTCTGGCATAAAGCATGCTGCAATTTGGGGACACAGTGTTATTACAACTCATTGTGTTGGCTTCAATATTGGGGAACCGTTGATGAGATGGAAAAGAAAGGGAGCTGAGAGGGAGAAACCAGGCAGGAGACATTTCAACAGTAGTTTTTTTAGCTCTTTAAGAAATCCATTCAGGTCTCTATTTTTGGAAGTTTTTTTCTCTTTTCCCTTTCCCATGTTAATCAGAGACTCTGACTCTCCCCTGGAGCAGACCACGACAGCAAGGAAGCTGGGCCCTCACTCAGACATGGATGCCTCGAAGCCTTGTCAACTGAGCCAGTCCTGGCAGATCCACTGAGATGCCTGTTGGGATCTCCAGGGCCCTCCAAGGATGGAGTGGGACAGGTGCATCATGGTCGCATCACTGCCAGCCAGCAGGACCAGCTGTGTTCAGAGTGGCCGGGAGATCTCCCCAGCTGGCCTCGGGGTCTGGGATTCATCCTCGGCTCAGGGCTTCTGCCCAGTTCTGCCTTGCCTCAGGCTGTTGTGTATCTCATCTCCTGATAAGTGCATTTTAAACTTGTCTATTCTCTGTCCTTCTTTATGGTCCAAGTGGATGTGAGAGTTGGACCATAAAGAAGGCTGAGCACTAAAGAATTGATGTTTTCGAATTGTGGTGCTGGAGAAGACTCTTGAGAGTCCCTTGAACAACTAGGTGATAAAACCAGTCAATCCTAAAGGAAATCAACCCTGAATACTCATTGGAAGAACTGATGCTGAAGCTCCAAAACTTTGGCCACCTGAAGGGAAGAACTGACTCACTGGAAAAGACCCTGATGCTGGGAAAGATTGAGTGCAAGAGAAGGGGGTGACAGAGGATAAGATGGTTGGATGGCATCACTGACTCAATTTGACATGAATTTGAGCAAACTCTGGGATATAGTGAAGGGCAGGGAAGCCTGGCCTATTGCAGTCCATGGGGTCACAAAGGACGGTACACAAGTTAGTGACTGAACAACATTCTCTGTCCATTTCTGTCTCTTCCACCTTCATTCTTGTGCTCCCTCCATGTACCACCCTCCACAGCTATCTTTTATCTCATTTTCTCACTCTGGGCTTCCCTTGTGGCTCAGCTGGTAAAGAATCTGCCTGCAATGTGGGAGACCTGGGTTCGATCTCTGGGTTGGGAAGATCCCCTGGAGAAGGGAAAGGCTACCCACTCCAGTGTTCTGACCTGGAGAATTCCAAGGACTGTATAAGTCCATGGGGTCGCAAAGAGTCGGACAGGACTGAGCGACTTTCACTCACTTCTTCTACCTTCTTTCCTCTTTCCTGGAGGGAGATCAGAGCTCTCTCCCAGAAAAGCCCAAGAGTGAGCTCCCTAGCCTGGAAAGAGAGTGGGCACTGGCAGACAGTCATGGGGGGAAGAGGAGCAGGACTCACATAAGCCAGCAGTGGGGAGCCTTGACCCTGGGCTCAGGGCTTTGTACACCTGATCACACTCCATCTTCTAGACAGCTCTGGGAGGTAAATAGTGCCATTATCCCTGTTTTATTATTATCCTATTTTTTCAGCTAAAAACCCCAAAGTCAGATTTATTTTTAAGAGTCACACCCCAAATCTCCCAGCTGGTCAGAAGGAATCGGGGCTCCAATCCAGGTCTGCCTGGTTCCAAACCATGTGCTCCTAAGTGCTGAGCTTTGTGGGGATAACTGTTTTTAGCAGGAAAGGGAGTGTAAACTTGACTTAGCGTGGAAACAGGTATCCACCTGTTCCCCGGACACACACCTTACACAGATCAGCCTAGCATCCTATCCTTCAGCCTGAGTCACGCAAGTGTGGGCTTCGGGACCACGAGCAACCATTTCTGGCTTCCCCTCCTTCATACGCTACCTGCTACCTATTTGGAACTGATCTGCAAAGCATGGGTTCTCCACCGAGAGAACTGTTGAGAAAGCGTCATTCCTTGGGCTCACACTCAGCCAGCTCTTGGCAACGGGTTACCACCTTACAATCCAGGGTACCAGCCTGGAAGTACATTGGTCTCTGGCTGTCGCTCAGCTATGTCTGAGACCCTGGTCCCCTGGTGTGTTGGGATGAGGAAGTCGGGGTGGTGCCATGCACAGGGGGAAGGCCAGGCTGGCCCTGTGCAGTGGGGAGGTGGCTTGTCAGCATTCCCAGCATCCCCTGGGCTGGGCAGGGGCTGCACAGGACCAGGGCGGGACCAGAGTCATGGGGAGGAGCCGGGAGGCTGGCTTACCAGGGTCTTGTAGTCGATCTGCTGGCGGATGAGCTTGTCCTCACTCAGAGAGTAGCGGGCCTCACCCGTGATGGCATCGATGGGCCCCTTCTCCATCTGCTGCTTGATAGCGCAGAACAGCGAGAAGAGGGGCTCCCCGGCGCACTCCTGCACATGGAGGAGAGCCGTGCTGGGAGGACCCCACATGTGCGGAGCCTGGCCTCCCATGGCCTCTGTCTCTCCAAGGGGCTGCTTTCCACTTCCCTGTCTTGATTCTCTTCTGCTCCCCTTCTTGCTCTTTCCCACTTCTGTTCTAGAGCCCTCTCTTCATGTTTCTGGCCCTACGCCCCTGTCTTTCCCTTTCCCAGTCCCCCCTGTACCCTGCTTTCTCTGCTGCCCCATCAAGGGACAGAGGTCAGTCCTCAGTGGGATGAATTCCTTACAAGTCAGTAATTGGAGGCCAAGCAGCTCTTCTGCCTCCCAGTCACATCTGCAGTTTAACTGCCGCCACACGTGATTCTGTACCTGCCCAGGGCCCTCATCAGCATAAGTCAGTCCAAAGCTAGGGCCAGGGCAGGAGGAGAGCAAGAGGAAAAGAAGGGGTGAACTGTCTTCAGCTTGAAATGGGAACGCAAGGGTCTTCTTAGAGCTCATCTACCCTCACCTGGGAGAAAGTGGGGACCATTCCTCTCAAGCCAGTCCTGACTGTGGGGCTCTGTCTCCTGAGATGGTCAGGAGCCTGTTCTCTGAGGGAAACACCATTTCTCAGTGGGATTCTAGCAGCCAGGCCGTATGAACTTGGGAGCTTGCAGGTTGGTGCCCAGGCTGGTGGGGAAGCTGAGGCAGGCTCAGAGATCCCTTCCCGCATCCAGTCATACCTTGAGGAACTTGTAGAGGAGGAAAGTGAACCAGTTGGTCAACATCTTCTCAGCCACCGATTCGGTCCTGGCAGCAGTCGCGGAGGGAGCCAACAGAGCAAGACAAAGACAGAGGCAGCTGGTCAGACCTCAAGGGCAGGAGGGCAGGACGAGTCTACCTGGATCTTGCTGCTTAAGGCTTTCAGAAATCTTCAGACAGTAAGGGATAGCTGGAAGCCCCAGTACTTTGGCCACCTGATGCAAAGAGCCGACTCACTGGAAAAGACTCGGATGCTTGGAATGATTGAAAGTGGGAGGTGAAGGGGGCAATGGGATGAGATGGTTGGATGGTGTCATCAGCTCAATGAACATGAGTTTGAGCAAATTCCTGGAGACAGTGAAAGACAGGGAAGCCTGGTGTGCTATAGTCTATATGATGGCAAAGTCGGACATGACTGAGCAACTGAACAACAAGAAGGGATACCTGAGTTCCACGGACTCCTAGACACATCGTGATGATCAGGGTAATTAGTCAGATAAGCTTTGCCTACCAAGCTGGGAGAGAACTTTCTGGGTGTAGGCTCCTCAGTGAGCTCCTGTGAGAATATGCTCGAGCATCATGTCCAACTGTCCAAGAGCACTTTCTGTGTTGTCCAATCTGGTAGCCACCAGCCATAGAGGACTTGAAATGGGGAGAGGTGGGATTTTTTATTTTATTTACTTTAACTTAGATTTAAAAAGTCACATGGCTCATAGCTATCACACTGACAAACATCTTAGAGAAATTTATAAGATAGGTGTGTTCCACAGAGTAAGAAAAGATAAAAGAACCCCTGAGATACTCATTTGGCTGGGGATGGAAAAAGGTGACAGGGGGCATGGGTCATGGAAGAAGGCCAGATAGACTAGACTGAGACCATCCCTTAAGCTAAAGGCTCCCAGAGTAAGTAGTAACAGGGAGCTGAAATCTTAGCTCATTCCAATAGATATTCAAATTGTCCTATTTAAGAGGCTTCCATGTACTTTGGAACTTCTCCTGGGAGCCTTTCTAGAGTTTTATTAGCAATGATAGTGATTTCATTCTTGAGTCTAATTTGCATCTTTCATGCTACTACCCAAACCATTTTTTTTTTTTTTTTCAGTTTGGGAAGTGAGAACATCACAGCTGCATGACCAACTAAAGGACACTTTTGGTTGCATTCACTTAAGAGAAAAACTACATTCAAACTTGCAGTAAGAGTGTGACCAGTTCCAGAGAGAAAGCGATTCCATCAGGTTTGTCTGGATAGAGTTGAAAGTTGCAGTTGCCAGAAGATACTAACACCTCAACTCTCAAGGCGGTTGGACAGCTGCCAGCACTAAATGAAGCTGAGAAGAAGGAAAACTGTTGAAAGGAGGAGAGCAACCAAGGACAAGAAGAAGAAAAGGAGACGCAGGAAAGCAGGAAGGAGAGAGGGCATCTGGGAGAGAGCCAGTGGAAGACAAGCGCAGGAGACACACGGATCCAGAGCGAGACCTCGCTGGCAAGTTGTTGGTGGGAGTTCTGGTGGGCAAGGGCAACCCTAGAATTATGCTGGTGGGTGGCTGCGTGGTGAAAGTAAAACAAAAAGCAAAATAATCTACCTTGCTGCTTCTAAAGCTGTATGATTATGCCTATATGGAGCAACCTTTTGGAGCTATGCCTGGCAAATGCCCACTGTACCAAGAAAAAGCCAGAAGTAAACACTTCACAAAGCCAAGACTACCCACTGGACTGAGCGGGAAGCCCTGCCTCCCGCTCAGAGACCAAGGATGGAAGGCAGGGGCCAGGCAGAGGCAGGCGATAAGTGAGGTGGTCCAGGCAGAGGGCTGGACATCATAGCTTGATACGGGGCAGAGGTAGGGGCAGGTTCCAACTTCATCTATGCAAAGGCTAAAGGCAATGGAACAATAGTCTGGAGGAGAAATGGTCTTCAAGTGCATGGACAGTTTGAATGGAAGCCCCTGGTGCCTCAGTGGCAAAGAATCTGCCTGCCAATGCAGGAGACAGGGGGTCGATCCCTGGGTCAGGAAGATCCCTTGGAGAAAGAAAGGCAACCCACTCCAATATTCTTGCCTGGGAAAGTTCATGGACAGAGGAGCCTGGTGGGCTACAGTCCATGGGGTCACAAAAGATTTGGACACCACTTAGCGACTGAACAACAGCAACAGACAGAGGCAGAGGGTCTCTGGTTCCTCAAGCAAAGCCATGGTATGTGGTTATGTCTGCACACATGCCCATGCAGATTCCAAACAGTGTCAAGGATGAGGCATCCCACGGTTTTGGGAGGTGGACCTGGAACTCGCAGAACCCACAGCAGATGCCAGGAAATACCTGCTGTGTTGCATCAGGCCAAGTTGCCACTAAAGACCTTGAACTCAAACACTGACTGGACCAGTGCTTCTAGAATTTTAATGCACATTCAGATCCCCTAGGTTCCTCACTAAAGTGCTGATTCTGATCTGGTAGGTGTGGGGTGACCTGAGGGTCTGCATTTCCACCAAGCTCTGGGTCAATCTTCTGTTGCTGGTCCTGGACAGCAGTGAGAGTTACAAGGGGCTGAAGTCTGCCATCTTGAAATGGTGAGGTGGGTGCCCAGAGAGGCCCTGGGGTATCTCCCCTAATTCAAGTTCAGTCATGGAAAATCCCATGGGTGGAGGAGCCTGGATGGGGTCACTAAGAGTCGGACACGACTGAGCGACTTCACTGTCACTTTTCACTTTCATGCATTGGAGAAGGAAATGGCAACCCACTCCAGTGTTCTTGGCTGGAGAATCCCAGGGACAGGGCAGCTTAGTGGGTTGCTGTCTATGGGGTCGCATAGAGTTGGACATGACTGAAGCAACTTAGCAGCAGCAGCAGCAGCATGGAAAAGGTGAGGGGGTGGAAAAATGACTTCTGAAGAATCCATAAGAGAAAAATTCTGGTAGAGAGGCTCAATCAGGGGAGTGTAAGGGCAGAGGGAGGAGAATGGAAAGTCAGTAGAGGGGCAGAAGAAAAACCGTGGGACAAGATGAGCTTGGTTAAGTCACAGGCAACACAAGGGGCAAGTTCTTCTAAGAGCGCATGGGTCCACCCCAGCCTCTGGCCAGGTCAGTGCCGGACCCTGGGGGACTTGGCTGCTCCTGGGAGATCCGCCCGGGCCTCCCAAGGGCAGAAGGGCCAGGCTGGTGCACTGGTCTGGATGGGGCCCCCGGGGCCACGATCCTACCTCCTGAGCAGCAGCTTGGGGTGGTTCTTGCTCTCCAGGTTCTTGTCGATGAGGTCGGCCAGCAGCTGCTTCAGCACGTCGGTGGCATACTCCAGTTTGCTCTGCAGCACCGTCATGATGAGCGAGGCCACGTTGCCGCGATCGCGCATGGAAAAGCTGCGCTGAGACTCCAGCGTGCGGATGAAGGACAGCAGGAACACCTTGTTGTTGATGAGCTGAGCGAAGAGCTTCAGGCCTTTCTCCACGCGCTCCTGCCGGTAGCCCGGGACCTGAAGGGGAGACCCAAGGGTGCGGGAGTCTTGATTGCCTCCCACAACGGGGTGAGGCAGGCCGAGCCCCAGGGATGCCCCAAGGGGTTGGCTGTGCCCAGTGTGGAACCTCCCAACCTCCCATTCACTCACGACAGGGCACATGGCTGATGCCACCAAGTCCTTATCTAGAGCCAGGCACTATACTAGGTGCCTACCTAACCCGTGTCACAGCCCACGAGCCAGGTCACTGTCTACAGAGACAGGGAGAACGTCATCGTTAGTCCGGAGTTGAGGAGGGGGCCCCTCGCCCACAGAGACCACCATCATAGCCCCAGGTGACTCCAGGTCATGCCAGGTGACTCCAGGGTGTGGGGGCTTCTGATCCCCGCCCCCTGGCTGGGGGATCACCGAACCTGGGCCTTCGGATGACCCAGTGCTGACCCATCTCTGATGCTGGTGTTCCTGCTGACAGATCAGTGGCCTCAGAGTCAGGACTTCAGGGCTCCACAGGCACTCTAACACCCCCATGCCATGGAAGCTTGGGCAAGTCCCTTTACTTCTCTGGGGCCCAAGTTCATTCACTTGCAAAAAGGGGAAGCTTAAGCCGGAGAGCCTCTCAGGCACTGCCTAACTCTAGCATTTGTCGTCTTCCTAGGAATTCCTTCTGAGACCTTGCTCCATGCTGGGGAGGAGGAGGAAGAGGGTTTTATCTTCCTGCCTGCATCTTCTGTCCATTTGGGAGATCCGTGCAAGGGTGTCCCATCCACTCAGCAAACACGAGCTAGCAACTGAGCCAGGCATGGGAGTGGGAGCTCGGAGCCGCATGAGGTCAGGCACGCTGGTACCATGCATCATGCCCCAAATCAGAAATGGCCAGAGGTCGGGCAACAGTAAGACACCCCGAGGAACTGTCGTACATTTACCCAAGGATGTGCTTCAGGGCGGCAGGGATGAAGGGCCTATTGCCACTCACAGCAACAGGAATGACTCTTGTAAACATACTGAGAGAAAAAAGTCAGGTGGAAAAGAGAGCAGACTGTGTAATACCATTTAAACCCAGATTTAAATAAAACAATTAAAATTCTTCAGTAATGGAAGAAAAAGGGTTTTCTGGGCAGTGGCTGCGCCTGGAAAGGGCTCAGGGGAACTTTTGGAGACTGTAAAGTTCTGCTTCTCAGTCTGTGCGCTGCTTGACGGCTGTGTTCACTTGGGGAAAATGCGCTGAGCTGTGTTCTGATAATTTGTGCATTGCTCTGTCCATATGTGTGTGTGTGTGTGTCAGTCGCTCAGTCGTGTCCGACTCTTTGCAACCCCATGGACTGTAGCCCACTAGGCTCCTTTGCCCGTGGAATTCTCCGGGCAAGAATACTGGAATGGGTAGCCATTCTCTTCTCCAGGGGATCTTCCAGACCCAGGGATCGAACCCGGGTCTCTCGCATTGCAGGCAGATTCTTTACTGTCTGAGCCACCGGGGAAGCTTTCTGTCTCTATGCTTCCATGAAAATAGAAAGTTCATTTAAGAAATGAAGCATAGCTGCTTCTCTGGAAGGAAGCACTGGGGGCAGGGGGCACCTGTTGGAGGTGCCTTTGAAGCCTGTGTAGAAGGATATGTCCCCTACCCCTGGGGGTGGGGAGGGTAGATGTGCCAGGTCCTTGGGAAGGAGTGTTGTGTAAGGAGCAGTAAAGGACACAGTTTCAGTATCCGTCGAGCTAGCATTAACTCCATCACAGCCACTTATGAACTGCAGAACCCTTAGGAGATTCAGTTCCTTTATCAGTGACAAGGAGGTACCACAGGTAATATGTATACAGATCTTCTCTATGCCAAGCACGGTTCCTCATACTGTAGAAATACTGACCATGTAATCCACACAACAGCCTACGAGGCAGAGCCCCATGAGGATAAGGAACTTTCCAAGATCCCAAGACAGAAACGTGTCAGAGCTGGGCCATGAAGTGGGCAGCGGCACGGTGTCCTTCCCCTTCCCGGGGCTTCTGAAAGTGCTGAACAAGGGATGTGGAAACCCTTGGCATGACCGCAGTCTGGTTATTGAGTGCATGCTGCTTCCCTCTAGAGATTTTAAACTGGACGGAGGTGGCCAGAGAAACCCTGTTGCCAAGGTCCACAAAGCTGGCAGATGCAGAGCTGCGAAGTTCCTGCCGCTCATTTATGGTGCTGCCCTGGTTCTGGGCTCAGGGCTTGGTGCTGGCTGAAGCAGAGTCCAGTCAGACCCAGGCCTTGCCCTCCAATCGTCAGCCAGGAGTCATGCAGTCCCTTCGGTGGGGGAACCCCTGACCCCTGAACTCTGCAGAGAAGCACGGGCACAGAACTCCTGTTGCCTGGCATCAGAAGCTCACACAGGTCAGGAGCAGGTGGGTTTCCAAATTGGGTCTATTTGCATTTCCTTTGCCACTGTGCTGATACATGGAGGGCTGGTAGCTCTCCGGTCAGTTCAGGAGAGATGGGAACTCGCCAGAGCCAGGGCGGTGCTGGCTAAGGCCCTCTGGAATTCATCCTGGCTCTCAGCATAGCCCCTCCTGGCAATCCTCCCGTTTCCCAAGGTCTCCAACCTCAGTTTAGCTCTGGCCTGGCTCTTTGAGTCCCACACTCCACAGGGGCTCTTGAGGGAAGGGCAAGGGGGACACAGCCACCTAGCTGTGCTGTCAGGCAGGGCCACAGTCTGTCCACTGTCTGTCTGTCTCCTGCTGACCCCCGCCCCAAGACAGCCCCTCCCACACATGTGCGCATGTCGGACCCCTCAGAACAACATCTCTCTAATTTGTCCTGATAATGAGAGATAACGCCGTTTCTCAGGCTCCTGCATTGTGCAAAGGACAGTCCTGGCCCATTGCACACATCGGTCAAACAAAGCCCTCTCATAACCTTGCGAGGGTGAGTCGCGACCCCCTGATAGCCGCCTCTCAGGGAAGCCACTGTGGGTTTCTCAAGGCCAGGCAGCTGGTGGAGGGCAGGGCTGCATTGCCAAACCCCAGCTTCTCTGGCTACTAGTCCCTGACCATCCTCTGATCCTTGGCCAGTGTATCGTACCCCTGGGCCTGGGGGGTGGTGACTGACAGCCAGCTCCAAGTACCCCCATGCTGGGCCTCCTGGAGCTCAGGTGCCATCGGAGGAGGACAGGGGCGCCAAGCACAGGGGAGGAGGGGGAGGAGGCGGGGGAATGGCTCTGGACTCCCTGCCCTGGCTGCATGCTCCTTCCAGGCAGCAGGGCCAGGGCCCTGGGCAGGAAGATTCATCAAAATGACCTGCAGAGAAAGAGCATCCCCGTAGCAGCCAGCATATGGAATCAGAGATACTAACAGACTCGTACACGGAGGAAGGCTCTGTCACCTCTGGGCTCTTCTGCCTCATCTATAAAATGAGAATATGAGTGCCTATGTCATAATGTTTTATGAACATTAAATAAGATAATGTATGTAAAGTGCTTGGCACACACAGAACGCACTTAAACAGCAGCAGTTTTATTACCTGCCCCTCCTCCCTTGGCTGTTTTCACTGATCCAACGTACCTAATGCATTGGCACAGTGTCCAGGGGCAGAAAGCAGGCATTTTCTCCCCAATTTTATGAAGAGCAGAAGGAAGTGAAGTATCTTGGTGAAAAGTATCCAGAACAATTCCCCTCTGTAACGTGCCGCCCCCACCTCCTAAGCAAATGGCATGCTGAAACAAGAGTTTCTTTATTCACCAGATGGTTCGATAATTTAGTTGAAGTCTGTAAGAATAAAACTGGATAGTAAATTTTAATTGTAACCCAATAGGTTAGAGTTTAGGAGGCAAGGATAGATGGAAAACAAGGTGTGCGATTACTGTTTGCTCTGTGTCTTTAAAGGATTGCTGTGTAACCAGTGTCTGGGCAGCCCCTTATCCGAACGCCTGGACTGCACTCCGATTGTCATAAAAGACAGGGCCTGGTGGCCTGGCCTCCGGGATGGCCTGAAGCCAGAGGACCCCATCTTCTTCACAAGCACCGACCATTCATGCCCATCCCAGCACCTGAGAAGGTGGAAACCCTGCTTTAGGTTAGTCGGTGGCTTCCCTGGGAATGTTTCCAAACCTGGAAAACCAACAGGGAGAAACTAATCCAGAAGCAGGGAGATGCTGGAAGCAAATGAGAAAAGAGGGATCCGTATGAGATCTCTGGACAATGCATAGGAGGCTGGGTCTCACATAGCCCCAGGCTAACATGGAGCGGTAAAAGGCAATTTCTGTCTGCAAGAAATCAATGAATGAGTTTAATGGAAATGAGAAACTCCTGTGTTCTACATATAGAACCCAAAAGATGGAAGCAGGGGCTTCAACTGATATTCGTACCCTCATTTTCATAGCCGCATTATTCACACTAGCCCAAGTATCCACTGACAGAAGAATGGATAAACATAATGTGGTTTTTACACACAACAGGCTATTATTCAGCCTTGAAAGGAAAGAAATTCTATCACATGGTACAACACGGGTGAACCTTGACAACATTTTACTAAGTGAAAAAACTAGTCACAGAAGGACAAATACTCTATGATCCCAACTGTACGAGATATGGGCTTCCCTGATAGCTCAGTTGGTAAAGAATCTGCCTGCCAAGCAGGAGACCCCAGTTTGATTCCTGGGTAGGGGAGATCCAATGGAGAAGGGATAGGCTACCCACTCCAGTATTCTTGGGCTTCCCTTATGGCTCAGCTGGTGAAGAATCCACCTGCAACGCGGGAGACCTGGGTTCGATCCCTGGGTTGGGAAGATCCCCTGCAGAAGGGAAAGGCTATACCCACTCCAGTATTCTGGCTTGGAGAATTCCATGGACTGTATAGTCCATGCGTGGAGAAGGCAATGGCAACCCACTCTGGTACTCTTGCCTGGGAAATCCCATGGATGGAGGAGCCTGGTAGGCTGCAGTCCATGGGGTCCCTAGGAGTCGGACATGACTGAGCGACTTCGCTTTCACTTTTTACTTTCATGCATTGGAGAAGGAAATGACAACCCACTCCAGTGTTCTTGCCTGGAGAATTCCAGGGACGGGGGAGCCTGGTGGGCTGCCGTCTCTGGGGTCGCACAGAGTCGGACACAACTGAAGTGACTTAGCAGCAGCAGCAGCAGCATAGTCCATGCGGTCACAAAGAGTGAGACACAATTGAGCAACTTTCACTTTCATATGAGGTATTCAGAGTAGTCAAGTTCATAGAGACACAAAGTAGAAGGGCGGCTGCCAGAGACTGGGAGAGGGGGATGGGGAGTAGTTTTCAATGCGTACAGAGATTTAGGCGGGGAAGATGAAACAGTTCTGGAGATGGATGGTGATGATGGTTGCACAATCATGTGAGTGAACTTTATGCTACTGAATTGTACACTTAAAAATGGTTGAAATGGTAAATTTTATGTTACATATATATTGCCAGAAGTTGTGACCTGCCTGATTCAGAGCCCATGCCTGACAATTAGCCATCTCCTGGTCTCCGCCTTGGGTAGATCAGTGAAGCTGGCTGTTAACTCCTTCCTGAACAGGAGGGTAGGACCAGAAAGTCTCCCCTCATGATAAAGGCAAGGGCAAGACAGAAGCCTCAGGTTGGAGGGGAGATTTTAAGGTGCCCCATGAGGAGAAAGGCTATGGCAGGACATGAGGTGACTTGTAACGGGGGGCCAGAGGAACGGTCTCAGGCATAGATGGGGTATCCACCCAGAGAGCATCCAGGGAGTCACATAGGCTGGTCAGGTCATCAGCAGAATCCAGCAGCCCTGATTCTCAGAGGCTTTATTCTGCAGCCCTCCATGGACTGAGTTCAGTCCACAGCCCCTGACAGATGGGTGTGTGTGGGGCGAGGTGGGGGGGGGGGGGGGCGCGTCAGGGACTACTGGTTGTGCAGCCCAGGATGTGCCCTCCTGTGCGTCCAGCCTGTAGGTTGGGTGGTGTCCCCATGAAGTGAAGTACAGTTCAGTGCTCTGGACTGTACTGAACAAGGACTCCTGAAGCTTTCTGGGCAGAGGAAGGAGTCTGCTGCCATTCATTCTGCAGCCCCAGAAGCCTCTGTTTAGGGGGTGCCCCTCTGCAGGGGGACAAGGCAGGAAGGGCCAGGGCAGTGCACAGTGGGGGAGGGAGCTGGCTCCATGCTTGGCGACCTGGGGTGGGTGTGAGGGGGCCCAGAGTTTCTGTCTGCTGAGCCCAGCTTGCTGGGTAGGGCTAGTGGACTGTGCACCTTGCTGAGGATTAAGGCTAGGACTTGCACACCAGCTTCTCTCAGAAAACTAGCTCTCAAGGAAAGGCGTGAGGAAGTGCTGCTGGGTAAGGATGCCACCAGCTTTCAGCAAAGGGCTGGGTACAGTTCAAAAAGGCAATGGGAGGGGATCATTAGGATTCCGGTCCTGAGCAAACAGGGCTGCTACGGACAGTGAGGCAGGCTGTGCACTGCACAATTCCAGGAAGTGCTGCATATGATCAGTGCTCTCTGGAGCAGTGCCGTGTTCGATTGCACCACCACCCACAACATCCTGTCGGGGGATGAGCCCTGAAACTCCCCTCCACCACCTGGAGCAGCCCTTCGGCATGTACTGCTCTTGGGTGATTCCAGCACCAAGCCAGGCCTGACAATCCAAACATCTCCAGAGGGACTTCCTTGGTGGTCCAGTGGTTAAGACTTTGCCTTCCAATGCAGGGGATGCGGGTGTGATCCCTGGTTGGGGAGCTAAGATCTCACCTGCTTCACGGCCAAAAAAACAAAACATAAAACAGAAGCAATGTTGTAACAAATTCAATAATGATTTTAACAATGGTCCACATCAAAAATCTTAAAACAACAAAACAAAATATTTACGGAGGTGCAAGGGCAGGTGGGAAAGACATGAGATAGGATCAAATGAGGAATAAGATCATACACAGCATGTGGCATGCTTTATAATCTGGGCCATAGGACCGGTCAGGAAAGCAGTGTGGAGTGAGTAAGCATCCGTAAGAAAACACCTTGTGTGGAAGAAGGCTGTGCCCCAGCCCTGCTCCAAAGTATTCAGGCTGCCCTCCAGGGATGCTGCTTAGAAGTGGTCTCAGCAAATCTAACTTAAAAGTTAAATGCTTAAGGGAAATCTACTTGGAATTTCAAGCTAGTGAAAAAGAAATAACTTTATATATGCATCTGAGTTGAATTCTTATTTTGAGGGGTATGGGCATGTTCAAACACAACTTCCCTTCCTAGGACTGCCATTTCTACCCTATTTCAAACAGACATACATTCATCTAGTCAAATCATTCAGCAGTTCCTGCAGGCCTACTATGTGCTGAGCACTCTTGCTGGAAGACACAATAGATAAATAAGGTATGCAAGACAAAGATGTGAAAGGTATGGAAGACAAAGTTAAATAAGGTATGCACAGTCCACACAAAAGTCACACACACACACACACACACACACACTGACACACACACACTCCTACACACACACGCTCCTGTGCTTCATTCCACAATCAAGTCAGAGAAACACGTGGGCCCTGAGCACTGGGGACTTGTGTTTCCTGAAGGGGACACAGCTTCTGTGGCTCCTTGGAGAACCCATGCAGACATTCCCACGGGGGTCAGCACCTGCTTAACCGTGCAATTCAAGTGACAGGTCTGTTTCTAGGTTATGGACAATATAAACACGGAATTAGTTTTATCTTGCATGCCGCTCTGGCTGACGATTTTGATCCATCCAAAGAAGTCTCCAGAGCCATAAACCATGACATGGACATAGTCTCTCAGAAGCCAAGTGCGCAGCCTCGTCCTGAAGAATATAGACTCTGGAGTTTACCTGTGGACTCAAGTCCCAGCCCCACTCCCTCCCCACTGTGTGATCTTGGTTTCATCACCTGTGAAATGGGTGTGCCTGCTTCTGAGGGCTCCTGGGAGGTTACATCAATGTGTATGTGTAAAGTACTGAAAACCGGTCCAGGATATTAGTCAGCAGTCAACTCAGGGCAATTATTCCTTAGGATTACTACTTTGCCCTGGTTTCCTCATTTATATGTTTCACTTTTCTCTGGTGTTTATCTTTATAAGTCATTCCAAATCCCTTTCAGAACAAAGCATAATATGAATATATGCATAAGCCAGACACCACACTAGACAGTAAGTGGGATAAAATGTTCACAGGATGAGGTCCCTGCTGGTACAAAGGCAGTTACGTTCTTATCACTCACGTTCCCACCTCCCTCCTGAGCACGGCAGTTATCTTTTCCACATTTATTTATTGAGCACCAACTAAGTGGTGAAGTCTCTTATACTGTGGTTTCTTAAACAAGGGTTCACAAACCCCCTACATTGTTGGCAAGTTTTCCTGCTTCTGTGTACACGGACAATTTTTGTCAGGGAGAGAAGGTCTTTGGCTTCCATCTAATTCTCAGGGGATCCACAGTCCCTTAAGACCCAAAGCCCTACTCTCACCTCTGCTCTGAGATCCCTTTCGTCCCAAGGGACAGACGGGCACCACAAGGTCTTGTCCCCTCCCTAGCCTCAGCTGACCCTCCTCTGAAAGCAGTGGCTGGACTTGGTCAACAGTGTCTCTCTCTGCACTGACACTGTGAAGGGAAAGGACTCAACCACGGCGACTGCTTCTCACCTCGAGGTCCCGGAGGACAGGGTGGTCTTCGATTCCCGGGAACAGCACCCGCATGGTGTAGGTTCTGTAGTCCAGGAAGGGAATCCCGGCTCCGTCAAGGTCACTGGTCAACTCGTGGATGTCCGTCTGCAGCTCGGCAAAGGCTGGCACAGAGACAAGCTCGTGAGACTGCTGCGTGGGGCCAGCTCAAGAGCTGCTCTGCCTCGCAACACTCAGAACCCTCTCCCAGGCCCCTGAGACCTGCACGATGGACCACAGTAGTGTAGGAATAAGGAGGGGCTGTTTAATGTAGCCAAGGTGAACAATATAGGAACGAGGGAAAGATGCACAACGAAGAAGTTTGTCTTGGGTCACATCCCTTCAAAACATGACTGGGGGCCAGAAGGTCCACAGATCTGCACTGTTGCTGGAGCCACGAGGGCCTCCCACTCTGAAGACAAGGGCTTTGGCTCTTGCAGAATACATGGAGGGGTCCGGGGGTGTGGAAGGACATGGGGAGTGAGGGAGAGGTTCCAGTGATAGTCTGGTCTGGATTCTGCGCTTTACAGTGGATTTCCTTTTAGGAGTTAGGAATGACTTCTTCCAAAGTCCCAGTTCTTGGCCTCGCAGATTACCCAAGCCATCAGATCACCAAATGGGGCCAGATGAAGGCTCTGCCCAACTGATA
This sequence comes from Budorcas taxicolor, assembly GCF_023091745.1. Classification (NCBI taxonomy): domain Eukaryota; kingdom Metazoa; phylum Chordata; class Mammalia; order Artiodactyla; family Bovidae; genus Budorcas; species Budorcas taxicolor. The sequence continues at coordinate 97,699,979 of NC_068913.1, forward strand.
CATCCCTCCTGGATAAACACACAGGGCCTCACTTTGTCTTTTCTTGCTCAAGGTGATGCTACCCGGTTGTCAGTCGTAATCTTCAGATGGGAACCACTGTCTGTGGGGACAGCCCAGACCTCTAGACAGTTCTGAGCTGCAAGACTAACCCCCATGGCCCCTTGAGAAAGTTCCGTACATGGACCCATTATTACACAGCTGTGTGATCACCCTCTGTCCTGGGTACAGCCCTCCTCCCCAGGAGGCTGTCAGAGGTAATGTGCTTGGTCCTTCCTGCCTCCATCTTCTCCCTCAGCACGTGCAAATGCACTCATACACACATGCATGCAAACATGTGTGTGCTCATGCACACACATGCACACACACACACCCCCCCCCCCAAACCAAGCTGGATTAAAATACACGTGCAAAGAACAGACGGTGGACGTTGATTCGGCAATGCTTCTTTCTGTTTATACAGACAAAAGTATGAAAAAAATGCTTTGTGAGCTCAGAAGGAATTCACAAGCCCAGTGTGGGTCCAGGGCCCTTGAAATGCCAGTCCTGTGCCCAGTGGGCTCTGCTGATGACATGATCATAACACAGCTGCCCAGGCACTGTCAGTGGGCCCCACTGGTCCCCAGAAGTGCTGACTTCCTGCCTGTGACCCTGGAGCTCAGAGCCTTGAGGATACCAATGCTTCTTGCTTGACAAAACAACAGGGAGGTCCCAGGACCCCTCAGAAGCTACTGTAGACCCCTTCAATGTTGCTCTCTCTCTGTACCCCTGGTCACACTGACACGGGGAGCAGGGAGACCCTTGCCAAGAAAAGTGATTCAGAAGGCAGAGCAACCCTAACACAACTGAATGGAACCTGCACCAATACATGTGAGCTTACACCAACGTGTGTGAAAGGGGAGTCAGTAAGCCTTTCTGGGAAGTACTGTCACCAAAAGCCCTGATGAGCACACATGTGTGTGCCGAGTGAGGAACACACGTGTGTGTGTCTGTCTGTGGAAATGTGTGTGTGCATGGGCGTGAGTGTAAAGGTGTGTGAGGGCATGAGTGACCACCTGAGCACCGAGTGTCTGTACATGTGTGTGCACACACATATGTGTGTTTATACAACCGAAGGTCAGGTCACAATGAGGGCCCAGGCCCGGCCTCTTCTGAGTCTGTGTGTGGGTGATGGCCTGGCTCATTGTCAAGTGTTCGGGAGGCTGCCTTCCCTGGACCCAGTTTGCCCTTTCAGTGTTTAAGAGCCGGCTCTGGGCATGCCTGAAAATACCTTTAAGGCCAATCCTATGTGTCCTTTGCTCTATCACCTCCTCCCACCAACGAGAGATAGCGCTCTCCTGAGCCGGAGGCCACTGTGTGACCGCTAATTCCTCCTTCTTCAGAATGTTTTCCAAAAGGAACTCAGCTTCACACTCTCCTTGTGCCCCCCTCCCAGTTGGGGGGCTCAGCTGGCAGGAGGAGAAGGAGGCGGTTGGCTTTTTATAGGTCTGCAGTTTTCCTTCAAGTCACCGAGTGCCTCCAATATTCAAAGCCTCACGCCTGGCACACATAAAAGAGATTCTAATCACTACACCTAATTAGAGGGAAGAGTACATTGCAGAGAAAAAAATTAAGCAGCATAAATATAATAAAAGGCGGTAATTAACAGTCCCACAAGGCGGATGCTGTGTTGACAGCTGAGGATGTGGAGAGAGGATGGAAGGGGTCTGCTTCCCCATCTGAGAGCCGTGGCCTCCCTGGTGGGGATGCCGGAGCCCCGGGTACAGGCTGAGCACTCCAGGTAGAAAGCTCCACAAAGAAGCAGCCTAGACCCTTGCGGGGTGACTCACGAATGATATCCTGGGGGTGACGAGAGTCTGACTCCTAAATTTCCTTCTTGGATTTAGTGTGGCTGATTGCACTTCATGGTGGTGTTGGTAATTTTTTTAAAAAATATAAGCTGTGAAATACTCTTTCCTCTAAATCTCAGATCAGCCCTCCAGCCTTACGTTCCTTCTGAAGGAAGAGCGCTCAAGATTGCTTGAGTGTGTCATGGCAAGACACCCACGGGTCTCCCTGAGAAGAGAGTGCCAAAGCCATCCCAGCCAGGATCCTGGGCTGGAGACGGCTCTGGCGCTAGTGTGAGTCGCTCAGCCGAGTCCGACTCTTTGCGACCCCATGAACTGTAACCCGCCAGGCTCCTTTGTCCGTGGAATTCTTCAAGCAGGAATACTGGAGTGGGTAGCCATTCCCTTCTCCACGGAATCGAACCTGGGTTTCCTGCATTGCAGGCAGGTTCTGTACTGTCTGAGCCACCAAGGAAGCCTAGAAATGGCTCTAGTGGGGTTTGAAATGATCCCTACCTGGCTTGAGGTCCTGGAGGCAGGAGACCCAGGCCTAGCACTGCCCACTGCTGCCGGTGTGTGAGATGTACACACACACATACGCGCACACACGCCCGACTCCCCACCACTCCATACCTTCCTTGCACTCCAGGGCCACGCGGGACTCCAGGTTGTCCATCTGCATTTGCAGCCGCTTCAGAGTCAGGTCACTCTCGCGGGACTTGCGCTTGTAGGCGATGAGCACGGCCACGATGAAGATGATAAGGAGGCCGCCGGCCACAGCGATGCTGACAATGGCGGGCAGGCTGAGCGGGCTGTCCGGGGCTATGTACACCATCCCTGGGGAGTACTCCATGCCACCGACTCGGGCCTGGCGGAGACACGCAGGGGGAGAGGGAGCTGGGTGTGGGGACAGAGCATCCTAGGGAACAGATCCAAGCCACCGGTGAGCTGGGCACCAGGGCCGGATGAGGGGAATGGCTCCAGGGAGGAGGATTATCACTGGCCGTGAAAGCAGACGAGTGGCCATCAGGGGCAGAGGGAGGATGGATGGCTCAGCTTTCCCCCAGAACTGGAAAAGCCACACGTTATTTTATTCGGGAGCAAACATGGCCATCTTCATGAGGAAATGGCATTCAACTGGAATCTAAAAAAATCCTGCTGCTGCTGCTAAGTCGCTTCAGTCGGGTCCGATTCTGTGCGACCCCATAGATGGCAGCCCACCCGGCTCTTGCATCCCTGGGATTCTCTAGGCAAGAATACTACATGACCTCAAAGACTGGCTCCCCGAAGACTCATCCCATCCTGAGGACTGATGACTCAGGCACAGGGCGTGATGTTATGTCCAGCCTGGGTCAACAACACTCCTCCCGGGGAAGCACCTCTTGCTTCTAACAAGTGACTTGGCGTGCATATCTGCTCAGTCGTGTCTGACTCTTTGCAACCCCATGGACTGTAGCCCACCAGACTCCTCTGTCCATGGGATTCTCCAGGCAAGAATACTGGAGTGGGTTGCCATTCCCTTTTCCAGGGGACCTTCCTGACCCCAGGGATTGAACTCATGCCTTTTATGTCTCCTGGATTGGCAGGTGGGTCCCTTACCACTGAGTCACCTGGGAAACCCGACAGGTGGCTGAGCACATCACTGGATGCTGTTTGGCATTGCCCTTACTGTAGCACCAGCCAGTATGGAAAGAATGACAATACAGAAGAAAGAAATTTGAAGTGAGATGGGGAGAAGAAACTGGGGTGTGTGGGCGAGCCAGGAGGAACGTTCAAGAAAGCCAGAATCCCCTCGGAAAGCCCCGATGGCCCAGGATGGAGCGGGACCACTCCTCCCACAGCATCCCTGGTGCCCGCCCGTCCGGGGTGGGTCCTGCCAGCCTCACCATCACTTTGTGCCTGCCGATGAGGTTGGGGGACTCGCAGAGCAGCTGCACATCCGACACCGTGACGGCGCACGGCTTCTCCCCAACCAGCACGGTGTAGTTCAGCTTCACGTTGCCCCCAGCCACAGGTGGGATCAGATTCCTGCCCTGCACGGAGAGGAGCGCCTGAGTTCCCACTCCAGAGCCAGGAGCACAGATATTGGCTGGTCACCGCGTCCTCCCACCCCGAGGCCCCATCCTTCTGGGGAGCTGGTGGAGAGGCCACCTTCCCTAGTTAAGTTCAAAAAATTCGTAACACCTATACTACCACACTACAATTCCCCTTTCCTCAGTGGGAATCAATAATCAAGGTACTCTTTTCAGCTTCTCCCAAAGGCAGCCTCAGAATCCTTCTCAACACAGAGCTGTAGTCAGTCACTACCAGTTGATTCAAATTGTCATATGAGTTAAAATTAATTTATTATCCATGCTGCAAAGAAGCCATAGAAGGTGGTTTGCAAAGAGCTTTGCAAGAGGAAGCAGTATGAGTCTTTGACCTCCCAAGTCCTGGACTCAGGCCAAAGCTGGGAGTCAGATGGGCAGCATGGATCCGGCTGCCCTGACTAGGCTTTTGTGACCCACACAGAGAGTGCGCATCTTAGTACAGACTCACAGGGAGCGTTTACCATAGTCTGGGCTGTAACACAACCTCTGCTAGCTAGTGACACCACCATGAGATCTGGCAAAAGGCCATGACTCCTGGCCTTTTCCTGGGACATGGAAAGCCTCCCCTGGCATACTTCCTACCTCCCCCATCAATCTACCTTCAGGATGATGGGTGTGCCAGGCTTGAGCTCCAGGATTCCCGAGGGGCTGAAGGCCTCAAACACAGGGTTGGGGTAGTAGGTGAAGTTGGTCATGTTGAGGATTAGCAGGGACTGGACATTGTCCAGGATGAAGCCAAACTCCTCGGGCCTCTCTGTCAGGTCGGACTGGTGGTCGGGCCCCAGAGCGAGGGCCGGAGCCTGGCAGGTCATCTCAGTGGCGTTCAGAACCTCGCAGAGCTGGGGAGGAGCCAGAGAAGGAGGTTTATGTCTCGGGTCTCCACACACCCACAGCCCCAGCCACCCAGCGGGCCTCCCTCCGTGGTGCTGTACAGCGTGGTGTTGACATGGGACTGTTATAGATGGGTCCCAATCGCCTGGCCTGGACATTCAAGGACAAGCTCTGCAGCTGGCCCCTACCTCTGCTCTGCCCACAGCAGCTGTGGCAGGCACTAGGCTGTCTCTAAGCTAAGGAGTGGCACAGGAGATCAGAGAAGGAAGGAAGAAGGATCTGAAACCTCAGAAACCCAGGAGCAGTGGCTCCTCCACGCCTCTAGCCAGGGTGTGGGAGTGGCCTCATGCCTGTTCCCCCATCCCACTGTCCCAGTGTCCAGGGGCGTTGCACACGATGAGTCATCAGTGTATGAGATGAGCCTGCCTGAGCCCCCAGAGAGCCCCACACCCTCTAGGGCAGCCCCATCCGAGCCCTCTAGCCCGGGTCTCACATTGATGTGCTCCTTCCCTCCATGCTTGGCCCGGATCTGGGGGTTCTGTATGAGGTCCAGGTGAGTCCCCCACACAGCGATGGGTGTGTTTCCACTGACCGGGGAGAAAGAAGAAGGCGTGTAAAGACAGGGACGGGAATAGCAATGACTCTTGAGCACAAAGATGATGATGACGGCCAATCAGGCTGAGCTCTGGCACTGAAGATAATGATTACCGGGGGGCATGATGACGTTCATGGGGACAAGATGACAAGTGACTGTATAATAATAAGGATGAGCTCTCAGCAGCCAAGGGGAAGACAGTGATGACCAGATGTCCGCAGCCGTCCTGTGCTGAGCTCATTCAGAGTATGGACACCCCATGGAGGCTGAACCTGCAGCACGACCCTCTTGCCCCTTCCCCCCTGCTGCCCCCTGCCCCAGCCTCCTGACCTGAGCCAGCTGATTCTCTGTAGCCCCCCGGGGTCTCTTCCCCTGCTCTTCCCAGTCTCAGGGAACTTTCTTCACACTGGCCTTGCTCCAGACCGTCTTCTACCAGACCCTCCAAAGTCTAAGCACAGGACAATCACACTACAAATTTCCACCTTAGAGGCTTCAGCTGGCTGGGACCTGGGAAAGGCTGAGGCTCGGACACTCAGGAACCTCCTGTAAGAATGTAAATATGAAACATTCCAGGGCTCTCGCAGCCTGGGCGGCGGTCAGCTGGAGGATTGCCGATAGGAGAAATCACAGGATTTGTCTTTGGGTAGCTTTGCATTGGAAACCTGGATGCCACTGTCCTACCCTCAGTGCCACTGAGATGCTGGCAATGGGATGGGGAGCCCCAACCACTCAGAACGCACCTCCAGCCTTCCACTCGATGTGAGGGTGACTGGGGGTGACTGCTGAGTGCCGGGAAGACCAACACCTCTATTTCTGTGACAGCGACATGAGGAAGAGCTGAATTAAACCAGGCTGTGAATGCCTTGGAGAACCATAGAGATTGTCTAAGAATAGGGGGCCGTGCCAACTCACCAGGCCCTGGGGGCAAATCCTGGAATAGTCTTTACAGGCTCTTTGCCCCTCTCTGTGTCTTATATTTATCTGCTTTCCAGTTACAGTTAAAGCTTGTAAGGCCTGGGCCTTAGAGAGAGTAACTGTTGAGGACAACAAAGGCTCCCAAAGGCTGCCTTTCGTCTGAGTGTGTAAGGCCAGGTGGCAAACTTCCCGTAAAGGGCCAGAGCGTAAATCTTTCAGGCTCCTTGGGGCCATATGATCTGTCATAATTACTCAGTTCCACTGCTGTGGTGAGCAGGCAGCTAGAGACAAAACATATACGGATGAGTATGGCCGTGTTCCAATAAAACTTTATTTATGAAATCAGGCAGACAGCCAGATTTGGCCCCTGGGCTAGAGTCTACTGACCCTGTTTAAAAGACTGTTTTCAGGACTGGAGTCATCATTGACCCCTCTCGGCTTGTGGAGACCACATCTTTATGCTTTGCCCAGTCTCCTGACCCCAGACAGCCTCTAGAGCTGAAGTGGCCAGTGGGGTGGGCTGAGGATGGGGGGTGGGGAGGAGGGGAGGAGGGGAGGGGAGCGGAGCCAGGCACCGCACTGTGTGTTTGTTGCTCACATAATCCTCTCGGGGTCCTATGAGAAACCTTGGATCCAGGGAAGCTAGCTAATCTTTAAGGTCCCTTGGCTGCTAAGCAGTGGAGCTGAGTCACACTCAGTCCTTCTAACCCTAAGTCTACTTCCCACCCTGTCCCCCTACCCAGGCATTGATACAAAGGTTTCCCAATGATCACCAGGGAGCATCCATGCCGTCAGGATGCCCTCAGCCGCCCCGTCCAGCCTCCTAGTTGCCTGTGCATACGTGTGTGCTAGGTCACTTCAGTCATGTCTGATTCTGTGCAACTCTTTGGACTGTAGTCTTCCAGGCTTCTCTGTCCATGGGATTCTCCAGCCAAGAATACTGGAGTGGGTTGCCATTCCCTTCTCCAGGGGATCTTCCCTACCCAGGGATCGAACTTGCATCCCTTATGTTTTTTGCATCAGCAAGCAGGTTCTTTAGCACTAGCGCCACCTGGGAAGCCCAAAATTCCCACCAAGATTTGAACTCGGATCATTGGATTCAGAATCCAGAGCGCTCACCATTTTCCTAGTTGCCCACCAATCCTCAAATCGGGGACTGTAAGCTCCTGCTGGCCAGAGTTTGGCCTCCAGGTCCGGGTCCTGCTCAGAGGCGTTCTCAGTAGAAAGAGGGAACCCCTGCCGGAACGTCTGACCCACACCACGCCCAGTCCATCTCCTAGGCTTCTGAGACTCAAGGAGGGAAACCCGAGGTCGGGGCAGCCCCTACCTGACGATGCTCCACTCGGGCTCAATCCGCACGATGGTGGGATCCTCCACGTACTGGAAGAACAGGTCCTGGTGGATCTTGGCCCTGTCCACCTGCACCGTCACCTTCATTTCCAGCACCTCATCTGAGGATGTTGTGTTGCAGACGATGTAGGATGGAGAGCGCCTGGAGGGAGGAGGGGAGACAGGGAGCTGGGATCCCGGGTGTTGGGCAGGACCGCGGTCTGGGGTCAGGGCCCTCTTGCACCCCTCCCTCTTCATCAGACTCCTTGGGGGCAGTAGGTGAGCGCTGCCCTGGACACTACTAATCTGAGATCTACTGATCAAGACTCTGTCCTTGACCCAACTATAGACAGGTTCCTCGGAGCCTGCTTTTTTGACTAGGCTTCTTTCTGGGGCCCTGCCTTCCACTTGCCTACTCCCATTTTTAGCAAGAATCCTGCTAACTCAATTTAGTAAGAATCCCCCACCCCACCCTGATATCTAAGTACCCCTGATATCTGGGCAGCTTCTGTCTCCCTCACTCTTGATACCTGATCACCTTGACTGCCTTCAGCAAGAGTCTTGTTAAGTCGGTTTAGCAAGAATCCTCTTAACCTTGTTTCCTCTTAGTAATTTTCCATCCTCAGCCTCCCTCACTGCTCCTTGGCTATAAATCCCCAGCTGTCTGCTGTATTTGAAGTCTGATCTCTAGCCCCATTGCGATAGTCCTGACACCTACTGCAGCAGTCCTGAACAGCTCTTTCTTACCATTTTAACAAGTGTCAGAGCCATGTTTTCTGGAACACTCAGGCAAGGTCTGGCCTGGCCTGATTCAGATCAGGCCCTCAGTATAGCGCTCTCCCAGGACGATCTCTCTCTGCAGAGCTTCCTGCCAACCACACCTCTTCTAGCTATGGATTAGATGTACCTCTCACCTCCCGCCTCCTTCCCAACCCTCACCCCACCCCAGGTTCCTGGCTCCCGGTTACTGGAAGGTGTGTCCTCCTGGGACTGGACACTGGAACCAGAGAAGGAAAAGAAAGTCGGTTGCCTTTGGAGGTTCTGTGACCCTCGGCCAGGTTTTAGCAGTCCTGGCTGGCTCTGCAGTAGCTGCCCAGAGCTAACCCAGGGGGCAGATAACCCTAGATTCCAAACCCTGCCCTATGGAACCCTAGGGTCCTGCACAGTGGGTGGTATGGGGGCACCCAGGCTAAATGGTAGGGGACAGCATGACAGGTCCATCCAGGGTAGGGATCCCTGGCAGGTCCCCGGAGTGAGCCACAGCCAAGCATGCCCATAAAGTCTCCTCTCAGAGAGAATGGTCACTTTCTCAGGAAGGAAGAAGCACCTCCAAAAGGCCAGCTGGAGTCAGCCCCGCCCACCCTCTGTGCCAGGATCCCTGGAGCTGGCCCTGAAGTGAGTTACCTGTGGAAGAGGCAGGGCTGCTTGCCGAACATCACCACCACGTTGCTGCCTGCGTTCAGGTTGGTGCCCGTGATGGTCACCTGTGTGCCTCCGGACCTGGGCCCCCGGCTAGGCTTCAGGTCTGAGAGAGTCAGCGTCTGTGCAGGAAAGGATCTGGCCTGAGGATGCTTCTGGGCAGGCCCAAGGCAGCGCCCCATCCTGGAGCCGCCTTCCAGAATCCTTAGTCATGGAAGCCTCCCAGCAAGCAGGTACATATGCCCTTCATATATATATATATACATATATATATATATATGTATATATATATATACACTTAATCGCTCTATCAATTCTACAAGGTAGGCATCATTGCCCATCTTAAAGACAAGAGTCAGAGATGTTAAATTTCCAAGGTCATAGTATTCTTGCCTGGAAAATCCCATGGATGGAGGAGCCTGGTGGGCTGCAGTCCATGGGGTCGCTAAGAGTCGGACTCCACTGAGCGACTTCACTTTCACGCATTGGAGAAGGAAATGGCAACCCACTCCAGTGTTCTTGCCTGGAGAATCCCAGGGACAGGCAGCCTGGTGGGCTGCCGTCTATGGGGTTGCAGAGTCGGACACGACTGAAGCGACCTGGCAGCAGCAGAGTGAGGCAGTGGCCTGAGACACGACTCTGGGGCTGGAGTTCACCCCCTGGCCAGTCTACAGCATGGGTTGCTTTCAAGAAGGTGAGTCGCCCCGTCCACAGGCCTCTCACAGAGAGCTGCTGAAAGCTCCCAGAAGCCAGGGCCACAGGATGTGTGAGTTCCACGGAAACCCAGCAGAAGAAGCAAAGAAAGGTCAAGGGATGGAGTGAAGAGTCGGACTGGGGGTGGGGTGGGGAGGGGGCGGGGGACGGCTCTGTGAGCTGAGGATTTGGAGTTTCAGTTTGTTCTTTCATTAGCATTTTAATGGAAAAAACTTTCCTTAGTCCCAGGTGAGAAGCCTGTATCTGCATTTAAATGAAGATTTCTCCCTACTCTACTCCCTTAAAGAATTCAGCACCAAAAGTTGAACCCACTCAGCTCCTCGAAGCGGGCAGGCCACCTCCGCTCGGAGAGGCCTCGATCGATAACACAAGGGGAGGAGAAGTGTCAAGCGAAGCCCGCAGCCCGGCGGCCTGACAGGGGCGCGCCTCGGCTGTCTCTGGGCACACGCGCGGGGAAGCGCCGGGACACACGAGTACCATGGCGCGGGCGCGTTCGCGGGCCCGCTCACCCGGGCCCTGCTGATCTCGAACCTGGCAGCCCCGTGGCACCCACCAAGCCCAGGAAAGGCTTATCCTGGCTCTGATGCTGGCTCACCCTGAGATCCGCGCAAAGATGGGAAGAAGCTTCGGAAAGAGCCTTCCTTTCTCAGCTTTGCCTAGATCGCGCTGTGTGACCTGGCGCAAATCACTCAACCTCTCTGATTACAAAGAATGAAAAAAAAAAAGGTTTTCTCAGAAGCGCCTGACAGTTTTCTGGCTCTAACCTCTCACCGATGGTGCCTTTGTCCTGCAGTCTGTAACGGGAGAGCTTTCAAAGGTGGCTCCTGCTGACCTCCCCAGAGAGGAAAGGGGGTGTGAGTGAGTGACTTCGGGGTAGGGGCCAAGTGAAACAGAAAACAGATTTTCTGACAGCCTGATGGGTAGAAGAGGTAGAGGTGAGTAATCCTGGCTTTGCAGTGGCATTTCTGTGTGGGGTTAACAGGGCCCGGAATTATTCCAGGGGCCCAGGAGAGGGCGATAGGGGCAGGTGTTTAAAAATGGTGAGAAATTACTCATTATGCAAGGCTTGCTTCACAAATATTTCTCAGTGGGTCTGCATCAAAGTTGGTATTTTTTGCCACCTCCTCCCCTGGCTCCCATCCTTCACAGAGATCTCTAGGGATGGAACTGGTAACAAGCCCGAGAGTGCTGACTTGGGGTCTGTTGGCCTTGGCATCATGGTTTGGGGTGAATAAACCCACACATCAGAGCCTGGCTTAATTTGTGGAGGGAAACTGAGGCAGACCCAAACTTTGGCCTGAACTTGCATTACTTTGCCAACAAAGGTCCATCTAGTCAAAGCTATGGTTTTTCCAGTAGTCATGTATGGATGTGAGAGTTGGAATATAAAGAAAGCTGAGCGCTGAAGAATTGATGCTTTTGAACTGTGGTGTTGGAGAAGACTTGTGAGAGTCCCTTGGACAGCAAGGAGATCCAACCAGCCCATCCTAAAGGAAATCAGTCCTGAATATTCATTGTAAGGACTGATGCTGAAGCTAAAACTCCAATACTTTGGCCACCTGATGTGAAGAACCGACTCATTGGAAAAGACCCCGATGCTGGGAAAGATTGCAGGTAGGAGGAGAAAGGGGCGACAGAGGATGAGATGGTTGGATCATATCACCGACTTGTTGGACATAAGTTTAAGCCAGCTCCAGGAGATGGTGATGGACAGGGAAGCCTGGCGTGCTGCAGTCCATGGGGTTGCAAAGAGTCAGACACGACTGAGCAACTGAACTGAACTGGCGCTGGGTGGGGGGGGGGCTCCCCAGCATCACCAGGCCCTGAGAAGTACCCCTACTCCCCAGAGGAGCCAGAAAGGGGCTCCCCAGCTGAATCAGGAGGGCTTCTGTGGGAGGTCCCAAGAGTGCCCCCGGTAAGCTGCCTAGCAGGGTGGGAAGACAATGAAGGCTCTGCGGTGCTGGGAGAAGGGGAACATGATGGAGGAGCATTCTGTCCTTCCTGCCTCCTTGCTGTGACTCACAGCTGGGGAACTTTTGCTCCTCATTCCCACCATGAACTCCTAGAAGCTCTGTTGCTGGCAGTTGTATGGAGGCACTCAATGATCAGATCTTTAAATGCAACCTGGGCTAAAGGTGGAGGCTGAGGACCCTAGCACCATTCCCCCTTCCTGAAGCTCTTCCCAAGAGGTTGTGTATCCACAGGATAGTTCATCAAATAGGAAAGTGACCCATGTCTGGGTTCCCAAGACCCCTTGGACCAGTGCATTTTTGCCTTGTGGCCACACCTCACATCTTCCTGGCCCTTCCTCTCCCATCGACCCCTGCCTCCTGGCTCCCTTCTGCTCCCATCTTTTGGTGCCCTTCCACGTCACACCTTATGGCAGGAACAGCCTCCCACTACTCGAGATCCATATGAAAAGCCGTATTCTGTCTTAGACAGATCCTGCCTTTCCTTCTGGCTCCTTCCATGAAGGCTTCCCTCAATACTCTACATCCAACCATATCCTGCTCCAGGGTAGAAATGATCATGCTGGCAAGACTGACTTTCCCTGAGAGCAGAAGGAAGAGGCTTTTGAATGTCTCCTGCCAGGACAGGTTCTAGGAGTTAAGCCCAAGAGCAGACAGCACAGAAGGAACAGCGGAAGAAGGAGACAGAGAAGGGAAGGAAGTCGGGCCACTCAAAGGCTTGAGGAAGGATTGGATATGCGGGCAGAGCAGACCGAGGAACTTGGACGAAGTCTAGAGGCAGTGGGCACTCTGGGCTCTCCTGGAGCTGGGGGCTGACATGATGAAAATGGTATCCCCCCGTGTGGCTGGATTAGAATGGGCTCAGGCCAATGGCGGGGATTTAAGGGGGCCAGTGTAATGGCACAGGAATGGGGAGAGTCAGACTCCAGGACATGGTGATGGAGGGACTGACATCAGATGTCAGGGGATGCTGAGTCACGAGGCCACCGAGGTGGTGGGCCCGGGTGACAGGAATGGGCAAGTGAGGGGGACACACTGTTTATAGGAGCTGACAGCGGGTCTACCCTCGCATGGGTATGGGAGTCGATGGCAGGACATCCGGGGACAATGGCCTTTGAGAAGCCTGGCTGGAAACATACCAGAGACAGCTGAGGCACAAAGCAAACATCAGCCTCGTGAGGCTGCGGCCGTTCCTGGTACCGTTCACTTGGTCTCTGCCAAGAGACCACGGGATGAACACCGTTCCAGCTCTCTGACTGGCCAAGGAAGCCCAGCGCTTGCTTTGGCCCTGCAGCGGTGTCCTCCCTTTCACCACAGCTGCCAGGTAATCGAGAGCCAGGTTTCATGCCCAAGCATTGCTGCCCATGCCACACCTCTCAGACATGTGGGGAGCATTGCCACTGACTCTCCCCGGCTCGGCCTCTCTCTGCTTCTCATCTCAGCTCTGCTGGAATGACAGTGTCTGTGTACATACGTGTATATATATTATATGCATGCGTGAGTGCTAAGTCACTTCAGTCATGTCCAACTTGTTGAGACCCCCGTGGACTGTAGCCTGCCGGGCTCCTCTGAAGGATTCTCCAGGCAAGAATACTGGAGTGGGTCCCCATGCCCTCCTCCAGGGGATCTTCCCCACCCAGGGATCGAATCTGAATATCTTAACATTGCCTGATTTGGCAGGAGGGTTCTTTACCACTGGCCACCCCCTGGGAAGCCCATGTATATTACATACATTTATATAAATATATATATGCATGTATCACTAGTTGTCTTAAAGTGTATTGGGTTTAACTTGAAAATTCCCTCAAATCCTTTCAGAATGAGGTGTGGGTACAAATGCTAAACGAATAGGTAAAACTACACATCCACGAAGTCCGTGACATGTGTGTTCTTCTCTGTGAGTTCTTGGGTGTGGGTTCAGTGTCAGCTGTGTTCACAAGGTTGGTTGGTTTTCAAAGAGCAGAGTGGAGAGATGGAGAGACCAAGCTGCAGGCAGGGAGGGGCACCTGATGTACATCTCTCCTGGGGAGTCCTTCATCTCCTCTCCCCTTCTGGACTGGGGACTGTGTGAGGGAGGGGTTGCATGGGGTCTGATTCATCATTGTATCACCTGCAAGCCAGGCCCATCAAATTAAAGCATTCAACCAATTAAGCAAGTATTTATCAAATAACCCTGGGAGAGGTACTGTGCAAGGTGATACGAGGTTGTCAGCTGGAGGGAGGAAGAAGGAAGAGAAGGAAGGCAGTTGAAAGAAGAGGGAAGAAGGAAGGAAGGAAGGAAGGAGAAAAATGGGCTCCCATGACATATTTCAGGGCATTTAATGCCCAGACGTAAAATCCATCATTTCAGGCTTCCACTTCCAAAAGCAGCTGAGAGTCACGAGAAAATGATCTCATCACATCTGTCATTAACCTGAGAAGTTAACTGGATGGTAATAGTTTTGTAAATGACACCACGTGTGTGGCAGGGGATGGTCCCCTGCCTGCAGAATCCCTGGCCAGGGCTGGTCGGCGGCCTTTTCAGGGTTTGGGGAGGGTCCGGACTGGAGGGAGTGTGAGGGCAATGGTGGGGTCTGCGGAAGCTGTGGGATGGAGAGGGAGATGTGGGGAAGGGTGTTGGGGCGGGCAGGGATAAGAATGTGGGAGGAGGCAGGTGGAGTGTGGACGAGATGTGCGTGAGGAGCTGGGGTGAAGAAGGTTGAGGACTGGGATGCTGGTGAGTGGGGATGATGGATGGAAGGGGCAGGCTGCCAGCACACAGGGAAAGGGCGGGGCCCAGTAGGCAAAGTGGCAGTACTAGAAATCAGCACGGTAGTGATGCTAGAAGTGATCAACCTATTCTATCTAATCTTCGCAACAACACCGTGGGGTAGTTGCTGTTATCGTCATCCCCATTTTACAAATGGAGACACTGAGGCACAGAAAGGTAAACCACTTGCCCAAGCTCACCCAGTTATTAAGTGGCAGAGCCAGGGTTCAGATCCCAAGAGTTCCCATGCACAGCCCACACCCTCACCCACCAGGTCAGGCTGACACTCAGCCAGAAGGGGACACTGGGGCCCAAGAGTCAAAGCCACTTCCCTGAAGCCCAGCCCAGCCCCTCAGGGTCAGGATGTGAGCCCAGGGCTCCCTGACTCTCAGGCGCTGCAGGACGGGACTCCCAAGACCTTGGCCTGGGTTTGCCCACAGAGATCCAGAAGGGCCCAGCAATCACGGTAAAGAGGCCGGTGGCCAGCGCTCGCCCAGCCAGGCCGCTGGTGGTCGGGACTCACCATGAAGTAATAGAGCTGCGAGGACCTGGCCATGAACTCAGGCCGACACACGGCCACACAGATCTCCACGAAGCCGGCGTGCTGGCTGGGCTTGGCCTCCCCCATCTCACACACGATCCTGCAGGGGGAGAAGACGGCCCCATGGATCACAAGGAGGTCACAGGCCTCCCTGCCGTGATCCGTGGGCCCCGTGCCTACCTGGGCCTCCTTCTCTGCAGTGCCGTCTTAAGGATGGGCAGGGGAGGAGGAGGCGAAAGACACTGATTCCTGTGGCAAGGGCGCCTCCCTGGTTCTCAGGAAATGAAGTGTGATCTACAGGGGTCTCCTTGGGGGCCCTTGGAAAAACGAGGTGCCCTGGAGAGGACCCCAGACACTCAGTCCCCAATTCATGAATTGTCCACTCAGTTCTAAATTAGAGTGCAGGGAAAGTTTCAGCCAAACAGCTTAGGCAATACAGATGGCAGAGCCTAGAGAGATAAAGTGACTTACCCAAGGGCACCCAGCCATCAGTAGGGACCTCAGAGCAGACCCAAGATTTTCAAGTCCTCGCCTCGGAGCTCTTTGCTCCCGAGGCATGGACTGCCCCCGGCAGTGGTTTCTGCTCCCAGTCCATCTGGCAGGGGAAGGGGTAAGGGAGAGTCTGAAAGTCTCCCTCTTTAAAAAATTGTTATTGTTTCACACTCCCAGAATGGTTCATACCCTTGAAAACAGTACAAAAGTAAAAAGCAAACGTGCCTTTCTTCACTAATCTGTCTCAAAATCCTGGTGTATAAATCTGTGCAGAACTTTCTCTAGATCTATGCAAATATATAATACAAATAATCTCCATTTTATAAATGAAGAACTGAGGCATAGAAAAATATATGCTTTTCTGTCCCAATTACATAATTAATACATGGTAGGTTGAAAAAAAAAAGGAAAAAAATCACCTGCCGTATATATATATATCCCTGCACCCTTATTGCATCCCCTGAAATATCTGCTGTGAACATCTTGGTGTTTATGTTTCCAGTCTTGCTTTTCTTTTACCAAATTAATTATAAACTCTGTTTTCTGCTTGGTAACCTGTGTTCTCACTTAGTAAAACTTGTGTATATGCCTGGTCATGATTCTCCTACAGCATCAAATTCAATGCTGTGTAGTTTACTGTTCTAGGTATATACAATAATTTATTAAATTAATTCCCTATTTTTAGACATACAAATTGCTTCTACAATTTCACTGTTATAAATTAGGCCAAAATACACATTCTTGCAAATATTTGTGCGTCCTGTTTATTTGGGGAAAGTTCTAGAAGTATTATGGCCAGGCTAAAGACATTTGACCTACATTTCCAAATTGCCTTCCAGGAAGGTCGTCCCAATTTACCCTCCTGACATGAATGTATGAATGTGCTATTTCTCATGCCTCTCACTTGAACTGGGTATTAACTTTTAAAAATTGTCCCCACTGTTTTAATTTGCATTCCACTGGTTACTACTGCTATTAAACATTTTTTATATGACTTTGGTCCTTTGTCTTGTGAATCGCACAGGCACACTCTTTGCTAATTTTGTGATAATTGCCTTTCATCTATAGCACCTCTTCATATGTTAAGAAAAAGCATACTGTAACAGGGTAGAACCGTATTCTCGGTTCATCATTCATATTTCTACTTTGCACACAGTGGTTTTGGTGCACAAGTTTTAAGTATTATGTACTCAAATCTCCTAATATTTTCCTTTATATTTTTTCTTTTGCAGTCATACCTGGAACACCTTCCCTTTCTTGAAATCAAATAAATTCTCACCTGCATTTTGTCCTAATCCTTCTATAGTTTTATATTTTACACTCAACTTCTTAATCCATCTAGAATTTATTTTGGTGTATAATGTGAAATAAAAATCTGATATCATACTTTTTCCAGGTGTTGAAAATGAACCCCTAGTTGAATGAGTTTTGCTTCCCTTTGTTATTTTTGCTGTTTAGTCACTAAGTCACGTACGACTCTTTTGTGACCCCATGGACTGCAGGCTGCCAGGCTCCTCCGTTCATGGGATTTCCCAGGCAAGAAGACTTAGCCAACACAGCGTAAATGCATTCACCTACCTAAGTGAGACCTTGCAAAGAGCTAACAACTTATGCACACAGTGCCAAGTGGCGAGGTTTCAGTCTGGGAGGGGCAATATAGAGGGTGTGGAATATAGACTCTGCTGTGCTGGTGAACATTTATTTCATGTCTGTGTTTGCTGGGCTGGAAAATGGTCTTTACTTATTTACAAGGCAATACATGATTCATAAACCTCCCTTCCCAGGTAGGTTAGAGGTCAAGGCCATGGTCAAGATCATGCGTCTAATGGGCCTCTCTGTGGACCAGCAGATTTTGCTGAAGGAAAACAATCCAAGTCCCCACAGGCATGAAAGTGTGTGTGGAGGTCCATTCTCAGCCTCCATAGATGGTCATATCGGACTGGCTTTGTTCATAACCGAGAGTGGACAAGACTGGGGAGTTAGAGACATCAGAGGGAGTCAAGGGGAGGAACTGAAGTCTTACTACTATAGATTTTGATTTTGATCCATCTTGCTCCTGCTCATCTCCACACCCCCAAAGAGCTAATGATCATTTTCCCCTTCTCTCCGTGCAGTCTCCCCTTCCCCTTTCTGGACTTCCCCCAGTGTGGCAGCTGGCTAGTTCAGGAGCTGGGGCGTTGTAGGAGTCCCCACCACACACACTCTGGAAGGTGAGGGACATTCTCCTTTTCTGTCCATAAGCTCTAAGAGCCTCTGCTGTTGACCAGGGAAGATGTCAGCGTCAGTCATCTATTTATATGGACTTCTCATCCCTGCCCTCCCCATGTCTCTGAAGGCCTCCACTTACTGTTCGGCAGGGATGTAGCCATCCACCAAAGGGCTACACTCCACGCCCGCCACCTTGACGTGGGAGGCGATGTCCCGGAATTCCAGGCCCAGGTTCTCCCCTCGGATGGTGACCTTGGTGCCCCCTTCCCGGGGGCCTGTCACTGGGATTATCTGGAAGGAGGAAGCACAATAATCTGATACCAAGACAAAGCATCACCCCCCTTGCTGATGACACAGGAAGAGGCTCTTCCCCTTCTTCACCCCATTCCCTCCACCCAATTCCTTGAGTTGAGTTCAAGTCCACAAGGGCACCCAGGTCTGGGACTGTGAATGGGCAGGAGCTTCTGGAAGAGTAGTCTGGGTTTATGGTTTTAGGAGCAGGGTTCAAAGCCCCTGTTCCTCTTCCTGTTTCACAGAAGAAGAGATAGAATGTGATCTGCAATGTTACTGGGTAATTCATAGAAAATTGGAATTAGAGCCTACCAGCATTTGTTTGGTGGCACTAGTAGATGGGGAAACAGTGGAAACAGTGTCAGACTTTATTTTTGGGGGCTCCAAAATCACTGCAGAAGGTGACTTCAGCCATGAAATTAAAAATTAAAAGACACTTACTCCTTGGAAGGAAAATTATGACCAACCTAGATAGCATATTCAAAAGCAGAGACATTACTTTGCCAACAAAGATCCATCTAGTCAAGGCTCTGGTTTTTCCAGTGGTCATGTATGGATGTGAGAGCCGAACTGTGAAGAAAGCTGAGCACCAAAGAATTGATGGCTTTTGAACTGTGGTGTTGGAGAAGACTCGAGTGTTCCTTGGACTGCAAGGAGATCCAAACAGTCCATTCTGAAGGAGATCAGTCCTGGGTGTTCATTGATGCTGAAGCTGAAACTCCAATACTTTGGCCACCTCATGCAAAGAGTTGACTCGTTGGAAAAGACCCTGATGCTGGGAGGGATTGGGGGCAGGAGGAGAAGGGGACGACAGAGGATGAGATGGCTGGAAGGCATCACCAACTTGATGGACATGAGTTTGAGTAAACTCCAGGAGTTGGTGATGGACAGGGAGGCCTGGCGTGCTGCGGTTCATGGGGTCGCAAAGAGTCGGACACGACTGAGAGACTGAACTGAACTGAACTGAGTGGTGAAGAACCCGCCTGCCAATGAGGAGACATAAGAGATGCAGGTTTGATCTTTGGGTCGGGCAGATACCCTGGAGGAGGGCATGGCAACCCACTCCAGTATTCTTGCCTGGAGAATCCCACGGACAGAGGAGCCTGGCGGGCTATGGTCTATAGGGTCGCAAAGAATCGAACATGACTAAAGCCACGTAGCAGCAGCTGCACTACTGCATGTGTTAGCTCCATTCTCAATGTAAATGAACAAGCCTCCTATCAACCCACAGCCCTCCACACAATGGCATCCACCCACCTCTCCAGATCCTTGTCAACAGTCACTTCCCCATCACCAGATGCTCTCTCTGTCTTTCTCCACCGAAATTTTAGGACACCTCTGAATGCTCTTTTCATCATAGCGTTTGTGTCTGATTCTTCACGCTGCCATCCCCCTGCCCCCTCCTTTTCAGATCCTGAGTCTCTGAGAGCACAGACAGTGGTGCCTCCCTTCTCATGGACTTTCTAGTGATAGCACCGTAGGCATTTCTTAAGTTGTAATTGTATTGAACACCCCAACTATCCAAGCATCTTCCTGGAATTAGAAAAGTGTTTGTCACAGCTCCTCTGTCATTATCTGGTTTGGTTTCTAAGGAGATGGGTTTAATTTAGACTTTATTCTCATAAACTTGGCCAAAATGACTGGCTTTCCCTCCTAAGACGTCACCACTGATGCTAAAAACCCATGATTGGAATGTTAGAATTCAACAACCAAGGGTCTGCTTTGTGGTGGGGACTCCATACACTTCACATGATTTAATTATGAGCCCACACCACAGTGACCTGAATGGCAGAAGACACTCCATGCCAGCCTCTCCTGGCATCTGACAGACCAGAGAAGGGCCCAATTCTTGTTCTTGGTGCCGCTGAACACCAGCGCCTGGCTCTTTGTCAATGTCAACAGGATCACAATTGGAGGGGTCCAGATAGGGCACTTCTTAATATTACCAACTCTCTCTATCCTTCCAGGGTTACAAGTAGGGATTTCATCCTGGCAGGAGGGTGAGAGATGGGGAAGGAATAATAGCTTTGCTGGGCTTTCTAGGCTGTTCACCTATAAAGGTCAAGACACTTCTGCTTCTCACATGCATAGGTGTGCAATCAGTAAGTGAGCGTACATTCGGCAAGGGTTTGCACACGCACATTCCCACTGCAGTGAAAAGAACCAGATTCTTTGGAGACAGGCTTGTTTCTGTGTGAGGAAGGTGGCCAGAGAGAGGGGGGGTGGGTTGGGGCATCTGTCCTCCCCAGATGCCTGCCCAGCCAGTCCCCAAGGCGCTGCTGGCACCTGGCAGCAGCAGCAACATGATATTCCAGCTCCAGCCTGTGGTCCCGAAAAGGGAGTTTTATCTCTGGCTCAATCCTCAGGTGCCCCGGATCCCCGGAGGGCCGATACTAGTATGCAGCCAGTAAATAGCCTTTGTCGCAGGGAGATTTGTTTCATTTGCTGTCTCCTCCCTGTGATTTTCTTGGTCTCAGGCCAAGAAGAAAGCAAGTCCCATCGTTTTCGCCAGACACACCATTAGCAGTCCTGCGAGGCAGCCCCGGGGGATGGTTTCTTGCTATGGGCTCTGAGGGTAGAGGGTGGCTGGAAAGGGGGGCCCTCATATAGAGGTGGGACCAGAGGCATCCACCTGCCTGCCTTTTCCAAATAATTCTGTACGTAAAATGCATAAGTATTGTTCCGTGGTTTGAGAACTATTGTTGAGATTCTGACTCATGCAGGAGACTGAAGTCAGGACTGAATGAAGCTCTCTTGACATCTGGAAAACCAGGAATGTGGAGAGTGAAGGGGGGAACGTGGTGGGGGGCACTAACGTGGGGGAAGGCCCACACCCGGGGGCCACACCCAGGAGGCTGCTTTGCTGGAGGAGCTGCTCACTCAGGAGTCAAGCCCTTCCTGTTTTACACATCCCTACTGTGCCTGCATCACTTGTGAGGGGAGCAGCCAGCGAATGAGCGGATGCTCTTCTGCCTTTGTAGGGTGGAAGACAGCAATCAAGAGACCTGCTTTTCAGGACTCCTTTGATTTATTCTTTGGTCAGAATAGATCTCAGTGTCGATCTTTTATGTAGGAGAGGGTGATAATAACCCCCAATTCATGGGTTGCATTGTGTCCCCCTAAATCTGTATGTCAAAGTTCCTAAATCCCAGCATCTCAGAATTGTGACTTTTGGAGAAAGGGTCTGTATGGAGGTAGTCAAGTCAAAAGGAGGTAATTCCGGTGGGTTCTAATCCAACGTGACTGGTGTCCTCATAAAAAGAGATTTGCACAGAGACACACATAGAAGAAAGACGGCGTAAAGAGACACAGGGAGAAGACGGCCATCTGCAAGCCAAGGAGTCGTTGCTGTTGTTGTTTAGTGGATGAGCCCTGTCCGAGTCTTGGCAACCCCACGGACCTTCCCAACCCAGGGACTGGACCGCGTCTCCTGCATCGGCAGGTGGGTAGAGGAGCCTGGAACAGACCCTGCCCTTCACAGCCCGTAGAATGAACCAACCCCGCAACACCTTGATGTCAAAGTCCAGCCTCTGGAACTGAGAGACCATGTGTTTCTATTGTTTAAGGCGCTTGGTCGTGGCAGCCCTAGGAAACCACACAGCAGGGTTGCTGTGAGCCCAGATGTGGTGAAGGACAGGCAGCTATTTCACAGACTCGAAGCACCACACAAACGTTCAGCCTGCAACTGCGGGCTTCCCTGGTGGCTCAGTGGTAAAGAATCCATCTGCTGCTGCAGGCTACTTGGGTTCGATCCCTGGGTTGGAAAGATCCCCTGGAGGAGGAAATGGCCACCCACTCCAGTATTATTGCCTGGGAAATCCCCTGGACAGAGGAGCCTGGTGGGCTACAGTCCCTGGGGTCACAAAGAGTCAGACATGACTTGGCGACTAAACAAGCAGCAACAATTGCTAGGGTAGCAGATGCAGGCATGTGTGACCCTACCCAGCGCTGGATGCCCAGCGTCCACTCACTCTGGAGGGGCAGACTGAGCTTCCTTCTCCTCTTCTTCCCTCTGTCCCTGCTGTGACATTATCATTATCAGCACCAAGCACCGAGTCACCTACTATGTGCTTAACCCTGGGCGTCAGGAGTCGACGTATCAGACAACGTACTGTTATAGAGACAGGAACGTCTCTTCCTTATTTTACAAGAAGAGTAAGGGATTCCATCAAGGTAGGGGGTACCTTAAGGAGTTGTCCTGAAGGAGTGTGGCTGTTAAGACACCAGGGAAGTGAAGGGCTTAGATACACACATTAACAATGATTGTAACAATGCTGATGATGAACAAGGAGGAAGAAGGTGATGAGATCCCTATGTATGAATTTACTCATATAATCCCTGTTCCTGTGCTGGGAAGTGGGCGCTTAAACCCATGGCACAGGTGAGCAAGTTGAGGCCTGGAGATACGATGAATTAGCGCCATGGGACCCAACAGTTAGTTGGGATTAGCTGATGGCACAGGGATCTCTGTGACCCCAGTATCTGCATCTCTAGCTCTGCCCTGCCCATCACTGCTCCTGGCCGCACTGCCCGTGTCCTGTCCATCCTCCTCACCATGCTCCCAGTCTGTTTCTGTCGTCTTACAGCTTAGGTCTCGCTCTGTGTTCACCCTGAAGCCTGTGTTCACTCCGCTCTGACCTCCGCCTCTCCAGGGCTGGCCATGCCCTGGCACCCACGCAGCCTGGGCTCATGGGCTGACTGCTTAATGAGCTGCCGCCGATGAAGCCTCACGGCCTCATCACCAAGACTCCTGGAGACCAGGAAGGGGAGTTGAGGACTGCGAGTCCTTCCTGGCACACGGAGACGCCACAGGACAGCTGAGTTGTGCCCTCTCAGCTCTCGACTTCCTCTGATGTGGGAAGGGGCTCTGAGCCAAGCCTAGAGCTGCTGCAGATTTGCAGGAAAAAGAGGCTGCCCACAGCCAGCTGGGCACCTGGTGGTCACTGGGGTGCCGGCCACCATGCCAGGCATGGCTTTCAGGGCCCAGTCGGGGAGCAGGACAGGGCCCAGAGGAGCACAGCTCACCTCTGTGATGCGGGGGTTCGTGCACTTGCTGTTGGTGCCCGACAGCTCCAGCCACTGGCTCTCGTGGACGGGGCAGTGCTGCCGGAGGGTGCACTGCCCTTGGCTCTGGCACCAGCCGCATTCGAAGTCCGGGTCTGCCTTGAGGCACAGCCCGCAGCTCTCACGCATGGCCCCGCACTTATAGAGGTGAACTGCAGGCAGAGGGCAAGAGGGGCTTGGAGGTGGGGGCAGGGCAGGGGGGAGCCAGGAATGTGGACCGGGAACGCAGTCCTGGCCTCTGTATGGGACACGGGCAGCCTTGTCCCCTCTGCCTTTTGGACGCAAAAAAGGCTTGGGCAGAAGAACATGGCTGGGAGGTGAAGTCTACCCCATAAACAGAGGCCCAGTTAGCTAGCTGCTCCCTGCTAACCCTGCTCCCTCCACTGCCCTCCCAGGAGCTGCCCGCCCACTGGAGCAGTCACAGGGCAGTGGGGGTGCTGGGGAGGCGTGGAGGGTGGGCACGGAATGGCACCGCCCTGAATGGGAGCTGCTCCTCCCTACCCGCCTCCACGGCCCGCCTTCCGCACCTTTATTCTGAGCCGGGTTGTCAATGTTGAAGTGCCCATTCCACACAACTGTCAGCTCCACCGGCAGGTTGTTGATCTCCATCCCTTCGTAGGAATACTGTGGCCAGGATGGGAAGAAAGGAGAAAGCTGGTCATAGAGATTTCTATGGGGTGAGGCGTGCCCATAAGAGTGCATGGGGCTCAGGACAGACCAAGACTGTGAGTGTGTGTGTGTGTGCACATGCAAGCACTCTCGAGCACACACATATACACGCATGTGCAAGCAAGGTGGGGATGCCTGTCTCAGGGGATCAGAGCAGAGGGTCAAGAAGCTAAGCTGGGGAGAAGCCGGGGAGGAGCCGGGCCTGGGTGGGACACATATTTGGAATGTGGGTTCACGGAGCAGACTACAGGAAGTCTTGGCCACCTTCTCTGGACGCCTGTTCCTGCCAGCTGAACCTTCCCCTGGATGTTTAGGTGAGAGAGGGGAGACTGCTTCTCACTGGGTGCCCAGGTGGGGAGTTCTGACCTTTAGGTCTTGGTAGGCCCTCGATGTGATTTGGGAACTTTCATTTCTAGGACATGTTCAGGGTAGGTGGGCGCTTTACCAGGGAACTGGCCAAGCCTGGTCAATTCTCAGGCAGGGAGAGAAGGGGAGAAATGGGGAAGAAATGAAGGGGCTACTCTCTTTAGGGGTGAGTGGCTGGGGGTTAAACAGAGAAGAGGATGGATGAGAGCTCAGAGGTGAGGTGGGAAATGCTAAGGTCATCCTACAGCACAAACCTGGAAATCTGGGTCAAGACACCAGAAGCTCCAAGATCGGGCAGAGGGCCCCAGCCCCGCTGCTGTCTGTTGGATAGGGAGCTGTTCCAGGCCTCTGGGCCCTGTTTCCCCACCCAGCTCTCCTCTAATGTCCCTGCCTCTGCCCCAGACTGGGTCTATCCCAAGGGACTGTGGTGCTAAGGGGGGAGGCGGGGACGTGGGAGGTACAGCCCCCAGCATGCCAGCCCTCATCTGCCTTCTGCCAGCATCCCCTTCTCCATCCCTGGAGAAGGAGGGCAGGCCACAGGAACTTGCTGCCTGCTCAGGGTAGTGCTTCTAATCCTACCTGGTGATTTTCTCATTATTCCTCTAGATTCTGCCCACCACAGGGGGTGGGATGGGAGATTGAAGCTAAAACAGGTTTTCTGCGGAGGAGGCACTGGGGGTGGGCAATTTGTTGGAAGAGTTCCATCCAGGGCACTTGGTCTGAAGTTGTGTTTGCAGAGCCAGCAGTCTCTCTTAACGCGGTTTATGTTTGGAGGGCTGGGCCATGGGGATGTGCGTGGCTATTGTGGCAAGCAGCTGAAGCTCTGTTTCCCTGAGGGGAGGACAGCGCAGAAACTCGGAATGCTCAGTCTGCAGAAGGTCTCGGGGGCCTCTGCTCTGCAGCCTATCTGCGGGGGCTTCTAAAGGAGATGTTATCTTAACCTGGGAAATTGTCCTATATTCCTGAGTGACAGAGCGCACTCCATGACGAGGATGCTGTGACCTTGTCCTCATACAGAATCACAAGCAGGGTGAGTGTCCAGCCTTCTTCAGGCTCTACCCTAGCACACCAGGGGTTTTCGCAAACTCTTTGCTGATGATGCCTGGGCCAGGGAGCCACATGCAGTGTCTCTCCCCCGGTGGCGGTGGTTTATACCACCATCCACACTCTTGCATAATCTCCCTCTTGACCGATGACTCCTGGGCCAGGGTCAGAGTTTGGGCTGAGCCGTAGAATAAAGCAAAGCTTCCTACTCCTGCAGGAATAATGCTGGAGAATATTTTTGGTCATCCTGTAACTCAGCTGGGGAGTAATCAACTCCCCAGAGGTAAAGTGTTTTGCATCTGGGTGGGTCATTCCAAGTTGCCCTGAGTTTTCTTAAAAAAAAAAAAAAAGAAAAGGACTGCCTTCATCAGAGTCATGGGGGCCTCAGGGATGGGGAATGAGGTCTACTAAGTGCAGATTCCAGAGCCCTACCCAGACCTGCTAAATTGGAGTCCCTGGAGACAGGAGCGCTTCCAGGGAGGCACTCTAGCGAGCCTGGTGCTGCTAAAGTTAGAGAATCTAGAGAATCACTGCTCCTCTCTGTCTGCTAGCAGCAGGAAGACAGAGGCCTGCCAAGGGGGATGTGTGTAGGAGAGGAGTCAAGGGTCGGGGAGGCAGAGAACACTTTCCAGACACCCCGTTCCCATTTCCTCCTGTGGCCAAGCTCCTCTGCCTCATCCTTCCTATCCCCCTCCTCTGAGACCCCAGTGGGAGACAGATGGTGAGGACCAGTGTCAGGCCGCCCAGACCTCTAGGAAGGATGCTGGCAGTGCCTAAATCAGCATCGGAGCCAGGTTCCTGCCTCTCAGGTCTGGGTCTGGGTCTGGGTCTGGCCCACGGGTGTGTTAGCCAATGACCAAGAACACCTTCAGGGCCCTCTGCAGAAGGACCTGAGATCCCCCAAAGAGCGAGGCAAGACCGACTGCCCATGTGTGCTCGGGAGTGTCTGCATGCACAAATCTCTTCACATGCGTGCGGACGTGAGGAGAGGTCTGTGCGCCTCTGCTTTCAGACGTGTGTGTGCCTGTGAGCATACATGGGCACACACGTGCACTGCTGTGAAGGGACACCGCAGTGACCGGCTGTGTGAGTGCAGGCAGAGGACCTGAGTTTCAGGTTCTCCACGTGAAAAACAGGAATTACACACAGTGCATACCTCACAGGACTGTCGGGAGGGCTCGAGACAACCGTCCGATGCTCTGGGCAGTACAGTGCCTGTCACAGAGAACGGGCACCCAAATATTACGGTGTATTTGAATCTGTGTGGGTACACTGAAGGGTGCTGTGTAAGAACATACTTGTGATCCCTGAGTTTATGTTCATGTGAAATAACAGCAGTGCCTATTGAGTGTTTATGTGCCAGACACTCAGTACATATGGAGACATATGCAGAGGAGAACACTCACGTGTTCAGACGTGTGTGTGTGTGTGTGTGTGTATGTGCACACATTTTCTTTTTGAAGTAAATAGAAATTATAAGGCTTTAAGGATCAGAAGTTCTGGGCTTTGCTTCCTCTTTCTCCTCCCCTTCCTGAGACCTCAATTCTGAAATATTAACAGAAATCATTAACCGCCGTGTTCCCCACCACCCTCTAGGTCTCCAGGGAAGTCACTTTGCTTCCTGGAGATGCCCTCCCTCCCCTTTGACCTATATCCTTCTGGAAGCAGCCTGCTGGGGAGCCTGGACCACTGGTTCCCATCCCCCAACACCCCCCACCTCCACTCCACTTAGCATTTATATAGCTCTGTGTAATCAGTGGGCAGTTAATCTGCACAAAGCCCAGAGCTGAAGGAAAAGTGTTTCAGGCTCCCAGGGGCCAGGAGGTTAAGTGTCTCAATCAAGGTCTGGCTCACCGCGGCCCAGCTCACAGATGACGTTACTCATTCCCTGTGAACCTCAGTTTCCCGACCTTCTAAAGGCAAAGAGAGGACCTCTGTATAATTTGAACATTCTTCCCGCCAGCCATTCCCCTGTCTGAGATATTTCGGTGGAAAGTTCTATCAATTCTATCACCAACATAAGATGCCAGGGCTTCCCAGGTGGTGCTAGTGGTAAAGAACCTGCCTGCCAATGCAGGAGTCACAGGAGGCAGGGGTTCGATCCCTGGGTTGGGAAGATCCCCTGGAGGACGGCATGGCAACCCACTCCAGTATTCTTGCCTGGAGAATCCCATGGACAGAGGAGCCTAGAGGGCTACAGTCCAGGGTCACAAAGAGCCGGACTTGACTGAAGCAATTCAGCACACATGCAAACGCATATGTGTTGCGTCCATCTCCAGGACCTCAGAGGCTCAGCAGACACACTCCCAGCTGTGTTCCAGTAAAGCAGGAAGCGGGAACATGTCTCCGCCCCCCATCAGTCTCCCCATCCTTGTTTTGCACGCAGTAAACTGGGGCGCCACAAGAAGTTGTGAGGCTCCCCGTGGGCGGTTGGAAGCTGGGCCTTACGTCTGCAGTGCAGCCAGCCCTCCACCCCTCTGCGGCCCACTGACTATCGTGATGGCCGGTGACTGCAGGGCGGGACTGGGCGCTATTCTTAGCAGCACTTGACATTTCTGGAGCCATAGTCTAAAGGAGGCCTCAAACACCCACAGTTGCTCCCTCCTCCCCCTGTTGCCTGCGGGCTGCCCTGATTTTCCGCCTACAGGCCCCCGAGGGCTACAGTGATTGGCCCAGGCCTGTCCCCACATAGTGGGCTGGAAGTGAGCTGCCTGCCTACCAGCCCTGGGCTTACCCTGTGCAAAATGTTCCCATGTCTCTCTTTTCCGTCTCTCCTCTTCTGCTCTCCTCTGAGACCTCTTGGTCACCCTCCTGTCTCTGCCATCAGAAACCAGGGGTGTGGGGGCAGGGGTTGGTTTCTCTGTTAGAACCTTCTGTCCTCCTGTCCCTATTCCAGAGAGCTCATTTAGGAAACAAAACAACAGTGGCTCTTCTTCCACCATCCTCTCTGAGGCAGAGCAGACCCTTCTATAAAGTGCTCAGTTGCTGGTTTTGGCCTAACCTTTGATGAGGGGTGTGTTACAAGACTGGGTTTAAGTTCTAAATTGGCTATGACTTGCTGTGTGATCTTGGGCAGGTTACCTGCCCTCTCTGGACTTTGGTGATCCCCTCCCTGCCTCTGTCACAGGATCAAGGAAATACTCAGGTCTCTTCCTACCCTGATGGTACATGGTTTTCTCTTACAATGGTAAGGGAGGCTTGCCACTGACAATGACCCCAGTTGTTTTTTTTTAAGGAAGTCACTTGACAGTAAGCACCACCTTGGCCCAGATGGCGTTTCAACTGGGATCCCACTGATCCCCCTGGAAAGAGAGGCTCCTGATAAGCCTTCCTGAACTTCGTGATTCCAGCAGGTCCTGGACCCTCCTAGAACTCACTCCTTGTGGGGTACACCTCCTGTTGCCTCAGTTTCTAAGACTTTAAAATGGTAGAGAAACAAATGCTCCCATTACCTTCCTCACTAGGGTGTGGAAGTGAAAAAGTCAGGAGGAAAAAGGCTATTTTGGGAGCAGGGCCTTGGAGGCACTGATACTGTCCATTGGTGGGGAGGCCTCCAGAAGATCCCCAAGTCCAGGGGGCCAGAGGTCAGCGCAGGCCCTCCCCAACTCCTGAGGGTCAGGAGCTTAGAAGTCACCTCCTCTCCTTGGCCGTCAGAGCCTTGGGCTCCAGGCCTCCAGCCCCAGTGTCACACTTCTACCATGGATCCGGTGTCTCCAAACTCCTGGAGACAGATTCGCAGGTGCCTGAGCCCGCGTACCCTGGAGGCTGGCTGATTGGGCAGGACTCCGTGGACTGGGGCCTCTGGGGACCAGAAGCAGATTTGACCATCATGCCCTGGGGCATCAGGCTCTAGGATGAGAAATTCCCACACAAGCAGCTGAACCTGTGATTTCTTAGCTCCCAAAAATTCAACATCAGACCAGCAGGTGCCCACGCTGGGGGTCAGCAGTGCCTTTCCTTATCCCACTGGTACCAGCCAGCACTAGGGACTCAGAGGGGGCACCACAGAGGAGAAGACCTGGCCCCGACCTGCCTGGCTATTACCTGGGGTAGCTTCCTGTATTCCACAGACTCAGCCTAGCACAGGGTCCTGAAGCCCAGGGACTCAGAGGCCACAGACTCTGTC
The DNA here is from genome assembly GCF_023091745.1 of Budorcas taxicolor. Lineage (NCBI taxonomy): Eukaryota > Metazoa > Chordata > Mammalia > Artiodactyla > Bovidae > Budorcas > Budorcas taxicolor. The sequence goes on from NC_068913.1 coordinate 97,729,215, forward strand.
CTCCATCCTGACGCCTCTGGGGCCCAGATCCCTGGGGCAGCTTCTCTGAGGACACAAGCCTGTTTCCTCTAAAGCCTGAAATCCCTGCAAACCTACTTCTGGGTCAAATGTGGGGCTCAGGCTTACTTTTCCCACGGGACGTCCTCATCTGGGGAGAACAATTTGAGCTGGGCCCTGGGGGGCCTGCTCGGCCCTGGCCTGCTCGGCCTCAGGGTTCATGAGAAAGCCGGAAGCATTTAGTGCCCCTTGCAGGTTTAAGCCGGGGTGCTGCAGAAGTCTGCAACACGCCTGGCCACTGGGGAGGAGGGAGACGTGGACATGAGAGAGGTGGGCACACATCTGGGGTTTCAGAGGTTGGGAGGTTGAGTGCCAGGAGTTGCTAAATGATAAGCAACCCTGGGCCAGCATGTTCACCCCTTGGAGCTCCATTCACCCCTAGCCTGCTTCCTGCAGGAAGAGCGGGGTGCCTCGGGAAGAGCTCTGTCAGGGGCTCTCCTGGTCCCACATCACATCCTTAATTACAATCGTCACCTGTAAGTACCCAGAAGCAATGGCATGAATGACAGCAGGCAGTGTGCTAGAGGAGGGGACCCCTGTGCCCAGGTCTAGCCCTGCTAATCACTAGCTGTGTGACCTTGAGCAAGGGTGGGGTGGCACTGGGGCCTCTGGGGACCAGAAGCAGATTTGACCATCATGCCCTGATGGGTTACCCTGAAGTGAATGGAGCCTAAGGGTCAGCTTTAGGGCCCTGAACGAGCCTGCACAGACCGTCCTAAAGCCTGCCTGTGTATCTCATTTGAATTGATGTATTTCATTCTTAAAGAAGGTCCCCCAAATTGTATAACTCTCAGCCACACAAACCCAATCCGGCCCTTTCTTCCGGGCCTCCAGTTTCTCTTCTGTACCATGAAGAAGAAAGTAGGTCTCATATAGCTTGAAAATGTTACAAGTGTTTAAGCCTACTGTTTGTCTCTGAGCATCCGGGTTCATAGAAGTAGCCCAGAAAGAGAAGGTCAAAGGCTATCGGGGAAGCCGGCAGACAGGCAGGGGGTGCTCCATTAGGGCACACTGTGTGGTGACCAGGGACCAGGCAAAGGCTGTTGGCAGTAGGGGGCAGCTGAGCCATAGTTGATCCGGCACGGATTTATGTGCATTTCTAAATAATGGGCAGGGTTCATGTGGATCTCCGCGGCATAGCCCCAGCCAGCTCCCTCCTGTTCCAGCATCTTTGTGGATGCTGGCCTGGCTCAGAAGCCTCATGTGCTGGGAAATAGCCTCTGTGTGAGTGTAAAGGCTGATGAGGGTGGCCTTTGTGAGCTCAGAAGAGACCCTCAGGTCAGCCCTGGTAGGAAGTCTGGGCCCAGAGTTTCCAGAGCTCCTCTCTGGAAGGAAGACGGAGCCCTGCAAACACATCTAAGCCCACAGACAGTGTTTAGCAGGCCCACGGCTGGCCCCCAGCCCCTCGGGTCACCACAACAGGGCCACACCTGCAGGCAAAGGCATGGTGAGCTTGGCTGGGCCGGCAGGGTTGACGGAAGCGGTGGGAGGGGAGCTGAACAGTTCTGCTGGTGTTGAGGGCAGTCCTGCCCTGCTGAGCTGACAGGCCAGGAGAGAGAGGCGGGCGGGGGTGGGCACAGGGGCAGGTGCACCCGGGCACTCACGGAGGTGTTCTGGCACTGCACGCTGGAGCTGTTGAAGCGCAGGGCGGGCACCCTCTGCTCGCTGCCCTGGATGTTGAGGACGCACTCGTAGCCGCGCTGCCCCGACTGTGGCTGCGGAAGGTTCTTGGCCTTGAGGGTGATGGGCTTGATCACCTCCACGGGCACCAGGATCTTGTCCACGCGCAGCAGCTGGGGGCAGTCCTGTGGATAGACAGTGAGGCTCAGCTGGGGTATAGGAAGCCCAGGGGGCAGGAGCCCCTGACATCACCCAGATGGTCCACATCATCTCACCCCTCCCAGGGGCTCCCCACACGGCGCCCTCTGCACTGCTGCCCACCCCCAGCCCCCAGCAGACAGGCAAGGGGACTCAGCACCCCATGTCCTGAGTCCTTGAGGCACTCCCCACGGAGGTCAACCCCCCACCCCGCCCTTGCCAGCCCCTGTGGTCTAGACTCCCAGTGGTCCCCTCTCAAGGGTGGGGGTTCTACCCTGGCAGACAGAACTCTGCTGGCTGGGGGTCCTGTCTCATTTTGGGCTGCCAACCCCTTTCTCTTGGTTTCAGGCTGCCGAGCACGGGGACAAAAGGACCCATGCCAGCAGCCCCGCAGAAACTCCAAAGCCCGGGACTGAGGCTCTAAAACGTCAGTCTGGACCACGGCCCAGGTGGGTTTGAGAGGACTTTCCAGAGGTGGGCTGAGTCTGGCATTTGGGGATGTTCTGGAATGAGCCCCAGAGGCCTTTGAAATCCAGAAGCTTCTGCCTGAGCTCTAGGGATGGGCTGACCCCAGGGAAGTGCCCCTTGGCAGACACACACTGAGCTTCCTCTGATGGGGCAAGCTGCTGATTTGTGAGCACATTCGGGGATAGAGGAGGTGGATCACTGGGCCCCCTTTCACTGGGCAATCAGCTCTGTCCAGAGAGGGCTGGAGGCAGAAAGGGGTCAAGTAAGGAGTATGGCGCACTGCCCAGCTGGGAGGTGGGTGCTAGCATGTGGCTGGATTCTCAGGAGCTGGGTGGAAGAGAGCCTTGGCCTGGGCAAAAGTGAGGTCCCGGGTCAGGTAGGTTTTACCATCCCTAGATTCCTCCCAGCATGATACTCTTTGGGGCAGGCCCACCAGACAGATGGCTCTGGGCAGGTCAATGGTCAAAGCACGGCTCATACATCCTTCGTAAGGATGCTGCCCCACAGGCTCACTGCAGACTCCCAGATCCCCAACCTCAGCCCTCTTCCCCAGTAAAGTAAGGCAAGAAAGAGGCCAAGGGAAGGTCTGAGACCCTGATGGGAGGGGTCCCAGGCAATCAGGCACCCAGGAGCAGTGTCTCCTAGGTCTGAAAGCAAACATGGGCCCCTCTGTTATTGACAACTGGAGGGGAAGAGCTCTAGAGCCACTGAGCTTCTGACAAGCCACGGAAGCCCGACCATATCGCACATCCGTCCCCACTTGAGACTCAACTTGCTTATCTGTCAAGTGGGTGGAATCCAAGGACCCATTTGGCTCTAACCAGTCCTGATTCCATGATTAGGGTGGTCTCACCTCCATCCTTTCCCATGACCCTATAGCCTTGCCTTAGGGGAGCATCCCAGGACCCATTAAACGAAGCCCCTCCTTTCTTCCAGGGTATCCACGCCTTTAACCCGAAGAGAGGCCAGACCAGGAGCAGCAGACCCAGCTATCCACGTCTGAGTTTGCATCCAAGAGAACCGGAAGCAGGGTCTCTAAGAGATTCTTGATGCCCACACTCACGGCAGCATCCTTCACAACAGCCAAAAGGTGGAAACAACGGAGGTGCCATCGTAGATGAATGGATAAGAAAAATGATATATAGACATGCAATGGAATATGATTCAGCCTTAAAGGGAAGGGAATTTAAACCCACTCTAAGTCATGGGTGAATCTTGAAAACTTTCTGCCAAGTGAAACAAGCTGATCACTATGGACAAACACTACCCAGGGTAGTCACCTGCATAGAGACAGAAGATGGAACAGGAGTTTCAGGGGGAGTTAGTGTTTAATGGGTGCACAGTTTCAGTTGGGAAAGATGAATAAAGTTCTGGAGATGGACGGTGGTCATGGCTATACAACAATGTGAATGCACTTACCGCCACTAAACTGTGCACTTAAAACTGGCTAAGAGAGCAAATTTTATGATATGTGTATTTTGACCCAGTTTTAACTAAATAAAACAGAGAGGAGCAGCAGGAGCGGAGAAGGGATGGAGCCTGAATCCTGCTTGTGGCCTTGAGGCTCAAGAGCATGTGGGTCTCCAGGACCTTGAGGTCCCACGTGGATCGAGGGTCTTAAAGGTCCCCTGAGCCCTTACCTCTGCTGCTATCTCAGCCTCTCTGCTCGGGCAACATGAGAACTCGGGACACAAGACGAACGATTTTGTGAAAAGGATGAAGCTCGGGCTGGAGTGGGAGATGTGTGATGCTGGGAACTCAGGAGAGAAGACTGATGCCAAGTGGGGACTTGTGAGCCCGAGTGGTTGGGCCTTTCCTGACTCCACTCTTCCCTCCTCCCTGAGACCGTGGCAGTGCTCCCTCTCCAAAAGCGGCACAAGCCTGACCTTGTCCCCTGCTACTGCAAGGAGATCCAACCGGTCTAACCTAAAGGAAATCAGTCCTGAATATTCACTGGAAGGACTGATGCTGATGCTGAAACTCCAATACTTTGGCCACCTGACGCGAAGAATTGACTCACTAGAAAAGACCCTGATGCTGGGAAAGATTGAAGCCAGGAGGAGAAGGGGATGACAGAGGATGAGATGGTTGGATGGCATCACCAACTCAATGGACATGAGTCTGAGTAAGCTCCGGGAGTAGGTGATGGACAGGGAAGCCTGGCGTGCTGCAGTCCATGGAGTCGCAGTTGGACACAACTTCATGGCTGAACTGAACTGATACCCACATTTGCCCGAGGAGCCGCGTCTAGGGTTGTATTTGGATTAAGAGGAGTAGAGTTGGGATTTCTCATCTCCAAGTCCTACAGGAAAATATGGCAGCTCAAGAACAATACAGCAAGGGTGTCTGAATCTCAGAGTCTTCTGTCAACCCAAGGATCCCTTCTAGTTTGCACAGGAGAAACCAAGGCAGGGAGAGGAAAAATAACGGCTCAATGTCAGCAGACGCACTGGCAGCTGAAGAACTCAGATGCTGCCCTGCCATCTTCCCTCCTCTTAATGAAAGAGGCAAGTTCTCCCTGGCAGAGAGGACCACCTTAGGATGGGGTGGTGGGTCAGAAAGATTCCCCCAGAGAGGAGTTTAGGACTAGGGGCCTTCGAGACCCTCCTGTGGTGAGCCGGATCCTCACCTGGGGGCTGGACCTGTTCTGGTTTGGGATGGAAGTTAAGCCTCTCTCTCTTCCCCTGTAAGATTCTCTCTGAGATTTGTTCTTTAATGAGTCTTCGTTGCCGGTGGCCCCATAAAGGCCTATTTTGCATATAAAAAGGTTGGCAGCTCTGAGACTAAGTTCATTAATAATAATTGGAGAGAGTCAGGGCTGGGCTGGGCCGTTTTCCTCTGGTGGCGCTACTGATTGACCACAGTGTCCCTCCTAATTGAAAGTAAAATGGCAATTTCTCCCCAGGCAACAAGGCATGGGGGGACCACTGTCCCACAGCCGCCTCCTCCCCACACCCCAGACCCTGCCTAGCCTCGTGCTGAGATCCCAGATACAACACCACCTCTGAGTCCACTCAGGGGAAATTTCAGAGCAACTTCCACATTTCTCCGTGAAACATTTCTCTGAGGCCCTGTCCCCTAGCACTCCAGCCACGGTCCTCGCCTTTGAGCTTTCTTAACTAGAAAGAACCTGGTTTGGGAATTCTGTACAAGTGCAAGTCTGTCTTCTTCCTCTTGCTAATTTCAGTCTGAACAGTGCACGGCTTCCCTACCCATGGGGATTAAAAACCCGTCCCCGGAGGGTCATTTGAGGGGAGTCCATGAACTACCTTGTATAATACGTCTGGCACAGAGGAGCAAGCGCTCAAATTAAAAAGTTGGATCTTTCCTCGTTCGTCCCTCTCGGCTCAGGCTGCACTGGTCTCTCAGCCACTCCCTTTCCTAAGGCTCTTTCTCCCCTGCTCCCGCCTCGCCTCTGTGTTCTTTTCTTCTTTTCCATGAACTCTCATTAATTCCCACAGTCCGGCCTATTCACCCCTTCTTGACTTCAGAGCCGACAATTTCAACAGCTCCAAGTGCCCTAACACAAGGCAGACAGGTAGAGAGGTCCCAGCTCTCTTCACTGCTCATCTAACGGCTGTCCCCTCTTCCAGAAGGTTCTGTGTGCTCTGAAAGAGGACCTCGGCTAGCCAACCACATGGCTCTGGACAAGTTCCCAAACCCTCTGGGTCTCCTCACCCATAAAATGAAGAGGCTGGTTTAGATTCAGTGAATTGTATGGTCCCAGTTCTATTATCAACCCAGTATATGATCTGGGACACATCCTCACATCACCTTTCTGAGACTCAGTTTTCCCATCTCTAAAATGGGGGTAAACAATACTTGTTCAAGTAGCTCACAGTGTGGTATTAAAAATATTGACCGCTGCATGCTGGAAGGCGGGGGGGGGGAGTACCTTGTGGGGGAGGTTGGTCTCCTGGAAGTGCCATTTACCTATTAAGAGGGAAGTATTTTAATAACTGATATGCTGAGAGTGAGATGGTTGGATGGCATCATTGACTCAATGGACATAAGTTAGAGCAAACTCCAGGAGACAGAGAAGGACAGGGAAGGCTGGCATGCTGCAGTCTGTGGAGTCGCAAAGAGTCGGACATGACTGAGTGACTGGACAAAAACTATAATATTGCAACCTGGCATAGTCATACCGGCGGGCACAGCTCTGATAGGCCTCTAGCTCACACAATGAACACGGTGCAAGGAGTACAAGGCTTCACCCCATAACCCACTGTTTCCATCACCTTACACACATTTTGCCATGTGCTATCTTGTTTCGTAGCACAACACATATGATCACCCCCATGTCCATGTGCAAGAAATTAAGACCAGTTACCTCACTCAGTCCCCACAATGACCATGAACAAGACACTCCCAGCATCATCTTATTTTATCCCCACATGATGACCAACCCCCCTTACAATTGAATTCCTTAAAAACATTCTGCCCCTCTTTTTCCAAAGAAGATATTTCTTTAAACAGTCATTTCAAAGGGCCAGCTCCTGGAGAGTGGAAAACACCTGTATTTAGCAAGACTATTTGGAGACTCATGTCTATATTAAGAGCCAGATTCCTGGGGAGGCTGTTTTGCCCATGGCTACATTCTGCAGTTCTAAGAATAAGCTGAGGGTGGGGAGAAGGGTGCCTTGAAGTGCAAGAATATCTTTAAGGTCTTGGCTTTCAGGAAGAGGCTCTGGTAGACTCCAGGTCCACCATCTAGCCTTGTGCATGTTTTATTTTCCACTTTTCCACTGAAATGCACACGGAAGTAAAGACAGCATGACCAGTTACGGGGCAGCGTCAACCCCAAGCCGACATGTGAGGGCAAAAAACACGCCTTTCTGTCTACCAAGTCCAGCATGTCATTGGCTGCGTTATACAGAGGTTTCATTGCACATTTAAATAATTGAACAAGGACGTAAAGAGTGTTGCCCAGCTGGGAGAGGAAAGTCTGCCTCCAGGGCTGGTGGTGCCTGGGGAGGGGGTGGTGGTAGGCTGTGGATTTACAGCCCCTAGTGTGTTTACAAGATGAGGGCTCTAATTCTCTCAGCTGTTACTGCGAGACTAGGGGGATGTGATGTTCTGGGGCGGGAGAGGGGGAGCTTGGTGGGGGCAGCATGGAAGGGTGGCTAAGGAATAAGTAATTTGCAGGTCACCCCTCCCCCCATGTCACCTCAGCTGTCATCAATTCCAAAGCCAAGTCAGCCCCAGCCTCAACCCCCAAATTTACACTCACTTTCTCAGACCCAGGGTGCCCAATACAAAAATGCAATGCACCATATATTTTCTTCACTGTTTCCCAAGTTTATAATGCCATTAGCGTGATCTACGATGGGCCGGTTTATGGAGGGAGCAAAGTAATAATACAAAAAGGAAATACCCATAACCTTAAGCAGGGGGAGGGGCAGATGAGATTGATGGAAAGTGCAATTGAGTGGAGAAATGGCAACCCAGTAATAGAAACCTGCAGAGGGGCAGAGGCACAGGGGCAAGCAAGTTCCGGAGATGGGTTTGGCTTTGTTTTCTCAAAGGAGGGTGAAAGGCATGGCAAGGGTGGTTTTGTTTCCTTGAGTTGGGTCTCAGGAATAGTTCCTTTGCAAAAAGAGGAGCAGAGTCACCAACAAGGTGACCTGAGCTTCTTCAAGTCCTGCTGGGGGACAGGCCCTTGGCCTGCCTTATCTCTGGGCATAGGGCTGATTTCAGCAGCCTATCCCAGGCCTGGACTTTCCTTGCCTTACTAGTTCTGCAGTCCCGGGGAGGACTGACTTTGGGATCTGCAGGTTTCCCAATACCTGTCCTGGCAATGGATTCATCTCAGTGCTATGGGGATGGTAGGGGACTTGGGGAGAGGCTTTCAAGCACAGCTTTGGAAATCAGATAGAATTCATTTTGCCTCTTCTGATCTCATAGCGGTTCTCTGGAGAAAGGCTCTGGTTGAACTTCAGGAAGAGAGGGACTGCAGGAAGCTCCTCTATGAGCTCAGCCAGGCTGGAGCCCAAACAACACAGCATCAACTGTAGCTGACTCTGTCATTCAGTTTAGATGAGAAATAACAGCAAAATAGTCCTTCGAGGATAAATTCTTCTCAATTCATGTGCTTTCCCATGGAAGTTCGCCTCTGTTCCTCAAGAATCGTAGTTATTAAGTGCGTGGGCTTGATGGGGGGCTCAGGTCACCTAGCAGAGGATTCCAAATCCACTTGGAGGCCAGTGGCCCCTCCCTCCTTGGTGAAGGCGAGAGCATGGCCTTGTTGGTAGCTGCCCCGTTGAAAGGCCATTCCAGTGGGAAGCCAGGAGTCTCAGCTGTTACTGGAAGGACAAGACTGAAAACTCTGTGATCCCCCTTGAGCTTTCCCTCATCTTTCTGTTCCTATTCTTTTTGGTACCTGGGATCTGGCAGCAGATCTAAAGACCCAGGGTTGTTATCACAATGCCATCATTAGTTGAAACAAAATCATTCCTTGTAACTGGAATACAGTGACTATAAACGACACATGCTATTGGGCATTCTATTTCTAATAATTGTAATTACTGGAGAATACTTGCCATTAATATAATAACAACAATGATTGACCAGTTCTCTGTTCCAGACCAATAACTTCACCTGAATGCCCTCTTTGTTCAGGGAAAAAAAAGAGGTAATTCAACATGCGTGGTGATAGTCAGTCAACAAAGCCAGTGTTGAAACTGGAAGACGCCTGGATGAAAATCTTCTTAGGGATACAGGATGCTGCTGGGGAGTAGAAGGGCCACCTGGCAGCCTCCTTCTTGGCTAACAAAAGGCCTCTGTCTACATCCACACACTCAAAGGTGGAAAGCAAATGAAAACCTAGGGACTTCTAGAAGAATGGCTGGGCCTGAGTCTCCCCTTCATTCCCAGGGTGTGTTTGGGCCTAGAAGTTCAGGGCTGCTACAGACCTGAGGCTATGTGAGCCCCTTGTTGGGCAGAACTGGAGACCTAGGCCACCCTTGGACACCCACCCGGTAAGGCCACTTCCTGGATGTGGGTTTCTCGTTGATGTTCTCCAAATCATTTCCCCTGATAATTATAGAACCTCAGTAATCACGTGGACGAATGGTCCCATTAGATCTACTGGTCTCGTGTGTGTGTGCTAGTCCTTCAGTCGTGTCTGACTCTTTGTGACCCCGAGGACTGTAGCTCTCCCGGCTCCTCTGTCCATGGGCTTTTCCAGACAAGAATACTGGAGTGGGTTGCCATGCCCTTCTCCAGGGGATCTTCCCAACCCAGGGATCGAACCTGGGTCTCCCATTGCAGGCAGATTCTTTACTGTCTGAGCCACCATATAATTTTATATACTGTTCAGTTCAGTTCAGTCGCTCAGTCGTGTCCGACTCTTTGCGACCCCATGAATTGCAGCACGCCAGGCCCCCCTGTCCATTACCAACTCCTGGAGTCGACTCAAACTCACGCCCATCGAGCCAGTGATGCCATCCAGCCATCTCACCCTCTGTCGTCCTCTTCTCCTCCTGCCCCCAATCCCTCCCAGCATCAGAGTCTTTTCCATGAGGTGGCCAAAGTCCTGGAGTTTCAGCTTTAGCATCATTCCTTCCAAAGAACACCCAGGACTGATCTCCTTTAGAATGGACTGGTTGGATCTCCTTGCAGTCCAAGGGACTCTCAAGAGTCTTCTGTTAAAGCTCCCATAATGCTGTGTGTGTAGGAAATGCTCAGCAGTGGGTAAGGCAGGATGAGAGGTGACCTGTGACAATGTTTCAGAGTACCATGCCACGAATAAGCTCTTCCCCTGGCATGGAGACTGGCCGGAGCCTTCCTCAAAGTCACCATTCAAATGTGTAAATTTCTTTGTTATCCCTTATTCCTGTTACCAGCTCTTCCGAGAGACAAAAATATAGAAGACAAAACAATGACATAAAAAAAAAATCATCATATTTCCATTAGCAGCCAGGACTTTTTTTTTTGTTTTTTTTTTTAAATCTCTGAGGACAATGACCTTCTTCTGCTGACCTAAAATGGCTTGAATCAGCCAATAGTCCACATATATTTACTTATTTCTTTTCTTCTTGGTACAGTCTCCAGGAAGACGCTGTTGCAACAACCACGATGAAGTGGTGAACTCTGGCCTCTTTGTGTCATATTCACAATGGTCTGTTATTGATCTGGGTATAGTGCAGTCTCCAAGTTTGGACCAGGAGGCGCACAGCTTTAAAGGTTCCTTCTCTTGAAATAAATAAGCATCCAAGAAAAAGAGAAGCCAATGTTCATTCCATTCAGTGATGTGGTAAGAGAGACATGGTGATTCCAAGTTATCTGGGAGCCTGTCACTGTGATGGCTTGCCCCAACAATAGTGACTGGGCTGTAGTGGCTTAGTCCTCTTTGCCCCACCATCCATCACGCTCCTCCAGGCTTTTTCTTCTTTCAAGGACCCTGGCACCATACCCTCTGACGATCCATGAATCCCCAGTGACCTTTGCCACAACCAGGTACAGATGGGAGCTGTGCCTGGCTTGTGATCTAGGCACTTGAAAACATTATTCTTTTATGGAGATCACTGAATGGCACTGGGAAACGTGGTGGGCTCTTGCTTTATTCTTTTCTGTTTTTTTTTTTTTCCCCTCTCTTTCTGAGTTGCAGATGCCAGCTCCTTTTACATATTTAAAAGAAAGGAACTTGGGACAGGAGGAGCAAACAAGACAGAAAAAGCAGAAATGTGAAAACCTCCTTCAAGGTAATTAAATGATTAGGGGCCATTGAAATCCACCAGATAGCTCAATTGTCTCTGTTTTCATTTTATTCTTGGGCCTCTCTGCACGTGAAATCCCTGCCAGATACACCGCTCTGTGAAGCCAGAGGCAGTCTGAAAACCTCTTTGTCTCTGCTCCCATCAAGTTACTTGTGGGTTTCTGAGCAACATAAGAAGATGTACTTCCTAAGTTCTTAGCCCCTGGCTTGGTGGGTCAACCAGCCCTTCTGCTCCTGACCTCACACTCTAAGACAAAAGTCCAGGTACAGCCTTTTTTCAGGGTCTTCATGCCAAGATGTGCCCCTTGGCTGCCAGACCCCTGTCTGTCTTATTAGTTTTAGCTCCACTTTGTCTTAGGTCAAGGCAAGCAGAGAATGTAACCATAAAAATTAGACTTACATTCCTACTTAAGGCCAGGACATTACTTCTTTTCTTCCTTTCCCCATGAAGGGATGATCTAGGTCTGGGGCTCTTCTCTGGATTATGAATTCAGAGCAGCCATTTCCAGCCACAGACAGACCCGGTTGTAGAGGCAGAGGGTCATAGAGGGTCTAGAGATTTCCATGGCCTCTTCTTGTTCTGGTCTGAAACCTACAAGGGACTTGATCGGAGCAGTCAAAAGAGGATTTCAGCCTCTGTCCAGCTTCCCAGGCTGGTGTATCTGGCAGGGATTTCATGTGTGGAGAGGCCCAAGAATGAGACCAAAACAGAGACAATTGAGCTATCTGGTGGATTTCAAAAACCCCGAAATCATTTAATGACCTTGAAGAATGTTTCCACATTTCTGCTTTGTTCTGTTTTCTTTATTCCTTTGATCCCCACCCAGTTGGGATCATCCTCTTACTTGACAACTTCGCCATTCCTTGCCTTCTCCTCTACATGGACGGCTCTGCCCACTCTCTGCCCGGAGAAGTCCTGCCTGGCCAGCACATCCTGGGAGAATGGGATCCAGGGCTGGAAATTCCTCATTGCCAGGCACAGCTCAGTTAATTTTCCTGGGTAAGGAGAGCCCGACACAGTAGATGCTGGTGGTGAGACATTTCCCTGGTGGTCCAGTGGTTGAGAGTCTGCCTCTCAATGCAGGAGACGAGGGTTCGATCCTTGTTGGGGAACTTAGATCCCACATGCTTCAGGACAACTAAACCCGCATGCTGCAACTAGAGAGCCTGCACGCTGCAACTACTGAACCTGTGTGCTTTAGAGCCCGCACTCTGCAACAAGAGAAGCTTGTACATTGCAATGAAGACCCAGTGTCGGCAAATGAAAAAGAAAAAAAAAGATGCTGGTGGTGAGGTGTTGTTCCTACCTTTCAGAGACAAGACAGCTTCCCTCCTGTCCATAAGGGTATGGCCTAAATTAGGGTTCCTGGTGGGGTGGGAATCTAGCCGGAGGGGGAGGGGCACCAAGGCGAGCCTCTCTGTTCTCACCATGCCCTATCCAGTCCCCTAAAGAGCCCTTATGCTTTCTGTACCTGGAAAGGCCCTGCTCTCCCAGCTAAGGTTTTGCCATATGGTCATGGCACTCATGTGGGTGTGTGAAGAGGGCTGGAAGGTACATCCAAGACCTGGGGGTGGGGGCAATATCAGAGCCTGTCTGAGTCCAGCGTTGGCTGAGAGAGTGCCCTGTCCCTGCATCCAGTGGGGTCTAACCAACATGATATACATATCGCTTCTCCATCTTTCTAAGCAACAGCGTTCTAAACCACTCTGTTCAGAACTACTGACCCCATGGTTGGAGTCAAAGAGCACCATCATGTTTGAACAACAGTAGACTTTTCCAAAGTGATTTTGCACCCATTACCCTTGAGGTCTCTGCCCTAAAGCTTACATTATCAGAGAGGAGACAACACAGGCATAGAGGATGTCTATTATGATGACGAAGACTTTGCAGGGATAAGACTAAAGATGAGGAGGGAATAGAAACAGTGCCATGGTCATGGAGCCCGACTCTGGGCCATGATTCACAGAGTGGACCGTGCGGCTGAATCGCAGACTCCTCAGCCCCGAGGGGCCGTCAGCTGGTCTGGGAGACTTCGCATCTCTATATGTTCCCACATGATGCCAATGCTGCTGGTCCGGGGCCCACACTTTGAGAACCACCACTCTGCAGGGGTGGGGGAAGATTTAGTGACCATCTTTTCATTCTTACTCTCTTTTATTCAATTTGACCTCTTGGATCTTAGCTCAGCTTTGTGGACAATGCTCCAAGGGAAAGCTAGAGGTCTCTACATACAATCCTGCTCTGTACAATTATTTTCAGGACACACACACACATCTCTGGAATTGTTTTGGAACTCACCTGGTATGTGGAGGGTCATGCCGGCTGGAGTGACCTGGAATGCACTCCTGCCTGTAACTGAATCCCCAGGACTGATCCAGAGTGGAGAACTTCGCTTGTTAACTGCTTTCAAGAAATGATCCTTTAAGAGGCGGGCTTGGAGAGCGAGGGCGTGGTCCTCCTTTACCTCTGTTTCCTCTTTTTAAGGGAATGCCTCCTTCTGTGTCCCTTGCTCATGGCAGGCAGCACTCATGGCTCTGGCTATGGGACCTACCTCAGGCAGCTTCACCCGGCCTTCCTGGAAGGAGCAAGACTTGGGGTCATGGGTGCAGACGTGGCGGTATTTACACCAGTGGCAGCGGTACGGGCTCTCCACACAGGACAGGCACCTGGGCACAGAGGCGGAAAAGGCACACATCACAGAACCTGTATGTGCCCAAAGCCGAAAGCCTAAGACTCTAGAGCCTAGCAAAATGAGTCTCATGGTAGGAGAAACCACCCTTACACACTCAGGAAGAGCAGATCTGATTAAAAACCCAGCCCCTTCCTCTCCAAGTCCTCAGGAAGCTGAGAGTCTCTGGTGTCCTCCCTTTTAGTCAGGTACTTGACAACCTGATCCCCCAGGACCTCATCAACCACCCTCCAATTTTACAGGATGGCCCTCACATTGGCTGAATAGGGAAACAATGAGGTCTGGAGTTGAGGGGCTCATCCAGAGAACCCATAGGAATTAGGACAAACAGTAAAATTGAGTTTTAATGCCAGTTGACTCCAGAGTCTCAGCTGACATAGACCCACCCTGGCAGGGGAAGGTCCTGAGGCTGTCCCCCTCAGTATGATGGGCTCTTACAGAATTGGCAACCCAACCTCTACTCATTACCCCAGGAAACACAAGGCAACTTGATAAAAGCACCTTCCTGTTTAAACCCCAACATGGTTCCCTTCTTCAAAAAGGTCAAACCTAAGTGCCTTGGCATGCAGACTAATCCCTTTGTGGTCCAGGCCCACTGTCCCAGCACGTGTCTGGTGCTTCAGCCAAGAACAGGCTGTGCTGTCCTTCCACCTGGAGTACCATTTCTTCTGCCTCACCACCTCCTCTTGCTCCTTTGACTGATGGAGCGTTGGTCTCACTGAAACCTTCATCCCACTCATCCCTTTGTTTCTGTCTCTGAGACAGTACTAGTCTTGCTGTATTACATTTTACTTATTTGCTGTCCTGTTTATCTGCTTGCCCACTAGGCCATGATTCTTGGGGGGTAGGGATTGAACCTTTGCATGTTATTATTTTCTGATCCTCCCTGTCTAATGAGTAACACACTGTTGTGCACATAGGAAGCTTAAAGTCATTTGTTAGACTGAATGGAAACTTAGAATATGCTTTCATGTACCAACTTCACTCTCCTAGAGAGGCAAAAGGGGAGTGAGGGATTAGGTCACTAAGCGTCAAGCCATGGCAAGCTCTTTGGAACAAGGGAGGAAGAGAATTCCAATTGGCTGGGAGGAATGGCTGCCTGTTACATGGGGCTCCAAAGAGAGCCAAGCTCTGGACTCACAGCTGCCATAACCAGACAAAGCCCACAGCCTAGAGCCCCAAATATCTTTGGTGATGTTAACTAGCTTGTCCTATATGGTGAAGGAGACAGAACATTATGTTAAAGCCAGCAAAGCTTTTTGAGATCAGGCTCTGTGGTTTTCAAACTGTGCTCTATGGAACCCTGGGAATTCCATGGAGCTTTTCTGGAGACTGTGTGAGATGTGAGGGATTCCTAGACAGAGGGGTTCCAGGTGCTCTTAACTTTCAACCATCTTCTACTTCCATTCATTTTGTATCTTGGGCTTTCACACCTAATTTTAGTTGAAGAAAGGTTTCTATGGTAAAAGAAAGGTTTGTACCTTCTCAGTATGGTCCAAATCCATCCTTTTAGAGAGGAAATAATAATAATATAATAACAGTAAAGTGCACAGTGCCTAAACAATGGGCCAGACATGGATCTAAGTGCTATCCTTGTAATAGCTCTTTTAGCTCTCACAGCCATCGGTGGGGGCTGGCAAGCAATCAGCCATGTACCAGTCAATGGGACCGAGCCCCCACCATGCCAGCTGTTAAGTATGTGGGTGACGTCTGCAGGAGGAGAACTACCACGTCCTCATTTACAGAAGACTCTGGGACGCAGAATAGCTATGTGGACTAGCTGGCCTGATGCCACAGCCTGAGCCTCTGTCCTCCATGGCTTCCCTCAGGAAGCGGATGCTCCAGTCAAACAGAGCCAGAGCTGGAGCCTGAGCAAGAGCCAGACCCCGCCCCAGGCCAAAGCCGTCCTCTGACCCGTGCCAGCTGAGTCCTGACCCCTCTGCAGGGCAACTGTGCAAGCTGAGCTTTCAGGTGACGTGGGACCACCTGCTCACACACATGGGGCTTCCTCTCGCTCCCCAGACCCCTTCTCTCACCTGGGGTGCTGGCTGCTCTGTTCCGCAGGTGAAAAGCACCCCCTCCTCAACAGATGGTGGAAGGTGAATCAGGTTAGACAGATTTATGCCAGAAAAGATGTATGGGTGAGGGACCTGGAGCTCCCCAGCTCACAGGCTCTCACTCTGCTCATTCTAGCCTCTTCCACTAACCCCATGGGTGCCAGAGAAAGGAGGTGAGAGGTCACCTTACCGGGCCTTCAGATGGTAAGATGGAACAAGGGTGGGGCCTCCTATCTTTGGATGAACTTTGACCCCAGAAACAGGGAGTTGAGTGAGACTGGGGGGCACTTACGAATTGTGGACGCTGCAGTTGTAGAAGACAAAGCTGGTGCTGGCGAAGGTCATGCCCGTCTCCTTCGACTTGAGCTGCAGCTGGACAACGTGGTGGTCCCCTGTGGGCAGAGCCGGCCATGAGGTCAGGTGGAGGGCCACAATCGCGTGTCGGGTCCCACTGAGAGCAACACCCCATGGGAAAGGGCAGCCCACTCCCCAGGAGGTGTGCTTAGCTCTCAAAGGACTTGGAATCAGCTGGGCCCAGTCCAGGGCAGAACAGAATAATCCAAGAACAGAATGGCCGCAGACAGTAGCTCTAGTCTCTTCCTGCTTCCTCACTCTAGCCCCTGCATCCACCTCTCATTTGCTTACCAGGTTCTTTCCTGTACACACACACACACTCTCTGACAGGTATTCACATGTGCATTCACATGTATGATGTTCATGCAGGCCCCACAGAATTGTGAACACACGCCTTGACTAGCTACCAGGAGAAACGTGTAGGCACTTGGCAATGTTGCCACAAATCACGCAGGAAGTTTTGCATGTATGTAAGCACCCCACGAGCCCCTTCCACTTCTGTAAGCGGAGACTCTGACACTCCCTCCGCGGGTGGACTGGTGGCTCCACTCGGGCGGGCGTCCCTGGACTCCTCAGCTGGCGCCAGGAAGGAGCTGAGGCCCATGTTTAATTCACAGCCCTGACCCCAGGCCCCTTGGTCTGAGCCTTCCCCAAGAGCCTCATTAATCAATCAGCTCGGAACAAATGTGACAAGCCCAAATGGAGGACCAACATGGAATCAGGCTGCCCAGGCTGGCTTGTGCCTCCCAGCGCTGGGCCTCTGTCCACTCCATCCTTCCTCTGGCAGCTGGCCATGGACAGGCAGCTCTGGGGAGGCTGGGCGGGTTGGGGATGGTGTGGACAGCAGTCAAGGTCATAGGCCCTGCAGTGCAGGCAGGAGGTAAGGAGCCAAATGACCCCTGCACCCCATCCCTCCTCCCATGCCAGCCCTCCCATGCTGCAGCAAGCTCTCTAAGCTGGCACACTCCGATGCTGTGCTGGCCGCTCCCTCCCTTGCCCTCTTGGCACTGGTCCTCACCCGTGGTGAGGCTGACTCCTGGATGCTCACCCAGTATCAATTCCAAAGGCAGTGGAGGGACACTCCATTCCCCTCTTTCTGGAGCATCCCCACCAAGGTACACCCTATCCTCCAACCCGCCCCTCCTGCGTGCTCCCCGCTCCCCAACCCCCTGCATCTGTCCTGAGTTCTCCTGGTCTAAGCAGCAGGAGGAAAGACTCGCCACCCAGCTTTGCCTCTGGGGACCGCTCACCGTTCTCCTTGATGATCCGAGGCACCTCCTTGGCTGCCGGGGAGTAACACTGGATCTGATTGCCTATCACCAGCCCATCCATCTCTGACAGGTCCTCAAAGGTGCAGTTGACGCCAGCTGTCAGCTCTGGGACGTTGTATGTCTCCAGGACCAGCTGTGAGCAGCCCAGTGTGGGGAGAGAGAAGAAGAGAGAAATGGGAGAAGAAATGGGAATAAAGTAAGAAAGAGGGAGGGCAAGAGAGATCAGACAGAAAGAGAAGAGAGAAAAGCATGCAGCAATATTAACATAAAGAGGAAAAGACCCAGTTTATGACAGGAGCGGATGGAGAAGGTAAACAGTAAGAGACAGAGAAAAAAGAAATTACCGTCTGAATGTAGTTGGCCCAGGAAATGGAAATGACTGTTTAGGGGATTTGTAGGTAGAAAGATGGGCATGATTCTATTATCTTCAATTTTGGAAAACGGGAACATCAATCACCCAGGCACCTGTGTCCCGGCTTCTCCCTCTGCCGTGCATCCTTCCCATCTCACAGGCAGGATGGCGTTCCCACACTCTCCCTGTCTCGGGCACTCTTCAGGTCTTTTCTGGTGTCTCAGTTTTCCCTGCCTTTCTATCCATTATGCACAGCGCCTCTTCCCCAGTATTCCTGCAAACGTTCCCCTCTCCCATCCCCAGGGACACATTCTTAACCCCTGCCCTGCTCTGGGGTGGCTTTGCCGGCCAGACACAGCCCAGCCCTCCTGGGGGTGGGGATGGGTCTGTGGCCCTTTCGGTGGGGAGAGGGCTCTTCCCCAAGTCCCTCGATCCCGTCCCACCATCTCACCAGGACGTTGTACTGAGAAACGGAGATGTTGCTGGGGTGGACGGTCAGCCGGACGCACTGCTTCACCTCAGAGGCGAACCTTCGGGGCTCTCTGGACCGCTCACAGCGCTCCTTCCGAGTGCACCTGGGAGGACAGAGCAACCCACGGGGACTCAGGATGCGGCTCCTGGTCCCCCGAGGGGCTGGCACGGAGGTCAGGCATTGCCAGCAGCAACTAGGAGGTGCCCAGGACTAATCTTCTAGTTTCCTTCCACCAGCCTGTCCAACCTCCATCACGCCCACGTTGGAAGAAGGCAATTCCAATCACTGGTTGCCACTTACAACCCCCTGAGAGTCACCCCAAAGTGCCCTCAGGGCCTCCTCATTCACAGAAACAGGTGAAAGTCCTTTCTATCCCCCCTCTCCACTCATTCTCAGCCCTCACCGCCCTCTCTCTCCTTTGCAAACCGAGGCTGTTCTTTCCAGATTTCTCCTCTTTCTGATTTCCTTGCTTTTGTGCATCCCAGCTGTTCTGTCTGGATGCCCCTCTCACCACATTACCCTCATCCAACTTCTTCGTATCCCTCTAAATATGGTTCAACCATACTGCCCTCGCCATGGCGCCCCTCTCCCCACCAACCCGCTTCTACCCCAAGTGAAATTAACAGCACTGGCATTTCCTGCCATCTAGAACTTTTTGGACTGTATGGCAATTATTAAGCTACATGCAGCCCTCTCCTGTCAAGTGTGAACTTCTCAAAAGAAGGAACTATGCCTGACTTATTTTGGAATCCCCTGCATACCTTCTGCCCAGCAGACAAAGGTAAATGTGAGTGAGCAGGAGGGAGCGAGGGGGTGGGGTGGGTGGAGGAGTGATTAAAATCGCAGAGTGTAGAAGTTCAGTGTGTGCTTTGGAGCCAGGCTGAGCTAGATTCAGACTCCAGCTCTGTGGCCCAGGGTCACTGCTCTAGTGAAAGTTGCTCGGTCCATGGAATTCTCCAGGCCAGAATACTGGAGTGGGTAGCCTTTCCCTTCTCAAGGGGATCTTCCTGACCCAGGGATTGAATCCAGGTCTTCTGCGTTGCAGGTGGATTCTTTACCGGCTGAGCCACAGAGGAAGTCCAAGAATACTGGAGTGAGTAGCTTATCCCTTCTCCTGCAAATCTTCCTGATCCAGGAATCAAATCAGGGTCTCCTGCATTGCAGGCAGATTCTTTACAACTGAACTATCAGGGAAGCAGGCTCAATGCATTCATGCATGCTAAGTCACTTAGTCCTTAATCATGTCCGACTCTTTGGGACACCATGGACCATAGCCCGCCAGGCTCCTCTGTCCATGAGATTCTCTAGGCAAGAACACTGGACTGGGTTACCATTTCCTTCTCACCTTGCTCAAGGTCACCAGCTAATCAGAGAAGCCTGCATTTAAACACAGATCAACTCTGGACCCTCCATTCTCATCCACTGTGCTCTGCCTCCCCAAAGCTTCTACTAAACCCATTTCCCTTGCCATTCTGATGTCCCCTTCTGTGTTTAAGGCAAGTTAAAAATTTTCCTCCAATCTTCTTTTCTAGGCTAATCTCTGTTTTTGCCTGCCCCTGGAAGCACTTTGAATATCACTGAGACTTGTGAATGTTCCAGGACTCATCTAGAAATCACATCCCAAGGGTGAAAGGTCAGCTAAGAGTGTGGTCGTCTCCAAGGCGCCTCTGGGCGGCTCTAGCAGACCCATGGCAACAAGGGCATCTGCCTAAAAGTCTGGGAAGTTAATTTACCAGGCTAGCTCCTCTGCGTGGACTTCATTACCTCCAGCCATTAAGCTAATGTTATGGACTTTTCCAGGGTGTCTGCACTGACATCGCTATTAATAGTGTTATTACTCCCATTAACAGCAGACCCAGAGAGCTGGTACGAACTTCAATTATTCACTAACTCCCCAACTTTGAAGTTCCTATTTCCAAGAGCAATCAGTAGATCTGAAAAATGGCTTTGATTAAATTATGAAGAGAGGGAAAATGAAACTACTTTCAGCCCAAACATCACCAGGAGTTACCAAATAGAGTTCAGGCAGAAAAGAGGTGACTCTGCTCTGCTTCGGGGGTTACGAAGGAACCTGGGTGGGAGAATCTCACAACAGGGTCTAGCTGCATGGCTCACTGCTCCCGAAGTTCATGGGGCTGCATCTTTCCACGGCTCCCAAGGGCCTGCAATTAACCATGTATCATCTCCCTGCAGATTTAGGTCTGCAGTGCAGGAGACCCAGGTTTGATCCCTGGGTCAAGAAGATCCCCTGGAGAAGGGAACGGTTACCTAGCCCAGTATTCTTGCCTGGAGAATTCCATGGACAGATAAACCTGGTGGGCTACAGTCCATGGGGTCGCAAAGAGTCAGACACGACTAAAACTTTCACTTTGAAGGGAATGGCTACCCACTCCAGTTTTCTTGCCTGGAGAATTCCATGGACAGAGGAGGTTGGCAGGCTATAGTCAATGGGGTTGCAAAAAGGCAGACACAACTGAGCAACTAACCCTGAGCACAAGCACAGGGAAGCCATCTATAGCTTTCAGTTATCAAGATCCCATCCTGCTCTGTACTCTTAGGCAAATTACTCTAAGATCATGGCATCCTGTCCCATCACTTCATGGCAAATAGATGGGTAAGCAGTGGAAACAGTGGCTGACTTTTATTTTTGTGGGCTCCAAAATCACTGCAGATGGTGATTGCAGCCATGAAATTAACAGACACTTACTCCTTGGAAGGAAAGTTATGACCAACGTAGACACCATATTCAAAAGCAGAGACATTACTTTGCCAACAAAGGTCCATCTAGTCAAGGCTATGGTTTTTCCAGTGGTCATGTATGGATGTGAGAGTTGGACTATAAAGAAAGCTGAGAGCAGAAGAATCGATGCTTTTGAACTGTGGTGTTGGAGAAGACTCTTGAGAGTTCCTTGGACTGCAAGGAGATCCAACCAGTCCATCCTAAAGGAGATCAGTCCTGGGTGGTTCGTTGGAAGGACTGAGGCTGATGCTGAAACTCCAATACTTTGGCCACCTGATGTGAAGGGCTAACTCATTTGAAAAGACCCTGATGCTAGGAAAGATTGAAGGCAGGAGGAGAAAGGGACGACAGAGGATGGGATGGTTGGATGGCATCACTGACTCAATGGACATGAGTTTGGACAAACTCCGGGAGTTGGTGATGGACAGGGAGGCCTGGCGTGCTGCAGTTCATGGGGTCGCAAAGAGTCAGACACAACTGAGCAACTGAACTGAACTGAACTGAACTTGCTGCCTCAGTTTTCTCAACTATAAAATGGGGACAAAATAGTACCTACCTAATGTGGTTATTCGTGAGGGCTAAAAGAGGATGTGAGTAAAGCATGGAAGACAGCAGCTGATGTATAATAAGCCCTCAATAAAAGCTAATGCTACTGTCCCATCCCTCCTCCACCTTCCCCATCCAAGCCCTCCAAATCACAGCTGATGATGAAGTACAAAGCTTCTCTCAGTCTGGCCCATGGGGCAAATCAAAGATGGAAAGAGAAGGATAGGGACAGCACTTTTCCTCTTAATGAGGGGGGACCAGCCCCAGAGGGCAGCAGGGAGCAAAGAGGAAAAGCCTGGGTTGTAGCTCTGTGTTCCTCCCAGCTGTCAAAGGGTATTGAGGACTCAGCTCTCTTCACAGAAAGTCAAGTTTAAGGTCAGTGTCAGGAATGTTTTGACATTTCTACTATCCCTCAGGGCCTGTGAGGGCGGAAGCTGTGAATGTCCAAAAGCAGACAATTGACCTTAAAAGTGATGGGGAAATGGAGGGGAAGAGTGGATTCCTTCTGGGTTCTTACAGGGTCTGGTGGGGTAATGGCTTCGGTGCTTCTGGCACTCTGATACCTCACTAGCCCAGGCAAGAGCTGGGAAATGTGCAAAGGGTTAATTTATGACCCCTGGTAGGGAGGTGGTGCTGCTGGCTTAGATCTTTCCTTCAAAGGAGCTACAGGGACTTCCCAAAGCATCTCTGCATTCCATTGTGGGGGCAACTTGCGCATGGCGGAAGACCCTGCTTCATCCATTTTCCAGGCAGGACTCAAATAGAGCATGCCGTATGGCTTTGAGTTTCCAGACAACCATTCCTGCCAGCACCAAGGCCACCCCCACCGAACACAGACTGCAAGAAGTGGGCCCCAGCAAGACAGTCCAGGCCCGGGATTGGAGTCCGACCCTGCTAAGCTTCTCTTCCCTCTCCCCCTCACTCCAGTTTCTCTGCGGAGGGTCCTCCAGCCCCATTCCAGAGATGCTAAAAGCCCTTGGGGACAAAGGCCCTGGCCCCTGGAGGGGTTATTATTCAAGTCAGTGGTTCCAATGAGATTATCCTGTCTAATGAAGCAGCTCCTACCGCCTCCCCTAAGCCTGAACTTTCACTGCTGGAGAGTTCCCAGCCAAGTGGAAAATTAGAAGGAGAGAAATGGAAGAAGGAAGGGGGTGAGGGATAGAGAAAGAGGTGGTGATTAAGTTCTCCAGAAATTAATTCCTAAATACGGCGATAGAAATATTAACTCCCAGGGCTGCCGGCCGGGCAAGCAAATTTCAATTTGGAAGGGGGGCTATTTGTGAGTCCGAACTCAGCGAGCCTCCAAACTGGAGTCAGCGGGGGGCATACATCATTGCTGGTCCATCTCCCCAGGCCCTCCAGGGTGGGTCTACCTGCAGGCCTCGGATATCAGAACTAGCTCCTTGCCTCTTCCCACAGGTGATTCCCTAGTCCTCAACCTTTCACGATGGTCATGCTTGAAGTGCAATATTTGGGGAATCTGTGTTTAGAACATGAAGGAGTTGGAAAAAAATGGAATGGAGGTGGGGCTCTCAAATGAACTTTATAGAAAAGTTAAGAGGAACCTTATTCAAGTTGGAGATCCTGGGGGCACAAAAGGACTTGCATTTTGCAATCAGTTTGGAGTTGACTAAGGGGACATATAGTTCCTGGTGGCTCAGTGGTAAAGAACCTGCCTGCCATTGCAGGGGATGTGGGTTCGATCCCTGGGTTGGGAAGATCCCCTGGAAAAGGAAATGGCAACCCACTCCAGTGTTCTTGACTGGGAAATTCCATGGACAGAAGAGCCTAGGGTCGCAAAAGAGTCAGACATGACTTAGCAACTAAAAAATAAGAATCAACAATGGAACAAACTGCTCTCTTCGCTCTTTCCCAGGTAGCCCTGGGGCAGCCACACACACACACACACACACACACACACACACACACAACTGTTTCAGACAAGGTGTGGCTGGTTGGGGTTGCCTGAAGCAGGAAGACTTCTCAGCAGTGGGGTTGTCCCAGCCACCCTGCCAGAACCCTCCAGGGAGGACAGGGAGGGGACAGGGAGCACGGAGGAGGCCTGGGTCAGACACACGACCCCTGCTTACACTGCCACTAAAGTCAGAGCTACTTCCTGGCCCCCCAGGGGTTGCCCGCCCATCCTCTCCTTAATTTTCAAGGTGTGGCTGTAAGATGGCCCTTGTCACAGCCATTATATAGTGGAGGAGACTGAGCCCAGGCCTGGTCTGTCCATGGACAGGTTCTTCTTAGTTTAACCCACTGCTTCTGCTCTAAGTAGCAGCATCTTTTCATTCCTTTCCTTTCCTTTGTTCCATCTTGGCAGAAGCTATACAAAGTGAGTCCTGAAGAGTGACCCATGCCGAGCCATCCTGGAGAGGGCATCCTTCCAGGAGAGGAAATTGGCAAAGAGGAGGGGTCCCTGGGGCGGGAAGGGAAAGACTGTCTCAAAGCTGATCTGATCTCTCCCCTGTCAGTGTCCTGGGTTACATAAGCCTCCCAGGGGTGATGCTGATGACCCTGCTGAAGAAAGGTAACGTCTGGGCCAATCGATGGGGCTGGGTCTGCGGGGGATCCCGTTACCTTCTTGGCCTGGGCATGGGAGGGGAAGTGGGAGAGGGGGCTTGGGGACCTGGTGGTTGGAGGGAGGGTTCCAGGCCCAGGACAAGTGAAGGCTGGGCTTCAGGGCTATAGGTGGGCTATCGCATTTCCTTTCCTTCAACCAAGACAGAATAGGCTAGGGACCAGTAGGGTGGAGGCCCTGCAAAAAAAAAAAAAAAGGCTCAAGGTGATGGACAAATAGATACCCACTTTGTTGAAGCTTTTGTTAGCAGTGGAACCCAGCAAGCCCGTGGGCTGGGACCTGGGCCTGCGAGAGGGCAACAGGGGTGACCCTCTGTGTAACTGGGTTGGCAGGCCTGATTGAGGGTGAGTAACAGGAGGGAGGGTTTCAATTACACGAGCATTTCTTAAGCTTGTTCAGTCTGTAGCCCGCCTGTGCCCTTGCTGGTACAAACAGCCCTTTCAGCCACCTGAGCCACCTGTTGGTGGGGGCCCCTCCTTGAGCTTCACACATGCTCGCTCTCCTCCTGCTCCTCTATCTGTTTCTGTCCCTCCCTCTGTTTCTCTCTCTCTCTCACACACACACACACACGCACACACCTGCTATCATTCTCTTCCCTCAAAGTTCCCCAACCCCTCACTCCCTCCAACCACGGGAAAAGTTGGCAAAAGTGACAGAGAAAATGGATGTATCTTGAAATCACAAGGAGCCCCATTACTGATGCCCTTTTGCACGGATTTTCCTGGGGTGGGCTGGCTGGAATCGCAGCACTTAGCGCAGGGTCTTGCCTGCTGTGCAAACTTGACAAGCGTGCTGATTCTAATATAGACTGCGACCCTCACCCCATCCCTGGATCACAGGCCTGGTTTGCAGGGACTTGCTGCTAGGCAGAAGGTCTAATATGGGTCTCTTTGTGTGCCTGAGCCTAGCAGAGTGCCTGGCACAGGAGGCCCAGGGCTGCTGTGAGAGATATAGGGACAAGTCTGTGTGTATGGGCATGGAGCCTCCAAAGTGATGAAGCCCCTGCAGTCTTCACCTCCCTAGTAACTCAGGTGCCCCGATGGAGCATCTACATGTTATCTGGCATCCTTGTCCTTCCCCACTGCCTCTGCCCAACCCCAGCCTGCTCCCTTACCTCCTGCTCAGCCTGAGTCCTCATCTATCAATTCGCAGCTGTGAATGCCCAGTTGGCATCTGTTTCAGATGAAAGGGATGCAAATGGCATATTTAGGAGAAGCAATGTCTGGCTTTGCCCCGAACTTAAGCAAATAAGAAAGAAAGGCCCCCAGGGAAGAATTAAGACAGGGCACGAGGGAACTTTCCAGATAAGTTGTTGTTCAGTTGCTAAGTCGAGTGCAACTCTTTGTGACCCCACTGAAATCAGCATGCCAGACTTCCCGATCCTTCACTATCTCCCAAAGCACCCTCCAACTCATGTCCGTTGAGTTGGTGATGCCATCCAACCATCTCATCCTCTGTCATCCCCTTCATCTCCTGTCCCTTCTCCTCCTGCCCTCAATCTTTCCCAGCATCAGGGTCTTTTCCAATGAGTGTGCACTTCACACCAGGGAGCCACAGTACTGGAGCTTCAGCATCAGTTCTTCCAATGAATATTCAAGGTTGATTTCCCATAGGGTTGACTGGTTTAATCTGCTTGCAGTCCAAGGGACTCTCAAGAGTCTTCTCCACAATTCGGAAGCATCAATTCTTTGGCGCTCAGCCTTCTTCATGTTCCAACTCTCATATAAACCATAGCTTTGACTGTACAAACCTTTGTCAGCAAAGTGATGTCTCTGCTTTTAATATGCTGTCTAGGTTTGTCATAGCTTTTCTTGATAAGAGAATATTGTACATCTTGATGGGGTGTGGATTACATTGGTTTATGAATTGATCAAAATTTTTCAGACTGTACACAGAGCCTCTATTTATCTCACTCTATGTAAATTAAATATTAAATCCTGATTCAAAGCATCTTAGAAGATCCAGGGACCCACTCTTCTCCACCTGACCATGTGGGCCATGGGTTTCTCCTGGTTATTAACTCTGGGAGGGAGGAAGGATCCATGCACAGATTGTCACAGAGGGCAGGCAGCTTGGGTCTAGGACGCTCATGAGCTGAGTGCTCCCGGGCGGTTGGGCTTTACATCAGCACAGCCCCGAGCACCAGGTCCTTCCCACAGCCAGGAGGCTCAAGGTCACGGAGAACCACATCTTGAGCCGGCAGGGCACTCTGGAGCTGGGATGCTGCCCCAGGTGGCTACACAGCTGGGGGATGTGCAGTCTGGACTTGGCAGCAGGTGCCCAAAGTTCATATCCATGGCCATTTACTTTAGGCCACGCTGAGAATAGAGCAGCTGGGCTTCCCAGTGCAGGCTGGTGGCCTCTTTCATGAACTGTCCGGACTTCGCCTTGGACCCAGTCCACTCCTGTTTTCTGCCACTTGACAGGAGGCAGGTATTGGTTACTGAGGGGAAACTGAGGCCAAGTAGGAGTCACCTCTGGGACCTGCTCCTGTCATTCTCGTTTAGCTCAGCTCTAGAGCGGGGAGGTGGGAATACTCACAGCCCCCCGTACTGCTGTCTCAGAGCCTCAAGGCCCCTGCTCCTCACAGGGCTCCATGCTATGCAGGGTGGGCTGGCATAGCCAGGCAGGATCAAAGCTGACACAGAGACCGGCCTTTGGGTCCCACAGGCATAGAGTGTCAGAGGAGGCTGGCTTTCCTGATTGCCCTTAAATGATGCCAGGTGTGAGAGCCTCACGCCATGAGCAGCTGAGCCAACTTTGGCTGAGCTGAACACCAGCTGCCAAAGGCCCCTAAGGAAGACATGGATCTGGAGCACAGCCCCTTTCTGAGAGGCCTCACTGAGTGGGACAAAGAAAACGACTTTCCCATTGCCTTGTAAAATATCATCCAGGCAACTCTTCCACATTGATCAGAACTGATCTGGCTTCTGAATGCAGCCTCTCCCATCCTCTGCATGCCGGCCAGTCTCAGGCATCACTGTTCTGTTAGGATACACAGCTCTGAGTACGCTCCTCTACCCAGCTTTCCGGTCATCTCTGAGCTATGTGTATCTCAGGGTAGGTTGATGGGCCTCCATTTTTTCCCACCCCCACAATATGCCTGAGGACTTTCAAACCTTTTCTTAGCAAACTCAAGGTCTCGTGATGCCTGAGACTATCACCCAGAGAAGGGAGGTTGCCCATCCTGGGCCCTTTGGGGAGGATGTGTTAGAATTTAATAGGTCACTCTAACTTTCAGAGGCACTCCTGGGGTAGAGTGAGGCAGGACCCTGCCTCCACCTTATTATAGTTGGAAATGACTGATAAATGTCATTGGTCACATACAGTTCAGGCTCTTAGTAAAAAATCTTAAGTCTTTTTTATTTTTTTTAATTTATGGTACTTGTGTCCAGTATTTTTGCCTGGAGAATCCCATGGACAGAGGAGCCTGGCAGGCTAAAATCCATGGGGTTGCAAAGAGTTGGACACAATGGAAGCGACTTAGCATGCACACGTACACATATCCGACTCTTGGCATGTTAGGTTTCAACTGTTAACTAGAAGCCTGGGGTTCCTGCAATGAAAGTTTGACTGGGACCAGGTTCCACTGAGTGAGACCCAACTACTGATGGTTTTTCCAGTCAGCCATGCCAAGGCCAAGGTTCTTTGGATTCCACTAAGAAAGGGTTTCAGCTCTCCCCATGTGTCTGGGTGGTTATCTATACCCTACTTTCAACCCTCGGTTCATTTTTCAGGATCCATTTGCCTCCACTGTGCACCATTGCCTTCTTTCCACTTCTGGAGAGTCAAATGGAGCCAGCAAGGAAGAGGCATAGGGTGGGAGTGCCAACACTAGGGCAGAGTTTCTCCCACTGGTCTCGTAACACCAGGCACAGGGCACTCTGACAGCCAGTTGAATATTTGGACAGCCCCAAGGAGAGCCTGGGCTTCCCAGATGGTTCACATGGTAAAGTGTCTGCCTGCAATGCAGGAGACCCAAGTTTGATCCCTGGATTGGGAAGATCCCCTGGAGAAAGATATGGCAACCCACTCGAGTACTCTCGCCTAGAAAATTCCATGGATGAAGCAGCCTGGTAGGCTACAGTTCATGGGGTCACAAACAGTCAGACACGACTGAGCAACTTCACTCACTCACTCAAGGAGAGCCTTTAGGTGCTACACACTTGAACTTAACCCTCAAATACCAGAAGATTCTGGGGAGACACTGAAGTCTGTCAAGTGACTGTTGAATCACTAACCACATAAATGATTTAGCGGCCATGTAAGCCTGGAGAAAAAGAGTCCAATGCCTTTTTCTTGCTGTTCAGCCCTGGAATGTCAGTCTGCAGTCAAACTGCAACCACAACTGTCCAGAGATCTCCCTCCAGCCCCTTAGAGTGTAATGATCCCAGGTGACCCCATATCCTGACTCATCACCATTCCCACGTTGACATTTCCATACATTTTTATGGGAAGTTAACAATTTAAAGTGAATTCAGAACACAAGAAGGGAGATAAGATTTACAAAGGATACAAGGGAGGAAGAGTAAGAGAAGGGAGGAAGAGAAGAGAGAGGTCAAATCGAAGGGGAGCAGCGACAGAGGAGATAAAGAGGAAGAGAATTACCTGGGGATGCGGGAAGCAGGAGGAAACTGCCCAGAGGTACTCACGTGTTGTGGAGCACACACCAGCCACAGTGGGGGTCGCCCGCGCCAAGGCACTCGCTGCAGCTCCGATACTGGCCGCAGGACTCCACGGGGACTCTGGTGAGCTAGGGCAGGACCACAGGAGAGACAGAGGTCAAGATCTTGTAGAACAGCCTGGAGTCTGCCAGGAATTGATGTTATCTCGTCGGGTGTATTATCTAAGACTGTGCGGTAGCAGGAAGGGGCCTAGAACCCCAGATCCGAAAGGGACCTGGAGAGATCGTATTTGAGCAGATGGCCACGTAAGCACTGGTTATTTTCTTAGAAGTCCCTGGGAATAGACGCCAAAGAATTTATATCACATTGTTATCAAAGATATTTATATCCTGTACATTTAAATTCTCCCACCATCCAAACCCTCAAATATTGCTACAAACATGCAATTCATCACACATTTCTCTTATCAATGTAATCAACATAGGAGCTTCTTCTTTCTCCATTCATGTTTCTCTTTCACCCCCATTCCCAGACCTTCTCCTTCAGGTTTCATCATTTTTGTGGTTCCAGAGAGCATTGCACCCAAGTCCAGTACCTTCCTCTCTCTCTGTAACAAGGTGTAATCCACTCGCTTCATGCTGCCATTTGCCCACTCTCTCTTTCTCACAATGTTGGCCAACTGGCTCGCAGAGTTGTTCACTCTGGAGCTTTTAAAGAGCAGCTGTTGCTATTTCTCTTCCTACCCACCCTCTCTTCATGACTAGAGGCTTCCTCCCCAACCCCAAAACTTTATCTTCACTTTCACCAGCCGCTTGTTAATGTAAAATGTTCCACATGACATTTCTGTTTAGCCCAAATGCTTCTATTTCCTGCATCCCCATAAAGATCTTTTGAATTTCTTTGTTCTCCAACATAGCTTTGCCCCAGTGTCTTTTGACATGATTTCTCAGGGCCTGAGAGATAGGAGGTACTTAACAATGATACCCAGGATCAAATGGAATTTTAATTTCCTTCCTAGAGCCTTGGTCTTTCTTCTCCACTTTTACCAGTTTCTTCTTTACAAAAAGGTTCTAATCGTCCTTTTCCATTTGGGATACCTTTTTATCTCAGTGGAGGACTTCTTACCTAATCTTTCAGCTTGAGCTAAGAGAATTTGATGTGCTTATCCTTTTTTTTTTTCCAAACTTTGTATTTTGTTTTAGGGTATAGGCAATTATGGGCTTCCCAGGTGGAGACAGTGGTAAAGAACCTGCTTACCAATATAGAGACATAAGAGACTCAGGTTTGATCCCTGGGTTGGGAAGATCCCCTGGAGGAGGGCATGGCAACCCACTCCCGAATTCTTGCCTGGAGAATCCCATGAACAGAGGAGCCTAGTGGGCTACAGTCCATGGGGTCACAGAGAGTTGGACTTGACTGAAGCAGCTTAGCATGCATGTACACATAGGCGATTATATCACAGCATTAACAATGTTGTGATGGTCTCAGGTGAACAGCATAGGAACTCAGCCATACATATGCATGAATCCACATATATCCATTTTCCCCTAAACTCCCATCCCATCCAGGCTGGTTATCCTTTTTAATTTCTTGCCATCAGACAGTAGACATGGTGAACGATAAATCACCTGACGTGGCTGAGCCTCTGTGCTTTATGAGCAAATGCAGAGGCTGTGTGTTCCCTGCTGCTTCATGGGGCATCTGCCTCCATAAAATTATGTAGCACTTGGCAGGGGCTACTTGTAACTCACACACAGGCGAACTGGCACCAGAGTCTGCTCAATTAGTCTCAGAACTCTTTTGGAATTAATTATTCATTAATTGTTACTTTCCAATCCCACGTGATTTCTTTTTCTTTTCTACTTTAATTTTATTCTTCCCTTTATGTATCTTTCCTGTTTTCTCACATGCCCGTTGGGCAATCTTAACGACCACCATGTGTGTTCACTTCTTCCAAGGTACCTTTTAGCTTCCTGCTCCTGTTCCTATAGATTTGCCCTTGGCCTTGGTGGCCCTTTCTCCACACTCTCAGATGTCCTTTTGCACATTTGGAAGTTTATCTTTCTTTCTATGACCTCTCACGCCATCAGCCTGGGCCATGCCTCGGCTCTGCGTACATACAACCTTCCCATTTTCGTAATTGATCCTGACAATCAGCCTCTTACAAATTACACCCCTGACTCGACACACAGCCAGGAACTGACCTGCTTCTTGTTGCCTCTTTCATTTCCTTACCTACCCATTAAATGGGCATAGACGCACTGGTCATGTAAGCATATGAATAACAGTACCCAGACCGAAGCACATGGACTCCTAGGAATTCACAAGTGGTAACGAGATCCACAGCTATTCTTAATATTTCCAAAAGCCCAGTGGAAATTGGATTGTTGCTGTTTTCTGTTTGTGTGCATACTCTGTGATGTATTTACCATATTAAAAATAGGAAATATATTATTACTTAATAAATACAGTTGGTTTAGTAGGCAAAAATCTTTCAAAACTGGATGCCTAGTGATGAAAAAAGTAATAAAGCAGACCAGAGATGATGAAAGTTGGTAACATAAGCACATAATAATGTTTTCATATGTTCCAGCTGCTTGTCTAGCACTCCATATTTCGCACAGGCTTAAAGAGGAAATCACGGCTTGCTCAATCAAAAGCAGTTTCTTGGTCTAAACTTAATTAATATCCTCCTTGGTTTCTCCCAGGGACATGATCTGTAATCTGTCTCAGATGGCCATGTCATGGGATTCTGGGGTGTACAACACATGAAGCCAGCTGCTTGCTGAATCTGATCTCCTCCAAAGCTTTTATATTCACATTTCTAAAAACATCTTGCAACCGGTATTTAATAATATCACTACCCGGAATTGTTAAATAGCATCACTGATTCAATGCACATGAGTTTGAGCAAACTCTGGGATACAGTGAAGGACAGGGAAGCCTGGTGTGCTGAAGTTCTTGGGGTTGCCAAGAATCAGACATGACTTAGCGACTGAACACCACCACCACCAACTGGAATTGTAAAGCCTCTCCTCTGTTGATTTTAAACAAGAGTCATATACGTTTGGTTGGAAAGAGTGTATGAGCCTTTGGAGCTGGGTTCAAATTCTAGCTTCACTATTTACTGGCAATGAGATCTTATTGTCTCTGAGTCCCATTTTTTCCCTTATCTTTCAACATGGAGATAAAGGTCCCCATCAGTTCACAGAGTCCCCATCAATTTTGGACCCTACTGAATGACTAGCACTTTCACTTTCGTTCACTTTGTGAATGAGCAAACACATCATAAGTGAAAGTTTTTCTTACTGTCATCTTTGTCATCAATAGTGCTAGTTGCTCAGTCGTGTCCAACCCTTTGCAACCCCATGGACTGCAGCTCGCCAGGCTCCTCCGTCCATGGGATTCTCCAGCCAAGAAGTGGGGTGCCATTTCCTCCTTCAGCGGATCTTCCAGACCCAGGGATTGAACTCAGGTCTCTGGCATTGCAGGCAATTTATTTACCCTCTGAGCCACCAGGGAAGCCCAAGCTTTGGGGAGGGGGGCGTCTAAGTAAAAGTACACAGTAACAGCATGGATCACAAGTCCCTTGAAAGTCTATGATCTGACAGGTTAGGTTAGTAGTTCTAATTCCCCAGCCAGTTACGGAATGGTGAAAGAGACCAGAAAAGCCGATGAGAAGGGAAAGCTGTCATTAATACTCACTCTTTACCGCCCTGTCACTTAACTTCTCCGTCCCTCATCACCCCAAAACTGCCCTGACAGCCTTCCTAGGCCTCATGAACTTGGTCAGGAGTTTAATGCCAGGAAGAACTTCCCTCCTTTAGGAACTTGATCACATCATTTCCTCCTTGAACTGTGATGTTTGCTCCTAAACCATCCATTGCTTCATCCCGGCCCGGCTTCCTGGATTTATTCTACCCTCTATTATATCAGTTAGGAACTTTTTTTTTTTTTTTGCTTTTCATCAGGGCAATCCCTGTAGAAGGAAGTCCTGGGAATTTATTATGCTACCTAACTTCCTTTCACCTTTTCTTAGAGGTGCTTTCTATCTGTATGTTCAGTCATTTGTTATTACTCTTCTGAACTTTACCTAGGTTTTCTCCATTCTCCTCAAAGAATGGATGCTAAAATGGAGGAACCACCAGGATTCTGACAGTCCACATAGAAGAGCTGCCATTATTTAAAAGCTGAGTGCCTCCTCCCTTCACCTTTGCAGGACTTTCCCAAAGAAAGTCAAGCCCAGAGAAATATCCAAAGTCCCACTTTCAGGCAGTATTCTCCAGCACAACCACCTCTCCAAGGGGGACTCCATAACTCTCAATCTACATCATTGCTTTGCCTCACTCCCCACCCCATGTAATCTGGAGAGCATCAGAAATTTGCCTGACACTTTAAATAGCTTCTGAAAATTAGATTTAGCCCACCATTTATCTGGGTGCCATTCTGTACCCTAATGGCTCTGGTTACTGGCCACACCTTGCTAAGCTGCACAGGTGGTAGACAGATTCGGAGTCACCTTGGTGCTAGGATTCTCTCTCCCCAGATACGTAACTTCTCCACCTGCTCCTGACACCGAACAAAGCCGCCTCTCCCATCCCCCATCTCCACTCCTCTCCTGACCCTGGAACACAAACCACTCCAGATGCAGAGCCACGATTAATTAAAAGCACCCCACGCTGATTAAAGTCTTCAGCTACAGTGCCAGGCATGCTAATTAACCGAGTGAGGGAATTCAGACCACAGGAAGAGGTGAAAAAAGAAAGTCATGGAGGGGGGCTTCTTTTTGGAGAACAAGTCAGATAGCAACGTGTCATATCTAGAGATGAGTGTACCCTAGTGGCGGATGGTCTCAGAGACCACAGACGAGAGAGGGCTGTCCCCTGGCCGCTGGACTCCAGGAGAGGTGCTGACTTAGGGGCTGCAATTGCCCCCTCATTGATTCTAGAGACAGGAGCACCGCACGCCCACAGCCACCACCTCTCAGGACCTTTGTGTGTGTCTACACCATGCTGGGAGAGAGTGGGGCTCCTGGGGTGGAAGGTTCTGTAGGGCAGTCTTCCTCACCCATTCTGTCAGCTTTAGGCAAAAACCTATTGGGCAGTTTGGCAGTTCCTCAAAAAACTAAACTTAGAATTTATCATACTATCTAGTAATTCTACTTCTGGGTACATATTCTCAAAGAATAGAAAGCAGGGACTTGAATTTATACACCAATATTCATAGCAACATTATTCACTGTAGCCAGAAGGTAGCCACCCAAGTGCCCATAGACAGATGAATGGATACTGAAATGGATAAAAAAAAAAGAATGGACAAATAAAATGTGGAATATACACACAATTAAACATGATTCAGCCTCAGCAAGGAAGGAAATTCAGACTACAGCATGGATGAACCTTAAAAACATTATTCTAAGTGAAATAAGTCAGTCACAAAAAGACAAATATTGCATGATGTCACTTAAATGAGATCCAGAATAGTCAAATCCATAAAGACAGAAAATAAAAAGTGGTCACCAGGGGCTGAGGGAAAGGGAATGGGGAGTTAGCATTTAATAGGCAGTTTGGGCGGAGAAGGCAATGGCACCCCACTCCAGCACTCTTGCCTGGAAAATCCCATGGGGGGAGGAGCCTGGTGGGCTGCAGTCCATGGGGTCGCTAGGAGTTGGACACGACTGAGCGACTTCACTTTCACTTTTCACTTTCATGCATTGGAGAAGGAAATGGCAACCCACTCCAGTGTTCTTGCCTGGAGACTCCCAGAGACGGGGGAGCCTGGTGGGCTGCCGTCTATGGGGTTGCACAGAGTCAGACACGACTGAAGCGACTTAGCAGCAGCAGCAGCAGCAGCAGCAGGCAGTTTGGGAGGAAGAAGCAGCTGCTGGTGAAGAATGGTGGGAATGGCTGCAGCACAAGGAGAATGCACTTGATGCTACAAACACCTAAAATGGATAAGATGGAGAATTTATGTGAGGCGTATTTTACCATAAAGGCATTGGGGGCAGGAGAAGAAGGGGACGACCCAGGATGAGATGGCTGGATGGCATCACTGACTCGATGGACGCGAGTCTGAGTGAACTCCGGGAATTGGTGATGGACAGGGAGGCCTGGTGTGCTGCTATTCATGGGGTTGCAAAGAGTAGGACACGACTGAGCGACTGAACTGAACTGAACTGAACTGAAAAACATTTTAAAAACACTATTGGGTGGATATGACAACACCTATTTCCTGCCTAGGAGCCTGGATCAAGGGGGAGGGGGAAGAAGCTTTCTGTTGGTAGACTGATAATAAATTCATACACATGAAATATTCTGAGATCCTTGAGTGAAAAGATAGGCATCATTATTCAGTTTAATCTCAGATGGACAAAAGAGTTTGGGATGAATGTCTCTTATCGTGTATTGTCATGTAAGTGGACCTGTCACTCTCAAGCTCTGCACCTCTGTTTCCTGATTTGGAAAAATAATGTCTTAGTCTTGTTCCATCCAGAACCATGCTTCACATCTCACCCCTTTCAAGAGGCACAGGGGAGAGGTTTGGAATTCATACACTTCCTGTGTGGTCAAATGGCCCCTGGTTTTATCAAATTGTCCTCAAAGTCAGCCTCTGCCTCAGCATTTCTCATCCCTAATTATGACCAGGAGCATCTGTGTGTTCATCTCTATCTCCCCTCCATGACCTTCCTGGGAATCACAATGGTTTGCTCTATCCTTTGACCACCAAGGTAAACGTCCCTAAATAATACAGTGTAGTTGTGTCTGCTTTGAAACTATGCTCAATAGAATCATCAACTCTGCTCTTTTATCTGTCCAGCCCCATGAGCAAGACCATGAAGTTACAAAACAATGACCTGGGGTAGGAAGACAAGGAGTGACTGACAGCAGAGAAAAGGAGCCCACACAGGAGTTCAGTTCACGACCTTGGTCTTTATCAGCTTCTTCACTCGCGTCAATAGACTCTATTCTCTGCTGGGCCTGGGGCCTGGGTGTGCTCAGGGCAGTTGGAGGAATTTTCACAGTTGCCTTGAGTTCTGGCCCCTACAGCCCAGCCCCTGTCTGGTTTCCCTGATATTCTGAAAGATGCTTTCCTCCGGCAATAGGGTCCCACTCTGCCTGTTCCCCTTAACATTCCAAAGGGTGCCTGCAGTTCTGCTGATTACATTCAGGAATGTTCCATACATAGAGCATCCAGCCTGTGTGTGTACCTCTAATTTGTTTAAGCATTTGACATTCTGGTCTAAATGTGAGTTATTGCTCCATCTCTCCTCTTATAATTAGATGCTAATGCTACAGTAGATACACTGAGCCTGATGGTGGGAGTTAATTTAAATGTCCAAAAGGCTTCCTAACTTCCCAATTTCCTTCAAAATTGTCAAAAAAGAAATAAATGAGGCAAGATGATGCATTAAGAAACCCTGAGAGGCTGCTGTGAGCTGTCCACCTGTGGGGATCCTGTGCCTGGTACTCACCGTCCCCTGTGCTGTTCTGTCTCCGGTCCCCAAGCAAAGGAAGGAGAGTTGGGAAAAGTCCGTCCTTGTGTAGAAAATTATTAACTCAGCAATGCGTACGGGTGTTAGCATCATGGTCTCAGGAAAGCCTCTCTACGTACCTCCTTTGGTGGCCTGTGATTGCCTCTCCAGCCTTTTTTCCTGCTGCTGTGGGGCTATGCAGGGGTTTTGCAGAGCCCTGTCTCCCCTTGATGGCCTCTGAGCCCCTCACTGCCAGGCCATGAACGTGTTGTGGGTGAGCACTGGCCCAGGAAGCTGTGTTTATTTCCTGTCGCTCCAGGTGCCTGGAACACAGTCACTCATATCCTCTTTGCTCGGAAAGTGAAAGTCGCTCAGTCGCGTCCACGTCTGACTCTTTGCGACCCCATGGACTATACATTCCATGGAATTCTCCAGGCCAGAATACTGGAGTGGGTAGCCTTTCCCTTCTCCAGGGGATCTTCCCAACCTAGGGATCGAACCCAGGTCTCCTGAATTTCAGGCAGATTCTTTACCAGCTGAGCCACCAGGGAAGCCAAGTACCTTTGTTCAGAGGTGGCAGGTATTTCTCCACTTGGCAGACTGGCAAGAGAGGATGGGGTCCAAAGGCTGGTCACAGGCTCTGGCAGATTGTGTTATGAGGCCCAACTCTTTGCTTCCCTAAAGTAGCCTCTGACACCCCCACGCTTATTCCTACCTGACCTCATGGTGAATGGAGAGGTGGAGTGTTCTTCCCACCCTTTGACCTTGGTCTTGGCCTCAGGACTGAATCTGGTCCAGGGGATGGCAGCAAGCACAGGGCAAAGGTTTGAGATATGCCCATGTGCTTGGTCTTGCCCTCCATGCTTCTGCCACTGCCATGAAAAGAGCTTCCCCAGGTAGCCGCTTCCTCTTCTGCAAAATGAACCCATGTGGAGAGACCTGAACCCAACCCCCAGAAAGGAAAGGAATCCAGCTGCTGTGGCAGCTTCAAGCAGAACTGCCTCACTTAGCCTAGATCAGCTGATGTGCAAAGGATCTGCAGGTCTGTGAGAATGAGAATCAATGCTTACTATTGTATGCTACTGAGTCTGCACAGCGTTTTGGGGACAATAACTAACTGATACACAGGTCCGATATGCAGAAAGAAAGTCACACCTGGGTGCAAAGGTGTGAAGGGGAGAGGGGAGAGGCTGAACGAGGAGGGGTAAGGTGGCAATGTGGTACAGGTAGTTTCAATCCTGAGCACCAGAGAGGTCTACATAAACACTCAGGTTATATGCATCTGGTACCATGTGGGAGAGATTATTAAAAACTGGGACCAACTTGACAAATGAATCTTCCTAGTATCTCCTGTGCTGACCAAACTCTCTATGACCATAGATCTGTAGACCTCAGGGAGGCACGGGCCCTGAGAAAAATGCCTGAAAAGACTCGGGACAGAGACTCTGGCTCTTCAGAGGTGGAGAGCTGACTGGAAGCATGGATGCTTGCAGGACCCTCTGTTCTGACCTCCTGGTGGCTCCAGTGCCAGGAAATGATTTTATCCACTTGGCAGTAATAAAGGCTCCTCAGGAATAATTTGCCTTGAACTTTGCAATTTCTTCTGCTTGCCTTCTGGCTGTGGGCTCATTCAGCAGGGGCCTCACTTACTTGAGAGCAGACTGATGCCCGGGATCAAGGGCGCCACCACCCCTGTCCCCACCTGCCTCTAGGCAGGGAGTTCTGGGGTCCAGTTCATTCATAAATACTCATATCTAGCAAGGATGACAGCCCCAGAGCATGAGGCTTGGGGGGCTGAGGTCCCAAGCTGTCATCTCTTCTGGGTGTCTAGGTGACCTTGGACAAACCCTCTCCCTTCCTTATGTCTCTCTGGTCTCCTTTTCAGATCGGAGGACTCAGGCCTCCTCTACCTCAGAGAATCCGTCACAAAATACTACTAATACAAATAGTCTGGGAAGCTCTTTGCAAATAAAAAGTAGCAGATGTTGCGGAGGGCTGCAATTTGCTGCTATTAATAAGTATAAATGCCTAATAGGAAGCCAGTTTGCTCTGGGAACTCGGACAGCCAAGGAGCGAGCTTGATGCCGGAATCATCAACATATGCTGCTCCTCACTAGCAAACGGCAGTAGCTGGGCCAGAAGCGCTCCGCGCGATTTCTGCAGCCTTGAGAAATTACCCCACCCTCGCGCCTCCTGGTGTGGGCTGTGCCACAATGGCCTAGCTTCTCTTCAGCCAGATCCCTCACCAAGCAAGGAGCCATCCCTTTCCCTGTTGCACAGATGGAAAAGCCACAACCCAGAGAGGCTGAGCAGCTTGCCCAAGGTCACAGAGCAGGGCGGCGGCCAAGGTGGAAACTGAAAGGAAGCCAGGGCAGCCTGCATCTGGCCAGCACACACCCACTGTTTGCACACAGTTCAGGGGACTGAGAAACCACTAGTCTCTCCACTGAACCCAGGTTCCAGGGTTGAGAATTCCATAGCACTGGAGGCTGCTGACTGTAAACGAGGAAGGTTTGGCTGAATTCAGGGGCCGAGGGACCCCTTCACGGGGGCGAAGAGGTCTATCATTGATTAGGAACCCTAAAGAGAGGCTGACAGCAGGTCTCAGCAAACCCTCCTTTTCCAGGCAGGTCCCTCGGCTCCTTTTAAGCATGGTTGGAGAGGACAACAGAGTTTGGAATCGTTTCTCTCAGAGTCAAGTAGAAGCAGAGATTTGGGGGAAAGGCAAACCTGGATTTGAATCCTGGATCTGCCACTTCCTGTGTAACTTGGACAATTTACTTAACCTCTCTGAGTCTCCTTTCCCTTATCTAGGGATGAGAGGGAGCACCCTGAAGGGTTGTTTTGGGGATGCATTGCAATGACAGATACAAACAAGTTAGTGCAATGCCAAGAACAACTCTTCCAGCATCCTTCTCAGGTGAAACGCCCCCCTGAGGGGTGGTGCGAAGTCATCTTCAGCCCACCACGCTTGGCACTCAGCTCAGGCACAGCAAGTGAGATTCAATGAGTAAGAGAGTGAAGGCTTCCATGCATGAATGAATGAAGAAATAAACTTGGTTCCTGTCAAGCTCCTACATATCCCAAGGACCCCATGGAGATCAACGACTTGACAGTCTTGGCTACCCTCCCCCCGAATCTATAATTTCTGGATTATTGCCACCAGTTCGTCGCTTTGAGTAAAGGTCAAATTCTTGGTCCTCTCTGGGCTCTCATTCACAATGAGCTCAGGAGACCCTGCAAGGTGGGCCAATCTGGTGCATCTGATAGAGGAGATGGGCAGTCAGCACACCCACATCCTGCCCAGAAAGACCCCACACCCATGTGAGTAAGAAGGTACCCAGAATTGGAGGAGTGTTTCACAGGGTTAAGAGCAGAAGGGGGGGTGTTCTTGTTTTGTCTCTAAGTCATGTGTGACTCTTTGTGACCCCATCGACTGCAGCACGCCAAGATTCCCTGTCCTTCACTATCTCCCAGAACTTGCTCAAACTCAGGTCCATTGAGGCGGTAATGTCATCCAATAATGTCCTCCTCTATCGCCCCTTCTCCTTCTATCTCCAGTCTTTCCCAGCATCAGGGTATTTTCCAATGAGTTGGCTCTGAGCATCAGGTAGCCAAAGAATGGGGACAGCTAGAAACAATCTAGCTGCCAGTCCCCACATTTTTTCAGGTGAAGCTCAGCTGCTGCAGGGTTTGTCCAGGGCCACATGGTTACCAACATTACCCTTTGACACCCAACCCCTAGATACAGGCTCCTGCCCAAGATATCTGCTCATGACCTAGCCCTAGGGTCAGGGATGAAGGAGGAGGCTGAGCCCCGGACCCACACCCAGGGAGAGAGGAATGTGACCCTCTCTCCCCACCCCACCCCTGAGCCCAGCAGGTGGGAAGGAGCCTTTGTCCTGGGATCGAAGTGCTGCTCCGGGTCCAGCCATCTTTCATCGAGCTCCGCTGACAGAGCCCCATCCAAGCAGGGAATGGGGACCTGCTGGTGTGAGTTTCCCAAACTCAGCCTGCTCAAGGGGGCCCTTTGTTCCCGCAGGCAAGAAGGGGATGGAGGAGGGGCTGGCACGGTGACACCTTTATCCAGGCCTGGTTGCTGAGCCAAGCGAATTCTGAGGCATATGCCGAGACCCTCTGGCTCCCTGGCACAGCTCTTTGTGGGAAGTGGCAGGGCCGGCCTCCTCCACCCAGCACCCAGCCTTCACTCTAACTGCCTTCTGTTGAGGGCAGTGCTGGTAGCATCTCCAGCAAAGGTCTGACTGTTCAGGCCCAGGAGTGGCTGTGGGCAAATCACACACGGATGCGAATGAGTACACAGTGGCCCAAGCGTGTATGCCCAGACACGTGTGCCTGGTAACAGGGGTGGTGTTTGCACACATCTACGGGCAGAGGTTCTCTGGGCCACGGGAGCAGGTTTGCAAACTAGTACGGCTGTTCCTGCAGAACCCCTTTCTGGTGAGGTGGCTCCTTTGGACAGCAGACAAACATCTTCCTTCAAAACCAGGAATTCGACCCTGGGAAAAATTATGGTGTCCAGATGAAAGGAAACTGATACCCTTCATCAGGGAGCCTTTGAGGTCCCATCACCATAGTGTCCCTTCTCACACAGCCAGGCGCTACTGGCTTAGGAGGGAGACAGAGACCACAGATGCCCCAGAGAAACCTAAATCCCCTTTCTCCACTCTCACTGCCTGCCTCTGTGTAGCCAAGGAACTCTCACAGACCTCCGCGAGCTCCCCTTGTGGGGGCAGGAGTCCGTTTGCTGCTGGGGGAAGTGGGGGGGGGGTCCTCTGATGTCTGAGCCATCCTTGGATGTGCATCATCTTTGCCCACATGGGCAAATGTGACCTTTTCATTAAGAGATGCTGCCCTGAGGGCATTTTCCAGAGTTCTTCAAATACGAAAGGACAACAGCTAAAATGCCAGCATTTTCAAGGGGTTTTATGCTTTATACACTGTCAGCGGGGGGGTTTAGATTAGTAAAACCTTTTTGAGGAGTCATTTTGTAGTTATTACCAAAATCTAAAATGACCCAGCAAGTCTTCCTCTTAGAATCTTTCTTCCAGAAATACTAGCACCTGCATATAGGTGCAAGGCTTCTCTGGTGGCTCAGACGGTAAAGAACCCACCTGCAATGTGGGAGCCCTGGCTTCTATCCCGGGTTGGGAGGATCCCTTGGAGAAGGAAATGGTAACCCACTTCAGTACTCTTGCCTGGAGAATCCCCATGGATGGAGGGAGCCTGGTGGGCTGCAGTCCATGGGGTCACAAAGAGTCGGACAGGACTGAGCGACTAAACACACACGCAGTTGCAGGGCTGTGGACAATCACTGTGGCTTCATATGTGACAACAACTATTCGGAAAGGCCCTAAAATGTTCATCCTTAGGGGACTGGTAAAGTAAATCGTGCAATGTCCATACTCAGAGATAAGGTATGTTTGCGTCATTCACATGGAAAGATATTCACGACCCATCTTTGAGTTAAAAAAGCAAGTGACATAAACAACAAGGATTTACTGTATAGCACAGGAAACTATTCATTATTTTGTAATAAATGAGAACAGAAAAGAATCAATAAAGGAATATATGTATACACATATGTATATGTGAAGCACTTTGTTGTACACCTGAAACTAACACAGCATTGCAAATCAACTGCATGAGCATGCTAAATAGCTTCAGTCATGTCCAACTCTTGTGACCCATGGACTGTAGCCCGCCAGGCTCCTGTGTCCATGGGATTCTCCAGGCAAGAATACTGGAGTGGGTTGCCATTTCCTCCTCCAGGGGATCTTCCTGACCCAGGGATCTAATCCTTCTCTTTTATGTCTCCTGAATTGGCAGGTGAGTTTTTTACCACTAGTGCCATCTGAGAAGCCCCCAAATCAACTATACTTCAATTTATAAAAACAAGCTACAGGAAAAGTATATTAAGACTCAATATTTACTTTTAAGAGACAACTCTGTATTTCTAATACAGACATATTTTTGGGCAGAGAATTACATCTGGAGTGATAGTAAAACTGCTAACAGAGGTCAGCTCTGGAAAGTCTGCATTTTCCACAGACAGGGCATAACTAAAAAATTTTCAGCTTAGCAAATTATAATAATTTTTGAAAGATGTTTTAAACGTTAGTCTTTTAAACCCAACTAATTAGCTCCAATGGCAACCCACTCTCATATGCTAGTAAAGTAATGCTCAAAATTCTCCAAGCCAGGCTTCAGCAATACGTGAACCGTGAACTTCCTGATGTTCAAGCTGGTTTTAGAAAAGGCAGAAGAACCAGAGATCAAATTGCCAACATGCGCTGGATCATGGAAAAACCAAGAGAGTTCCAGAAAAACATCTATTTCTGCTTTATTGACTATGCCAAAGCCTTTGACTGTGTGTGTGGATCACAATAAATTGTGGAAAATTCTGAGAGAGATGGGAATACCAGACCACCTGACCTGCCTCTTGAGAAATCTGTATGCAGGTCAAGAAGCAACAGTTAGAACTAGACATGGAACAACAGACTGGTTCCAAATAGGAGGAGTACATCAAGGCTGTATATTGTCACCCTGCTTATTTAAGTTCTCTGCAGAGTACTTTGATGCTGGGAGGGATTGGGGGCAGGAGGAGAAGGGGACGACAGAGGATGAGATGGCTGGATGGCATCACTGACTCGATGGACGTGAATCTGAGTGAACTCCGGGAGTTGGTGATGGACAGGGAGGCCTGGCATGCTGAGATTCATGGGGTTGCAAAAAGTCGGACACGACTGAGCGACTGAACTGAACTGAACTGAACTAGCTCCAAATATGTTTTAGGGTCAAAGTCACTATTTTTTCTTTATACTTGTTGATTTCTCACATTTGGGAACTATGAAGAGGATTCAGAACTGATTGGTCTGTACCTTTTGGCTATCTCACAATAACCACCACCTAGACATCTATGTACCCTGAGTCATAGACGAGTCTTCTCCTTGGAACATTCGCTAGCTCATATTGAGTGCAGGGGGCATTTCTGAGAAGGTACCTGGTCACTGAGCAAGCTCATATGCTCACCCAGAAGACCCCCATATGAAAACTACTTCATCCCCACTCAACACAGAGAGGACGCCATTGCTCCATGGGTATACTGAGCAAGGGGCACCTCTGCCTGTGGTCCCCATGCGTTCAGACTCCATCACACACTTCCATTTGGGTCAGCTTAGCTTCCATGAAGAGGCATCCTGATGTGGTGGAGCATCTCAGGTTTAGGGGTCCTGAGACCTGGGCCCTAGCCTCTGACTAGCCTCTAACTTGCTGTGAGATTGTGGTCAAGGGTCCTTGCTTCTCAAGGGTCCTTGCTCCTCAGGGGTCCTTGCTTCTCAGGCTCTCAGTTTCCAGACATGTAGATCCCTATTGTCCTTTCAGGATGGAACATTCCATCGGAGTTAAAGGCTAGAAAAGCCTCCAGGAATTTCATTCCAGTATCTTTCCCCATTTTATTCCATCCTGACAACTTTGAATAATAGGCAGGTTCAGAGCTGCCTCTTCTCTAGTTCTTATGATCTTGAAACAGTTCAGTTCAGTCACTCAGTCGTGTCCGACTATTTGCGACCCCATGAATCGCAGCACGCCAGGCCTCCCTGTCCATCACCAACTCCCAGAGGTCACTCAGACTCACGTCCATTGAGTCAGTGATGCCATCCAGCCATCTCATCCTCTGTCATCCCCTTCTCCTCCTGCCCCCAATCCCTCCCAGCATCAGAGTCTTTTCCAATAGGTCAACTCTTCTCATGAGGTGGCCAAAGTACTGGAGTTTCAGCTTTAGCATCATTCCTTCCAAAGAAATCCCAGGGTTAATCTTCTTCAGAATGGATTGATTGGAGCTCCTTGCAGTCCAACGGATTCGCAAGAGTCTTCTCCAACACCACAGTTCAAAAGCATCAATTCTTTGGTGCTCAGCTTTCTTCACAGTCCAACTCTCACATCCATACATGACTACTGGAAAAACCATAGCCTTGACTAGACGGACCTTAGTTGGCAAAGTAATGTCTCTGCTTTTGAATATGCTATCTAGGTTGGTCATAACTTTTCTTCCAAGGAGTAAGTGTCTTTTAATTTCATGGCTGCAGTCACCATCTGCAGTCATTTTGGAGCCCCCAAAAATAAAGTCTGACACTGTTTCCACTGTTTCTCCATCTATTTCCCATGAAGTGATGGGACCAGATGCCATGATCTTCGTTTTCTGAATGTTGAGCTTTAAGCCAACTATTTCACTCTCCTCTTTCACTTTCATCGAGAGGCTTTTTAGTTCCTCTTCACTTTCTGCCATAAGGGTGGTGTCATCTGCATATCTGAGGTTATTGATATTTCTCCCAGCAATCTTGATTCCAGCTTGTGTTTCTTCCAGTCCAGCGTTTCTCATGATGTACTCTGCATAGAACTTAAATAAGCAGGGTGACAATATACAGCCTTAACGTACTCCTTCTCCTATTTGGAACCAGTCTGTTGTTCCATGTCCAGTTCTAACTGTTGCTTCCTGACCTGC
Source organism: Budorcas taxicolor (assembly GCF_023091745.1). Taxonomy (NCBI): domain Eukaryota; kingdom Metazoa; phylum Chordata; class Mammalia; order Artiodactyla; family Bovidae; genus Budorcas; species Budorcas taxicolor. The sequence continues at coordinate 97,773,957 of NC_068913.1, forward strand.
ATACAGATTTCTCAAGAGGCAGGTCAGGTGGTCTGGTATTCCCATCTCTCTCAGAATTTTCCACAATTTATTGTGATCCACACAGTCAACGGCTTTGATATAGTCAATAAAGCAGAAATAGATGTTTTTCTGGAACTCTCTTGGTTTTTCCATGATCCAGCGGATGTTGGCAATTTGATCTCTGGTTCCTCTGCCTTTTCTAAAACCAGCTTGAACATCAGGAAGTTCACGGTTCATGTATTGCTGAAGCCTGCGCTGAAACCGGCACACTAAATGTGGCTGACAGGAGCTACCCCACGTCCGAGGTCAGGGGCAGAAGCTGGGAGGACCCCATGCCCAAAGGGCAGCTGCCAAGAGGAGTTACCCCACGTCTGAGGTCAGGGGCAGCGGCAGAGGGTGCCAGGCTGCGACGGCGTAGGAATGGCCAAGAGGAGCTACCCTGCGCCCGAGGCCAGGGGTGGCGGCCAGGCGGAGTAACCCCACGTCCAAGGAGTGGTGGCTGCATGGGCGCAGGAGGGCCTAGAGGAGCTATCCCATGTTGAAGGTCAGGAAGGGCGGCTGTGAAGAGATACCCTTCATTCAAGATAAGGAGCAGTGGCTGCGCTTTGCTGGAACAGCGGTGAAGAGATACCCCACGCCCAAGATAAGAGAAATCCAAGTAAGATGGTAGGTGTTGCAAGAGGGCATCAGAGGGCAGACACACTGAAATCATACTCACAGGAAACTAGTCAATCTAATCACACTAGGACCACAGCCTTGTCTAACTCAACGAAACTAAGCCATGCCTGCGGGGCAACCCAAGACGGGCCAGTCATGGTGGAGAAGTCTGACAGAATGTGGTCCACTGGAGAAGGGAATGGCAAACCACTTCAGTATTCTTGCCTTGAGAACCCCATGAACAGTATGAAAAGGCAATATGATAGGATACTGAAAGAGGAACTCCCCAGGTCAGTAGGTACCCAACATGGTACTGGAGATCAGTGGAGAAATAACTTCAGAAAGAATGAAGGGATGGAGCCAAAGCAAAAACAATACCCAGCTGTGGATGTGACTGGTGATAGAAGCAAGATCTGATGCTATAAAGAGCAATATTGCATAGGAACCTGGAATGTCAGGTCCATGAATCAAGGCAAGTTGGAAGTGGTCAAACAAGAGATGGCAAGGGTGAACGTCGACATTCTAGGAATCAGCGAACTAAAATGGACTGGAATGGGTGAATTTAACTCAGATGACCATTATATCTACTACTGCGGGCAGGAATCCCTCAGAAGAAATGGAGTAGCCATCATGGACAACAAAAGAGTCTGAAATGCAGTACTTGGGTGCAATCTCAAAAATGACAGAATGATCTCTGTTTGTCTCCAAGGCAAACCATTCAATATCACGGCAGTCCAAGTCTATGCCCCAACCAGTAATGCTGAAGAAGCTGAAGTTGAATGGTTCTATGAAGACCTACAAGACCTTTTAGAACTAACACCCAAAAAAGATGTCCTTTTCATTATAGGGGACTAGAATGCAAAAGTAGGAAGTCAAGAAACACCTGGAGTAACAGGCAAATTTGGCCTTGGAATGTGGAATGAAGCAGGGCAAAGACTAATAGAGTTTTGCCAAGGACTGGTCATAGCAAACACCCTCTTCCAACAACACAAGAGAAGACTCTACACATGGACATCCCCAGATGGTCAACACCGAAATCAGATTGATTATATTCTTTGCAGCCAAAGATGGAGAAGCTCTATACAGTCAACAAAAATAAGACCAGGACCTGACTGTGGCTCAGATCATGAACTCCTTATTACCAAATTCAGACTGAAATTGAAGAAAGTAGGGAAAACCGCTAGACCATTCAGGTATGACCTAAATCAAATTCCTTAAGATTATACAGTGGAACTGAGAGATAGATTTAAGGGCCTAGATCTGATAGAGAGAGTGCCTGATGAACTATGGATGGAGGCTCGTGACATTGTACAGGAGACAGGGATCAAGACCATCCCCATGGAAAAGAAATGCAAAAAAGCAAAATGGCTGTCTGGGGAGGCCTTACAAATGGCTGTGAAAAGAAGAGAGGCGAAAAGCAAAGGAGAAAAGGAAAGATATAAGCATCTGAATGCCGAGTTCCAAAGAATAGCAAGAAAGAGATAAGAAAGCCTTCTTCAGCGATCAGTGCAAAGAAATAGAGGAAAACAACAGGATGGGAAAGACTACAGAACGCTTCAAGAAAATTAGAGACACCAAGGGAACATTTCATGCAAAGATGGGCTCGAAAAAGGACAGAAATGGTATGGACCTAACAGAAGCAGAAGATATTAAGAAGAGGTGGCAAGAATACACAGAAGAACTGTACAAAAAAGATCTTCATGACCCAGATATCACGATGGTGTGATCACTCACCTAGAGCCAGACATCCTGGAATGTGAAGTCAAGTGGGCCTTAGAAAGCATCACTATGAACAAAGCTAGTGGAGGTGATGGAATTCCAGTTGAGCTGTTTCAAATCCTGAAAGATGATGCTGTGAAAGTGCTGCAGTCAATATGCCAGCAAATTTGGAAAACTCAGCAGTGGCCACAGGACTGGAAAAGGTCAGTTTTCATTCCAATTCCAAAGAAAGGCAATACCAAAGAACGCTCAAACTTCCGCACAATTGCACTCATCTCACATGCTAGTAAAGTAATGCTCAGAATTCTCCACGCCAGGCTTGAAGCAGTTAGATGACATCAACCTGAAATATACGTTGCATTATTGTTGTTGTTTAGTTGCTAAGTCATGTCTGACTCTTTTGTGACCCCATGGATGGTGGCCCGCCAAGCTCCTCTGTCCATGAGATTTCTCAGACAAGAATACTGGAGTGGGTTGCCATTTCCTTCTCCATGGGATCTTCCCGACCCAGGGACTGAACCCACGTCACCTGCATTGGCAGGTGGATTCTTTACCACTGAGCCACCAGGGAAGCTACTTTGCCTTATTATCAGAAAGAAAACGACTGCAGCTTGTGATCATCAACTGGAAAAGCACCAGTGTTTATTATTGCCAGTTCTACCTATTATTAATATAGACAACTGTGGGGTGAGTAAGGGGCCTCAGTGCTCAGGAGTGGTGGCTGCGCCAAGTCCAGCCTGATAGGGTGGGAAAGCACAGGCTTTCGGACCCTGATTTTGGCTCGAATCCTGGCTCGGCCACCTGTCAGATGAGTGACCTGGGAACAGTTACTTTATGTCTCTGAGCCTCAATTTCCTCGTGCATAATGGAAATAATATGTTCTGCTGTTAGATGACAGTTAGATCCCAGCACGCAGTAAGCACTTAGCAACATCATCCTCACAAGCTTCACGTATTCGAGGCAGCAGAGCCGGGGAGGTAAGGCAGGGTCTCTCACTGGCATCTGCCAGGAGCTGACCCTGTTGGACTATAGCTGTGGGTCAGCTGGTTTCCATTAGGAGGTTCATTGTCCAGGGGTGGGTAGGGTTGGGGCGGGGTGGGTAGCTCATTCATTTCACATTGCATGCAGCTGGGGACTCTGATGTACATCAGACTAAGACTTGGAGTAGATCTCTGCTTCTGAAATGAGAAGCGTCTGGTCAGGGCTATATTTAGATGGGGACTCAGCGAGGTCAGATATAATTGCTGTCCCGGGATGGGGGTGGGAGGAGGAGGTGTCTGATTCTGGCCTGCGGGTGCCCATTCTCAGAGGACACATGGCTGGGGGATGGCCCGGAGCCTCAGCCACTCTGTTCCTGTCCACCCAGGGCTCTGTTACAGGAACCAGTGGCCCTCAACATCCAAATGCCACTGCCAACAACAGATGAGCTCGGTAGGTGGAGCACCTGTAGGAGGAGTCTAGGAGTGGAGAGCCCCTCGGGGCAGGGGGTTACCCGGGGAGCCAGTGGTGCAGCCGTTAGGACCCGGGCTTTGCACCTGAGGAATTGCCTCTCTGACCCTAGCTCTGCCACTCAATAGCTTGGCACTTCACATTTTCCAGTTTTGCAAAGGTTATGCCGATTAAATAATGCAATACATGTAGAGCACTCCACACAGGTCCTGGAGTGTCCATACCAAATAAGTGGCCGCTATCAGGACGGTGATGACAAGCACGGCTGGCCCACCTTTAGGATTTGCTTCTCCTACTGAAACAGACAACGTTCTCCTAAACGTAAAGTTTAGCTTTGAAGGTTTCCAGATGTGCCTTTGTAACAGTGGAACATTTCTGCCCTTGGTTACTTTATAAGCAGTGTGGGGAAGGAGATTGAACTGGAGAGATGTTGTGCTGGGACTTCAGGATCTGTCTTATTCTTGATGCCTCCAAGTTCACTGAGGGAGCCCTGTGGTTCTGGGGTTTGGTTCTACAGCCAGCTCAGAACTTTCCAGCCAGGCCCCTGACTCCTCCTTTCCTCTCTCTTGCTTTTCTGATAGCCTTTCCTCTGCCTTTGAAGAGCAGATGGCAGGAAGAGGAGGAAAAACATCCCAATGAATCAACTGTATTGTGCACAGCACCCAGGAAAAGTGAGATGAAGCTAGGCAGACCTTCTAACTCTTACAGGAAACGAGGTCAGGGTTCTCTGTGGCGTCCGTGCATTCAGTTTCTCCCCTGACCTCTGCACAAAGGTGGACTCAAAACTTGGCTGTGGGGCTGGGACAGGACACCGAGCTGGCTCTTGGCCAAGCAAAGTGGCCGTGCTGTGTGCTGGCATGTGGGTCTGGTGGTTGGCAGGGCACGTCTGGCAGGCCCGGGTTGGGCAGCGAAGCCCAGCGTGGTGGTGTTGGCACAGTGTCCAGCAGATGCTGCTGTGACAGGGACATGAGGATGAGGCCTCCAGATACGATTAGACACAGGGTGTTTGCTGAGTTTGCAAATGAACCCGCAAGACCGCAGGACTGACGCAGCAGCCAGGAAACTAAATGTGACCATTTAGGGCAGGTAGCGTGCCGTGAGCGAAATCCCCATTTACAAAAAGCTTTTCTCCTCCATTAAGCTTACTTGGGATGCTGCTGTGAATGTAGCCTGACCTGGATGGGAGTCTGGGGGGTGTGGGGAGCTGCTTTTGGTTCTAAGACTTCCTTGGCAAGCTCCCTATGGCACCATTTGCTGAGGGTGGACATCCTCCATAAAGCTTTCCCTCAACAAGAGAAGCAGGGTACGTGATACGTGCTTGGGAGGAAGGGCAGGCGGGGGGGTGGGGTCTAGGCCAAGTGGCTCAAACTGAGATGTACATTTCAATCACGCCTGGACCAAGCTCAGACCAGGAAAATCAGAATTTCCAGAAGCCGAGCGTCTGTGTTTTCTCAAAGCATTATATTCCTTCCCTTCTCCCTCACCAGTGACCCGGATGATGGGCTGGGTTTGGGACACTTGGCGTTGGCCACGGGAGAAGGGGAGCTGGGAACTAAGGATGACGTATTTCTGCCCTGGAGTCTGAGAGACGTGGAAGATCAAAGGCTCCCAGGGCACAGAGACAGGCAGACTGGGCATCACAGAACACTAGACCCTTGCACTTGGCTTTGCAATTTATAAAGCAATCTCATTGCATGATTGTGTGTGGCCCCTATTGCATCCTGGCGAGACAGCCAGGTCAGCAATGACAGTCTCTGCTTTACAGCTGAGGTTGGAGGAGGTTAAGTGACTTGTTCAAGGTCGCATAGCCAGGGAGTGGCAGAGCTGGGCTTTCAGAGTCCATGACCTCCAGGACTGGTCAACCTCCCTTCTCCACTGGAATTCCCTCTCTTGCAGGGGCCAAGTAGCTGTAGCTCCCTCATGAGGAGCAGCATCAACTGCCCGAGCCAGCTCCAAACATCATGGAAATGGATGAAGGCAGAATCGGGTTGGAAGGCCTCATTTAAATATCTCCAAGAATTGCTCTCTGGCCGCCTTGCTTCCGTGGCAAGATCTGTGTCAACAGACAAGACTCACATCTCCAAATAAGGCTTCTCTCATCTCAGTCTGGGCGGGATGCGAGACCATAGCTCAGTGTGCCACGGTGTCACCCTGGCAGAAGCGGGAGGGTATGGTGTGCCTGACGTCGGGAGACTTTACCAATTATGGAACTGTTTCACTGCCTCCGGGGACTGCAGACTTCAGAACTGGCTCATGTCCTGGGGCAGTTGCTCCCCAAAGGCTCAGTCGTAAATCCACGTCCTGTCTGAGGGCCCAGGGGTGTGGTCTGGGGAGCATGGAGCAGCCTCAACCCACAGACTGGCCGACACATCCAGACAAGCTGAACTCCACTCTGCTGGCAGCATGGCAGGACCGGGCGAGCAGCCTATTCTCACCTGGAGTCGCCCTCAGTTGCTCAGTTGTGGTCCTAGAGATCCGAAGGAACACTGGGCTGGTTTCCCTAGGCTGGGCTCTGAGCGATCTTCCCCAGCTGTGCTGGGGAATCAGTCTGATCCTGCAGGTTCTCTATAGATGGTGCGGTCTGGGAGGGTCCATCCTGGTCTTCTGTGCTGCTCAGCTGGTCCTGTCAACTCAGGTTCTTCAACACAGGGCAGGTGCAGCAAAAACCAGATATCCACAGGCATCCTTGCCAGCACATGCTTTAACAATCCACCTTTTTGCAGTTGAAGAGGAGGGCGTTGGAGGCAGAAAAGTTGATGAGAAAGCCCCCTTGCGGGGGTCCCCTGCAATCTCTGCAAGAGCCCTGGCCCCCATGTCCTGTTCACTTGGGCTCAGCAAAGCCTAGAGGGTCTCCCACCTTGGTGACTCTCTGTCCACGGCTCCTTCAAGGAGCAGAGGGAACATGAAAGCATTGCAAAGGAGAGCACCATGTTCAAAAAAGGAAGGCTGGGAGCAGAATGAAGATTGGCACCAGTAATGCCACAGGGGAAAACAATCAGCTACCCCCACCCCGGTTGGTTCCTCCCACCTTGACATCACCCCCACCCCCACCCCATGTGATTCTCTCTCTTTCTCCTTTTCAATGTCTCAGAAACTGCTAGGCAGAATCACTCACTCATCCTGCCATATAAATGAGCTCTCCCTGGAGGCGGCTGCTGAAGGCTTGGTCCCGGGAGCAGAGTAGGGGCAGGAGTGAGAGCCCTGTGTTCTCAAAGATGCCAGGAATGGGGGGACCCTGCCTGACCACAGCCTCCACCTTTGGAACCCACTTTTTCTCCCATGTGCTCCTCCCTGTCTCCTGTGACCAGTCCTCCAGAGACTCTCGCATGCATGACTACATGAGCTAAAGCTTTGACCTATTGGGATGCTTGGAACAACTACCCACCCCCACCCAGAACACAGCTCCAAGGAAATCCACAGGGAGGAGAGAAAGGTAACTATAAATGCAAGGCTCGGTGGCTGGAACCTAATACAAGGAGCCAGGAATCCCAGCACTGGGTGAGACCTTCAGGCCACCTAATCCTGTCTTCTGTTGGATGCAAGCACCCTGCACAGCTAGTTATTCAATATGTTTACCAGTTATATCCCATTCAAAGGATAAGTGATAAGAGTTGTTCACATCATTAAATGTAATCAGACGTGACTTATGAAAGAGTTTGACGCGGCATTAAACTATGCTTATCTCTACTGGGGCCCTAATTTGTTGCTCGTGTACCATGATAATCTACTCATAATTACAAAAACAAAGGACTGGGAGCATTCCTTATGGTTCTTGTTTCCTCAGCCTTTTAAAGAGGCCTCTCCTCTTTGTCACTAGCAGACAGATATCAAGACCCTCCTGAGTGCGGGGTGTGGGCTAGACACCTGTGGAATGAGGTGAGTTCTCCAAGGTCCTTCTGCCAATCTGGACTCCTTGAAGTCTTTGCACCTGAGTCTTGGGTCTTCTCCCTACAGTGGATGGTGGTCCAGAGGGAGATGAAAACCCAGACCTGTGCATGGATGTCTGTAGCAGCTTTATTCATAATTGCCAACACTTGGAAGCAACCAAGATGTCCTTTAGTAAGTGAATGGATAAATAAGCTGTGGTATATCCAGACAACAGAATATTATCCAGTGCTAAAAAGGAAGCGACTTATCAAGCCATGAAAAGGCACGGAAGAAGCTTAAGTATAATCTGTCAAGTGAAAGAAGCCAGCCTGAAAACCTACATACTGTGTGATTCCAACTGTATAGCTTCTGGAAAAGGCAAAACGACGGAGACACTAAAAAGATCAATAGCAGCCAAGAGCCAGTGGGGAGGGAAGGATGAATAGGTGGGTCCCTGGGGATTTTCAGGGCAGTGTAAGTATTCTGTAGGGTACTATCATGGTGGTCACATGTCATTCTACATTTGTCAAGACCCACAGAATGTACAAGAGTGAACCCTAATGTAAACTCTGGACTTTGAGTGATAATGATGTGTTAATGTAGGTTCATTGATCGTAACAAATGCACCACTCTGCTGGGGGATGTTGATCATCAGGAGGCTCTAGGCAGGGAGAGGAGAGCAGGGGGTGAATGGGGACTCTGTGTACTTTCTGCTTAATTTTATTGTGAACCTATAATGGCTCTAAAAATTAAAGTCTATTTAAAAAAAAAAACATACTATGCTAGGAAAGGAGGCAACATATTGTCCCTCTGTCATTTTAAAAAGAGTGTGTTCTATTCTCCCCTGCTCTTACAGGGCTGAATATGACATGCCCCAGGGGATACGGGGAGGGGGGCAGAAGGAGAAATGCTACTGCCAGAGCCATCCGTAAGTGCCACCGGCTGAGGGACAAAGAGCCAGGGAAGGGGTGATGTGGCTGCGATGCCCAGTGACGGGCCGGAACAGGAGACGCTTCCTAAGCGGAGCCTGGCAGTGGGCGTGGACTCACCTTCTCCCTCCCACGGGCTTTGCCGGAGAGGGTGGTGGAGAGCAGAGCACACAGGAGGCCAGCCAAGTCTTCCAGACGCGCTGCTAGGTGTGTTCCTGAGCACACACGCCCCACCCAGACACTAGCTTCCGCCACTCACAGTGTTGCACATTCCCTGCTGGTGAATTACACGGGCCGGACACGTGGCAGCCCAGTGTGTCTCCACCGTCTTCTGCAGAGCCCTCAGCTCTTTCAATAAACAGCCTCAGGGGGCTGAACTGTGAGATGTGGATCGAAAGGGCACAGGCCCAGAGGACCCAGGCAGCTGCTGGCTGGCAAGAGAAAGCTTGCCAGCTGACCCCTAGAGAAAACGGTCCCAGTCACTACCTCTGAAAACATCCTCTGGGTGGCAGTGGTCCCAGCCCGAGCACGAGGTATGGCCAGGTGTCCAGGAGTCAATGACAAATAATCTCGGTTATGCATCCTTGTGCCATGAACACCCACACCCCAGGATACCATGGCTCTGCGAGGGCGTGCACAAACACCCCCAGGGAAATGAATGTGTCTCAGGGATCAAGGAGACCCAGGTCGAATCCCAGTTCACTCTCACATCTGAGACTGGCCGAATATTTCAACCTCCCAGGCTGTAGTTTCCTCGACTATAAAAGGCGCGGTTCCTTCCTCTTCTAACAACCTAAGACATACGGGCAACTGAAAGTACATTTCCCTTCCCTTCCCTAGATTGCCCCTCTTTCCCCTCTTGAACTTGACCAAGTCCTTTCAAACCAGGCTAAAACCAAAAATCAATTTTAATTATAAAAATCTGTTTACTGTACCAATAAATCACCGTGGCCCCGGCTTGGTTGTGGGAGAAGGTTACACCTGGAGCAGGGCTAATAAGTCACTCTCTCCCTCCGCCTCGCTGCACTGGGCTGCCCCCCGCTCCTGCTCCCATATTCATCTCCGTCATTAGGCTGTGGATTATTAATGATGCCCTGGGCCGGTGGATGGGAGCCGAGATGCTCTAAAACACACGGTGTCGGTTGTAACTTGATTTCCAGCTAACCCCTTGACAGGAGACCCTGATGGGCTTTCTCCCCCTTCCTAGTGGTGGCGGGGGGAAATGCATAATGGCAGGGTGGTGGGGCTGTCCTTTGAGGTGGCTCCACTTCCAGGGGTCTGAATGAGGCAGTGGCATAGATAAACGGTGACAGCACAGCATTGTCTATATTTCAGCTTCCTGGGGCTATGAGTCTTTTAAATTAATTAACTGATTGATTATTATTGCTGTGAGGATTATCATTTATGTGCTTTAAGGACAGAAGGACCATCTGCTTCAGATGGCCATTTGGGGGCAAGGGGGAGCCCCTATCCTATGTGAGCTCTATGACATACCTGAAGAAGAAGGTAAAAGTTACTGGGTATAAAGGGGGGATCAAAACATCCAGGGGCTACTGAACCCTAAAGATTGCTTGTCATCTGTGACCCCTGGCTAAGGTCAAGGGTTCAAGTCCACCCTCTCTGTGTGACACTGCAACCCTAGGCTTAGACGGAGTAGGGGGGGGCAGTCAACAAGCAACAACAGGTGACTTTTGGAACCACATCCTTCAGCCCTGGGAACAGAGTCTCACTTCCTTCTTGGAGAGCGGCTCATTGTCAGCCCTCAGTCAAGCCTGGGTCCCCAAGACTTCTGTTCACACAGCCTGAACAAGGGCATTGGTGAAAATGGCATGTCCAGACAGGAGGGGGAATCTTCTGGAGTTGGCCAAACTTCTCCCCCGGGATATCTGGGCTTTTGTGTCCTCTTTGCTAATCACCTAGACAGCAGAGATGGCAGACTGGTGTCCTGAGAGGAAGAGCACTCGTGTGGTTGACCCACCATCAGTGGGGCAGAGACATGAATGGTTTTTATGATGGGACCGCAGGACTGACCAGGGCAAATTTGTCCTGGTCACTTAAATTCACTGCCATCCTGGCACAGGTTTACCAGGAAGTGGGCACCTCCAGCATTTTCCACTGGCCAGGCTGGCAGTCACCCTATCCATCACAGTGAGCAGGCTGGGGCCAGATCTGTGACCTCAGGCAAGTTGCTTAGTATCTTTGAGTCTGAGTTCCTTCCTTGTAAAATAGGGATTCTGGTCCTTGCCTTGGTTGTTGTGACAGTATTTCACACAGTAGGTCTGGTTTGGAATATTTCACTGCTCCTCAGCATCTCTTCCTGAAGATGGAAAGGGGATAACACTCAAGACCTACCAAATTGGCTATTTGCCTGCATTGATTTTGTGGGAGGGAAAATTAAAAGGGACACCCCAAATGAGAATTTAGAATTGTTTATAGAGTCATTGCAGAGGCGTCGAATTTAACATTTAAAATTGGATTGGAGACTAACTGAGGCACATATCAGCTGTGTGACTTTCGAGAAGTTATTTAACCTTTCTCATCTGTTACGTAAGATAATGCTGACAACTTCACAGCATTGCCGGGCAGGTTCAATGAGGTATTGTGTGGAAAGGCACTAGGGAGATGGCAAGTACTAAACAGAGCCGTGATATCATTTCATTTGCTCCCACTGCCCCATTAGCAAAAAATAATTTAGAGTTCGCCTGTGCCAAGCTTTCTAGGGAGCATAAATGATAGTAACTATTAACTTCTTGATTCAATTCTTTCACTACCTTCCATTAAGGCACAAGAAGAGAAATCATTTTTCTTTTTCCATCTACTCATCATCATTTCAGACATCCTGCTACACTAAGATGCAAGACTGAGGAGACGAGAACATTATAAAAGAGAGAGCTGAAAAGAAAGAAGAAGAAAAAGCAACTAAGCTCAGACATAGATTCCGCAAGCTGAGGAAATGGCTTAATTAAATTGAAAACCCTGGTGCTTGTGGTAATTGTTATTAAGGAATCTATATCCCATCAGAACCTTCTTCCCTGGAGTTCGCTCCCTATATCTTTCAACTGGGCATTCAAATTGCTTCCATCATTGGGCAGATGCAGCCACAGAGCCCAGAGATCATTGTGGGGTGACTGTCTAGTGTGGGGCTTGGGTAATAGCTGTGAACAACTTGGGCCAAACCTGACCTTGTCCTTGAATTTCCCTGACTTGGACCTCACTCATTCCTTCTGCGAAAGGGCAACATATGCTGTCGCTTAGGGCTGGTTATCAGGGATCTGTAAAGCAGACAACGCTTGCCTTTGGAGCCCTTCTGCTGCTCTACTGTCTGTAAGAGGGTTGGATTTCTAACCCCTCTCAATGCTCTGGCTCTGCTGGAATCTTGATGTCCCTAAGCCACTGCCACTTGCTTTATGGGCACCGCTGGGCTGCAGCCATGCAATTAAAAGATGCTTGCTCCTTGAAAGGAAAGCTATGACAAACCTAGACAGTGTATTAAAAAGCAGAGACATTACTTTGCTGATATAGTCAAAGCTGTATAGCTTTCCCATATAGTCAAAGCTATGGTTTTTCCAGTAGTCATGGACAGATGTGAAGGCTGGACCATAAAGAAGGCTGAACACCGAAAAACTGACCACTTTTGAATTGCAGTGCAAGAGAAGACTCTTGAGAGTCTGTGGGGTGCAAGATCGAACCAGTCAATTCTAAAGGAAATCAACTGTAAATATTAATTGGAAGGACTGATGCTAAAGATGAAGCTCCAATACTTTGATGCAAAATATTGGATGCAAAGAGCCAACTCACTAGAAAAGACCCCGATGCTGGGAAAGATTGAAGGCAAAAGGAGAAGGGGGTGGCAGAGGATGAGATGGTTAGAAACCATCACTGACTCAATGGACATGAATTTGAGCAAACTCTGGGAGATAGTGGAGGACAGAGGAACCTGGCATGTTGCAGTCCATGAAATTACAAACGGTCAGGCACAAATTAATGACTTAACAACAAGGGCTATAAGAAATACCTGGGCTGTCTTTTCCTTTTGATGCCACTAGAGCAGCTAGATCCCAGAAGTAAATACAACAGAAACTTTTTAACCATGCTTAAAATAACGGCAAATATATAATAAGCAACGAGTGAGAGCAACAGGGGACAGTTTGATAAAGTGTTGAAATAGCCCTGGAGAAACTTGGGTTTGGGTCTCAGCTACACCATTTCCTAGGTTCATGACTTTGGGAAGCCTTAGGTGTTGATTCTGAATCATGTTTAGGGGTCAGCTGGCTTAAAGCTCAACATTCAGAAAACAAAGATCATGGCATCTGGTCCCATCACTTCATGGCAAATAGATGGGGAAACAGTGGAAACAGTGTCAGACTTTATTTTTGGGGGCTCCAAAATGACTGCAGATGGTGATTGCAGCCATGAAATTAAAAGACGCTTACTCCTTCGAAGAAAAGTTATGACCAACCTAGATAGCCTATTCAAAAGCAGAGACATTACTTTGCCAACAAAGGTCCATCTAGTCAAGGCTATGGTTTTTCCAGTGGTCACGTATGGATGTGAGAGTTGGACTGTGAAGAAAGCTGAGTGCTGAAGAATTGATGCTTTTGAACTGTGGTGTTGGAGAAGACTCTTGAGAGTCCCCTGGACTACAAGGAGATCCAACCAGTCCATTCTGAAGGAGATCAGTCCTGGGTGTTCTTTGGAAGGACTGATGCTAAAGCTGAAACTCCAGTACTTTGGCCACCTCATGAGAAGAGTTGACTCATTGGAAAAGACTCTGATGCTGGGAGGGATTGGGGGCAGGAGGAGAAGGGGACGACCGAGGATGAGATGGCTGGATGGCATCACGGACTCGATGGATGTGAGTCTGAGTGAACTCTGGGAGATGGTGATGGACAGGGAGGCCTGGCGTGCTGCGATTCATGGGGTCGCAAAGAGGCGGACACGACCGAGCGACTGAACTGAGCTGAACTGAACTGAGTCTCGCCTAACTCAGGCATGCTGCTTCTTCTGCTACATCGCTTCGATCATATGTCCAGCTCTTTGTGACCCCGTAGACTGTAGCCCACCAGGCTCCTCTGTCGATAGGATTCTCCAGACAAGAATACTGGAGTGGGTTGCCATGCCCTCCTCCAAGAGATCTTCCTGGCCCAGGGATCAAACCCACGTCTCTTACATCTCCTGCATTGGCAGGCAGGTTCTTTACCACTAGCGCCGCCTGGGATGCCCAACACAGGCATATATACATAGGGAGAGCATTTGAATCAAAACAGATGGAGTGATTTCACATACTTAGAGTGATATTTTGCGAATCAGTTACTGAGCATTTGCCGGGTCTCTATCCCAGGTTAAGTACTGGGCTACAACTGGTCACGTTGGGCAAGAAAGCATCTTTGAAGTCAAAGGAAAGCTTTGGGAACTATGATTCATTCTTGGATGGTCAACTGTCAGCATGAATTGAACAGTGAAGAATTGGGTGGTCATATACAGGGTACTCTGTAGAAAGGACAGGGCAGCAGGCAAAGAGCAAGAAGCCAGGATTGGGGTCATTCTCTGTTTGAGGCAAAGCAGAGAGCCAGGAGAGGGCAGGCAGTTGAGATCCACATGGTCCTCTCTAGGTAAGCATGGATCTCTGACTCTCGGTGTGAACATCCTGTGTACCTGCAGCAAGACAGACCTGTGAATGGGACAGCCCTTGAAGAAGAGGACACAGCCTTAAGTGCTGTGCACCGGGACCCTGCCAGGCCACCACATGGGCATGAATGTCCTGAGCAACCGTCAAAAGGACCCCACCCTGGACAGGCACCCAGAGAGCTTGGAGAACCCATAGAACAACACATGGTTACTCCCTTAACAGTGAAGACATGGAGACACACAGAGGTCCTATAGCATGGAAAGGGATGAAGTGAGAATAAGAAAAAAAATCATTAGAAAGAGAGGAAAGATGAATGGTTCAAAGTGAAAGTGAAAGTCGCTCAGTCGTGTTCAACTTTTTGCAACCCCATGGACTGTCTGTGGTATTTTCTAGGCCAGAACACTGGAGTGGGTAGCCTTTCCCTTCCCCAGGGGATCTTTCCAACCCAGGAATCGAACCCAGGTCTCCTGCATTGCAGGCGGATTCTTTACCAACTGAGCCACATGGGAAGCCCAAGAATACTGGAGTGGGTAGCCTATTCCTTCTCCAGCGGATCTTCCTGACACCAGGAATCAAACAGGGGTCTCTTGCATTACAGGTGGATTCTTTACCAACTGAGCTACCAGGGAAGCCCTGAATGGTTCAAAATCAAGAACAACTTGAATCAATATCAACATGGGGCTCAGCAGACCTCAAATGCCAAGGTGAAGCCCTGCTTCCCAAAATTCACTGGGGTGGAACCCAAACTTAACCCAACTCGAGGGAGAGTGTGCTCCCTACATGCTTGTGTGGGGGGGGGTTTGTGTCTGTGTGTGTGCACACAGGGGTGCAAATGGTGGGGAGGTTAGACTTTTAAATTCCATCACAGCCGATTATCACAACTCTGTCCATTTCTCCAGCCTGCCAGATGGAGTCCAAAACTGTGTGCATTTGATATCTTCAACCTTTAAAAACACTACTGTGGAGTTGAAAGTTTCTGGTGCCTTTTGATTAAACATTGTGTTAGGTAATGACTGTTTTACTTATTTTTTTACCCCTTTAAATTACTGATTGTTGTCTGACATTAGGTTACCACTTGCTCTTATTAAATTAGTAAGCCTACAAAACTCTTAATGAATTGCAACTCATCAAATGTTTGGAAATGAATAGCAGTCTTGAGATTCTTTTCTTTCTAATGTGTCTCTGCGTGAAACTTTTGAAAACCCATACTTGGGTTCAGGCAGCTGCATAGAATGAATCAGGTTTTGATTCTTAGCCCACCTGGAGCAGCAAGGAGTCAGCTGCCCACAGAGGCTCAAGAATTGGAGTGCTTGGGTTGGTCCTCCAAAGGACAACGTGCTGTCTTGCATCAGCATCAGCTTTCTGGCTGCAACAAGTGATTCCTACTTGCCTTCCGAGGGTGCCTTGGGAACTTCAGTGCATTTGAAGACATTACTTGGACGCAGTCTGTGGTCATTGGAGTGAATTCCCCTTTTAGGGCAACTGGTTGGCAAAGGGATTAAACTTGCATTTGGGCTATGCTGCATGTAAGTCACTCAGTCATGTCCGGCTCCATGGACTGTAGCCTGCCAGACTCCTCTGTCCATGGAATTTTCCAGGGAAGAATACTGGAGGGGGTTGTTATGCCCCTCACCAGGGGACCTTCCCGACCCAGGCATTGAACCTGTGTCTGTTATGTCTCCCGCATTGGTGGGCAGGTTCTTTACCACTAGTGCCACCTGGGAAGCCCGCTGCCGGTTAGCCAATTGTGAGCTGAAGGGAGGGGGATGCTAGAAACCAGTGTCCCATCTTCTCTGGATACTTTTTTTCCTCTCCCAATGCCATCCTCACCTTGAAGCAGACATTTACAGAGATTCCTGTTGAGGTCCTCAGCTCTGTAAAGAGTGAGGGTTCCTGAAACTATCACAGGGCGGAGGGTCCAGTGAACAGCATAACCCCCACTTACCTTAGGGAGCATTCAGGGGTAAGCTCTATACTGACTCTTGCCCTACAAGTCAGAAAAAGCAATCAGGTGACTGGGCAGCGCTGCTCAAAAGTCAGTGATTGGTTTACCTTGGAAAGTGGGTTGCTACATGAGTTCCCTGTGTGCCTTTAGCAGGAAGCTGAGGAAGGTGAAGGAAGACATAATGAGCATAGCCCAAGGGGATCACTTTCCTTTTGGGTCACCAACTACTTCCTAGCCAGCTTTGGACCACACAGTCTCAAAGGCAGGTATCCCTGGACAGGTGTGCATGGGGCAAGAGGTATGTCTGGCTCATTGAGGCTTTGCCCTAAGAACAGCTTTGCTCCTGACACACTGTGTGTCCCAGCTGCTCACAACCCCGGACATTTATCTCAAAATGTCCCTGGTGGAGGCTTTGCAGGTTGGTCTACTTGCTATTAGGATGACTTGGTATAGTTAGAAATCACCTGGCAGCCTAGGGAACATGGCAAGACACTTCGTGCTGTTCCATGAGTGGGTCTGCTTCATATTTAGAGCTCTGCCACTGGCTTGTTACAGGATATAGGGATCTTAGATCTATGAGCCACAAGGTAAGAAAAATAGCTCCTTCTATGTACTTGGAAGGGCTTCCCCGGTGGCTCAGCAGTAAAGAATCTGCCTGCAATACAGGAGCGAAGGAGATATGGGTTTGATCCCTGAGTTGGGAAGACCCCCTGAAGGAAGACACGGCAAGCCACTCCAGTAGTTTTGCCTGGAGAATCCCATGGACAGAGGAGCCTGGTGGGCTATAGCCCATAGGTTAGCGAAGAGTCAGACATGACTGATGTGACTTAGCATACATACTCGGAAAGCACACATTATAGAACAAATAACACCCCTATTCAATAACACCTGCTGCAAATCTTCACTGAATTGGACAAAGGAAAGAGCCCTCTGGGTTTCTGCCCATGTCTGAGAGATGAATTTTTATCTCTTGCCTACTTCTTAGTAGCATGACCCTGGCCATCAAGAGTTAATGCCATCTGACTCTAAAGTGTGGACTGCCATCCAGCACAGGGAGTTGGGAAAATGGAGAATCCTGCCAGGACCAGTATTGATTAGCTTGCATGATTAGTTGGTTAATTGAATATCACTTCTTTCTAATATAATTAAAACAAGATAAATACTGGGGCTTCATCCCGTAAGCAAGTGCCATTAGTGATCATGGTACACACCCTGATTAAAAATGCAATTGACTGGGAGGATAATTTATGAACTTGCCAGCCTCTAGTGCCACTCCATGGGCACTCAAGCAATCAGGTGACTGGGCAGCGCTGCTCAAAAGTCAGTGATTGGTTTACCTTGGAAAGTGGGTTGCTACATGAGTTCCCTGTGTGCCTTTAGCAGGAACCTGAGGAAGGTGAAGGAAGACATAATGAGCATAGCCCAAGGGGATCACTTTCCTTTTGGGTCACCAACTACTTCCTAGCCAGCTTGTAGGGCCTTGAGATACTACGTGGCTGGCATGAAACCTCCTAACCTGTCAAGATTGCCCTGGCTTCTTGGCTATATATACATATATGTGAAAAACACAGGGAAATATATGGGATGGTCTCTCCTTGCAGGTAGCACTCCTCTGTGCTTGCCATGAGCACATTGTAAAGTGTCAGAGGGGGAGCTCTCTACAGCATGGTGGGATTGTGTGTGCATGCTAAGTTGCTTCAGTCGTGTCTGACTCTTTGCAACCCTGTGGACTGTGGCCCACCAGGCTCATCTGTCTGTGGGATTTTCCAGGCAAGAATATTGGAGCGGGTTGCCGTGTCCTCCTCCAGGGGATCTTCCCAACCCGGGGATCAAACCCAGGTCTTCTATGTCTTCTGCATTGGCAGGCGGGTTCTCTACCACTAGTGCCACCTGGCCATTTTCCCCTTTGCCCTCAATCCCAAAGACAGTACACTCCCAGCCCACTCTCTGTAATTCTTTGTTTTATCCTCATCAGGTGCATGATGACTTTTTTTTTTTGGCTGTGCTGCGTGTGGGAATCTTAGTTCCCCACCCAGAAATTGAACCCTCACCCCCTGCAGTGGAAGCACGCTGTCTAAACCTCAGGTCTGCCAGGGAAGTCCCCATGGGGACTTTTAAAATATCTGTGGATCACTGACTTGATTAGGAAATATTTATGAAAAATTACTTGAAGTCAAGCAAGTGTGGCTAGTGGGAGGCACACAGGACTCTTTTACTTGGGGGTTGAGGGGACCAATCCACAGGCTGCTAAGAGAAGTAGCTAAGCACCCTGTGCTTTTGCCTCATTCGCACACAGAGCAGGTGCTTGTGGAGCAGTCCTCTCTTTTGGGGCATCTCAAGCAGTGGGTTCCTGCAGGAGGAGGTGAGCTGCCAGACTCAGTGGAGTGCAGGTCGCAGCCTTCTTCCCTTGGATGTTACCTGCTGCTTCCTCAGTCAACTGAGGCACATGTGTGTGTCAACCGCCGGCCTGACTGGTGCATATGCGGCAGAGAAGTGTCGTGTCACCTTTCCGGAGTCACTCCCAGTGATGTCTCGGCTGTCCCTGCTTACAGCAGAGGGGGAAAGCCTTCGTTGAGAGCTGGCGGGGGTCTCGGTGAGATGCGATTGGCAAGTCCCTCAGCTGGTAAAGAATCCGCCTGCAGTGTGGGAGACCTAGGTTTGATCCCTGGGTTGGGAAGATCCCCTGGAGAAGGGAATGGCTACCCACTCCAGTATTCTGGTCTGGAGAATTCCATGGACTGTATAGTCCAGGGGGTCTCAAAGAGTTGGACACGACTGAGCGACTTTCACTTTCACTTTGGTAGTACCTCTAAGGAAAGTGCTATATAAATACAAGGTGTTCTTATTCTATTAGCTTCTGTTCTTAATTTTTGGAATGTGTCCAGTTGTGTCAAGTGAGGAGCAAACATTACAGATGGGCAGGAGTTGAAGAATTCTGATGCTGATACCCAGAGCAGAATGGAACATCACATTGACTTTGCCTCGGAGCTGGGGAGGGTTCTGATGAGGGGTTAGGTGTTCCTGAAAAAGCCAATAAGAAGGGGCAGATGCAGCTCTAGTGTAGAAATAACAAAAAGCTACCTGGTGATTGTTGTTCTGACACTTTTTTTTTCTGCCCCCCCAAAAAAAGCCTTTTTTGGGGGGCTGGAGGGGAGCAACTTTCACCCTTCTAAAAACATGTCCCTTTAGTGGCTTTATTTATTTATTTTTCTGAGAGAGTGATTTCATCTTGTTGCCCTTTTCTTTTCACTGAGATGCTGCCAGGTTTGGATGAACAGGGGACACACTGCTGGGATGTCTGATATTTCCATCACTAGAGAGAAGAGGAAAGAATGAAGCAAACAGGGAGGGCTACAGAAGCGAGCAGGAGCTGCCCTTAGTATGTGATGCAAAGTCAGGACTGAGCCCCCACCTCTAATGGGAATCACAAAGAAACGTGCTTGAGGGGTTGACAGGAATAATCTAGAACACCAGCATGCTCAGAAATCCATTCTGTTCACCCTTAGGCTTTCTAAAAGCTGAACTCATCTTCCTAAATGTTTATTTGGAGAGAGAAAATACTACATGTAAAGAGATATGTATATACAGAGAAACGAGGACATATTTCTACCTACAGTTTTGTTATTACTTTGCCATAAAATAAATGTTCATTAATTTCCATACCACATATGGAGGGAACTGCCCCATGTGAATATCTGTCATCAGTAATTGCTGTGCCTGTGACTCCTTAAGTTATATGTGCTACAGGGATGGTTTCCAAATAAGAGCCTGGAGAGAGGGACAGATTCACAGATGATAGCAGAAACGTCTGGAAATTACAGACCGATTGAGTTCAGCAAGAAACAAGTTATTCAATATATCCCCTGGGGGCTAGGACCAGACTTTTCCCCATGGTTCCAAAATTACTTGGCAGTTTCATTAAGGTGAAAGGTAGCACAGCCTCACAAGTGAACGTTGTCACTTAAAATGCAGATGGACTTGTCAACCAAACACTTAGAGAGGATGGCATTTTGATGGTCTGTCCCTTTCTGCTCGTAAGTTGCTCAGATTTGTGGCATAGATGAATGGGAGTAATGAGGATTTTAACTGAAGTGTTTGACCATATACGTATGTCTCTATCTATTTAAAAATTCAGGAAATCAGTACGGCTAAGAAATCTGAAGTCCAGGCAGAATTATTTACAATGTGAGGGAGCTGTCCTCAAGTTCTGGTGCTGAAATATAGAGTCACTAGTTTCATCATTTGATGTGCCTGCACAATATGAAGGAATGTCTTTTTCTGGCTGTGAGTAGAGTTGCTGCACAACCATCCAGGACCAATGTAAAGCTAAGAGAATACTTATCCCATAGCTAGAGGATAAAGTTTTAGGGAACATTATAGGGAAATATTCTTTGGACCTTTTTAGTCCATTAGGAGTAAGTAGTGTCATTCACGGAGAAGGCAATAGCAACCCACTCCAGTACTCTTGCCTGGAAAATCCCATGGACGGAGGAGCCTGAAGGGCTGCAGTTCATGGGGTCGCCGAGGGTTGGACACAGCTGAGTGACTTCACTTTCACGAGTTGGAGAAGGAAATGGCAACCCACTCCAGTGTTCTTGCCTGGAGAATCCCAGGGATGGGGAAGCCTGGTGGGCTGCCGTCTATGGGATCGCACAGAGTCAGACACGACTGAAGTGACTTAGCAGTAGCAGTGTCATTCACATCTGGCTCTTCTTTCCTTTTCAGGCACCCCAACACTGAGTTTTCCAGACTCCATGCAGTCATATGGGCCCCTGCAGTTATGTGAGCCCTGAATAATCCTGGCCTATGGGGTATGAGTAGAAGCGATATGTATAACAGCTAAGCTAGAGCATTTAAGGTTCATAACCTTCCAGCTCTTCTCTTTTCTCTGCAGCAGCAGTGATATAGACCATGTCTGATATAGAAGAATCAAGATGGAATCAGCCTCTATCCCCAAGTTCCCATTTGGAAAGTTTCTTGTCTGGAGAACTGCTGGGCCCATAGTAAACTCTGAATAAATAAGAAATAAAATGTCATATATTAAATCTCTGAAATTTTGAGGCTTATCCTATTCTACCCCTAATGATAAACTTGGCTAATCATGTTGATGTCTTAAAGCCAAGACTATCACAATAAACTATATGCTGCTACCAAAGACATCAAATAAATACACAAGGAGGAAAGGAAGTTTGATCACTTGGGGAAAAAATGAAATATATTTGACAATGTCCCCACAGTGATGACTTGTATGTTGGTTTGTTTGGGAAAACTATGGAAAAGTGATCCCAGAAGGTTGAAGTTTCTATTTGGCATTGAAGTATATTTTTGAAATTCCTTTTAAAATGGTGAAAGAATCTATATTGGATTTATGATGATCAGAATTCTACAATGTATGAAGAAGCCAAGGTAAGGTCAACCACTGACATCAAATGATGGATGTAACCATCAAGCAGAGGTCAAAGAGGATAAGAACTGAACAGAGACCATGGGATTTGGTTAAGAGGCAGTCACAGGCTACCTTTTTAAGAGAGTAGTCTCATCAAAAAAGCCAGGTTGCAAGGGTTGAGGAAAGAGTTGGCAGTGGAAAACATGAAAGTAGAAAGTCTAAACCACAGACTCAGAGTATTTGGTGGCAAAGGAAAGAAACAGGGCTGTAGTTTAAAAGAGAACGCAGACCTTGAGTTTGACTGAAGATGGAGGTGCAGGAACAAGATGACAGGAAGAAAAAGAAGATTAAAAACTGTGGACAGAAAATTCCTTGTATGTTTGAAGAGGGTAATATTCAGAGAACAGGGGGAAGACATTTGTTACAAAGAGAGGGAAAACGTTAGGGTTGGAAAGCACTTCCCTACTGAATTTCTTCTTTCTTATCTGAGTTCATGACATCATCATACAACCAGGTTCTGAGAATAGTTTGCTGAGAGTTGTGTGAGTACTTCAGTTATGTCTGAATCTTTGTGACCCGATGAATTGTAGCCCACCAGGCTCCTCTGTCCATGGAATTCTCCAGGCAAGAATACTGGAGTGGGTAGCCATTCCCTTCTCTAGATCTTTCCAACCTAGAGATCGAACCTGGGTCTCCTGCATTGCAGGCAGATTCTTTACCATCTGAACTACCAGGGAAGCCCAGTGGGCCAAACACCCCAAGAATCATCTTGAAATCCTTTATCTCTTTCAATCTCCCCATATGCTGTTATCACTAAGGCTGTTTACCCTTCTAAACATCCCTTAAACCTATACCTTTGTATAGCCTTAAACCCACCCCATAATTCTGATGGAACTATCATAATCACAGCTCTACCCATTACCAGCTGGGTGACCTCAGGTAAACTACAAACCTCTTAGTTTCTCATCTATAAAAGAAAAATAAAAAATAACTACTTTGTAGTACTGCTGTGAAGACTAAATTAAATAAGTACCTGGCACAGTAATAGCAAACATATTCTTACTTGGTCTCACTAACTTTTGGTTTCCAATTTTTTAATTCATTCACCATGTTGCCATTGGAGAAGGGAGCAGCTACCCTCTCCAGTATTCTGGCCTGGAGAATTCCATTGACTGTATGTGGGGTCGCAAAGAGTCAGACACAACTGAGCAACTTTCACTTCATATGTTGCCATCAGAATAATCTATTTGACTTTCAAGTATGTCACTGTCTTACCCTAGCTTAAATTACTCCAGTGAATCACTATTTCTTATGGGGGTAAAATCTAAATTTTTATTTTATTTTTATTTTTTTAGTATGTAGAGGGCTCTGTAATTCTAGATTGTACCTAACTACGGATATCCCAAATGATCAGAGGCAGGCTCCAGATTTTCAACAAGGGACGGGGCTTTAGCAGGAAATGGATTCCAGGAGTCTCACCTGCAGAACCTCAAGCTACAAAAATGTCTATCTTCTTCCACATCCCCTGCAGGAGTTGTGACAGGCACTGACTTCCTGAACACTTGAGGAAGTATCTAATTAGGTCTACCAAGCCAGGCTGTATAAAATCAGGTAGAGGAGACTAAAATAAACCCAGGAAATGGCTAGCATTAGAAAACAGAGTTTCCCTTCTATTTTCTGAATTTGTGGTTTCTATCTGTGGTTAAAATATTTTAATTGGTGAGTGATCATTTTTATGGAATCCAAAAGGCTGCCAAGGCATGCCCTCCATTGATAGATAAATGTTCTGTAGTAGCATACTACTTATAAAGGCATCAGGGCCTCTAGCAGATCCCACTGAAAAGATTCCCATTGGCTACGCCAGGGTCACTCTGAAGCTGCCTCAGGTGGAAAGGGCCACGAGGGAGTGGACCTGGTCATGCTGATTATCTAGCTTTGTCTCCACCTAAAACAGAGAGTATCTACAGAGGCAACATAAGAAAGGGGCTAAGAGTATAGACTCATGAACCGTGTTATCTTCGGGAGGTTGTTTAACCTCTCTGTGCCTTAGTTTGCTATTCTGTGAGATGTGTCCAAATCTTGCCACAGACTGGGAGAAGATATTTACAGATCATATACCTGACAGAGTTTGCTTTCAAAATACATCAGTTCAGTTCAGTCGCTCAGTCGTGTCCAACTCTTTGTGATCCCATGAATCGCAGCATGCCAGGCCTTCCTGTCTATCACCAACTCCCGGAGTTCACTCAGACTCACGTCCATAGAGTCAGTGATGCCATCCAGCCGTCTCATCCTCTGTCATCCCCTTCTCCTCCTGCCCCCAATCCCTCCCAGCATCAGAGTCTTTTCCAATGAGCCAACTCTTCGCATGAGGTGGCCAAAGTCCTGGAGTTTCAGCTTTAGCATCATTCCTTCCAAAGAAATCCCAGGGCTGATCTCCTTCACAATGGACTGGTGGATCTCCTTGCAGTCCAAGGGACTCTCAAGAGTCTTCTCCAACACCACAGTTCAAAAGCATCAATTCTTCAGCACTCAGCCTTCTTCATAGTCCAACTCTCACATCCATACATGACTACCGGAAAAACCATATCCTTGACTAGATGGACCTTTGCTGGCAAAGTAATGTCTCTGCTTTTGAATATGCTATCTGGGTTGGTCACTTTTCTTCCAAGGAGTAAGCGTCTTTTAATTTCATGGCTGCAATCACCATCTGCAGTGATTTTGGAGCCCCCAAAAAGCAAAATACATAAAGACTCTCAAAATGCACCAGCAAGGAGAGCAACATTCTGATTTTTTAGAAACGGCGAAAGACCTGAACAGACTCTTCACCAGTGAAATACAGTACATGTACGCATGCTCAGTCACTCAGTCGTGTCCAGCTCTGTTTCAGCTCTAAAGACTTTAGCCTCTAGGCTCCTCTGTCTATGGGAATTCCCAGGCTAGACTATTGGAGTAGGTGGCCATTTTCTTCTCTAGGGGCTCTTCCCAACCCTGGGATCAAACCTGTGTCTCCCGCATTGGCAGGTGGATTCTTTACCACTGTGCTGCCTGAGAAGCCCAATATATATACGGCAAATAAGCAAATGAAAATAAGCTTAACATCCTCAGTCATTAAGAAAAAGCAAAATAAAACTATGATAAGATATTCCTACATATCTATGGGGCAACCTCCCCCTAAAACAAAAATATCCCCACAAAAAAACAAGCCCCCCCCCCAAAAAAAAAAACAGACAACACTTAGTGAGGATGGGAGAAAAGAACCATGACTCTCATAGTTCACTGGTGAAAATGTAAAATGCAGCCAGGCTGGAAAACAGTTTAGTGGTTTCTCATAATATACCCAGAAACCCCAGTCTTGGATATTTACCCAAAAGAAAGGAAAACTTATTCTCATATAAAACCCTGTATGAGAATGTTTATAGGCACTTTCCCCCAAACCAGAATCAACCCAGATATCATTTGATAGATGAATGGATAAACTGAGGTGTATCCATATCATAGGATATGACTCAGCAATAAAAGGAGCAAAACCACAAATGAATCTTAAATTATGGTGCTGAGTCAAAGAAGGCAGACACAAAAGACTACATATTGCATGATTCATTTGCACCAACTCCTAAAAACGGCAAACTATAGTGATAGAATGATAATCTGTGAGTCTAGGGGTTGGTGATAGGGGAGGGGTTTGACTACGATGGAGCAGGGAAGGAATTTGGGGGATGGAGTGATTTCTGGAGACTGACATAAAGCTGGAAGAAATGGACAAAAGTGTACAATAAGCTAATATTGCTACTTTTATTCGAAAATTTTCAGGAAAATTGATATCTAGAGAAGAAGAAATGTGTCTGAAGGGTATGGTGTTTAATGCTTTTGGAAAAAAAAATAGGGGAAATTCAGCTTTTTAAAGCTATCTCACTGGCAGTTTTAAGATGTAGACCTGTTGAGAAACGATTTTACGTGTTTAGTAATTTTCTCAATGGATAGGTCAACAATCTGTTAGTTGTTGCACATCTCTTAGGGTAGCATGCTCTGAATAACTAAGTCTTTACAAAATAGAAAAATAAAAAGCTTTAAATCTATAGCTGAAAAAAAGTGAGGGGATGGAAACGTCTATAGCTGGAAGAATTGGTGCTTTTAAACTGTGGTGTTGGAGAAGACTCTTGAGAGTCCCTTGGACTACAAGGAGATCAAACCAGTCAATCCTAAAGGAAATCAACCTTGAATATTCATTGGAAGGACTGATGCTGAAGCTGAAGCTCCGACACTTTGGTGCGAAGAGCCTACTCATTGTAAAAGACTCTGATGCTGTGAAAGATTGAGGGCCAAAGAAGAAGGGAGTGGTGGAGGATGAGATAGTTAGATAGTATCACTGATCAATGGACATGAATTTGACTAAACTCTGGGAGAGAACAGAGGAGCCTGGCATGCTGTAGTCCATGGGGTTGCAAAAAGTTGGACATGAGTTAGCAGCTGAACAACAATGTATCTGGATTGCAGTCATGACTACGTTACTGCATTCATTTAAAAATGTTAAGAACTATTTATTTTGAATTAATTTTAAACATAGAGAAAAGCTGCATAACTAGCACAAATATTTCCCATATCCCCTTCGCTCAGGCTTCCCTAACATTAAAAACATACATAACCATGTTGCACCTATGGAAACCAGGAAATTAACATTGGTAAACTAACTAAACTCTAGGTCTGACTCTAATTTCACCAGCTCTTCTACTTAATTTTCTATTCCTTTCCAGAATCTCACATTCCATTCAGTTATGTAATTCTTAGTCATCTGTAATTTTAAACAATCTTTCCTTGTCTTTGTGACTTGGGCACTTTTCACAAATACTAGTCAGTTATTTTCTAGACTGTCTTTCATTTTGGGTTGGTCTGAGGCTTTTGCCAAATTAGAATGAATGTATGCATTTTGGGCAAGACTTATAAAAGCGATATTATGTCCTTGTCAGTGCATTTGCTCAAGGAACTCATCATATTGATATGTCTTGTTACTGATGATGTTAACTTTGACTAAGGTGGTTTCTCCACTGTCAAGTTACTATTTTTTCCCATTAAAGTGAATAAATATCTGGAAGAAATACATTAGGACTATACAAATGTCCTGCTTCTCCTCTAACTTTTGCCCATTAATTTCTGTATCCAATGGTGGATCTTCTCTGCAACAATGATTAGTGTAGTGTAATTAAAATTGCTTTCCTCTATCTACATTTAAAATTTTTATTTTGCTTTTTAATTAAAAAATATTTTAAATAATTTTAGATTCTTGAGAAGTTGCAAAGATAATACAGAAAGGTCCCATGTATCCAACACCCAGTTTCCCCCAATGATTACATTGTACAAAATTGTAGTAGCAAAACCAAGAAAATGACATTGCTGTGAAGTGTCTATATAGTTCTGTCATTTTATCACCTGTATAGATTCATGTGACCACCATTGCAATCAGCTTATAAACATCACTACCATATAACTGTGCACTTTAACAGGTGACTTTATATTAATTATGCTTCAGTAAAGCTGACAAAACATGAAGCCCCTCCATACACACACATACAAAAAGACACTGCCAAGGTAACATTCAGTTCAGTTCATTTCAGTTCAGTCGCTCAGTCAGGTTACATTAAGCAATATGTAACTGTTAGTGTAAAGGAGTATGTCAAACTTCTATGCAGAGTACATCATGAGAAATGCTGGGCTGGATGAAGCACAAGTTGGAATCAAGATTGCTGGGAGAAATATCAATAACTTCAGATATGCAGATGACACCACCCTGATGGTAGAAAGCAAAGAAGAACTAAACAACCTCTTGATGAAAGTGAAAGAGGAGAGTGAAAAAGTTGGCTTAAAGCTCAACATTCAGAAAACGAAGATCATGGCATCCAGTGCCATCACTTCATGGCAAATAGATGGGGAAACAATGGAAACAGTGTCAGACCTTATTTTGGGGGGCTCCAAAATCACTGCAATGATGACTGTAGCCATGAAATTAAAAGACGCTTGCTCCTTGGAAGAAAAGTTATGAGCAACCTAGACAGCATATTAAAAAGCAGAGACATTACTTTGCCAACAAAGGTCTATCTAGTCAAAGCTATGGTTTTTCCAGTAGTAATGTGATATGCGAGATGGACTATAAAGAAAGCTGAGCACAGAAGAATTGATGGTTTTGAACTGCGATGTTGGAGAAGACTCTTGAGAGTCCCTTGGGATGGTTTTGAACTGTGGTGTTGGAGAAGACTCTTGAGAGTCCCTTGGACAGCAAGGAGATCCAACCTAAAGGAGTCCATCCTGAAGGAGATCAGTCCTGGGTGTTCATTGGAAGGACTGATGTTGAAGCTGAAACTCCAGTACTTTGGCTACCTGATGCGAAGAACTGACATATTTGAAAAGACCCTGATGCTGGGAAAGATTGAGGGTTGGAGGAGGAGGGGATGACAGAGGATGAGATGGTTGGATGGCATCACTGACTCAACGGACATGAGTTTGAGTAAGCTCCGGGAATTGATGATGGATAGGGGAATTGGTGATGGATAGGGAAGCCTGGTGTGCCTCGGTCCATGGGGTTGCAGAGTCAGACATGACAGAGCGACTGAACTGAACTGAACTGAACTGAACTATTAGCTCTCATCATTGTTGCTGTTTTATCAAAGAACATCTCTCTCCTGTTCTAGAGGATGCTCAGGCAAAGGCCAGTTCAGGCAATAAACAGAAGACAGGTTTTTCCTGTTTTGTTTTGTTTTGTTTTTTCTGCACAATTTCCTGTTTGTTGCTCTGCCACATGAATTAGATCAAAATTAGCCATGGTTGGGGCCTCCCTGGTGGTCTAGTAGTTAAGACTCCACAGTCCCAACACAGGGGCACAGGTTCAATTCCTGGTCAGGGAACTAAGGTCCTGCATGTCACATGGTGAGGCCAGAAAAAAAAAATAAAGTTAGTCACAGACACCTGGCCCTGTTGGAGAATTCCAAAGTTATCTCCTACACATCTGCATGGGCTTCCGTTTGCCCCTGGCGTCTCTCTCCATGGCAACCATCTTTCTCTTATTTGAATGTACCAAGTGCACCCTGCTTCAGGTCTCTGCACTTGCTGTTCCCTCTATCTAGACTGTTCTCCTCATAGATATTTGATATTCATGTGCCATCTATTCAGAAAGAGCTTCCTGGGCCACCAAGCCTAAACCTGCCCCCTATTGCTAGTTCCAGCTCCACTCTGCCACGTGACTCCTGCATAGCACTCAGCACTAGAAGAAGTTATCTTGGCTGCTTATGGGATTACTTGCTCACTGTCTATCACCACCACCTCTAGAATGTAAACTACAGAGATGCACAGGCATCACCCATTTTGCTGTATCTTTCCCATTGCCAACTGACTATGGTCATACCCCTAGAAGACTTTCTTTCCACCTTCCTTCTCATTTCTCTCTCCTTTCTTCTCTTTCTTTAACTCTCTTTATGGTCCCTCCCCATTCCAATTCGGGCTCCCTGGTGGCTCAGACAGTAAAGAATCCACCTGCAATGCAGAAGACCTAGGTTCAATTCTTGGGTAAGGAAGATCCCCTAGAGAAGGGAATGGCTACTCACTCAATATTCTTGCCTGGAGAATTCCATGGACAGAGGAGCCTGGCTGGCTGCAGTCCATGAAGTCACAAAGAGTCTACTGAGCAACTAACATTTTCACTTTCAGTCCAACACATATCCATTGAGATAAAAATGAAGTACCTAATTACATTGGAGATATCACTAACAATCACTTTGCAGTCTCTTCTGCGATGACTCCCTCCTTCTCAACTCTTTTTCTTGGTTCTCTGCCTGCCCTGTGTTTGCAGGAGACACCCAGAAAGGGGACTTCCACTAAATTGTCTCCAAGCATTTTTTTTATGAACTGATTTAAGCTAATAGGAAAGGTTTCCTAGGAAATCTGCACCATCCTCACTCGTGCCCTTTACCCCACTTCAATCTAGTTAGCTTTATTATTATTATTTCTGTGGAATAGCATATATCTGTGCCATTAATTCCATGTATTTCTAGGGGAGAAGGGATTGAAAAGAAGGAAAGACTGATTACTTATCAAATAAAAGACATTTCTCCTCCTTCGAGACAGCCAGGTGGATTTTTCTGAACTCATTTCTACCCTGGAAATGTGGCAGCTGCTCCTGAAATGAGTCCTCTGTGTTGGGGTGGGCTCTGATTTTACAGCCAGTGGGTAATAGCATTTCCTGATTTATGAATTGGCACCTGGGGGGAGGTGCTGAGCCCCTGGATGGATTCATCATGGGGAGAACAGCCGTATAAATAATCCTATCACATAAAATTATTGTCCTCATTTTGATTTTTTAAAAAACTTCCTTTTGTGTAGGGGTGGGGTTTAGAAGATGTTAGTGGGAAAGCAGGAGAAGAATATGTTATTTGGCCCTCTTTTTTTTTTTTTTTCTATACAACCAAAAATGTACAAAAGATATTCTCCAGAAATAGTGACTTGTATAGAAGACAGTGGGCTTCCCTGGTGGCTCAGACATTAAAGAATCTTCCTGCAATGCAGAAGACCCAGGTTTGATCCCTGGGTCGGGAAGATCCCCTGGAGAATGGAATGGCTACCCACTCCAGTATTCTTGTCTGGAGAATCCCATGGACAAAGGAGCCTGGCAGGTCCATAGGGTTGCAAAGAATCCGACATGACTGGGTGACTAACACAGACACAGACAGATGATAGAAGACAGTAACCCACATGGTTTCATTATTTGGGGAACCCTTGGAACTTGGTTTAGAGCTCATGCGAAGGTCTTGGCCTGAGATGACATGTACAGTGTTCCAGCTCATGAGTTTTGCCTGGGCTCTGCTTGGGATATTTATTTTAAATTGGTAATGAGAAGGTCATTTCATGGAGGTTTCCCCCTTCTTTTGCAAATCGGTATGGCGATTCATCTGAAGATCCCAGATGCTCATTGAACACCTGCATGGTACAATTAGCCTCCGGGCCTGCAAAGGCAGACAAGCACGAGAGTGTAGTGCAGAGCTGGGGGTGGGAGTGACGGGAAGGGGAAGCAGGTGTGAAGCACGCACAAGATTTCTCTGGTGAGAGGTCATGGGGCATCCTAGACAGATGGCAAGACGGAAGCAGAGGCCCAGGGTGAGGACAGACACCGTGTAGCTAAGCAGAAAACTGACCACTGTTGGCAGGTCACACTTTATGAAGAAGATCCTTCTCCCCCATGAACTTTCAGGCTCCCAGAGGACAAGGGCCCTGCCAGACTTCTTTTGTATCCAGCTCTCTTTTCCCCCTGAGCTTGAGATTTAACATATAGTAGTTCAGGAGAAACCACACTGTTGTCTATAAAAGGCCAGATAGTTTATACTTCAGACATTGGAGAGGTCATATGGCCTGTCTCAACTACTCAGCTTGCTGTGGTGGTAAAAGCAACCATAGATGAGATGTCCATGAATGGGTGTGATTGGGTCCGAATAAAGTTTTATTTACAAAAGCAATGGCCAATCAGATCTGAACTGTCGCTTGCCAGTCCCTCTAGTAGGTCAATAACAAATGCTTGTGGAATTGAGTTGAAAGGATATCATTTAATAACACGTGTCACTCACTTTTAAGAAACATCAACTACGACCTGACAAAGTTAAAGAGTTATGTTCTATGCAGAGAGATTTCCATGGTACTCTTAACATGCTGCTGCTGCTGCTGCTGCTAAGTTGCTTCAGTCGTGTCCGACTGTGCGACCCCATAGACGGCAGCCCATCAGGCTCCCCCGTCCCTGGGATTCTCCAGGCAAGAACACTGGAGTGGGTTGCCATTTCCTTCGCCAAAGCATGAAAGTGAAAAGTGAAAGTGAAGTCGCTCAGTCGTGTCCAACTCTTAGCGACCCCATGGACTGCAGCCTACCAGGCTCCTCCATCCATGGGATTTTCCAGGCAAGAGTACTGGAGTGGGGTGCCATTTCCATGGTACTATTAACATACAGTCTGTTATATAAGCATATTTTAAAGAAGGATCATTTATATAAACCTGAAATTCCTGAATTTGTGAAGCAAGATGTTGCACAAACACCATCTCTTTCTGTGACACTGGGCTCAAAAGGGCAAAAAAAAAAAAAAAGGACAAAAGTCTCTCTCTTCATTTTAATGGTCTAGAGAGGAAGAGTGCCAGGAATCTGGGAGTGAGAACCAAAGGGCTGAGAGGCAGGATTCTTTGGTGTTTTTGTGGTTTTGGGGAGGCAATCAGTAGAGGTTAGTGAGTGGCTCTAACCAGTGTGCTTAACCATGGGGGCTTCTGTTCATTGCTCTAATTTATTTCTTTGTTTTCATGGCAGAATAAACTCCAAATTCCAGGGGTCAACTAGGCGCCTTCCACCAGCCCATGTGTGGCCAAAAAAAAAAAAAAAAAAAGCTTGGTGTCATCAATCAATGCCAAATAGTTAATAATGACTAGCCTTCTTGCTAATGGCCCGAGGCAGGGGTCCTCGGGCATCAAAGGTTCTAGCCGAAAGATGTGCAGGCAGCTGCATGGGGAGGATGGAGCATTTCTGCTGGCCACTTTCAAGGGTGTGCCCACCCAGGCTCAGCTCTTTAAGAAGGCAGTAATTAGTTTTACTCCCTTCGGTGCACACGGTGAATGCAGCAGAATCCGGCGTTTGGAGAGCCATTAGAGTCTTGACTCACCTCAGGTTCATGTCTATAACTGAGAAATATCAAGATTACAAGGCATTTCAGAGGTTATGTTCAGTTCCCACAGAAAGAAAAGAAACTTTCAAGTGTCAGGGCCCCAGGCAAAAAGAGGCCACTGCAAATAAAAGCTGATCAGGACTCAGCTGGCCCTGAACCACACAGTATCTCTTGCAAACTGCAGGTGGTGAGGACAACTGCTAAACAGTCAGCTTCTAGATGGCACTGATGTCTTTCGCATCTTTGTATGTTCCCAGCATGGGGACCTACACACAGGTTTACAGGGACAAATATTTCCAGACCTGTTTGTTTATTGTGGTCATCTGGACAGCGTTTTCCACCTGGGGAGTGGTGGCATGCAGTGAGGCTGGGGATGGTGAGCAGGTGGGCTAACATTTTGATCTTTCCAGCCCTTGGGGCAGCTGGAAAATGCCTGGAGGAGACGTGTCCTCCAGAGTCTGGTTCCCTCTGGTCATGGGGGGACCTCCAGCACCCTAGAGAGCTGTGCAAATAAATTTATTTGCCATGTGTACCTTAATAGTCCTAAAGGAAATCAACCCTGAATATTCATTGGAAGGACTGATGCTGAAGCTGAAGCTCCAATACTTTGGCCACCTGATGCAAAGAGCCAACTCACTGGAAAAGACCCTGATGCTGGGAAAGACTGAAGGCAAAAGGAGAAGGGGTGCCAGAGGATGAGATGGATAGATAGCATCACCAACTCAAAGGACATGAATTTGAGCAATCTCTGGGAGATAGTGGAGGTCAGGGAAGCCTGGCATGCTGCAGTTCATGGGGTCACAGAAGAGTTGGACACGACTTAGCGACTGAATGACAAAACCTTAATAAAATAACAGATTGGAAAGAATGGATCTGGTGCACAAATGAGAAAACAGAGGCTCAGAAGTCTAGACTCACATCAAGCCAAGCTTTGATTCCAGTTCCAGTTAGCCTTACTCGGTGTCCAATGCCTGCCTACCAGCCCACAGCTGTCACACCAAACTGTTAACAAACAGCTGTCGAAGCCAAACTGTTGGAACTGAGAAATCGCTTGACTAAAAACTAGTGAAGGAGCAGATGATGTCATTAGCACGGCTTGAAATGTGAGCTAGAAGTTCAGAGCTGAAGTCAACTTCCTGCCAGTGTATGCCAGTCATTCTCATTCTCCGCTAGGCGAGCGTGTTCATTCCACCCAGGACTCCAGGACTGCCGGCAACTGATATGTTTTATGTTGCAACCCAGGGCACACACATACAGGCACATATATAGTCTTACAGATAGCACTTATCCTCACTATGTTTGATGGACACTGTTCTATTTGATTTTCGTCTATTCCATTTAAAAAAACGTTCTGGTCATGACCCTTTAAATTGATTCCGTGACCCACTAAATTGATTTCTCGACCCACTAATGTGTCATGACCAGCAGTTTGGAAAACGCTGGCCTGACCCCATTCTAGTTCTGCCTCTCTCCCCAGAGAGGGGAACGTGGAAGGTGGATGTGGAGAAGAGTGAGATAAGAGATTGGGATAAATAAGGAAGACGGTGGGAGGAATGTCGAAAATAGGATAAAGGAAAGAATGGGGATGAAATCAGACAAAGAAATGAGAGGTAACTGGAGACATGATGAGAAAAGACCAACTCCGGACTGGTTTCCGCCTATGTAATGATTCTCACCGGGCTTCCCTGGTGGCTCAGTGGTAAAGAATCTGCCTGCAGTGCAGAAGACACAGGAGGTGTGGGTTCAGTCCCAGGACCGGGAAGATCCCCGGGAGGAGCACATGGCAGCCCACTCCAGTATTCTTGCCTGGACAATCCCACGGACAGGAGCCTGGTGGGCTGTGGTCCATGGAGCCACAAAAAGTCGGACACGACTGACGCAACTAAGCACAAGCACACACACAGTGATCCTCGAGCCCCACGGTCATTCTGATCATTCTGATGCAAGAACTGTCCCCCTCACCTTTCACTGCTCAGCCATGGCAATGCTATCTGCTTATCTGAAGATTTTCTCATCTGTCAGCATCATCTCAAACGCCTTACTGCTGCTTCCACAGGGAATTCTCAATCTGCTGTTCAGGGATCCTGGCCCTAGAAAGATCTAGAAGGCATTGGGCAAATTACTGAGGAATAAAGAAACTGACCACAGGGACTCCACCCACATGGATGCACCAACTCACAGAAGACTCTGTGAGCTTCTGAGCTGGGTCTAAGCAAACAAACTCTTGGGTACAAAGGAGGCTGGTTTAAAAGGTAACGGGAAAGTGAATATCAGAGATTGAGATGAGAATAATTTATGAAACAGCTGCAACTTTACACACTCCAGTGACCAGTGGGTCTCTAAAGAGTCTTGATTGCATACCCATAGTAAAAACCAGTTTTTGAGCATGCACTTACAAAGCTCATATATTTCTTTACAAAGAATACTTATTAACATCATTGCATTATTACAAAATGAGGAAATAATGAAATGAGATAAAGATAAAATACCATATTAGTTTTTATTTTCTATTATTAATGAATGACACAAACATTTTACTATCACCATGAAAATTATTATGAATGATGGTGAGACTGATGTGTTGGGATTGCCTCCATTGCTTTTGAAAATACTTGTTTAGCACTTTGTGATATGGGGTTTTGAGGTCTAGGGTTCAGCTTTATTTCAACATGGCTGTCATAACAACAACAAAAAGATGCTTCATGTATACACATAGATGCGAAAAGTGCATTGCTGGCTATGCTGACTAAATAAAGATATATATATATATCTTCAGTTTCATGAACCAATTATGTGAAGATTCTTGTTGAAATTCAGCTAATAGATTTCCACCTTTTCTGATGTCAATCAACAGTTCTTTTAACTAATAGGAAGATGCAAAATTTTTATATTTTTTAACAAATGGGTCAAAACTCTCAGAAACTATTTAGAAGATTTTTAAGCAAGTTGAAGATTCTATTTTCAAGTATTTAAAGCACGGAGATATGAGTTTTTTAAGTGTCATATTTCCTCATTATCAAATCTTATAAAGGTGAAAATATTTCCAAACATCCTTTTTCTCTTCCCATATGGTCTCTCCTTACCCTAAATGCTTTCTGAAAGTAGTTACTTTCTAAATCATTGTTAACACATTGCCTTTATATTGAGGGGGCAGATGAACTGTTTAAGTTTTCAAAGTTATCAGCAAAGTGGCATAGGTCTGACAGCTGCTTGTCAGAACTGAAAAGGTCAGGAAATGTAGAACATTTTGATTCTTTTAAAAGAAAAATCTTTATATTTCCATAACCAGAAAACCTCTATGTTGTACAAAATAAATTTTCATGCTCACTCTCAGCTCATTGCAAAATACTGTAGATTCTATCTAAAGGATTTTTTTAAACAAATATTGACAGTATCAGTTGCATGTACAAATTTTCTGTCATATATGTGAAACTGAATCGGTCAGTAAGACTGCCAGTGTCTACCACTGGGAGAGGTAAGCCCCTCCACATACCTCCATGCCTTCCAGACACATAAATGGCTGATGTATAGACCAAGGCAGGAAAGCACACAGTATTCACTGTATATTAAAAGAGCAAAGCCTAATTTCCTATTTTAAATAAAAAATAAATAGATGCTCTAATCATTTCTTCGCATGCACCATCTGACCATTCTTAGCACCATTTAGCATCAAACTATACTTTCAGACCACTACAATAAAGGGAAAAAAGGGCACCACATGTTGAGAGTTTGGTCTTTGGTGTTCTGGAGCAAGCATTAGTTGCTCAGTTGTGTCCAATTCTGTGATCCTATGGACTGTAGCCCGCCAGGCTTCTCTGTCCATGGAATTCTCCAGGCGAGAATACCAGAGTGGGTTGCCATTCCCTTCTCCAGGGAATCTTCCTGACCCAGGGACTGAACCCTGGTCTCTTGCATTGCAAGCAGATTCTTCATCATCTGAGCCACCAGGGAAGCCCCCATACTTAAATGATTTGTCTCCTCTAAATCACTGTGAATTGGGGAATAGCAGGTTATCAGCATTATTGAATTATTGAAGACAGACTAATAACGATCTGAGAACAATGGCTCCTACGTTAGGAACCCTCTGAAAAGATGCAAAGTGGCAGAATCTATGAATCTCAGGTGAGAACAGTATACATCTGAATGGTGACAGTAGGCAAGAGGCAGAACGTTAATAATTTTAATAAAACTGGTGACTTTCAGAGAACAATGAATTGAGGATTAAGGCTTGGGCCAAGTTCAGAGTTGAAGAGGGCAGAAGGAACCTAGGATGGAGGAGAGATGGTCCTGGGAGCACTTATGAGCAAAGAGAGTCCAGGGGACAATGAGGGGCAGTGAACTGGAAGGAGAGAATCTTAGCCCCAAAGTCTAGCTGTGATTTTAAGGCTCAGATCAAAAGAACTCTCCTTTCCCAAACTCAGAAGAGTGAAGACCAAAAATCCAGTCTGTGCCTGGGAATGAAACAGTGCAGAGGATGAGACCAGTGCCAGGCCTAGAGCCAGGCAAACAGCTTGAGAGAAACCTGGAAAAGCTGGGAAAAGATAAAAATGAAGTCTTTCCCAGTGAAAGTTCCACCCTGAGTGCTCGTGGTAAAGTGAATTTTGTGGTCAAAGGAGTCTGGGAGACACAACGTCCTAAATTTGCCAGCGCTCCCCTAGCTTGGAGATTTAGCACACTGATGCTCTAAGAAATGCTACCGTCAAGATATCTGCTTACTTGTCGTTGTTTAGTTATTAAGTCATGTCCAACTCTTTTGTGATGTCATGGATTGTATAGCCCACCAGGCTCCTCTGTCCATGGGATTTCCCAGGCAAGAATACTCCAAATGCATTAGACCAAAGAAGGCTTGTTTTTATTTTTCAATATCCTTCAAAACTTTGGCTGAGGATGAAATCTGGGGAACCCTGGACTAGCTGATGTTTGAAGTGGCACTGAGGCAAGGGACATGTGGGAGAACCTGTGGACGTGTCCCACGTCACGTGTGTACTGCTCATCTCCTGAGACTCCATCGTCTTAACGAGAGTGAGCGCTTATTGCCAAGTCATGTGGACTAAAGGGGGCTGCAGGGAAGTAGGATTTCCCCTGAGGGGTCTCTCCTCCTACCCTGAAGGATCCACAGATGTGAGTGGTGACCCCCTTCCAAGGTGACATCTCAAGGAAGCAAGTTGTGCACGAATAGGCCACTAGTGCAGCCTCAGTGCCTTAGATTCAGGCTAGGAGCCAGAGCTGACATGAGAAGTGTGGCCCATGGAGGCTGCCTTGGTTTTCTCTCTGTTATTTTAGGCACCAAAAAATGGGCCTCACAGGTCTTGGAGAAGACAAGAGTGAGCATATGAATGAGGGAAGTAAAAATATTATAGGTGGAACTCATTTCAATAAAATATAGGCACCCTTCTAATAGAAAATATTAATAATAATAAAGATGAAAGCTAAGAGTTGTTGAGCCCTTGTTAAGTGCCAGGCATCACTCAGTCAGTGGGCACTAGCCCATCCCTGTGTTACTGCTGAGAAAAATGAAATACCCAGAGGTTAAATAATTTTCTCAAAGTAATATAGGTAGAAAGTGGCAGAGCCAAGACCAGAAATCAGGACCGGTGGTTCTGGCTCATGCTGTGGACACCCTCAAGCCACGCAGAAGGTACTAGAACGCCTTCCACACCAGCACTGAACCCTGTCTGAGGACGATATACCTATTTCTCTACTCCATTGTTTGCACAACTTTCTTTAAATATCCAGACAGTCTCTTCCTCAACCATCATACATTCCCATGAAATGATTGCATCGTCTCTGAGTCAGTTTCAAATTCATGTCTCCATTGTCTCCATGTAATACTTCAAAGGCAATTACAAGAGAGATCAGATATAATTCTACTATTTGTAATTTCTACTTTTATACCTATACTGTGTTTAGCAAAGTCATGTGACATCACTAATGCCAACTAGTCCTCTCAAACAATGGCACAAATTAACACGCGTCTATTTACTTTCGAAAACTTCTCATCAATATTCAAACTGAGCACACAACTCACTTAAGGATCCAGTATTTCTCTTTTTCTGAAGAACTTCAAGCACAACTCAGATCAGTTCTCACTGAACTTAACCACTTCCGTTCAGATGCTATCCATGGAGGAAAGGAAGAGGGGTGGGATTGTGGGGGATGGTTTCCGTCTGCACCCACCCTGGGTTAGGGGATGGGGTGCGGAGTTGAGGCTTGTCTTGGGACACATACCCTGAGCTCTGTCTCTAGACCAGAGTCCTCACAATACCCACCTAAGCTGCAAGGAGAGTGTGCCCTTTGGGCTAATAGCCACCTTCTCCAGGACCCCAAATGCACAGGGCTTCCCAGGTGGTGCTAGTGGTAAAGAACTCACCTGCCAAGGCAGGAGACATAAGAGGTGCAGGTTTGACCCCTGTGTCAGGAAGATCCCCTGGAGGAGGGGATGGCCACCCACTCCAGTAATTTTGCCTGGAGAATCTCATGGACAGAGGAACCTGGTGGGCTACAGTCCACGGGGTCACAAAGAACTGGACATGACTGAAGCGACTTAGCACACACACTGTGGTTCTAAGGCAACCCCAGCAGTTGGAGCCCTTTCTTTCCAACACCCTGTAGGCTGGAGTTTGCACCCATCTCACTCCCACAGAGCCTCCAGAACATACTGTGCTCTGCTTTTCTCTATTCTGCACAGTGCCTGGCCCTACACTGGGCATACGGTAGGCACTCAATAAACACACATGGAGAGATACCTGAAAGGTGGCAGAGACGCAGCCCCTGGCCCTGTCTGCCCATACTGTGGAGTCTCCGCACGTGCTGCTGAGTGGGATGTTACAGGTCGTTGCCTTTACGACAGTACTTCAAGTGCCTGAAATAACGGGGACCCTGGCACCAAGCGGAGAGAGGATCTGATTGTCAGACCAAGTGCTGGAGACAGATGCTGAGTGGAGTTCAGGATCAGAGGGCTGCCGGGCGTTCCCCTAATCACCTGGCCCTCAGGTTTCCTGTCTTTCCTCCCACTCCGCCCCCTCTCTGCCCACCTCTGCCCTCCCTCTAGTACTAGCTCTTCTTTAGTTCGGGGCACAGAGAAGGAGAACAAACCATTTTCCTGTCTGCCCTAGAGGTCCTGACAGGTGAGGAGCCAGAAGCTATTCAGATGCCCAGTCTGTGATGACCTCAAGTTCTGTGGGGCTGGACTCAAACTGAATGCCTTCCCTGAGGCTTCCCAGGTGGCGCTAGTGATAAAGAACCCCCCTGCCAGTTCAGGAGACATAAGAAGTGAGGGTTCAATCCCTGGGTCGGGAAGATCCCCTGGAGGAGGAAATGGCCACCCACTCCAGTATTCCTGCCTGGAGAATCCTATGGACAGAGGAGCCTGGCGGGCTACACTCCATGGGGTCACAAAGAGTCATATACAGCTGAAGTGACTGAGCATGCATGTACAAGCAGAAGCAGTTACGAAGATAACCCTGCCAGGCCCTTCGCAGGGATGCAGCTCTATCTAACTGGGATGGGAGACCCCAGGCCCCCAGCCCTCAGTCTCCTGGTGCTAATAGATATGAAGAGGGGGTGCTCAGGCTTTTCTGGGGGATTCTAAAGGGTATTGGGGGGTGCCCGGGGATTTTAGGGGGCTGGTGGCTGAAGGTGAACTAGCTTTTAGCCACCAAAGGTTAAGTGGTTCGTCTGGGTGTTCCCAAGAGTAATAGCAATAATAGTAATAACAATAGTGATACTGCCCACGCCCGACACTTTCCGTGTATTACCTTTAGCCCTAAAAGCCCTGAAAGCTGGTTATTATCATTTGTGCTTTCTGCATGAAGACACTGAAGCACAAACTCTGCTGGAGTGACTTGCTCCGGGGAGCAGAACAGATGAGCTCTGAGGGTCAGGGTGAAGCCCCATCTACTTGGCCTATTCCTTATCGTCCCAGCGTCTCCATCTCGCACACATTTCTGCCTGCCAGGCACCCCCATGATCATCTAACATTCGCCAGGCCACTGTCATTCTTTTCCTCTCACGGAGGCTGCTGAATTTCACTCTATTCAGATGTTAGAGGGTTTTACACTTTCTATGAGTGTCCCCCTCAGACGCAAGTCTGTTGGAAAAGGAGTGTGGGGTTAGGGTGATTTGCTGCGCACTCCCCTTATGGGGTGTCCTGGCTGTGTCTAGAGCTCTGTGTACCCCCAGGATGTTCTAGAATAGAAAGGGGCTCTTGTCCCAATGTGCACTGGACCAGGAGAAAAAACAAACCAAGGGCCCTTCTTCAGGCAGCAGCGGGGGGTTCTGAGTTCTTTTATTTTTATTTGTTTATTTATTTGGCTGCACCAGGCCTTAGTTGCATCATGCGACATCTCTAGTTATGGCATGTGGGATCTAGTTCCCCGACCAGGGATTGAACCCAAGGCTCTTGCAGTGGGGGCGCAAAGTCTTAGCCACCGGACCACCACAGAAGTCCTGGTTCTGAGTTCTTATCATCACCCGCAGCGTCCCAATCAGCTCACCCCACCCCAGCAAGCCTTTTCGATTTCGAAAGCTTGTTTTGGTGGCCAAGGATTGGGATACAGAACTGTCTTGCTGGGAAGACTAGGAGATGAAGAGGACTCTCGCCCCCTTCGAGAGCTCCACGGTCCTCGTTGGAAGGGGGGTCCGGAGCAGACCTTGCAGTAGGAGCTGAGCTGTGTTCTAACTTGGCTCCTCTGCCAACCTGCTGTGTGACTCTAAACAAGCCGTTCACCTCTCTGGGCTTCAGTCTGCTCATGAATCACAGAGGCAAAGGCAGCAGGAGAGAGCTGGGCCTGAGAAGCCTTGGGGGCTTTTCCGGTCCTAAGGTTTTATGGCACGATGGAGAATTCAGCTACCAGCGCCGGAGTGTCTAACCTGGAGCAGGAAGTCATCTCCCCTGCCCAGGTCCCTCCCAGGGAGTGGTTCTGCCATGCTTTCAAGATGAATGAATTGATTGATTGGGGGCTGATTTGGGGTTTTCGTTGGTGTGTGCAAGCTCTCTCTAGTTGCTGTGAGCTGGGGCTCCTCTCCAGTTGCGGTGCATGGGCTTGTCATCGCGATGGCTTCTCTTGCGGCTGAACGTGGGCTCTAGGGCAGGGGGCTTCAGTAGCTATGGTGCACGGGCTTAGTCCCATGGCATGTGGGCTCTTCCTGGACCAGGGACTGAACCCGTATCTTCTGCATTAGCAGGAGAACTCTTAACCACGGGACCACCAGGGAAGCCCAGGTTCTGCCTTTATTAGAAGGAAGGAAGAAGTGGAACATCTCAGTCATGCTATCCAGGATCCTTTGGGACTAGCTCCAGACAGGTGGGAAGGCATCCACCTGAGTGAAACTGGGGGAAACGGGGCAACTGCTCTTCTCTTTTTGGGAACGCCTGCGGTGGCTCATGGGCTGTCGCTTGCTCTCAGGCCTGCACTT
This sequence comes from Budorcas taxicolor, assembly GCF_023091745.1. Lineage (NCBI taxonomy): Eukaryota > Metazoa > Chordata > Mammalia > Artiodactyla > Bovidae > Budorcas > Budorcas taxicolor. The sequence goes on from NC_068913.1 coordinate 97,815,628, forward strand.
CAAGCCCGCTCTCTCAGTAGCTATTGGGAACAGCCCTGTCTGGGTGCCAGGAGCAAATGTCCAAATGGCCTCGTCAGAGTGTCAGCCATCCAAATGCAAACTGGAGCAGACAGCTCGGCCCTGTGGGGGCGGGAGGAATGGCAAGTGCCTGGGGACCCAGCACCAAGGGAGGGAAATCACTCTTACAGGAGGCCTCACCTTGGACCCCAGGACTGCACTTGTATGAGACCAAGATCCATGGACCTCTGAGCTTGTCAGACTTCATGGCGGCTAGTCTCAGAACATCCCAGGAGGCAGGTGGGGGCAGGGAGGGAAACTGAGGCACAGAGGGGCAATAATGGTCTGCTTATCACACAGAGGGTCCTCGGCAGAAGCACCACCCAGAGAGGGTGCGAGTCCCAAGGGGTGTGAGCCTTGAACCCCAGTATCATCTTCCCCTGAGCTGAGTTTCCTTCTGAAACTCACAACATGGTACAAATCATTTACAAAGCATCCTTTCCCCAAAGCCCTCTCTCCCACCGCGCGTTCTTCACCATCTCTCAGTTTCACAATCCCAGGCAAAGAGCATGAACAGAAATACAGAAAACACAGAAGGGGACAGGGGTCCTCCACAGGCCCCTCCGCTATGATGTCTTTGCTCTCTGGGAAGCCTTCTCTGATCACTGTGCTTTTTAAATTTAAGACTTTCACCCTGAGCAGTCCTCCCGAATTCCCTTACCCTGCTCCCTGGCATGTATTACCTGGTAATCTACTATAGGACTTTTTAGCAGGCTGATTCTTCTTGACTGTTTCTTCTTGCTGAAACCACAAGCTCCTAAAGTCAAGGATATTTATGCCTCTTCACTTTTGAATCCCCAGTGCTTGAGCTTGTGTTCAGCACATAGCGGTTGCCTAGTTGAGTGAATGAATGAATCAGGCCTGGGTGATTCATCACAAAGCAAGAAGGCCTTCACTGCTTCCCTATGATGGAGACAAGTGGACAGAGTACGGTGGACCCCTGCCTGGGCCTGCTTTCCTAGGTAACTCCGACCACAGGTGGACCCACCTCCTCAGCCCCTGAAGGCATCCGTATCCTGGCCCGCAGCTAGGACTGGAGTGCCACCGGCTTACGAGAGGGACAGGCTGTGATGTCCCCAGGCACCTGAAGCTGACCCACTGTCAACAGGAGTAAGTAAAACAAAGAGCTCCGTGAGAGACAGCTTTGGCCCAAACGCAACTGAAAGTGTATCTCATGAGCAGAAACATGTGTTCAAGGCCCCCGGCTCTCCGGCAGGGGAGAGGTGGAGTGTGGCTGGCAGGGATGCTGAAATTTATTGTGAAATCTGCCACTTGCTCTGAGGCTATCAAGGAAGACGCTTTCCTGGTGGGGGTAAGAGCTGCTTCTCCTCCCTGTAGGGGGTCGCTCCAGGGTACCTGAGGACAGCCACCAGCTCTGCCACCTCGGCTCTTCATGCGTCTGCCTCACTGACACTTCCTCTCACTTCCCTCCCATCAGTTTGGCAGGTTTTTATCGCACTGGTTTCCAGCGTATATAGACGTTCCCTGGGGAGTGCGGCAGTTGCAGTAAAGATACCGTATACATTCACACAGACTGATGGAGACACACAGAGTCAGACACAGGGGAAGGTGTGTGTGTGCACACACACACATACACACACACACACCCTAGGGAGATACCCAGAGTCATGCAGAAGAAAGGAGAGAGACAGAGACATAATTCAGCCCAGCAAGAGACAGGCAGACCTTGACAAAATGACACCGGACCTAGCAGGGTGCATTCAACCACTCCCAAAAAAGGTGTACATGGAAGGCAGCCCTTGCTGGACAAGAAATAAAGGGAACTCATCTCTCCATGACAACAGAAACAATATCTGGCTATGGAATTATTCCGCTTGCAAATAACTGTAATAGTAGCTCCATTACTCTCATCACTCAGGAAATTCCAAAGATTGTGGTAATTCTGTACCATAAATAAGGTGGAGACCAAGTACGTTTTTCTTATTTTAAATCACAGTATCACAATTAGGAATATTACGTATGGCTAGCACACGAGATGTATGATATTATTATTTAAGAGATCAAGTAGGCTATTTAAGTTTAACCAGCAAGTTTTTACAAGAGAAAACACAAAGGAGAAAATAGTTCAGAACAGGGCAAAAGTCATGGCAGTGATAAACACGGGGCTGAAGTTTGCGGGGCGGGGGGGTGTTTCCTTTATCCAAAGTGTAGTCTTTTCATCAATTATCTGAGTTCAAACTTCGGAATTAAGCAATAAATCGTTTGTATCAGTCCTTCTGGCTCAGTGAAAACACTGGGGGTTCATTCATTCATTCATCAGAATAACTATAAAGGGTTTAAAGTTGATGTTTAGAAGGAGGAAGACAAAGAACTGTCCTCCATCTGCTGACAGTCTGGTAGGAGGGAAAAATCAAAGTCATCACTTTGAGCTGTGTTCCTTCTATGCCTATTTTCTGGACGTTCTTTTTTTTTTAAAAATCGTAAATGGATTTTGAATTTTCTCCAAAACTTTCTCTGCAACTATTGAGATGATCATATGGCTTTAACTTTCAATTCATTAAAGTAATTATCCTTCAATTAAAAATAGATAAATAAGAAAGTCATCATGACTCAGAAGAGCTACCATAGAGGTGTAAACCCCGGGTCAGGAACAGCTCAGTGGAGAATGTGGCAAAAGAGCTAAGCTTTAAGGGACAATAGAATATTAGCCAGATGAGAAACTGAAGCCCATAGTAGGCAGAGCCGACATCAGCGTCATCAGCCCATACCCTGAGCCTGGAGTCCCGGCCTGCAAAGTTTTCCAGTCCTTCATGATTCACTCACTTGATGCCCTGGGGCCTGCTGTATCTCCAGCTGTACCTACCAGGCTGCTCATGTCCCGTCAGAGCTGCAGGTTGTGAGTTCTTGATTTGCTCTCCACTAGGACTGGATCCCTGCTCAGGAGCCTGCCTTGACCTTGACCTGTGCTCCACCCTTCACAGATCTCCCAGAATCTTGATGCCCGACTCCACACGCAGCCAGTTCCACACACTCCTGGTGCAATGTCGTAAGAATAAGAGCCTCTACTTATCGAGTCCTTACTCTGTGCCAGGCTTGATTCATGTTGATTACACGCATTACATCATTTGATCCATGGAACCACAGTCCTGGATTTTATCATCACCTCCATGTGCCAGCTGAGAACAAGGAAGCTTACAAAGCTTAACATCTCCTGAGATCAGAGTTAGCAAATGGCAGGACCACAGTTTATGATCAGATATCCTGAAAACAAGCCCTGGTTATTAACCCGTCTTGCTACCTTACCACTCCCCACTGAAAATCTGCAAACCCAGTGGATTGTTGGCCCAGATATCAGGGCCTTGGAGCTGTGATTTGGGTGGCAGCCACCCCTTCTCCATGAGAAGCAGTGGCATGATGGATGAAGGCCTTGACTCCATCTACTCCTGCCTTCTTCCCAAAGTGCCCATAATCCAGCACTCCCAGCAGGCCTTGCGGGTCAAGCCTAAATGGGTGCTGACCACTAACTGTGCCCTCAGGGAATCAGGACAGCTAAGGTCAAGAAGCTCAAATCCCAAGGCACCTATCAGAGGGGGCTCCACACAGCTTTTGTATTTTCTTCTTTGGAAGTCTTTAAGTCTCAGGTTCAGAAACCCTGGCTTTCCGGTGATGTAAGAAATCCTACAGCCTTCAGTGCCTGTAGAGGTCTTGGGTCTTCTCTGAAGAATTCATTCCACAGAGGAAAGCTACTTTCTCTCAGCATCCAGGGCCTTGGAGGTACGCAGGGAGGGAGAGTGTAGGCCCCACCAGAAGGGAATAAGGAATGAAAGCAAAGGAGCAGCTTCATATGGGTCCTGACGCCTGGAATAAAATGCTCCCTGCTCATCCCCATCTCAGGCCATTCCCCGGCCATGGCAGCCTCAACCAGGACACCACAATGAGTCCCAGTGTGGCTGAATGGGGGGTCCCACACCCCGAGAAGATGTCATCGAGTTCTGGGGGAGGGTGGAGCTGCTGTGGGCTCCCAAGGCATAATGCACAACCCTGTGGGTGGCATAATGTGGTATTTATCTCCCCCACTACGCAGAGAGGGAACAATCCAGACTCTGTCAGCAAGGTCCTCTGGGGAGTCCAGGCCTCGCTAATGAAGATGAATAAGATGAGGATCTGCCTTGGCTGCTCAGAGCTAATGTATACATATTCATGGGCTGGGAGGACAGCTCCCAGGATGACCCATCCTCCAGAGAGGCAATGGAGGCATGGCAGTGCAAAGCCATGCTTGGGGTGGGGCTTTTCTTGCAGGGTGGGACACTCTGTGAATTAGGGTACCACAGGACACACCCTTAAATGGACCAGATTTCCAAAGCAAAATTGATTCCTCTGCCTGCTGCAAATTTATGAGTCCTGATCTAAGCTCAGGGACCCCTGAAGAACTGAGTTCTTAGCTGAGTTCCAGAAGTAACTCCAGCTTTGCCATTTCCTACTCCGCCTCAGCTAATAGCCATCCCCACACCATATTTGTTCTGCCTGGCATGGCCTCATGGAATTTGCTGGAGGTTTCATGTTAGAGTTCTTGCTGCTGTTGTTCAATCACCCAGTCCTGTCTGACTCTTTGTGACCACACAGACTGCAGCATGCCAGGCCTTCCTGTCCCTCACCATCTCCCAGAGCTTGCCCAAGTTCATGGCTATTGCATCGGTGATGCCATGCATCTTATCACACAAAGGCTCAGGACACATGCCTCAGCATCTCATTTCACACACATAGACCTTTTCAGAATCTCCATCCATCTGACTCATGAGCTGCCCGCAACTCTTTTGGCGGGGGTGACAAATCCTTGCCCACCAGAGAACTCCAGGGTCCATGATGGTGACCTTGGCAGGAGATTATACAGGGTGCAGGAAAATCTAGACCAGAACCTTGAGCATCCGTACTGCATTTCTTCAAGAGTTGGCCCTGCCCCTGGACACACCATCACTCTGAAGTCAGTGGATTTGTCTTTGACTCACGGATATTTTGATATCTGAACAATTTCATTCCCTGTTTCTGGTGCACTCAGCCTCCGTCCCCAGGCAGCAGAACAGAAAGGATACACACTGAGCCCAATAAATCAAACCGCCTCTCTGCAGCCAGCCTCCTGTAGGTTTCCACAGAGCCACAGGCTAGTCTTTAGCGGCAAGATGAATGTCTGGCAGAGCGCAGAGAGCCTTACCTGCCTTTCCGACATGATGTAGAGCTGCTCCCGGTCCTTGGAGAAGGCCATGTCCCGGAGCACGGGGCCGGGCTCCACCACCTGCACCGTCTCATACTGCAGGGCGTTGCCCCGGGGCCCGTCTACCCGGATCTGTGGATGAGAGGAAGAAGAGTTCAGATGTGAGTTCAGATCCTGAGCCGCCGTATGTCCAGCCTCAGCTGGGAGCTTCCCTCCTCATGGGCAAGGGAGGGGCCGTGAGCCCAGTGAAGTGAAGTGATAGTCGCTCAGTTGTGTCTGACTCTTTGTGATCCCGTGGACTGTCCAATGGAATTCTCCAAACCAGAATACTGGAGCTTTTCTCTTCTCCAGAGGCTCTTCCTAACCCAGGGATCAAACCCGGGTCTCCCGCATTGCAGGTGGATTCTTTACCAACTGAACCATCAGGAATGACAAAACAGAGGCGCATGCCCAGCAGGGGCCTCTCATGGGGAATGGCCAAGAGACCGGGTGGGGATAGTGGGGGGTGGGGATAGTGGGGGGCCGGGGGGCGGTGGGGAGGAGGCGAAACCAGGCTGCACTTGGAACCTGGTGTTCTTCTCTCTGGCTCACCATGCCTTAGGCTCACAACTTTGACCCTTGCTTGCGTATCTTTGGATAAGAGGGTGGGGCTGATGTAGGGGAAGAGGAATCTGGGGATGAGGCAAATGGGAAAACTGATGCTGCTTCAGATCACAGCATCACTCTACAACAGAAAGGCAGTATTATTAGCTACATTTGTTAGCAGAACAAATTTGGATGTAAAGATGTGGGCTGATTCTTTGAAACTGGCAGCCAGGATCACTGCTGGCCTTCGAGGAGAAGCTGGAACCCCAGAAGATTCACACCACGTGGACTTTTTCTGTCTATGAACCCACTGGCTTATGCTTCAGATTCTGGAATAGATGTAGGGTCCCCAAATCCCCTAGAGTTTCTATTTATGTCCCCAGTGAAGGGCATGTGGGCATTCCGGGAAAATGTGTTTTGGGCATGAGTCATTCTGTCTTCCAAGAACACTTAACAGACTAGGTCATCTCTGGGCCATCTAACAGTCCTTCCTGGAACTGCTGGAACAATGTGAAGACCATGAGGAAAGGCTTTTGCCCACATTCCCCAAGGCTGAGGACAAGTCTAGAAAAGACGGGACTTTCCTAATGCCACCCACCCCCTGATTCAAGGTGCTGGCCCAGGTCTTCAGAATCATCACCAGTGTGAGCTCATATATTTGCCATGATTATTGATGAGCACTAATATTTCCATCCACATAAGTTGGGATCAAACATTACCATCCATGCAAGAATGTAGGAAGGTGAGGAGAATGCCAGAGGTAGACGGGGAAAAGTAATAGCTAGGAGATCACCAAACTTGATTAGATGCCATTTGTACAAGTCTCTATAAGATAATGTGGTGTAATTTTAGAAATTTCAATAACAAAACTAAAAGAAAAAAATAATATTCCAAATCATTGGAAAATTATTCCAAAAATAATATTCCCATTATATATTCATTTTTAATTTTAATGGGTAATTCTTAACCTTTTATGAGCTCAAGGAGAACGGCAGAGCTATTCAGAGGAATTAAGTTACAGAAAGAATACCATATTAATGCCATCTGATAACACCAATTCATCCGAAAGTCTGCTGTCTCTCATTTCTGTTAAATTCACTGAACTCTGACACCAGGGTGGTGTGCGACATATGTATTTGATTTGGGGTTTGTGCTAGCCTTTTTGCTTGTCTTCCTCTTAAGCACAATTTTTCAGCCCTTCCTAGACATCAGGTACTGGGAGATGATTTTACATATGACTCCTTATTGATATAATCTTCTCAAGAGCTTTTTTGTCCTGGCTTGCATGGCCCCTCCAGGATCCATTCCAACCTCTCTCACCTTTTAGGTGGGACTGGACCCACCCCCTGCTTCCTGGGTTGGCCTTTGATGGACAGAAACAAATCGGTTTAATCTCACTCTCTGGCCACAGCGGTGGAGAGAAAGCAGACCCAAGCCATTCACCACTTGCAATTAGAGTGAAGCAAGGACTATGTCTTGTGACAGGGAAGAAAGCACCTCCCCTCACCCTTCATAAGATCAAAGAAACAGGTAGCTCCCAGAACTATTAGCAACCCTCTTGTTCTTATGAACAGGGTGGGGGTGCTGGAGCCAGGGAAGGTCAGGGACAGAGATGAAAAGCATTGGTTTTGGGGGATGTCCCTGAGCCACTGAATCAAAATAGCCCTGAAGGCTATCATGTGTCCAGGCCTTTCTAGCTACTCAGGATATTTCCTTATTGTTAAAGTAACAGAAAGGTTTTCTGCAATATCTAATAATATGTTCTGATAGAATAGATGGGGAAAACGGGACACAGTGCATTAAATAACTGCCCTGAGCTATCAAATCTGACAAATGAATAAGGATCCAGTCTGACCCTGGAATCTGTAGTTTTCCTGCCACTCCAGTTACATGAGGGACACTGTCCCTTGATGAGGTTCACGTTTACTTTCTGGGGATACTACCAAAGGCAGGGGCTTCCGGTATGTACAAACTCCAGAGGCTTTCACCAGTCATTTCCAATTCTGAAGCTGAAACACTTGTGCTTGACAGATATTTATTTTTAAAATGAAGAAATGAATGAAGTTCAGACTCTTCTTTGCAGATTTCCCATTAAGCTCAGGAAAACAACAACAACAACAACAACAAAAACTAGTGAATGAATTAAGAAGAGACATGCTTAACCGTTAAAATCCAAATGCCTGGGAATCCAGTAGCCGTCCTCCTTCTGTCCCCACCCCCAAGCCACCAAATGTCCACCCTGAGCAGGTCTTTCCTTAATCTGAATGAAATGGGAGCTCATGCAAAACCAATTGGGATTACCACCCAAGTCTGACCGCGCGGTGATGGCCTTGGCCTCCAGCCCAGCCAGGCTGCCTCCCCAGCTGTGAATCACCCTTGGAGCAGCAGCACAAGAGTGATCCTGTGCAGCCTGGCTGGGCTCCAGCCCCTTAAGGCCGCCAGCAGGAGCTGGCACCCCTCGGGGATGCTGGCAGAAAGGAGTCCCCTCCAGTGCCCTGTGTTGTGATCCCCAAGGGAAATTGGATTCAGTGCCTAAGTGACTGTCTTTATCATTTGGCTCCACCTTCCCTGCTCTTTAGGATGAGGTGATAGGCTGGATGCGGACATCAGAAGAACCTAGCAGAACTGGGCAGGGACAGAGGCGTGGACCAGGGAGCACTAATGGGGCAAGTTTTTCCAGGCCTGGAGAGGCAAGGCATGGGGCAATGGGCCCCACCCTTGCCCACTCCTCCAGGGCAGGAAATCAGTAATTGAGAAGGTGGTTATTCCCTTCACATCACCCCACCCAATCCATACTATTGTTTCAGGAAACAGAAAGGAAAGCATCCGTTCAACCCATCTGCTGAAAGAGTCTCACACAAGACATGGATAACAGGAGTTTGTGATGGGATGTGCTGAATGATGGACAATTTGATGGACAGCCATCAAATTTAGGTAGGCTGGACTAGCTGCTGGCTCTTGGGCAACAAGAACTGCTAGCAACTTAGTGGCTGCTACGTGTCAGGCATGATGGAAGGCATTCTACATGGATTTATCTTCTCATTGAAACCTCATGACTCCATGAAGCCTTAATACTATTCCATTTACAGGAATAATAATGCACAGAGAGGTTTTAATATGTTGTTCATGGTCACCCCTGCTGAAGTCTGACCAATTCCAGAGTCCACTCTTCAATGCACTTACACAGTATACCAACACAAGCTGAGCCAGGTCCTACTGGGTCTGTAAACCTGCATCTCTTCTAGGAGTGAAAGTTGTTAATGGTAAACAAGCATCACCCCAGGAGTGCTGGAGGAACCATGCCTATCTTCCGCAGTCCTTTTGGGAAGGAATCATGCATATGAATGAAAAAGATGCTGTTATAAATTTTCAAAATAATGATCCCTTATATTTTTGTTTTGTACCTTGTTGAGAATGTTATTCTTAAATAACACTGTCTCATCTGATGGCTGTAAAACGTTTATGATGTTGACTGCCAGCATAATCATTCTCGTTTTACCAATGAAAAAACTGAGATGGGGGCTGTTTTGGGCCTTTTCTGAAATTCAGTGATAAATCAATGACAGTCAGGACTAGAACCCAGGTCTCCTGATTCCTAGCTCAGAACTTGCAGTTGAGCTATTTAGATTTTCTCTGAGCCTTTGACAAGCTTCCACATGAAAAGGTTTTAAAAATAATGAGTCTCCATGGGACTTTGGGCAGTTTGGCCATGGAGAGAGAACCAACTTAGAGATAGAAAAAGACACACTTCTACATGGAGAAGTGGGAACTGGGGGACTCACCAAGCAGTAGTGTTATGACTGGTCTTATTTACTATTTTTTATAAATGGTCTGGAGCAGGGAGCAGGAACATTTACAGCTGATCCTAAGCTCTTTGGAATAGGAAGAAGGCCCATGATGGAAATGAGCTACAGAAAGACGGTGCCTCCTCTGTAGGACCGGGCGGGGGGGGGGGGGGGGGGAGTGGGGGGGAGGGAGTGGGGAGGAGCTATAATTGAGCGAATAGACCTGGGTCGTCAAGTGTTACAGTGGCAGGGATCATGCTTGATGTATCCAATGCTGCAGCCCCAATGCCTAGCACAAGACCCAAGGCACGATTGGTGCTCAGTAAGTAGTCACTGACAGATGTGGTGAGAATATGGAAAAAGGAACCCTTGTACACTATTGGTAGTGTGTAAATTGGTATAGCCACTGAGGAAAACACTAAGGTAGCTTCTCAAAAAGTTAAAAACAGACCTGCCATTTGATCCAGCAATTCCACTTCTGGGTATACACACAAAGGAAATCAAATCAGTATCTCAAAGAGACGTCTGCCCACCCATGTTCATTTCAGCATTGCTCACAATAGCCAAGACATGGAAACAACCTAAATATCTATCAAGGGATGAATGGATTTTAAAAATGTGATTATATATATGTAGTTCAGCCTTAAAATAGAAATTTGGCCATTTTCAATGACATCAGTGAATCTGGAGAACATTTATGCAAACTGAAATAAACACAGAAAGACAAAATATTGCACAGTCTTGCTTATATGTGGGATCTAAAATAGTCAGACTCTTTGAAGAAGAGTGCAGAATGGTGGGAGGGGGAAACAGGGAGATGTTGGTGAAGGCATGGGCTTCCCAGGTGGTGCTGATGGTAAAGAACCTGTCTGCCAAGCAGGAGACAGAAGAGACGCAGCTTCGATCCCTGGGTCGGGAAGATCCTCTGGAGAAGGGAATGGCTGCCCACTCTAGTATTTTTGCCTGGAGAATCCCATGGACAGAGAAGCCTGGCAGGCTACAGTCCATAGAGTTTCAAATGATCAGACACAACTGAAGCGACTTAGCATGCACACATGTTGGTCAAGGGATATAAAGTTTCAGTTATTAGATGAATAAGATCTAGAGAGCTGATGTGCAACAAGGTGACTATAATAATAATACAATACTGCATACTTGAAATTCATGAAGAGGGTAGATATTAAGTGTTCTCATCACATACACACACACACACACACACACACACATGAGGTGGTGGATATGTGATTTATCTGAATTGCAGTGATTCAGTTCAGTTCAGTCACTCAGTCATGTCCGACTCTTTGTGACCCCATGAACCTCAGCACGCCAGGCCTCCCTATCCATCACCAACTCCTGCAGTCCACCCAAACCCATGTCCATTGAGTCGGTGATGCCATCCAACCATCTCATCTTCTGCCATCCCCTTCTCCTCCTGCCCTCAATCTTTCCCAGCATCAGGGTCTTTTCAAATGAATCAACTCTTCACATCAGGTGGCATTATTTCACAATATATGAATACATGAATCGAAACATCAAACTGTATACTCTGAATATATACAATATTAACTTGTCAATTGTACTTCACAAATGGATAAAGGGCTTTTCTGGTGGCTCAGCAATAAAGAATCTGGCTGCAATGCAGAAGACACGAGTTCCATCCCTGGGTCAGGAAGATCCCCGGAGAAGGGAATGGCAGCCCACTGCAGTATTCTTGCCTGGGAAATCCGGTGGACAGAGGAGCCTGGCAGTCTACAGTTCATAGGGTCGCAAAGTCAGACATGACTTAGCAACTAAGCAACAACAACAACAGGGATGGAAAAGCAAGTCGTTACTAAATAACTTATCAACTTCCTCCAGGTAAAACAAGCCACACTCTACCAATCAGAGGATGGACTCTGAGCTGATCAAGGCAAGATCAAGGTAGGAAGCAGGGTCAAAAAGGGAGAGCTTCGTTGTTACCATTTATAGCTCCCAATACTCCACAGCAGCCAAAAAGTCCAACAGAATGACTGGCAGCTTTCAAGTGGGATTCCAGGGAAAAACAGGCAAACAGAAGCCATTCTCTGGAGGAAGTTCTTCTAGATACAGAAAATCACATCCAGTCCACCCCTGGTAAGTGAGAACAAACCAGATGCCTGCAACTTGGGGACAGCCTGGGAAAGATTTTCCCAGGCCACAAAGACACAGCTGAGAGGAAAGGAGACACAGTGGCCAGTGGCTCTAGCTCCATCACTATCACAGGGGCCACCCTGAAGCTTGGGAGGGGACAGCTTAAAATAAACAAGACTTGTTGTCTTACATATTAGGACAAATAAAATGTATTACGTTATACAGCACAGATGATACTTGCGTACCAACCAGGCAGTGAGAAAGAATGCAAATAGACATTGATTTAAGGTAGAAAATATAAAGAACCCCCTCATGTCCATTTGGGTGTTGAGAAGATGTTATTCTCTGAGGTTGACACCAAGGAGGAGACTGTACCCCTCACGCTGTGTCTGCACTCATCATCCAGTATGCATTTATGGAATGTGCAGTGTATACCAGACTCCGAGCCAGCTTCTGGAGGAGATCAGTGAGTGCCTGCCCTGCCCTCTGGGAGTGTGTGTGTGTGTGTGTGTGTGTGTGTGTGTGTGTGTTCAGTCGCTTAGTCATGTCTGACTCTTTGCAACCCTATGGACTGTAGCCCACCAGGCTCCACTGTCCATGGGATTCTCTGGGCAAGAATACTGGAGGGGGTTGCCATTTCTCCCTCCAGGGGATCTTCCCAACCCAGGGATGGAACTTGCGTCTCCTGCCCTGCAGGCTGATTCTTTACTGCAGAGCAACCAGAGGAGCCCACCATCTGATATATTAGTCTCCTAATGGGCTCAGATTTCACACGGATGAGGCCAAGTGGGAAATCCTATAGCAGAGAAGTATTTGAAGGCCTCTTTTCCTTCTTCCCAGGAGATCTGGCCAACTGACTGGAGTGTAACCAGGAATTATCAGCCCAGCCCCAGTCGAGGCTCAAGGGAGTGTGTGCATGTCACAGAATAACAGGGCCACCGCACGGCACCACCAGCCATGAGAGTTTGACTAATACAACACATAGTGGGTAATATCAGATTCATTCGAAGAGCCGCTTCAGAGACAAAATCTCTTTAGTCAGTAGGAAGACTGATCTGAAGTAGCAAAATGAGTGGCACTAACAGATTTTATAAAGATACGCTGGCAGAGGGAGGCAAGAATGAACACATGAAAAAGGGGTTGACAGGGGAACTTTTGGCCAGCTTCATGGAGCCCTGTCCTGAGGAGACAGCAGAGGTGTTCTCCAAGGCCTGAAGGGTGAGGTATCACTTCAGGCCTCACCACAGGCCCAGTGGAAGGGCCTAGACAGCACGGGATAGCAGAAATACAATGCTAGCCACAAATGCGGGCCACATGGGCAATTAAAGTTTCCAGCAGTGGTTACATTAAAAAATAAAAGTGTTAGTTGCTCAGTCATGTCCAATACTTTGTGACCTTATGGACTGTGACCCCATGGACTGTGACCCCTGCAGGCTCCTCTGTCCATGGGATTCTCTAGGCAAGAATATTGAATGGGTTGCCATGCCCTCCTCTAGGGGATCTTCCCAGCCCAGGGATCAACCCTGGGCCTCCTTCATTGCAGGCAGATTCTTGACTGTCTGAGCCACCACCAGAGAAATATCCCAAAATAAAAAAGTAAAATTAGTTCTTTCAGAAAATGTTTATTTTTATTATTTCTCTGGCTGTGCCAGGTCTTAGTCATAGCATGGAGGATCTTCGTGGTGGTGTGCAGGATCTTTTCAGTTACCATGTGGGATCTTAGTTGTGGCATTGGTGGGCAGTGGGTCTGTTTTTTGTTTTTGTTTTTGTTTTAGTTTTGGCATGTGGGGTCTTAGATGGAGCATGCAGGATCTAGTTCCTTGACCAGGGATTGAACCCAGGCCCCCTGGATTGGGAGCTCAGAGTCTTAACCACTGGACCACCAGAGAAATGCCCAAATTAATTTTAGTAATCTATGTTTTTACTAACCCACTGTGCCCCAAAATAGTATCCCTTGAACATGTCTATAGTATAAACATTGTCAATGAGATATTTTACACGCGTTTTTCATACCATGTCTTTGAAATCTGGTGTGTATTTCACACTGACAGCGGAACTCAGTCTGGACCAGCCACATTTCCGGTAAACACAGGCCTCCTCACCAGTCCTTCGCAGCCGCTCGGTCTCCAGCCTAGGATAATCTGCTTAGCCCCGCTTTCCCACCAGCCCATCCGCCAAGCAGCACTGCCACCTCTCCACCCCTGGCACGGTGGGCATCTACGTTGCCAGGCAGAACTGCTATTAAAACATCAGCAGGGTGGCCTCCGCAAAGGTCAGCCATCCGGGGAGCTCCTGGCAGCTGCTTGTTTGTTTGTTGGAACATTATCTGGGCTGGGCTGTTTATTTACATCCATTGAAGAATTGAACAATAAATATCATCTCCTGGTAGCAGGCAGATGCTTGCATTAGAGCATTCTGGCTGCCGTCTTGCTTGAAATAATCTCCCTAATGAGCAAACAGTGCTATTCATCCTTAAAGATGCAGGCCACCCCAGGATTCCCATTTCCTCTCTCCTCTCATATCCTCCCCAGACCTTCTGGTCAAGGTTTACACCTGCCAGACCTCCCAATCAGGCCCAGGAATAAGGCAGCAAGGGTGGGGGTCTCACCTGGCAGGCAGGGACATGAACTAAGGCTGGAGAGGCAGGGTGGGAGCAGACTAAATCTAGAAACCAGTGTCCCGGGACCCTCTGAATTCTCCACCTGGACCCCGTGCCTCCAATACAGAGGCATGTGAACCCAGTCTCTGCTGCTCCTCTCAAGAGCCTCAAGACACGACTGCAGCTCTCCTAGCTGTCCTGGCCTGAACCTGTTTCCCACGGAGGCAGAAATAGAATAGCCATGAGGAGCCTCAGTGGGAAAAGAGTGGCCAGGATCTGCTTCTCTGGGACATACAGGGTTGTGGCATCTCCCAGGAGGGAAAAGTACTGAGGCTTTTGGATCTTACTTATGCGGTTTATTTTGTTGGTCCCCAGAGGCTGACAGCGCTGTAACCCAGGTCACTGTCACTCAGCCTCTTGCCACACAGACTGGAAAGCGGGTGAAAGGAGAATTGGGCACACAGTAGAGTGCCCGCAGCGGGTGCGTGGCCAGTCTTGATCTTGGTTGAATGAATGAGTGAATGGAGAAGCTCACTCTGAGCCTGAGCTGCCACACTGGGGACTTTTAGATGTGCAGACACACTCACAGGCACAGACACACACACACCCCGTCTCCATCCCTGACAGTGAGGCTAGGTCTCCACTCAATCACGGTCTCTAGAACTTTCCATGTATCACTCTACGACGAAATGATGGACGAGGAGGACCTGGAAAGGTGTGGTATGCCAGCAGTGAAAGAGACAAAGTATGAGGTGTGACTCTCTTGGAAACTTGCTGGTAGAGGGGGTTACCTCTCCTTAGGGCAAGGGGCCTCCTTACAGTCTCTGCATCCCTGCGGAAGAGCTGCCTGGTTCTCAGTGGCTGGGATGGCCTCTAAGCTCCCGCCAGACTGCCAGGGGCTGCAAGTCTGTCCCCTGCCAAGGGCAGATCCCTCGGCCCCAAGTACTCACTGTTAATTCCTATAACCCGCAACCAAGGACATCTGCAACAGAACTCCACTCACAACTCACTTGAATTGTCCCCAGTGCTTTCAATTTTTTTTCAGTGGCATGCCCATTAAAAAAAACTTTTTTTAAAATTTATATTGGAGAATAGTTGATTTACAAGGCTGTGTTAGTTTCAGGTGCTCAGCAAAGTGATTCAATTACACATATACATACACCCATTCTTTTTCAGATTCTTTTCCCAGGGAGGTTCTTACAGAATATTGATGGGGTTCTCTGTGCTATACAGTAGTGCCCAGTGCTTTGAATTTAAAAATCAGAGCCTCTCCTTTTCCTCTGGCCCTTCCAATCTCCTTCCCCTGCTCTACTTTCTCTTTTTAGCCACAGCACTTGTTACCATCTCACATGCTATATAATTTATTCCTTTATGATGATTATTATTTATCTCCATGTAAACACCACAGAGCAGAAATCTTTATCTCTTGTGCTCACTGGTGTCTGCCAACCCCCTGAAACATGCCACATAGTAGGGGGGTCAATAAAAATCTGTTGAATAAATGAATGACTGGAAACATTCAAACTACTCATCAACATCTTCATTTGTCCCCAGGATGCAGATTTCTTTCTTATCTTATGACAAGGGAACTGAACAGTTGCAGATGTTCACACTGGAAGGTTCAGCAGCAGGGGAGAAGCTGGGATCATCCAACCCAGACCCAAGGGGCCGGCGGTGCCCATTCCTCCAGCAGAGTGGACCGTGCCACACACCACAGGCTCACCTCCCTGCCTTGAATCCCAGGCCTTAGAATGCGAGCAGGGCCCCTGCTTCTGTGTTTACCCTGCTTAAGCCTCCCCAGAATAGCACAGTGAGGGTGCTTTGTTTTGATTTCCTGATTCCAGCCAGAAGAAGGAGCTTGTAAAGGGAACTGCAAGAGGGTAAACAGTAATTAATTCGACAGGCTCTGCGCGCACATGGAACCTGCACCGCGTTACCAAACACTGTTGGGACAACAGGTCCCTGTGGGTCTCCCGCTAAACACGTACAAAACCGAATGATGCTGTCCAGGTAGCCATTAGGACTTCTTGCCCTGTATGGTCCACATCAGAGAAATCAGGGACAGTGGCTTCTATCCCACCCCCCACCTGCTTGGGTGGTGGCACAAAGAACAGGATACAATTCCAGGAGAAAAAGATGCCGAGGAAATAAAAAATGAAAGACAGTATGGTTGAGATGAAGGAAGTATCAGACGAAAGTTCAAACCAGTATGTTTCAAATGCAAAATATTTCAAATCGACTTCTCTTGCAGCATCTTCCCAATCTTATTGGAGAGAATTGCGCACACAAGTTACTGGGTTGGAAACTTGGTGGGTCAGCCAGATTGTGGCCTTAGAGTAGGCTGTACCCCCGAATCCTGAATGGCTTTTAGCTATGTGCCTCTAGCCCCAAAGGAGCATGGACAGACTATGCCCACTCCTGGAAAAACAAGCACCCATGAAGAGACTGTTGATATATGCCTGCCACTCACTGCCATGTGCTTTGCGCAGTCTGCTTGTTCTGTATTGCAGAACACCAGAATCCCCTGGCTTCTGAGATGCTACGTGTAGGCAGAGAGTGAGAGGGTAAGCCCACGGGCAGACGGTGTGAATCCCAGCTCTGCGCTTGGGAACTGTGTGGCCTTAGACAACCTACCAAACTTTCCTGAGTTTGCTTTTCTCTTGGAAAAAAAAAAAAAACACAGAAATAATCATAACAATCTTGGTTGTTACTGTGGGAGTCTGATCATGTCCCAAGCATGCAAAATACTTAGCAGAGTGAGGGGGTGATGGTTATGTTTCAATAAATGTTCAGTAAGTTTCAGGAATCTCATTGATTGCTAGGAAACCAGTTTTAATGAATCGATCCCTGTGATCCCCACTCATCCCCAAGGGGGAGCAGCAACCTTATGTGCTATAGAAAGAGAGGCTAGAGGATGTGGCCCACAGAGCGGACTTTCAAATTCCAACAAGGTCACTTAAAGAAAGAGAGAGAGGCCCCAGGGCTCAGCTGTGAACCATCTAAGCCAACCAGAAGATGGGCATTGTCAGAGGAAACTAGGCCTGGAAGAGTCTGTGCCCATGATGGAGGGCTCAGATGGGCATCCCACCAATGTGGTCCAGAGACCCATCACCCGTTGCCTCAAGCCAGAGGAACTGTCCTGATGAGCCTGGTTCCACTCAGGCTTGATTCAGAAAGCCAGCAACGTTATGGAGAAAGACGAAAGCAGCTTCATGCACACGGTTTGGGCAAGCCCCAGAAACGGAAGTGGGGTACCACACAGCCCAGCTCATGGAAAGGAGGAGCATCTCTGGGGACCCATCAAGGGTGGGAAGTGGACTCAGGGCTGGCAGGATGCTAAGGAGAAGCAGGGCCTATTTCCTAAAGGTGAGGCAGTGGCTCTACGTGGAATTGGGGACAGTCTCGAACCCAGGAGCAGGATGCTGGATTCCACATGCCTACTTCCCTACTGCCTCCTCCATGAAACTCCACCCTCCCATCCCTGGCCCTATATCCTCTGGGCTCAGAGTGCCCTCCTGCCAAGTGAAGGGGAGGCTATGTTCTCTCTTCTGTGCCCCCCACAACTGTTACTGTCACCTATGGGTTAATGAGCAGAGGTGTATCCTGGCTGCAAGGGGCTGAGGTGCAGTCAGTGTTTTCCTCCTGCTGGAAACTGAGCCTCCTCCAGAGTGGAACCCAACAGCTGCTCAAGGCAGCTGTAGCGGAAGCAGGAGAAACCAGAAGTGGAGTGAAGGCTGGGGAAGAATGGACTCTCACACGAGCTGTTACAGGAGTTCTGTGAGTCCCAGTTGCTCGGGTCTTAGCTCAGAGGATAGAGCTTCTAGCAAGCAGCTTGGCGCAAGGTAAAGACTCAGGACTTGTTGACTGAACGAGGAAAGTGGGCTTTGTCTAGGTTTTCTCCTGAGCTCAGAAGCAGCTGTAACCCCCCCCCCCACACACCCCCCACACCTTCACGACTCAGATTTTACCATCACAGCATGCCCCATTGCTCTGGTCCCTAAGGCCCACCCAGGGTTCCCTGGTGGCTCAGACAGTAAAGAATCTGCCTGCAGTGTGGGAAACCGGGGTTCAATTCTTGGGTCAGGAAGATCCCCTGGAGAGGGGAAGGGCTACCTACTCCAGTATCTTGCCTGGAGAATCCCATGCACAGAGGAGCCTGGTGGGCTACAGTCCATGGGGGTCACAAAGAGTCAGACACAACTGAGAGACTAACACGTTCACTTCCACTTTCTTCTCATCTAGGGATCAAGACTTGGATCTTCTAGAAACTTTCCCTCCTAGTTACTTTCTCTCCTGATCCCAACTGTTTCCATCTTCAGATGGTCCTTTGCATATTGTCATCTTTGTCCTAGAGTAGAGCCAAACTCTGCCCCCCAGGCCTCCTCCCAGCTCTCCCCTTCAGGAACACCTCCCCATCTTCCCCCTCATCACCTAGCAACCACCATCCACGACCACCCACAGCCCTTGTAGGAGCAGCATCCTCACTCCTCCACACAGCCCTGCATTTCTTGCCAGGGCTATGCTTTCCTGTTTCCTCGAAGAATTGAACTGGTCCTTTCTCAGTCCTGTTCACAGTCCTATTCACACCACGTCCCTCAGTTTCCTCTCTGCTTCTTCTCAACCAACCCACGCACGTCCCTCCCTCTGAATCCAGTCCAGGACACTCTTCCAAAGGCTTTCTCCATAACACCTGCCCCACTCTGAACGCCTCCCTGTTTCATATCATCCGCGGCCACAGCTGCCTAGCCGCTAAAAGCTGTCTCGTGCTTCGGCTCATGTGGACACCTGTCTTTTGCTCTCCTGCCTTCAGTGTGTTTGTTTCAGCCGTGAGAATGTCAGCCCCTTGAGGGCAGGTCTATAGCATTGAGCTTAAGCATAGGGCTGTGTAGCCAGCCAAGCTGGAGTCCTGATTCTGCCCATTATTAGCCCTTGTGACTTCAGGGAGAATTTTAAAGATCTGCTTAATTTCCTTCACTGAAATATGGGGCTCAGAATTCTGAGCCCAGGGTTGCAGTCAGAATTTCATCAGGTGAATTATGAGTTGCTCTTACTAGAGTGGCTGGTATATTGGAAGTAGGGCTTCCCTCGTGGCTCAGGGGGTAAAGAATTTCCTGCCAATGCAGAAAACTCGGGTTTGATCCCTGGGTCAGGAAGATGCCCTGGAGAAGGAAATGGCAACCCACTTCAGTACTCTTGCCTGGAGAATTCCATGGACAGAGGAGCCTGCTCGGGTAGTCTATGGGGTCGTAAAAGAGTCGGACACAACTTAGCAACTAAAACAACAACACCATGTTGGAAGTAAAACAATGCACATGACTGCTAGTTGTGGATAGTTAGTACTCGCTTGTATTTAGTAAATTAGTCTGAAGATGGAAATGAGATAATGCAGTGATGGTGACGATGCAGCCGGGCACAGCCTCTAGTCCCCAGCAGCTCCGTGAACACCAGAGCCGTTTAATAGATGTTTACTCAATTAACAAAGGAATGCACAAATTCCAATCACAACGGGAAAACATCAAAAGGATCCCAGGAGCCTCAGAGACTCTCTCCCAAGTTTACGTCTTTTTGATGTCCGTCTCCAGAGGCCCACCAGTCCTGTTGGTGAAACCAAGGGCTGCAGCGGCAGCCAGCCGTGTATGGTTCCCGCCCGCCATGTCCTGCACTGAGCTGCCTGTGGGAAGCCCCATGAACTGGTAGCTCAGTCCCTAGGCACTCCTCAGCAATTTTCTTGGCAAACAAATAACCCAGGGAGCATCAGACAAGTGCGCATCACCTCGACATCTGCTCTCTCTGATGAGCTCAGCTCTGGGTTCTTTCCCTGCAGCCTCATCAGACTTCTGGGGATCAGCCCTTTCTCATCCTAGGACAGCTGTGTGTGTTTCTGTGGGCCTAATAACAACCTATGTTTACTTAGTGCTAAGGGCCAAGGAGCCAGCTACGTACAACTCCCCAAGAAGGATTGGCGGCATCTCCATCAACTGCTCACCCGACGTTCCGCATGCCACCTCCCCCTTGGGAAGCATGTTGGTCAGTAGCCACCACCCCACTCCTGGCTGAAAGTCAGTGGACTTGGAAAGCCCTGAAACAGGCAGAGATTCATATTTTGTTCACTTGAGATTTGTACCAGGATTTAAAGCCCCAGATTCTGAGCCACCTAAGATACATTTTGTGGTCAAAATGAGGGTTAGAAGTGTGTTTACTCAAGACGCAGGTCAGCATCACTCTCTCCAAGAATTCTCCCCACTGTCTCTGAGGCTAGGTTCAATTACCACCGCCGCCACCCAGTTTGAGTTCCTCCTGGCTTGCCGGGACCAGGGCCCTTGGGACACCTCACAACGTGGGGTCGTCATGTGCGCCCATCTTTCCACCTGCCCATGTGCTCCCCGAGCACAGCACAAAGGCATGTTCATCTCCCCTAAAGTCACAAGGCCAGTGAGTGGAGCCCCAGACTGGAGTTTAAGTTTTCTGGTTCCAAATCCATTCTCAGCAACAACTGACAGAAAAGTAGGCATTGCTGGGTGCCCTAGCGGCAATGTCCATTATTATTATCTAGTAACAACTTTCTGAATCTTCTTTGTAGAATAGACTCCAGTCCACCCAGTACTGCCTCACAGACCACCAAGGACTACGCAATTCTTCCTCTCTCCATCTCCACACATCTCCCCCAGCAACCACTGCCTGCGCTTTACATTAAACACACACACACACACACACCAGCAGCTCCTCTGAGCAAGAAACACTTGGAACTCTTTCAAATGAAAACCCCAGAATCCATGAGGCCTGGGTGAGGCATGTGAATGGTTTGCAGTCAGAAAATCCATTCCCAGAGACAAGGGGAAGGGCCTTCCTCGGGCTCAGAATTCTGGGGTGGAGAAGGGCATCCCTGTGTGGGTGTGACATCAGCAGATGGGGCTGGAATGCATACACGCGGAGAGTCAAGGGGCCCCAGGGCCAGGAGAGAGCTCGGCTGTCATATTACAAAGGGTCTTTTGATCACCCTCCATCCCAGGAAAACCACAGAAATCCTTCTTGAAGCTGCCCCCCACCCTCAGCAGAGGGGCCTAAAAATACTGTCCTCTAATCCAATGGGTGACCTTTGACCCCAGTGAGGGCGAGCCTGGAAAAGGCAGGTTTCAGAGCTAAAGGGCCTCGAAGGATAAAAAGAAATAACCAGCGCCTGTATGGAATACTTGTTCTGCTAGCAGTATGTGGAGTTAATTGCAGAGAAATGCATTTTAAAAATAAGATATTGGAAAACCATCCTCTCCGTCACCGGCCACAGTTATTACAATTATTTATACGGCATCACCATAGCGCGTGTGTTTCACAGCAATTAAACTATTGATCTTGCAGCTCTGAGGCGCTGAGCAAAATTCACTGCCACCATTCCTGCCCCTGTGGGTGTCGTCTGTCCCCATGACGTGGAAACGGACTGAGGAGGAAGTAGCCAAGAGTGGAAGAGTTAGTAGTTGGAAAATTAATATTAAGAATCAATATATTGGGGACTTCCCTGATGGCTCAGACTGTAAAGAATCTGCCTGCAATGCAGGAGATCTGGGTTCGATCCCTGGGTCGGGAAGATCCCCTGGAGAAGGGAACTGCTACCCACTCCAGTATTCTTGCCTGGAGAATTCCACAGACAGAGGAGCCTGGCGGGCTCTCGTCCATGAGATCACAAAAGAGTTAGACACAACTGAGCGACTAAAACACACACACACACACACTGGTGGTCCAGAGGTTAGGAATCCACCTTGCAATGGAAGCAATGCAGGTTCAATTCCTGGTCAGGGAACTAACAGCCCACACGCCACAGGGCAACTGGGCCCAGCACCACAAGAGAGTCCATGCACCACAACAAAAGGTTCCACATGCCGTAACTAAGACCCAGTGCAGCCAAATAAATAAATATTGAAAAAGAGAACCAATATATTGACATGATAAGCTAATATTATCTTAACATAGCAATAGTAATATGGTCCTGTCTCCATCTGGCCGGCATTTCATCCATCGCGATGCTATTTTCCAGGCTTGCCCAAGAGGTTACATAGTGCAGCTGAGTGATGGAGTGCATGGGTCCCAGGGGCTACAACTGTGGACTCCAAACCCAGCCCCACCGTGGACTAGATACAACACCCCTTGGGAAATGAGTCAACATCTCCTAGTGTCCTCATTCATAAAATATCAATAATAACAACACCCAGTACATTCAGCTGATGTGAAGAATTCATGAGTTAGTGAAGGAAAGGCATTTAGTACATGGGCTGGAACAAAACTGGGCTAAACTCAAGGTTCCTGTTACTGTAGCAGCCGGTCCACAGGATTCTCGCTCACCCAGGACACATCTCTCTGAACTCAGGTGTCATAGTTGCATCACTGGTGAGGGACAAAGGGTAGGCTTGGTCTCCTGTGAGGCTCCACACTGAGATTTGCAGTAAGATAAGTAGAACACAATCTTTTTTTTCCCTTCTTTTCTGATAGCCTTGAGGTAGGAGCTGGGCCTGACTTCTCTTTGTGGCTGGTCACCTAGATGTGGGTAGGGATGGTCCTTGGACTCCAATCTCCCCCTCTGCCTACCACACTCCACCCCAGGAACATGCCCTCATGGCCCCATCATTTTTCTTCAAGTTCAGAGTCAATATTAAGCTAATGATGGAAAGTCTTATTTATGACATGTATTTGATGTATTATTTAATGCATTGAACAGTGGGTGTCTGGGAAGGTACGAAAATGATTCCACTTCAGAAACCTTTTTGTTAGGAAGTTGCATGTTCCTGAACCAAAGTCTCTTCCATTGGATGGCATGTGAAGAGATGAGAAGCAGGGTGACGTTCACTGTGGTCCAGCCTCCAGGCCTTAGGAATCAAGCAGATGGACGATGGTAGGGAGGGGTGGAGAGTTACTGCTCTGGATTGTCACACCAAGGGGCAAGTTGGGAGGGGAAACTGGTGTGCATGGGAAGTGAAGTGTGAGTCACATCTGTGGCATGAAGTCGTGGAAGCATGGTCAACTGGCCTTGTCTGATTGCCTCGGAAATTCAGGCCTGGTGCTTGGGTCATGGCTAAGGGCTTGCCTTTGGCCACTGCCATTCTACAGGCGGACTATGAAATCATGACATGAGCCGTTTCCCAGAGTCAGAATTTAAGCCACTGTGCCTGGTGACCCTCTCGTCTTCTTTCTGAGGGGCAGGCGTGACACACTTCACGGATTGCAAGGCACAGATCAGAAAGTCAGCGGTGAAAGGAATACAGTCACATTTTCTGCTTCCTTTCATGTTGCCCCCAAACAACCACAAAGGGCTCCCTCAGTTGAGAACAGGGAACATTCTCCCATGTCCCAGGCCAGCCACTAAAATAGGCTCCATGCCTTAACCTACTTGAGCTTGCAAATAAATAGGCAGGCGTTTTGAAGAACACAGGAAAGGCTCGCCTATCGCAACATCTTCCCTACGTGGTCACCACTATCCCTGAATGCCGGTGGAGGAACATTTCTTTGGGTAAAACATCTTTGTATGATACAAATATTGTGATGGAGGGGAAGCTATCTTTGGGGAAAGTAAAAATGAAAGCATCAGTCAGTCGCTCAGTTGTGTCCAACTCTTTGCAACCCCATGGACTGTAGCTCGCCAGGCTCCTCCGTCCATGGAATTCTTCAGGCAAGAATACTGGAGTAGGTAGTATTCCCTTCTCCAGGGGATCTTCCTGACCCGCATTTAAGTCAGTAGTCTGAGTCTCCCACTCTAAGACAGTATCTTTACCGTCTGAGCCACCAGGGAAGCCCGTCTTTGGGGGGCATGGGGTAAAGTGAGAGGCCCTGGCCTGAAAGGGGTACAGGAGATGAGTCTGGTCCCACTGGCCACGTCCCCCAATTCCTTAGGGTACCGTCAGCAACATGGCGGGTTTAGATGCCCCTTCAGGTCCACGTCATAATATAATTATGTAGCCTATATAAATAGACTTTCTTGGCAGATTTTTCATGACAGGAAAGAATGGTTCCCAGGGAAAGGTTAACAAGGGGACAACATAAACCTGGATGACTCATAATGGAGAAGTGGGGGGCAGTTTTGAGGAACTAAAGAGAAATCTCATTTCTCATTACAGTTTTCATGGTTTTGGTTGGGGCTGGTTCTGGAATTTCTACCCAAAGTCTATGTCATTTTGAAAAATCTGAATTTATCTATCATTACAAAAAACAAACCCTCAGGGTTTATTTTTTGCTCTGATGTAAGACTTAAAACCAAGTGAAGTACTCTGAAGGTTGACTTCTTTCTCCTCACAGACCCTCTCCTTTGGTCGCCTTTGGTCAGCTCCACACCAGGGCCCACCACCAGGGGTCGCTGGCTCCCTTCTGCTCCTTGGTGACTTCCTGCTTTTGCTGCTATTGGTAGCAAGGGGAAAGAGATAGTGGAGGGAGGAGGGGAAAGGGTGCCAAGGGCCAGGAAACTTCAGGAAGGGAGAAGGAAACCATCCAGGCGTTACTCTTGGGACCCAAGACAGGCCCCAATGACCAGCCCAAGCGCAAAAGGCCCCAGGGCCTGAATCAGAAGCGCCCTACAGCCCAGGTCTATAGACTGGAGTCCATTGACTGGACTTCTGGCCGCGACCCCTGGGTGAGTTTTATTTCCCATCCCTGGAGGTAGACCAGGAAAAAGCAGGACAGAAACACTTCTTTGTTCCTCTCTAGCCAGCAGGACTCTGCCCACATCAGCTTGATGTGTTGCTCCAGGGAAAGAGAGACCCAAAAAAAAAACCCCAGCAACAAAATGATCTCCAGCACTTAATTTCCTCCAAGGTTTCTAAGCAGGTACTTATTTCCTGGGCAGTTATTATTATTACAGACACCACATAAACAAAGGTGTCAGATAATTAAGAATAATCTTATCTCCTTCTACCCCAAGCATTTTCTTTACCCAGTGGGAAACAAACTCCCCCTCCATAGCTTCCCCTCCCTGACTTTTTCACTTGTCACCTAAGATGAGCAGGTCAGAGGATCTGGGAGCAAGTGGGAGCAAGGGAGATATTTCTGTGACTGATGCTCAGAAAACAGGATTTCTGGGCTCTGTCACTGGCCGTTGTGTGCAACCTGTAGGAGTCTTTGGTTCAAGTTCACTGTGAAACATCTCCACTTGGAGGACTCACAACGAGTCTTGTAAGGGAGTCAAAGAGAATCTGGCGGGTTTCCCACCCTCAATAATGTCTTGTCTACAACAGCTAAGATGCCAAACATAATTTAGGAAGCAGTTTCACATCTCTTTTCTGATTTAATTCATACCACACATAGTAGGTGCATAAGAAACACTGGTTGATTTCATAAATGAACTATAATTCTGATGCGATCAGGAGGGCATTATTTTTAGTCACATGTCATGCGTAAATAAACAGACTCAGAGAAGACATGCCTGAAGTCAGACATCGCTAACAAGCAGTAGTGTCATAATTTTCTACCAGGTCTTCAGCCAACATGCCCTACCCCCCACACTAAGCTCCTCCTGGAGGAAGTACATGCAGATAACTTGCATTTTAAAAAAAACTCTATTTCAACCTTTATCCAAAAATTGTAAAAAAAAAAAAAAAATGTTAAAAGGGTGTGGTGCTGAACTTCAGATGCTGACTTCTGACCGCATAGGCAAGTGGGGAGAGAAGGTCAGGATAGAAGTTTAGAGTTCTTCCCACTCCTGGAGAAAAGGGAAGCTCAGAGTGTGGTATAGGATTAGAATACCAGGGCTCAATGGAGACCTCCTTTCTCCTAGCATCAGCCCAGGATGCCACCCACCCCACCCGACCCTTCCAAGGAAAGGAAGGGATGGTTATGCAGAGAAGGTTCTTCACAAAAGAGTGACAATTGGAACTGACTGTTAAAGGAGGAATGGGATCCCAGTGGCAGGAACTGCAAGGAAGATGGATCCTGGGACTGCCTGGCATGAGGGGTGGGTGTGAGTGCCACGTGTGTGCAGTGGAGAGGCCAGCAACGGCCAGGCTATGTGACTGCAGAGGGACACAGAGGGAGATTGGATGCAGGTACAACAGAGTCCTGAACGCCTTTCAAAACACCAACCTTTCATCTGTAGGCAAAGGGGAAGCGTTGCATGTTGCAGAGGTGGGAACTGATAGAATCTGTCTTGCGTGAAATGAAGACAGTAATCCTTCCTCCACTTTCCCAGCTTGGAGACCCTTCCTGGAAGAGGCACACTTTCGTTCCTTTAGCAAGGCTGAGAATCTGCTTATTGTCTAAAACAACTAAATATGGAATCTTTCCCCACTGCCACGAGGCTGCGGACTTTGTGCTGGGAGTGGATTGTATTGAATCAGCCACATCCTCCCAGTTCTCCTTGTGGCCAGGTCTTCAAGTTAAGGGAATAACGCATTTCTCTGCACCAAGCTGTCTAACTGGAGTTTTGGAAAACCCTGATATTCTTAATATAAATGGAATCAGCCCATCTAGACTCACGAAAAGTGAGACTCAGTCACAGCACTGTAGCACTTTCCTGACGAGACAGAGACCCTGACTTTCCCAGGCCTCCAGGCTACAATTTTAAAAACAGGTTTCACTTGTCCATAAGCAGTTATTCAACTAACAATAGTTTCGTGTTCAAACATTGCAGAGGGATTCTGTGACCATTATTTCAGTGCATCCCGCACCAGTGTAGTGAGCCAGGCTGGCAAAGTGTACTCAGGCCCCAGCCCTCCAGCCTAGGAGGAATGAATAGACAGGTGCCCCATCACCACTCTAATTCCGTCAGGTCTCTTCATTCCTGAGCCTGCTGCCCTCACCAAGTGGCCTTGATGTTCACTTCAACAGTCCTGTAAGTAAGGGATGGAGTTGTGACCAGGAAAATCCACTGCTTAGCCCCCTACCGCCCCAGTTCCATCAATGCTGAGTGAGATGAGTAAATAGGGTGCTATGAAACTGCCTTTTGCCTTACCTATTTAATTTTATTGTGCTGTGTTATATTGTGTTGTACTGGGTTGGGTTGTGTTGGGTTGGGTTATATTGTGTTTTGTTGTGTTAGAATGGTTATGTTGCATTGCATTGCTTGTATTGCATTGTGTTATGTTGGACTGAGTTGGTTTTGTCATGCCTGTTGGACTGGATTGTGTTGTGTTGCACTGGGTTGTGTTGGGTTGGCTTTCTTGTGCTGTGTTGTGCTGTATTGTATTGGGTTGGGTTGCTTGTGTTGTGCTATGTTGGGGTGAATTGGTTGAATTGTGCTTGTTGGATTGGGTTGTGTTGTGTTGGACTGAGTTGGTTTTGTCATGCCTGTTGGATTGGATTGTGTTGTGTTGCATTGGGTTGGGTCGGGTTGTGTTGGATTGGATTGTGTTGGGTTGGGTTGTGTTGGGTTGGATTGTGTTGTGTTGCACTGGGTTGTGTTGGGTTGTGTTGGGTTGGGTTGTGTTAGAATGGTTATATTGGATTGCATTGCTTGTATTGTGTTGTGCTATGTTGGACTGAGTTGGTTTTGTCACGCCTGTTGGATTGGTTTGTGTTGTGTTGCACTGGGTTGGGTTGTGTTGGGTTGGGTTGTGTTGTGTTGGGTTGTGTTGTGTTGGGTTGTGTTAGAATGGTTATATTGGATTGCATTGCTTGTATTGTGTTGTGCTATGTTGGACTGAGTTGGTTTTGTCACGCCTGTTGGATTGGTTTGTGTTGTGTTGCACTGGGTTGGGTTGTGTTGGATTGGATTGTGTTGGGTTGGGTTGGGTTGGGTTGGGTTGTGTTGGGTTGGATTGTGTTGTGTTGCACTGGGTTGTGTTGTGTTGTGTTGGGTTGGGTTGTGTTGTGTTGGGTTGTGTTGGGCTGGGTTGGGCTGGGTTGGGTTGGGTTGTGTTAGAATGGTTATATTGGATTGCATTGCTTGTATTGTGTTGTGCTATGTTGGACTGATTTGGTTTTGTCACGCCTGTTGGATTGGATTGTGTTGTGTTGCACTGGGTTGGGTTGTGTTGGGTTGTGTTGCATTGCACTGGGTTGGGTTGTGTTGGGTTGCATTGCTTGTGTTGTGTTGTGCTGTACTGTATTGGGTTGGGTTACATTGTGTTGTGTTATGTTGGACTAAGTTGGTTTTGTCACACCTGTTGGATTGGATTGTGTTGTGTTGCACTGGGTTGGGTTGGGTTGGATTGGGTTGCTTGTGTTGTGTTGTGCGTATTGTATTGGGTTGGGTTACATTGTGCTGTGTTATGCTGGACTGAGTTGGTTTTGTCACGCCTGTTGGATTGGATTGGATTGTGTTGCACTGGGTTGGGTTATGTTCGGTTGTGTTGTGTTGGATTGGGTTGTGTTGTGTTGGGTTGTGTTGCACTGGGTTGGGTTGTGTTGTGTTGTATTGCTGTGTTGTGTTGTGCTGTATTGTATTGGGTTGGGTTGCTTGTGTTGTGCTATCTTGGAGTGAATTGGTTGAAATGTGCTTGTTGGATTGGGTTGGGTTGTGCTGGCTTGTGTTGTTTTGGGTTGCATTGTTTGTGTTGTGTTGTGCTGTACTGTATTGGATTGGGTTGTGTTGGGTTGTGTTGGGTTGGGTTGCACTGGGTTGGGTTGTGTTGTGTTGTGTTGCTTGTGTCGTGCTGTGCTGTACTGTATTGGGTTGGGTTGCTTGTGTTGTGCTATGTTGGAGTGAATTGGTTGAACTGTGCTTATTGGACTGGGTTGGGTTGTGCTGGCTTGTGTTGTTTTGGGTTGCATTGTTTGTGCTGTGTTGTGCTGTACTGTATTGGGTTGGGTTGCTTGTGTTGTGCTATGTTGGAGTGAATTGGTTGAATTGTGCTTGTTGGATTGGGTTGGGTTGTGTTGGATTGGGTTGGGTTGTGCTGGCTTGTGTTGTTTTGGGTTGCATTGTTTGTGCTGTGTTGTGCTGTACTGTATTGGATTGGGTTGTGTTGGGTTGTGTTGTACTGGGTTGGGTTGGGTTGTGTTGTGTTGCTTGTGTCATGCTGTGCTGTACTGTATTGGGTTGGGTTGCTTGTGTTGTGCTATGTTGGAGTGAATTGGTTGAACTGCGCTTGTTGGATTGGGTTGGGTTGTGCTGGCTTGTGTTGTTTTGGATTGCATTGTTTGTGCTGTGTTGTGCTGTACTGTATTGGGTTGGGTTGCTTGTGTTGTGCTATGTTGGAGTGAATTGGTTGAATTGTGCTTGTTGGATTGGGTAGTGTTGTGTTGGATTGTGTTGTCTTGTGTTGTGTTGGGTTGGGTTGTGTTGTGTTGCACTGGGTTGGGTTATGTTGGGTTGGGTTGTGTTGTGTTGGGTTATGTTGGGTTGTGTTGGGTTGTGTTGCATTGGGTTGGGTTGGGTTGGGTTGCTTGTGTTGTGCTGTGCTGTACTGTATTGGGTTGGGTTGCTTGTGTTGTGCTATGTTGGAGTGAACTGGTTGAACTGTGCTTGTTGGATTGGGTAGTGTTGTGTTGTGTTGTGTTGTGTTGTGTTGTGTTGCACTGGGTTGGGTTGGGTTGTGTTACATTGTGCTGTGCTGTATTGTATTGGGTTGTGTTTCTTGTGCTGTGCTGTGCTGTACTGTATTGGGTTGGGTTGCTGTGTTGTGCTATGTTGGAGTGAATTGGTTGAACTGTGCTTGTTGGATTGGGTAGTGTTGTGTTGTGTTGTGTTGTGTTGTGTTGCACTGGGTTGGGTTGGGTTGTGTTACATTGTGCTGTGCTGTATTGTATTGGGTTGTGTTTCTTGTGCTGTGCTGTGCTGTGCTGTATTGGGTTGGGTTGCTGTGTTGTGCTATGTTGGAGTGAATTGGTTGAACTGTGCTTGCTGGGTTGGATTGGGTTGGGTTGTGCTGGCTTGTGTTGTTTTGGGTTGCACTGTCTGTGTTGTGTTGTGCTGTACTGTATTGGGTTGGGTTGCTTGTGTGGTGCTATGTTGGAGTGAATTGGTTGAACTGTGCTTGCTGGGTTG
The DNA here is from genome assembly GCF_023091745.1 of Budorcas taxicolor. Taxonomy (NCBI): domain Eukaryota; kingdom Metazoa; phylum Chordata; class Mammalia; order Artiodactyla; family Bovidae; genus Budorcas; species Budorcas taxicolor. Next base: position 97,845,828 of record NC_068913.1, read on the forward strand.
GGTTGGGTTGTGCTGCTTGTGTTGTTTTGGGTTGCACTGTCTGTGCTGTGCTGTGCTGTGCTGTATTGGGTTGGGTTGTTTTGGGTTGTGTTGCACTGGGTTGGGTTGTGTTGTGTTCTGTCGCTTGTGTCATGCTGTGCTGTACTGTATTGGGTTGGGTTGCTTGTGTTGTGCTATGTTGGAGTGAATTGGTTGAACTGCGCTTGTTGGATTGGGTTGGGTTGTGCTGGCTTGTGTTGTTTTGGATTGCATTGTTTGTGCTGTGTTGTGCTGTACTGTATTGGGTTGGGTTGCTTGTGTTGTGCTATGTTGGAGTGAATTGGTTGAATTGTGCTTGTTGGATTGGGTAGTGTTGTGTTGGATTGTGTTGTCTTGTGTTGTGTTGTGTTGGGTTGTGTTGTGTTGCACTGGGTTGGGTTATGTTGGGTTGGGTTGTGTTGTGTTGGGTTATGTTGGGTTGTGTTGGGTTGTGTTGCATTGGGTTGGGTTGGGTTGGGTTGGGTTGCTTGTGTTGTGCTGTGCTGTACTGTATTGGGTTGGGTTGCTTGTGTGGTGCTATGTTGGAGTGAATTGGTTGAACTGTGCTTGTTGGATTGGGTAGTGTTGTGTTGTGTTGTGTTGTGTTGCACTGGGTTGGGTTGGGTTGTGTTACATTGTGCTGTGCTGTATTGTATTGGGTTGTGTTTCTTGTGCTGTGCTGTGCTGTGCTGTATTGGGTTGGGTTGCTGTGTTGTGCTATGTTGGAGGGAATTGGTTGAACTGTGCTTGCTGGGTTGGATTGGATTGGGTTGTGCTGGCTTGTGTTGTTTTGGGTTGCATTGTTTGTGCTGTGCTGTGCTGTACTGTACTGGGTTGGGTTGCTGTGTTGTGCTATGTTGGAGGGAATTGGTTGAACTGTGCTTGTTGGATTGGGTTGGGTTGTGCTGCTTGTGTTGTTTTGGGTTGCATTGTTTGTGCTGTGCTGTGCTGTGCTGTACTGTATTGGGTTGGGTTGCTGTGTTGTGCTATGTTGGAGTGAACTGGTTGAACTGTGCTTGTTGGACTGGGTTGGGTTGTGCTGCTTGTGTTGTTTGGGGTTGCACTGTCTGTGCTGTGCTGTGCTGTATAGGGTTGGGTTGCTGTGTGGTGCTATGTTGGAGTGAATTGGTTGAACTGCGCTTGTTGGATTGGGTTGGGTTGTGTTGGACTGGGTTGGGTTGTGCTGCTTGTGTTGTTTGGGGTTGCACTGTCTGTGCTGTGCTGTATTGGGTTGGGTTGCTGTGTGGTGCTATGTTGGAGTGAATTGGTTGAACTGCGCTTGTTGGATTGGGTTGGGTTGTGTTGTACTGTGCTGCATTTTGTTGGACTGGACTGGACTTACTGGTCTGTGACTCAGTATAACAAAGTTTGCCCTGGGGCTCACACTCCATGTAAGTGCTGGCGTTTTGTTGGCCCTTGCCAAGTCAGAGTGGTTTCTTTTTTTTAAGATTTTTTTTTTTTTTTGATGCAGACCATTTAAAAGGTCTTTATAGAATTTGCCATAGCATTGTTTCCATTCCATGTTTTGGTTTTTGGCTGCAAGGCATGTGGGATCCTAGCTCCCTGACCAGGGATCGAACCCACACCCCCTGCATTAGAAGGCGAAGTCTTAACCAGTGATCCACGAGCAAACTCCCACCACAGCGGTTTCACAATTTTCAGGGTCCAAGGTGCATGCTCAGCAGGAGCGACCTGGGCACCACAAGCCAAGGTCAGCCCTCACTGCCTGGACTCTGGCTCCACAGGCTCCCAGCCAGTTCCGTCCCCAGCCGGCTCAGCTTGCAGGCATCCAGGCAGCTTCAGCAGGGGCAGGGAAGGGAGCCAAGGACAGGGGTGAGGACCAGAGAGAGCGAGGCCGAGAGAAGGCGGGCGGGGTAGAGAGTGCAGCCCAACAGCATTCTCATTCTGGAGAAGCAGGGCTCTGCAGCTCCTGGCAACGGCTGGAGTCTGGCGATCTGCTTCCCCTGAAGACCTGAAGTAACCTGGTCCACGAAACTCAGGGTGGTTTTGATGTAAGGTCACAGCCCCAAGCCAAGGCAAGGTCAGAAGTTCATCCCCAGAGAAAAGGGGGCACGCAGGTGGCCGGACAGGTAGGCAGGTGGGCAGAAGTCAGCCCTCCTCAGAGTGACTCTGGGGGTTCTAGAGCCCTCCTAGTCAGAGAGGGGACAGCCACCCACTTTCCTGCTCTTCTGAGCCTGGAGAAGGTCAGGCTCTGGCTGGGTTCTGAAGGCAGGCTGTGTGGTGGTGATTTATTCGCTAAGTCGTGTCCGACTCTTGTGACCCCATGGACTGTAGCCCACCAGGCTCCTCTGTCCATGGGATTCTCCGGGCAAGAACACTGGAGTGGGTTGCCATTTCCTTCCCCAGGGGATCTCCCTGACCTCGGGACTGAACCCATGTCTCCTGCATTGCTGGAGGATTCTTAACCACTGAGCCAACTGGGAAGCCCCCTCTAAAGGCAGGAGATACAGTTATTCAAGCCAAAAAAGAGGAAACTGAGGCAGAAAAGACCTTGATACTGGCCAGTAGCCAGAGCCTCAGGGGAGGAGGAGTTGTCAGCCTGTGTTCACTTGCTCTGGATCCCAGGGGTGCCCGTCTGAGGCATGGCTGGTCCGTGCTCACCACCTCTGGGCTCACACCCTCCCTCTCTGCCTTGTCCTGCCCTTCCCGGGAGGCTCTCCTTTCTCCACCCCTGCAGACTTCATGTCCACAGCTCTCACTGACATTTTTACCTTCCGTGTTCTGGAAAACAGGAAAGGAGGAGGAGGAGGAAGTCTTTTCAGGACCTCTGGTTACCATCATGCACTTTCTTTCCTTTTTCTCCCTTCTCCCCTCCAACCTCATCCATCCCTGAACAGAGAAACTGAACGCATCTGTACTCGTGACAACAGGTGAACCGACAGCTGCTGCTGAGGGCCACCGGGGGCCGGAGGGGCGCTGGTTGGGGGGTGCCTGTGTGCAGATGTGTGTGTGTGTGCATGTGTGTGTGTGCGTGTGCGCGCGCTGTTTCTGTTTTCTGAAGCTGGTCTTTAACCAGGCTGAATCCAGCATTGCATTCTGCACCTCCTCATACAGCCAGTAGGTGGCAGAACTGCAACAGGCCGCTGATTCCAGTCCGGTGGCGCCTGCCCCGCAGCACTGGTCAGAAATGGTCCAACTGTAGGGGGAAGGTGTGTCCCCGGCCCCCCCGGGGGGCCTACACGGGGGTCCTGGGCAAGTTGATTTGAAGGACAGAGAGCTAACAATGCTTCCAAAACCCCTTCCCCTTCTTCCTTCCATCCCTCCATACTTGCCTTGCTTTGTGTGCTCCTGTGCTCAGGCGTGTCCGACTATTGAGACCCCATGGACTGAATCTGCCAGATGCCTCTGCCCACTCTCCAGGCAAGAATACTGGAGCAGGTTGACATTTCCTCCTCCAGGGGATCTTCCTCACCCAGGGACTGAACTCTCTCTTGTATTGCAGGCAGATTCTTTACCTGCTGAGCCCCTAATTTTATCTCATACGGGAGAGCCTATTAACATGTACAAAGCATCTGCAGGGATGCTTTTCAGAATTTGTGGGAGTCTGTGAAAATGCAGCTTGCCCTGTGTACTTGGATTCTCACTCAGCTCAACTGAAGTGGAGCCCAGGAACCTGCATGTCGAGTAAGCGCCCATGGTGATGTCCATAGAGTGACCAGCGAGCCCCAAACTAGGACACCCCCAGGTATCATGATGAGGGCTTCAAGATCTGTTCCTAAGCCTCATGTAATTTTTCACTCTCTCCACCTGTTTCTTATTCTTCAAATATATTAAATATGTACATGCATACTAAGTCAGTTATGTCTGACTCTGCGACCCTATGGACCCTAGCCCGCTAGGCCTCTCTATCTATAGGGTTCTCCAGGCAAGAATACCAGAGTGGGTTGCCATGTCCTCCTCCAGGGGATCTTCCCAACCCACAGATGGAACCTGCATCTCTATTTTCTCCTGCATTGGCAGGTGGGTTCTTTACCACTAGCGCCACCTGGGAAGCCCATATTAATATATCAAATATATTGCCACTGCCTTTCTCCACCATGAAGTTTAAGTTCCACATCCATAAGAGACCACCTTCTTTCTCCTTAGGCTCCTTTCCCGGTGCTCTAAGATCTCTGGACTTCTGGCTCCTTAGGACGGTTTTCTCAGACTGCCTAGCTCTCATCCCAGCCTTTCTTTCATTTGTGTCTAGTGTCCTGAAAGCCCTAGCACCATCCCCAGCCCTGACCGTCAGGGGCTTGGCTGGAATTTGCAGAACAGAGGTCACTCTCCATCCCTCTTCCCTTCTCCGTCCCCCCAGCTGCCCCAGCCACCCAACTGCATTGCTCTGGCAGGAGGTTCCACCCCCTTGGTGTCCTCTGAGCACGGCTCCTGGTCTAGCAACCTGAAGCTGACTCATGGATGTGCTTGGGGAACAGGGCATCTCCCCAGAGTCAGCAGACATAAGACCCCCCTCCACCCTACCCCATCCCACCAAAGTAGTCATGCTGGTGCTCCTAAAGCAAACAGTACCCTCAAACTCTGCAGACCCCAGGGGCTGGTTTGCTAGGGCTGCCATAACAAATGACCACACACTGGGTCACTGAAAGTGACAAACTTATGCTTTCATAGTTCTGGAGGTTAGAAGTCTGAGATCCATGTGTTGGCGGGGCCATGCTCTCCCTGAAGGCGCTAGCGAAGAATCCTTCTCTGGTTCATCCTAACGTCTGGTGGTTCCTGGCAAAGCTTGGCGTTCCTCGGCTATGGCAGCATGAGTCCAATCTCTGCCTCTGACTTCACATGGCACCCTTCCCTGTGTCTCTGTCTCTGCATCCAAACCTCCCACTCCTTTCCCTTATAAAGACACTAGGCATTGCATTTAGGGCCCAACCTCATCCAACACGACTTGGGTCTGCAAACTTCCAATTACATCCAAAGAACTTCATTACATCTGCAAAGACTATTTCCAAATAAGGTCACATTCACAGGTCCTGGAAGTTAGGACTTCAGTGCTCATCGCTTCAGTCGTGTCCGACTCTTTGTGATCCCATGGACTGTAGCCCATCAGGCTCCTCTGTCCATGAGATTCTCCAGGCAAGAATACTGGAGTGGGTTGCCATGCCCTCCTCCAGGGGATCTTCCCAGCCCAGGGATCGAATCTGAGTCTCTTACGTCTCCTACACTGGCAGCTGGGTTCTTTACCACCATCACCACCTGGGAAGCCCCTCAGTGCTTCTTGAGGGGGCATCCAATTCAATCTATCACATCCCGTACACCAAAGGCACTCCTTTCACACCTGACCTTCTGATTAAAGAGGAGAGCAGGTTTCAGGGTCCAGGGTTTGCTTCCCCAAGCATTTCACACGAATAAAGTGATTTCTTATGCTGGACACAGTATGAAAGCCCAGTTAACACAGAGCCCCTGGTGACTTCCTGGATTAGAAGAGTTTAAAGCATGTCAGCTTTGGTGGTTCCCTGGCGCAGTGACTCAGAGTGCGGGCCCCTGACCAGGAGCATCTGGGAGCGTGTTAGAAAGGCATATTCTCCCCGCATTATAGCAGACCTTGGAATCAGGAACTCTGAGGTGAGGCCAGCAACCTGCATACAAAAAGCCTTCCTGGTGATCTTGGTGCTCAGTTGAGGATGAAAATGCTTACTCCAGCAAAAGGGGGCCCACAGTGTCCCCAGGGAAGGCCAGCAACTGGCTGTCACACCTGTGGCCCTAAATCTCCCTGTTCTCTGCCCTCCCATCCCGGCAGTGCCCACTCTCAGCTCCCTGTGCCACTCCACCCCTGAGCAGCTGAGGGATGCCAGCGCGACTCACTCCATACTCACTGGCCAGCTTTTCTCCCGGTGTTTCCCTCTCCCCATCTCCCCTCCCCAGCTCCCCTGCTGCCCCTCAAACACACGATGCCCTCAGCTCCCCCTGGCTCTTTCTCCTGACCAAGGGAAGAGCTTGGCAGGGGTTGGTTAAGATAAGTCTGATCACACAGAAAACAAACTGTGATTTTTTTATCTGCCAAGCTGCCGAAGACAAGGATGTCAAACCTGGGATCCGTGTGAACGTCAGATCTACAGTTACCCCAGTATGTCTGTGTTCTAGGCAAGCGTTTTAATTTTTTTTTTTTAAATCATGGTCCCATTCCTAGAGAGAGAGACCAGTGACAACCTCTCGGATGTTCACGGCACCGGCTGTGACAGCCTCGGTACACATTCCCCGACCCAGGGAAGGAGCAGCTCCCACAAACAGCAGACGGCGGGTCACCTCTGACATCTGCTCCCCACACTGCCGATCCCTTGTCCAAAGCAACACTGAGCTGGAGTGTTGGTGCGCCATGTGTGTTTCTTACGTCGGCACGCACTAGTGACAGACCTGCAGGAAGGCAGATAGACAGGCAGCGGGGAACCCTGGGGGACCTGTGCTGGAGTCTGGTGAGCCTTCAAGATAAGATCGCAAAGATATTCTGTGGGTCAGGGGTAGTGGGGAGCAGAAGGCACTTTGGCCAGAGCCAGGGTGCAAGTTCACGGGAGATCTGTGTGTGGGTGACTGACATCCCAGTTTCTGGAGAGATGGCCCACCTGAGTACTGGGAGGAAGGGAAGTCAGTGTGGGGAGGAGCAGGTGGAGATCCCAAAGCCCCACCCCCAAAGAAGGCGGCAACCAGCAGAGACCAGTATAGTCACCTGTCGAGCCAGCTGTGTTGGTATTTGGGCAAATTACTATACAGTTTCCATGACTTTTTCCCCAAGTTGTCAAATTGGGCACAATTATAGTAGAATCATAGTGGATGGGAAAAAAAAAAAAAAGAAATCCACCCAATCACCCAATCAAGATGAATAACAGTGAAGGAAAGGGTTTGCAAATGGACCATGGCAGAGAAGTCTGGAAATCTTTGCATGCAGGCACTTTGGTCTGACACACCGTCTGCACTGAGTCTGGAAACCAGATGAGCAAAGGCTTGAGTTCAGATTCCCTACAACTGCTTCATTCCTCTCCATTCTTCTAGATGGAGCTTCAGAACACACGAGGCAGTGACTCTAATCTTTCAGTCAACACAACAAGGCAGCTTGGCCAAGCATCGGGAACCACAGTCCCCTCCGCAGCAACTGATTCTGTTATGATATCAGCCTCTCAGGACCATCCACCAGCCTCAAACCCTGAATAGTGTTTGGCTATTTGGGAGTCGAGTGCTCTATGACTACTGCTTGTTGTTGTTAGTAGCCAAGGGGTGTCCAACTCTTGTGACCCCATGGACTGCAGCCTGCCAGGCTCCTCTGCCTGTGGGATTCTCCAGGCAGGAATACTAGAGTGGGCTGCCATTTCCTTCTCCAGATGGTTGGATGGCATCACTGACTCAATGGACGTGAATTTAAGCAAACCCTGGGAAATGGTAAAAGATAGGGAAGCCTGGCATGCGGCAATCCATGGGGTTGCAAAGAGTTGGAAATGACTGAGTGACTGAACAGCAACTACAAACCTCTTCTTAAGCACATCACACCCCGTATACATTTTTCCTTTTAGATATTGTCTTGGCTGCTCTTGATTTAATGTTTATGTAAAATGGAAGTGGTTTTCAATTTCTGACTCACGAGATACAACTGAAATATGAGAGCAATTCAGCTTCTCAAAGAACCAACCGTGAAGTCTGAAATACCAGTGTTTTCAGGCCATTGGGATCAGCAACCTCTTCCTTCTTAAATGCTATGACCTGATATGCTGTCCCTTTTCTGGGATAAGTTCTTCCCTTAAGCTAAAGTGATTTTGTCTCTTGGAAACCCAAAGCCAGGGTTGTATTCCATTCCAGGATATGACACTGGAGCATGCTTAATGGTTCAGCTGTTCAGCTGGACTCTAGCCGGCCAGGCTCCTCTGTCCATGGGATTTCCTAGGCAAGAATACTGGAGTGGGATCTCATATACATTTTTAAACTACTGTGACTTATTTTGCTTTGGAGAACATCACGTTACTCTTCAAAGCAACCAGAGGGGACCCAGAAAGAAAAGGATATCCAAAACCAGGTTTTGGTTATGACTGCCCTGGGGTTCAAATTCCTGTGACTTATAGATCTATTCAGACTTTAAACAGGACAGTTGATCCATCACCTCTCAAGGGGACTCCGTTAGACAACATAAGCCAAAAGGGTCTTAAGATCGGAAACCAAGGTTGGAGAGGGGACACATTTGTACCTGTGAACTCTCCTTTGGCAGGGATGAAATACACCAGGTGACGTAATGGAAATTCATGGAGAGAGGAGATCTATGGAAAGAGAGACTCATAACTCAGGTGGCCACTGAGCTGTGACCCCCGTGAGTTCACCTTGTCCAGCCTGTCTTCCCTCCCACCCACACCTGGCTATAAATCACCTGTGTGTGTACACTGCTGAGAGCTGGGGGCTGATTCATGAGACCCGACAAGACAGGTGCCTTGGTGAGAACAGGACAGTGAGGGGTGGAGGAGCGTGAGGCGGAGATCCCGGGATTGCAAGGCTGTGATTTCCACAACCCCTGTCCACGTGCCTCCACGGCACAGGCTCAGGAGCCCACGAGCTGTCCTCCCCAGCCATTGGCTTCTCAGGCTCCCCAGTAGGCTACAGTTACTCTTACTCCAGTAGCAGACTGTGTGTGTTTCCTCCCTCTTGCCCTTTCTTTTCTTCTTCAACTAAAGCTCTCATCTCTTCTCCCTCCTTTTTTCTCTTTAAAGATTTTTTTTTTTGATGTGGGCCCTTTTTAAAAGACTTTATTGAATTTCTTACAACATTGCTTCTGTTTTATGTTTTGGTTTTTTGGCCTCAAGATGTGTGGGATTTTCATTCCCCAACCAGGGATTGAACCAGCACACCCTGCATTAGAAGGTGAATTCTTAACCACTAGATAGCCAGGGACGTCCCTCTCCTCCTTCCAAGGTCCTAACATTGCTTCCTCTCTCATCCACCCTGCCTTTGTATTAAGGAATTGCCTAGTTTACCTCTGTGGGAGGGGAGGAGGCGGAGGGGCTGAGGGTGGAAATAATTCTTAGTTCTTCAGGCAAAGCGATGATGGGGTGTGTTGACGTGCACACATAATCGCCATGGTACTATGGAGGCCTGCTTGGGTTCCAGGTTTACAAAGTGGACTGTACTTGTCAAATCTCAGCCTGTTCTCATAGTGATATGAGGAATTAGACATTAGCATCCCAGGGATTATGACAAGGGACGTAAAAGGAAAGCCTTCCTTCCCAGCCATCTGACTTCCATCCACAGGAAATCCCTCTGGACAATTCTAGGCAGCCCCTCCTTCCAAAGTAGACCTGCCGGATCCTTCCTCTGGGCCGGGCTCTACTGGGCAGGGTCATGGTACCAGGGGCTCCTCTGGGCCTTGGGTGGACGGGCCCCAGAGAGTCCACTACAGCATGGGCTGTTCTCAGACTCTGCCCAGAGTTCTGAACCCAGCAGTGATCTCCTGTACACATACATCATTTTGGGAAGGCTTGGAGGTTCATTTTTTTTGCCTCTTCAATATCTGCATGTCTGTGGAAAAGACATGTCAGCTTCCATGCCTCAGCTCTGTCATGTGGAAGTGAGAGCCTGATATCTCTGCAGCTCCTCCAAGCAGAAGATGCTATGATCCTATAAGAAGTGCAAACTAACCCAACCGCAAATAATCACAACACACACCTGAGGATCGAGAGGGTGCTGGCTTGTACCAAGCCACACAGGGACAATCACAGAGACAGCAAATGTTGTGTCACGAGTACCCCGGAGAGATTTACGTACAAAAAGCAGGCTCCTCTCCAAAACTAGTGGAGAACAGAGGACGAGGGTGTCAACCAAAGGACAAGGACGTCAACCAAACTGGGACTCTAAGATCCTCCTAAAAGGAGAGTGACAGGAACGGATGAAAAGGGACGAGGAGGAGAAAGAAAAGAGAAGGGGCGAGGAAAAGAGAAAAACATAAGAGTTCTACTGGGGTTGACACGCACATGAAAATGTCCTAGTAGATTTGCATTTTCTGTTAACAATCATTTCCATTTTTATTTATTCTGGCAGGGTTTGCATGTCATGTAATCACTGTTTTAGTTCATTTCCCTCCAATGATAGATGGTGATAAGTCAAGTTGGTTGTTAATAATGCTACAATTTACCTAACAAATTTTGAGCTTGTAGTACAGCTTCATTAATATGCTTAATTTATCGTTACAATTCCTTCAGGTTAACGGTTTGCGAGTATGTTGGAGTTTAATCTGAGCAGTTATTATAAAGTGCTTGTTTCTCGTTAAAATGTAAAACTGAGATGGCCAAGATTTACTTGGGATAAACTGGCCAGAATAAATCTCTCCTTTGCATTGGGAAAGGAAGGCGTGCTGGCTATTAAAAAGTGTTCTGAATTGGAGAGCCCTTCTGATAACTTTAAAGTCATTTTGCAGATTAAACTGCCTTTCCCCAGGGCTCAGGGAAGAGATGCTTGCATCTGGAATTCACTCTGGCAGGATTCTCTCTGGATGGAGCATGGGCATCAGAAAATGCATGAAAACTGAATTTTGCCGAAACACGAGCATCAAGGATTCCTGGAAAGGTGTGTGAGTGCTGGGTGACGGTGCCAGGAGACAGAGTCCAACTTGTGAGCTTTTTATGTGTCCTCAGGAAAAAGATCAAAATCAAGAGCACAAGCCCTCCACAGAGAACAAAACAGGCCCACAACCTTCTCTCCTTCTCTCGTCTGGCTGGAATTGTGCTGGGGTCCTCAGCCTGGTAGACCAACAAGTGCACTCATTCAGCAGCTCAGACACCTGTTCCCCACCCACTTTTACTCAAACTGGTCCATTCCTCCAGGTAGCTTGTAACTCAGCTCAGGAGAAGGAAAAAAACGAAAACAAAACCCCACTCTGCCTCCAATTTAACCACCTAACTTCTCAGAGGAGTTTCTAGGATACGTAAAACTTCCTCTGGATGTGGGATGTGGGCAGAGGTGCTACAGAGCCTCATCAGATGCTTTGGGGTGCCTGGCTGTCTACATCCAGGGGATTCATCAGTAATTAAAAGATGGCAAAGGGATTCTTGCAAGTTTAATAATCAGGGCCCCCTGGACATGCCTCTGGCTCCTCTGAGGAGCTCAGAAAGAGAAGTGTCATGAGTTGAATTAGCTGCCCCCAAAGATATGCTGAGGGTTTCCCCAGTGGCTCAGCAAGTATAGAATCCACCTGCAATGCAGGAGAAGACACAGGAGATATGAGTTAGATCCCTGGGTTGGGAAGAGCCCCTGAAGGAGGGCATGGCAACCCACTCCCGTATTCTTGCCTGGAGAATCCCATAGACTGAGGAGCCTGGCGGGCTGCAGTCCATAGTTGCAAAGAGTCAGACACAACTGAGAGACCAGCACACATGCACGCAAAGATATGCTGGAGCCCTACCCCTAGCACCTGTGAGTGGGGTTTTATTTGGAAACAGTGGCTGTGCAGGCATACTCAAGCTAAGATGAGGTTATTAGGGTGGGCTTTCATTCAGTATTACTGACGTCCTTGTGAAATAGGAAAATACCACGTGAAGATGAAGGTGGTGATTGGAATGATGCAGCTTTAAGGTCAGGATGGATGGCCACCATCAGAAGCTGGAAGAGGAAGGACACAGAGGCTCAAAGATAGCATGGCTCTGCCCACACCTTGACCTTAGACTTCAAGCCTCCCTAACCACAGAATAATAAACTGTTGTTATTTCATGCCACCCAGCTTGTGGTACTTCATTATAGCAGCCCTAGGAAATGAGAACAAGAAAGCCCAGCAGGTCACCCTTGGATGTTAAAGAGAGAGGGGAGGGACATGGGAGTGCAGGGCCCCCAGGGCCTGGAAGGCAGAAGATCCCACAGAAATGATTTCTTGGACACAACAGGCCTTCCTGTCACCACTAACCAGCCCCTCTTCTCTTTCGCAGACCTGGAATTGAGTCACCCTGCGGGCTGTGAGGGCTTCCCTGCTGGCTCAGATGGTAAAGAATCCACATGCAATGCAGGATACCTGGGTTCAAGCCCTGGGTTGGGAAGATCCCCTGGAGAAGGGAATGGCAACTCACTCTGGTATTCTTGCCTGGAGAATCCCACGGACAGAGGAGCCTGGCAGACTGCAGTCCATGGGGTTGCAAAGAATTGAACACAAATTTATGTTCAACTTGACTGGGCCACAAAGTTTCTAGATCTTTGGTTAAACATTCTGGGTGTCTGTAGATGAGACTGCAACTGAACTGGCAGACGGAGTAAAGCAGACGGCCCTCCCCAGTGTGGGTAGGCCTCATCTAATCGGTTGAAGGTGTGAATGGAACAAAAAGTCTGTAATAAAGACAATCCTCTTTCTACCTCACTCTCTTTGAGCTGGGGACATCAGTCAGTCTTCTGCCTTTGGACTCATGTCAGGCTGAAACTTACTCCATCGGCTCTTCTGGTTCTTAGGCCTTTGGACTCAGAGACTGGGGCTTACATCACTGGCTATCTGTCTCCATCTTGCTGACCGCAGACCTTGGGTCTTCTCAGCCTCCACAGTCCCAGGAGCTAATTCCTTATCATCTATCTATGTATCATCTATTTGCCTGCCTGCCTCTCTCTCTCTGTCTCCTATTGGTTCTGCTTCTCTGAATAACACACTTTGAAATCAGCTGCCCAAAAGTCATTGTCTCATGTGTTCCAGATGTTTCCAAGATTTACATGACCTGGGCCTCCCTCTACCCTTGTCCACCCCACCATTCGCCTTGCCTGCTTCACTCCCATCTCTCTAGCCTTCTTGCTATGCCTCCCACCTCAGTCTCTGCCTCAGGACTTTTCTGCCCACTTGGGTTGCTTCCCCAGAGAAATTCAAAGGGCTGCCCCTCAGTTCCTGCAGGTCTCTTATTCAAATGGCATCGCTCCTCAAAGCCTGACCGCCCCCCCCCCACACCAGTTTCCATGACTCCCATGCCCCTAATCTGCCTCCATCCCCTCACCCAGGTATTTATCTATAACACAACCTGCCATTACAGCTCTTGAGATATTGCTTGTTTCCCTGCTAGAATGTAAGCTCTCTGAAGGCAGGAACCATGTCTGTCTCGTTCCTGACTATTCTTCCAGTGTCTGTGCCCTGTGGGTGGCACAGGCTACTGAGTAACTTCTGTGATGGGAAGGCAGTAAGGAAGGAAGGAGGGAAGGAAGGAGGGAGGAGAAGAGCCTTGCAAGCCCAAACCCTCTGGGGTCTGCCCAAGATCAGAGATCCTACAGTTATATTCCTGAGGGAGGCTGCAGTCCAGAGGTTATAAGTGCCAAAAGATAGGTCAGTCTTCTAAACAAAAATTTTATACATATGTATACACACACACACACACACACACACACACACATATACATGTTAAGATAAGCCTTTATATAAAAGTTCAGAGAAGATTATGATCGCTAATTATTAAACTCTACTGACCTCTCAGCCTTCCTAGGTGGCACAGTGGTAAAGAGTCCACCTGCCAGTGGAGGAGATGCTAGAGACATGGGTTCAATCCCTGGGTTGGGAAGATCGCTGGAGTAGGAAATGGCAACCCACTCCAGTATTCTTGCCTGGAGAATCCCCATGGTCAGAGGAGCCTGGTGGGCTACCGTCCACAGGGTCACAAAGAGTCAGACACCACTAAGTGACCGAGCACGCACACAGGCACACTGACCTCACTTTCCTCCTTCTGTCTCCCAAATCTTCTGAAATGGTAAGTTCTTCTTCCAGAACAAGATCAGTATCTACCTTCCTTGTCTGGAAAGTGAGACCCCTCTGAGTGCATTTCAGGGGTCACCTTGTGAGGACCCAGTGAGCCCTCACTCAGAAATAAGCACCAAGGGCTTGTGATGCTGCAGGTCCTCAGGACACAGAAAGGGACGCTGTGTGGGAAAGGCACTGTCTTTTCTCTGTCTGATTTATTCATCATTTGTTGTTGTTGTTGAGTCTCGTAAGTTGTGTCCGACTCTTTGCCACCCCATGGACTGCAGCACGCCAGGCTCCTCTGTCCTCCACTATCTCCCGGAGTTTGCTCAAATTCATGTCCATTGAGTCAGTGATGCTATCTAACCCTCTCATCCTCAAATTAGACTATATTTCAATCCTTTGGAAGTAAGTCTGTGTGTAAGCTAACAAATCTTTAAAAAAATGAAGGGAGCCTGCGGTCCATTCTGGCCTGCATATAAAGAAGGGACGTGAAGTCCCTGATGGCAGAGAACCTCCCAGCTTGTCCTCGGGGGACCACACTCCTTGTTTGCCTGTTGGATGAGGAGAAAGTCTGCACTCTTCCTGTTGGGCTCTGACAACAGGGGAGACCTGGCCTTGCCAGGGACACAGGTGAGCTCTCTCCCTCCACATAGAAGGAAACCAGCTGTGGAGCAGAGAACTTCTGGTCCCCAAGGAAGGGATGGGGATGGGGGTGGGGTGGGCAGCTATCTTCCCCATGAGTCGCCTGACTATGCTAGGTGGGGGAGCTGGGCTTCCCATTCCCGTCTCCGCATTAAATGGAGGGTCACTGGGGTCGGGCAGGCGCTGGCTGCTCTTCCTCCTGACAGAGCCGTAATTAGAAGGAGACAGAGCATTCAATGAGGAGTGCTTGGCTCCAGGCACATCTTTGTCAGCCTGTCAAGCAGAAGTCTGTTCTCCACGAGCTATTTTGAGCCACCTTCTCAGCTGCGTTTCTGATCCTCTTGGCCCGTGACACCCTCCCCCCCTCCATCACCACCCCACCCCCCCCCCCCCCCCACCGAGTCTCTATCATGACATCACTGAGGCTCGTAGGTCTGGACAAAAGGAGCATTTTGTGCACGATGCTTGAACACTTGCAGTGCTGGGCGGCTGCCTAACCCTACCCCACACCTCCTTCATCTGGTCCAGCGGGCTGTGTGCAAGGACCACTGGGCATGGGTTCTTGACTCTGGGAGAGTTTGCTTGTTACCAGAAGCCAGGGGTTTCCACAGAGTCCTGGCTGTGGAGAGACTAAAGGGTGACAGTTCCCGAGAGAGCATTTCGTGGGAGCCAAACCTGGGATGAAGGACAAGAGAGGGTGTGTGTTCTGCCCAGATCTGTCCCTGCAGAATCCCCTAGGGACAGGAAAGCAGAGCAGATCCAGAAATTCTACACATCAGCCCTGAGTCCCCCAGGCCACATCAGCTGGAAGAACACCCCAGAAAAGGACAGCTCCCCTCCTCAGCCCTGCAGGGAAGATGTTCTTGGGGCAGAAGTCAGGCTGTGGGAGGTGGCCATCATGTCCCCAGGTATCTGCCATGAGGTGCTTGCACGGGGGTCCCCATCACCCCATCCATGTCACACCTACACCAACCTGCACCTCCACGGCTCACCCAATACAGACCATGCTGCCCCCATCGGGAGGCCCTCCGTGTGCACTCCTGGGACTCTCTGGGGGTGAGATGGGGGTGAGAGAGCGGGCTGTTGGGGAGAGGGTGGGGTGTGAGGACCAGGGAACCTGCTCAGAAAGCAGAGAGCGCAGGTGTCAAGAAGTGAAGGCTGGATTCTGCTACAGGGTGTGTCCCTGGGCCTCAGCCTCAGCGCACACTGAGCCCCACTGCCTGCCATGAGGGGTAAATACGGTACTTCACCCTGTGAGATGTGCTGCTGGTAGCATCTACTGTGGAGACGGGCGCTCTCATTCTGTCCCCACACCCCCCTGCTTTCAGCATACTAATGCCCTTCACCGAAGCATCCTGCTGAGAAGGAGGGCTCCTGAGGGCGGGTGGAGGGCCCAGCCTTCAGTGGGGAATGCCTCTCCACGAGAGGATGCTTCCCTCTGGGACTGCCGGCCTACAGACACTGGCATTCTCTCCTGGGCCACCAGCTGCCCATTCTTTTGAGGTGACTGACTCCAGAGAGGACAGAAGAGCATGGATCAGAACCGGATCTTCCTTGCACACCTTACTGACCATCTAGACCTGGCTGTGCAAGCTGACATGGGTGACAGTAATCAGAATCACGACATGCCTTACTTCCTGGCGTGTTCACAGCAGCTCTAAGAGGTGAAGACCACTGTAGATGAGGAGGGGTTGTCTTTCGTGAAGACCCAGCCGTGGAGGGTACCACACCCAGCTGGAAACCCTCACGGTCTTGTTTCCCGAAGAAGCTCGGTTTGGTCTCTCCAAGGCCATGGTTCTCAACGGGGGGTCCTGGGGTGAGCAGCATCAGCATCACTAGGCTTGTTCTCCCCTCCAGACCAGCATCAGAAACTCTCAGCAGTGCGTGTCCTAACCCTGGGCCACCGGGGAAGTCCTCCCCTGCAAGCTTCAGGAACGCCACCATCATCATTTGTATCCTCCAGATGATGCTGAGGCTCACTCAGGTTCGGAACTGCACTCAGAGGATACTTGAGTATCAGCCCAAGGAACAAACCTCTAAGCAGAGTCTAAATACCCTCAGTCTGCCCCTCAGCGCAGGTAGAATCTATCCCTTGAATTCAGCTCCAACCTTACCCTTCTAACATGGACCCCAAACCCATTCTGGAGTTTCCTCGTAGTCTTTTTTTTTAACTTTTGGCTGCACTGGGTCCTCACTGCTCCACACAGCCTTTCTCTAGTTGCGGCAAGCAGGGGCTACTCTCTAGTTGCGGTGTGCAGTCTTCTCATCGTGGGGGCTTCTCCTGCATGGAGCATGCGTTCTAGAGCATGGGCTTCAGCAATTGCAGCTCCCAGGCTTCGTGGCTTTGTGGCGTGTGGAATCTTCCCAATCCAGGGATCGAACCTGTGACCCCTGCGTTGGCAGGCAGATTCTCAACCCCTGGACCACCAGGGAAGTCCTCCCCTGTAACATTTGGGAATGCCACGGCCCATTATTTCCTCACCCACTCCTGACACTGACTCTCAGTGTGTTTTTGTCTTTTGTGTGTGTGTGTGTTTCCCCTTTTATACAGGAGTTGTTGAGCTTCTCCTGTTTGTGTCCCTGCAAGATTCTGCCCCAGGGAACTCAGCCCACCTGTCTCTGTGCTGTTGGGCCCACACCCCCAGTGATGGTCACAGGCTGCCTTGCTGGAAGCCAGAGAGAATCGGTTAAGCACAACCCTTAATTGTGGCAGCATCACCCGAGAGCCTGGAGCTAACTCCCACTGCTTTCCTCGCTTGCCTCCTGGCCTCCAGCTCCACGGGTTGTTTTTAATTACCAGAATAATGACAATTCAAAGCCCTTTGCACCAGCCATTCTCAAGGGATCACAGGACAGGAAGATAAAAATGGGTTGGCTCCTGGCCTCTGGATGCACTCTGGAAATCTGGGGATACTAACAGACGAGTGGAGCCCCGCCCAGGAACCAGAGGTCCCAGGTTCTAGTCCTGCTTTATTCGGTGACCTTGACCCTGGGGCTCTGAGCCCTGTAATGAAGATCTTCTGTTTACAAAATTGGGAGGATTTCATTATTCATTCAACAGATTTTTTTTTTGACATTACAGGAAGTCAGGTGCTTGCTGTATGGGGCATTTGGTACAAATAACGTATAAGAGACCTAACTCTTTTCAGGGGTGCACTGCACTGTGTGTTGAGGGCTATAGCTGAAATCCAGAAAGTGGGTATGCGGAGAGGCAAGGGGATGGGTCACAGAGCAGATGCCCCTGAGTTGATTCTCAAGGAAGGAGTGGACTTTCCGCAGGTGGAAAAAGAGGGAACAGTCTAGTCTAGGGAACAGCATGTGTGAAGACTAGAGGTGGGAAGGACCTGCTGTGTCAGGGTTACAGTGTAACTGAGCAGAGGATGCTAGAGGGGTTGATGGAAAGAAAATGAAGTCGGGGGTGGAGGGAGGCCTCTGTAGCGCTGGTCACCTCCCATGAACGGGACTCAGGGACACACCAGCAGGAGTCGAATCAGCCTTTTCACTGTGGCAGAGGAACCTCCAGAATGAAGCTTTCCTACTTTTCCAGTAATCACTGCTCAGAGTGAAATATAACCCACTTACCACGGATGATTCAGAAGGGACAGGTACCGAGAAAGAGGAGAAAAGGCCCACCATCCTTAAAAATAAACCGTGCCATCTCCCCGCGAAGTCCTGAGTATTTCTACAGCACAATTCAAAACATGAAAGTGTTAAGAAGCTGGTAAGTCAGAGAGTCCCACTGCAGACCCTTTCCATTCCAAATTGTGTCCGTTTGTGGCTGTGAGGAGGTGAGCGGCCCCAACTGAACCGCATTGGGTTTGAATTGCCTTGGCCCAAACCCAAACCGGCCCCTAGTTGAATGATACAGTGGGCTGGGTGCCTCACACCCAACCTGAGCTGTGGATCTGATCTGGGTCACAATTCGTCAGGGCTCACAGGGAGAGGATACCCAAGACCACACAGCACCATTAACCCTGCAGTCACCTCGCCAGTGACCTGCTGCCCTTTGCTGTCGTGCCCATCACCGACACAGCCCAAGACACCTGTCACAGGGGTTGCAGGCGGTACTTAGGAGTGGAAAGAAAAAACATTTTAATAAAGGGGAAGGGCAAGCAAGGGCAGGGACTGAGCAAAACTCCTCCCTTTACTGTGATTCCCGCAGTCAACTCTGACTTTGGAATGGCTGCCTGGGTCTCAGGATCCGTCAGTCATTTTCCAAGGCTCCAGGCATGTCAAGGCAGAACAGGGGTGGTGGGGTGGGGGGGACAGGCTGGGGGAGGGGGTCCACCCTGGCAGAACCAGTAACTCCTCGGCCATGTTAATGAGAAGCTTTGTTCTGCATCACCTGGCTGTATAATAACAGCTGGAATTAATACAACCTCAAATTAACAGCACAGAAGAGCAATCGGGAGACAGAGATACATTCTTAATGGACTCAGCTGAGAGTGGAAAGAAGATGGAGACTGGCATCTCTGCTGGGCCCAGGGCCCTGAAGTGGCTGGGGGGCCATAACACCTCTACACGCACCTCACCTGTGCCAAGGACGGTGCCTTGCCTCTGCTTAGAGTGCACAGGGCCTGCCCCCCCGCCGCTCCCTGTCCTCACCCCTCCCACTCCGAGGCACAGGTCCAGGAGGGGGTGAGATGCTCAGCTGCTGGGGACCTGGGCTGTCTGTGTCCCAGTCTTGCCTGTGTTACTCCCCAGCAGAGGTGAAAGCATTCCTTCCCCACCCCACCCCCACCCTGCGGTTATGGAGAGCTGTCGGGAGCAATTTTCTATTAGGGCCAAGTGAACTGCTCACTCAGCCATTAAATCTAATAATAACAATGATAAAAGTAATAACCTCAAGTTTATAGTATCTCTCTCATCATAATAATGTGAGGCCATTGCTTGCAGGCTCTCCTTCCATGCCTCCCTTCAGGGGACCCAGAGCACCAGCCCCCCACCCCACCACCACCACTACGCTGCCCAAGCACCCCTGTTGGAAGAGCTGGCAGCAAAAACCAGGAGTCACCCACTTGCCTTAAACTATGCCTGGCCAAGGTCAGGGGAAGGGGAGGGCTATTTCCTATAGGAGGAGAGGTGGCACAAGAGCCCAGAGTGATAGTCAAGGGTCCCTGGGGAAGTGGACAGAGCTCTTGGGGGTCCTCTCTTGGCTGGACTTTGCTCAAACACCCGGCGCAAGGCACTGACCTTCAAAGGGCAGTTGCTTCATCTTCCACGTAAACAGACATAGATGGTTGCTAATTTCCCTTCAAGCACTCACACCTGGTTAATAATCATTACTAATCAAGTGAACATTCCCAAAGCCTCTGAAATCCCTGACTCATCCATCTGCGTCCGTGCACCTGTGAAAGGAGGGGAAGGGAACCGTTGGGTCCACCTCCCTGTAGATCACAGTTCTTTGCACATAATGACTGAGACCCTCAGGCCAGAGAATGGACGTTCTTATTTAAATTGAAACTTTGGCTGACGCACTGCCCCGGACATAGCCTTTTCCTGGTTCTTTCCCGGGCCTGGCAACTGTGAAATCAGGAAGAAGAAACATCACATGAAGGAGGAGGGCTCAGGGCCACCATTCCTTCTTGCTTAACCCACAAAGTCCAATCCTGATTCTGGTTCTAATGTAACGAGTGATTCCTTAATCCAGACTTCCTCATTGTTTGCGATAAGGCTGTAGAATCTGAGGTGGCATTTCTAAATTCCTCACCAGGAGACTCCTTTAACCAAGGATTATTACATGAAGGGCAGTTAGATTTCTATTACCTAGTAAGAGAAATGGTGTCAACTGGTATTTACACTGGACAGTCGGGGAGAACTTGCCAGACGTGAGGAGTGTTCATGAAAGCAGGACCTGCTTACCAACAGAAGTCCAGCACTTCCTTTAAGAGATCTTTGCATCCTGGGTGGCTCCCACCAGTTCAAGGAGCTTTGGATGGAACTCAGCACAAAAGGAGTAGAGTGAGGCTACCATCACCCTTTCTCCAGCTTTTCTTTATAATCAGAAATACATTTCAACCCAGGACACACACGCTTACAGACAATAAAAGGAAAAGTTCCATTTATATGTGACATGCATTCTGATATTTTTCTGTTTTTAACAGTAAAATGCTGGTGACGACCAACTAAATGGCTTTCATGACACATTAATGGGTACCACTCCACAATCTAAAAGTCATCGGATTCAACGATCTCAAAAGGATGTGACTGGTTCCCATTTCTGGGTTCAAAATGGGGATGGGTAGGCGTCTTCGTCATTTGCTTGCTCCTCCACAACAGCCTTCCCTGGGATGACTGCGGGTAGGGGGTGGGGAGAGGGTTGTAGGGAGGGGTCTCCAACACCGGCTTGTTACCGGGATTCCTGGCCTGATGCTCATTAGACAACATGTGTACGAGTGCTAATAGGTTCCCCCAGCTCCTCCCCATCCTTGCACCTGCTCCCAGCCCAGAGCTGGTACTCCCCTGGATGCTAAGCAAGGAGGAAGAAGAGCAAAACTGGGGCCGGGGGAAGGTAACACCTAGTTTACCGTGGGGTAACCTAGGCCAGGATGGTCGGCAGGGGAGTCTTCAGACATGCCCCCATTCCCCCAGCTCCCGGCCGGCTCCTGCTGCTAACAGCCCCGCTGAGAGAGCAGGTGTGGCTGGAGTGCCACTGGGCTGTCTAATTGTGCCTGGGACTCAGCTGCAGAGGGCCACGGCTGCCCTGGGGGTGCTTGAGGAGGTGTCTGGGCTTGACGGATGCTTCCCACCACCCGGGTGGGACTGCTGAGGGGGGAGCGGCCAGGCGTGGGGGGCCCTGAGAGAGAGCAGTCAGGAGAAAGCACCTCTCTCCTTTGGTGGGGGGAATCAGCTAGCCATCCACTTCCCGGGGCTGTGGTGGAGACTTGCTGGGGAGACACTGTCCCAAGCCTGGGCACGGTCTCTGTGCCTTGTCCCATAAGCTGAGACAGCAGTGCTCGGCAGGAAAGCAGTTGCTGGCACAGCCCGAAACTCATTGCAATCTCCAGCCCCTCCGACCGTTCCTACACGGAAAGAACCTAACTTCCTCTCCAAGGTCCTAGAAGACCTAATTCTTCCCTGTTTATAAGGTGCTGTGAGCATAGCTGTGCAAACATATTTAACTAAAGCTGTTACGCTAATTAAGGGCATGTAATAATTGTGATGATTTTATAACATCTGTAACTTTTTTTTTTTACACTGTGTAGCATCTATTTAAAGGAATTCTTGCCACTCAGTCTAAAATATCTAAGTGGTAGGGAGTGGGCTTCCCTGCTGGCTCAGTCAGTAGAGAATCCGCGTGCAATGCAGGAGACCCAGGTTCGATCCCTGGTTTGGGAAGATCCCCTGGAGAAGGAAATGGCAACCCACTCCAGTATTCCTGCCTGGGAAAGCCTATAGACAGAGGAGCCTGGTAGGCTATCGACCATGGGGTCACAAGTCGGACATGACTCAGCAACTAAACCACCAGGGAGTGGAAGGTATCTATCCTCCGTCCATTCCCTTCTCTGGTCCTTCCTCCCTCCCTCTCTTCCTTCTGTTCTCAAAGAACACTCTCAGTGGTTATATTTTTAAAAAGAGGTAGATCTTTTGCTAGGAATCATGCATGCTCTGGGGCTTTCTGAGAGTTTTGCCTACTTTAGAAAGTGACACCTCAGATTCTGTGCCCTGACTGCAGACAATACGGAAGTCTAGATTAAGACGTTCCTCGTTACATTAGACGGGGAAGGCAGTGGCAGCCCACTCCAGTACCCTTGCCTGGAAAATCCCATGGATGGAGGAGCCTGGTGGGCTGCAGTCCATGGGGTCGCTAAGAGTCAGACACGACTGAGCAACTTCCCTTTGAGTTTTCACTTTCATGCATTGGAGAAGGAAATGGCAACCCACTCCAGTGTTCTTACCTGGAGAATCCCAGGGATGGGGGAGCCTGGTGGGCTGCCGTCTATGGGGTCGCACAGAGTCGGACACGACTGAAGCGACTTAGCAGCAGCAGTAGCAGCATTACATTAGAGCCAGAGTCAGGATTGGACTTTGTGGGTTAAGGAGGAGGGAAAGGTGGCCCTCCTAGGTTGGAGGAGAAGGTTTCTTCCTGATATTCCTTCAACCAACCCCCCCCCCACCCCCCCGCACCCGCCACCAAGAGAAGGCACTCCCCAGGGCCTGGGGCACTAGAACTCAGCGGGACTGGAGCAGGAGACTCTCTCTGGAGTCTAACTTTCTGATTGAAAAATAACTCCATTACAAAGCACATTAATAAAATATGCAGTACTTTATGGTGTTCCTGCTGTTCTGTTTACTGGCTCTTTCTATTGACCAGAATATCTGTACATTTACATTGATGGGTTCATGTTTGGGATGATTACTCTAGCACAGGACAAATCCTGATGGATTCCAGATCATTTTTTAAAAAATATATTCAGCATAGTTTTATTCTATGGAAAGCATAAAGGACAAGGAAAACTTGTTGCTTCTTTTTAATCTTTTGAAAATGCTTCACCCCTTGCCCCAGATCTATGTTCTAGTGACTCACAATATTTCAAAACCCTCACCTTATTCCCCAGGCAGAGGCTTCTTAAATAAGCAGTCTTGTCTCTCTCACCCTCCACAGTGACCATGAGCTTTATCAGAAATTAAGTCTGGGGACGAAGAACAATAGGAATATTCTGAGTTTGGCAGGAGAACACTAAATAAACAGTGTTCCCTTTTTATAATAAGGGGGTTGGTTTACTGATGGCTAAAATCACCAAAGTCTAATTATTCTCTGATCCTGTGACTCAGAAGCCAGCATTCTGCTCCAGAGGGTGTTCATTTCCAAGTCTCCGCCCTCCTTGCCCCACTGCCCCAAAGCACTTGAGTTAAATTCCCCTTAAATGAGTCAGCCTTGTTGTGTGGTTTTCAAATACTTTCATTCTGGGGCTTCCTGGGCCAAAATAGAACCTTTTTTTTTTTTTTTTTTTAGCATTAAAGCATAAGGCCACCCTATATTAAGTTTTAAATTGATGAGTTCTGACATAATCCGTGAAATGACGAGTCTCAACTGAGGAAACAAAGATCTCGTTGTTTGTTCTTCTCTCACCCAAATCATCAGATAAAATGAGTTTATGGCATCTCAATGCTTCCAGAGCTCTTCTAAGACAGGACAGGGCAAGGAAACTTTCAGAAAACAAGCTCCCAAAGAGAAGCAACGGAATCAATGCTGCTGCTACTGCTGCCAAGTTGCGTCAGTCGTGTCCGACTCTGTGCGACCCCATAGACGGCAGCCCACCAGGCTCTCCTGTCCCTGGGATTCTCCAGGCAAGAACACTGGAGTGGGTTGCCATTTCCTTCTCACGCGAGCACCTGAACTGGTCAGTTTTTGTGTGGTCTCCTTCTCTTAACACCTTTCTCGTTCATTCTAGGAGGCAATCAGGAGCTTGCTGCTGGCATGTCCCACCCGGAACAGGCTACTTGTCAAGACCGATGGGAGTTGTTGGGCTCCTGTCTGCTGAGAACAAAGGAGTCACTAGAAGAGAGATAAACCGCCTCCCAGCCCCCGGGAAGAAGTTGCCAGCCCTTGGAGGAGTGATAGCGGGGCTGACATATTCTTTGTCATCTGCTTGCCCTACCATTGGTGGCGGGATCCAAGGACCCAGCTGAGAAGAATGAGAAGGAAAGCCATATTTTTTGTGAAAATCGCTTCTGCTCTCCAAGTTTTCTCATCCCCACCAACTCTGTTTCAGATTTCAGATTTAATTAGCTTCATTAGTAGTATAAATAAGAACGCTAATAGCTTTGCTTCCTTCAGAGTGACTGAAGCCATACCTCCCCACGAGCTAACGGCTTTTGTCACTTTCCCACTCTAGGTCCTTGGCATCTGATCCAGGCAGCACCCGTATTTGTTGTGGATTTTCCAGAACAATCCTTCCAAAGTTCTCAGATTGTATGTCCTGATTAGGGGGTTCAGAAATCATGCATGCCATCACCTGTGTACCCCTAATCCCTTCCCATTTGGTACTCGGTCTGATTTCAAACCCCCAAGGGTTCTGACTTTCTCTCGCCTCCAGAGAGATTTTCCTAGCAAGGAGAGAGAAGAGGAAGGAACATTTACTGAGCACCTACTATGTTCCATGAGCTTGTCTCCCAGGAACCTCAGAGGGTGGCCATTACTATCCTACTTTACAGATGAAGAAACTGAGGTCCAAGATGCAGAAGCTAATTAGCTGGCAAAGCTGAGAGCTAAACATGGCACATTCAGGCTGCAAAGCTCTCTTCACCAAAACATATTGCTTTTCAGCCCAACAGTTGACAACCTGATTGTTTCCTCACTGTTCTCTCACTGCTCCTTATGATTCCCTAACCAAAATATACACTCAGTGAGGGTAGCCGCCAAGCCTCTGTTGACCAATTAACTAATTCCTATAAGTGACAGATGTTAAAAGCCAACTAGAGCAGCCACTTTGCTTCTGTGAGGACTTGTTTCGACCACTGCTAGCTTCCTGCTCCGACTCCCATCACACCCAGGAAATTTGGGACATGGCGCCAACAAAAGCTGCCTCTCTCAATCCACTCTGCTGTTGTAATAACAAACCATAAAATTAACTAAATTTCACCACGGTGTAATGTGCCCAGCATAAAAGCGGTGGCAATGTGTCTGCAGGGCAAGGAAACTTTCCATTGAAATCAGTTTCTCTTTATTGCATTGCCAACAGTTAACAATTTCTTCCCCCTGAAGGCAGGGAGAATAGCACGAGCAGAGAGAAGGGACCCTTGCAAATGTGCTGCAGCTTTCTGCCTATGTGTGCAGCCGCGGGCCACGTGGAAAGAGAAACTGACGGGGGTCAGATGTTCACACACACACCCATGCACTTGCTATGTCCACACGTGTCCCCTGGCTGTGGAAGCACATATGACTGTAAAATGAACACCCAGAGGCATGTGCAGACATACGCAGCTGAAACAGTTCACACCCACCTGTGATATACACATCATAGCTGCTCCACACAGGTGTACAAATGTTCACCCTAGGCAGAGGGATGTGTTTTATTCTCGCCTCAAAAATGTCACCAGTCACCACCCTAGAGAATTCTGCAATCAGTTGCACCCCAGAAGTAGCAAGTTCAGTCCCTTTCAGAGTAATGTTTAAAAGCCAGAACGCTCTC
The DNA here is from genome assembly GCF_023091745.1 of Budorcas taxicolor. Classification (NCBI taxonomy): domain Eukaryota; kingdom Metazoa; phylum Chordata; class Mammalia; order Artiodactyla; family Bovidae; genus Budorcas; species Budorcas taxicolor. The sequence goes on from NC_068913.1 coordinate 97,871,292, forward strand.
TTCCTGACCTATTGCTAAGGAAAGACAGCCAGGGCAGCTTCCACGGTTTTGGCAGGCTTGGCTTGATCCGGAATGACATAACCAGGGCTGCTCAGCAAAGAGCAGAAAACAATGAGCCTCGGGGACATGAGCCCTGCTTAGAACATATTTCCAGGCTCGGTAAACGTGTCTCGCTCACTAAGGGGGCTTCTCTTGCACTTTGGGAGAAAACAGAAAGCCCAGCCAAAAGCTGCCTAAGTCCACAGCTGGTAAGATCTACCTTCGATGAGTTCACTGCGCCAGGAATTTCTCCTGAAGATCTGCCCTAAGTCCTTCCTGGTGCAAGGTAGGTCCGTTTCCTGTCATGGGGAGGGCAAACATCTGCTCAGCACACTCTCTATGGACACACTGGTGGAAACCTGTTATTTCTCCACCTCTCAAAAGGTGAGGTGCTCTCTGAAATTCACAAGCATGTTCAGCCTCCACTCATCTCACATTGCAGCTGCACACTGTGGCGAGGGCAAGTTCTTAAAATTTCCAGCGTCTGCAAGGACTGAAGGTTACTGTGTGCCTTGGAGAATAAGCACTGGACTAGGAGACGGGAGAGCTGGCTCGCGCCCTGCCGCCAGCCCAGGGACCCCAATGGATTCCAGTTCCTCCTAGCCTCTACATGAGGCAGAGACTCTTGAGCAGGTCAGAGAGGCCCTTTCAAATTCTAGGACCCCCAAATGTTTTGAAATACACTGATAAAAGGCAGATGTCAATCTCCCTTTTACAGAGAACGGCATTGAAAAGAGAGAGAGAATACCTCCTGATGGTGTCAAAGCCAACCAGCTATTAAGTCTGGATGAAATATAACTGGTGAGAACGGCTTGCTCCACACTTTCAGGACAAACCGTCTTAAAAATGCTGCCAGTGCAGCAATTACTCAGATATTTACACAGTGATTAACATTCTCACCCTCCAAATCACATGAGGATGTGCTATAGACAGCCAGATATCTTCTTGGTCTAGCTGTGGAATGTCTTACAATGCTCAACATTTAACAGATAATTCCTTAGTGACCACACTGTAAATACTGGGGTGTGGGGGACGGTCTGGCTCTGGGAACGCAACAGTGAACAAGATCTGCTCTCAGATAATAACTGTGGAAACTGATGACCCCAGCCACCCACTTCTCTCATCTGGCACTCAGCTCCCATCCTCTGGACAAGAAAATAGTCCTTTTCTTCCCCCAAGAAGACACACTTTTGGGACGCAAAACAGCATCCTAGAGTGACACTTGGATGTTGGGCTGTCCATGCGTCAAATGAGGGGAGAAGGCTGGCTCCCATCACTCCCTCCAGAGGACCCTGACCATCCATCACTGGTTTCCATGCCAGGCCCCTCAGGGGATGCGATGGCTGGAGAGGAGTGGAAGCCCAGGGCTCCTTCCATGAGGAGACACAGCTTCTCCCATTTAGAGTGTCAAGGAGCCCAGGATCCATAGGGGTCCTTGTAAATACACAGTGAGCAACATCCTGCTGTGTTACGGACCACACAAACTGAGACAAAAAAGTGAGGGAAAAGTGATTGACATCAGGACTCACAGAATGCTACATCTGGGCCAGAGGTCAGGGATCTCCTACCCACAACATACTTTTTTTGAAGTGATAATTCTGATGTCAGAACTATGATCTGCTGCAGGGTGCCCCAACCTCTGGGATCTAATGCCTGATGATCCGAGGTGGAGCTGATGTAATAATAACACAAGTAAAGTGCACAATGAAGGCAAGGTGCTTGAATCATCCTGAAACCATCGCCACTCCCCACCCCATCCGTGGAAAAACTGTCTCCCATGAAACCGGTCCCTGGTGCCAAAAAGGCTGGAGATCACTGACGTAGTCTCTATTGCCCAGTTCCCAATCTGAAGTTTCCTACCACACAAGGTCAAAAAAAAAAAAAAAAAAAAGAACGTTTATCTCTTGAGATAATTTCTCAGCTCACATTTAATGTCAGTTCTCAATCATGTTCTCCACAGCTCACCTTTCCGTGTTTTGCCCCATCAAAAGTTTTGTTTTAATAAGCCAATGAAGTAGAGATTCCTTTCATGCTTTCTTTCACAAACACGTACTGTGTACATACTATATGCAAAGCATTGATACAAAAGGGGAAATTGTTCCACTTTAGGAAAACCAGCAATTATGACTGGATTTCCTCACATATAAATAAGTAAACCTTAATAAAGTAGCTTTCCTTTCCTTCTCCCTCTCCCCACTCCACCCCTGCTCCTTCTTTGTATATGATAATTGGAACTGATTAGACCTAAGTTTTCCATCTTTTTTTAGGTTAGGACGGAATACTCCAGGGCTCCCACACTTAGTTTAGATGCTGAAATACATCCCATGCCTGCATTCACGACTTACTGTGGCAAGACTACAGAAGATTGGATTTTTCACTGGAAGCTTCTTTGAAAGCATTGGAAAGAGCCACCAGTGTTTCTTGTCTGAAAGGACCTAGCATAGAAGCTGAACCTCATAGTGAGGATCTCACCAAAGACCCTATAAGAACATACATACCATATGTGATAAACAATACAGACCAGGACTGGAACGGCTCAACTTCTCTGCCTGGCTATAGCAGGGGAATGCCAATAGGATGGAATCTGGGACCCTACAGATCCCAAGTGAATCTTTTTATCTCTTTAGGTCTTGTCCATAAACTTTGCTCTTAGCCAATCCCACAGTGAGACTGTAATACACAGTGAGTAATAGTGAGCTGGAATACTGCTGAGATTAGGAGTGAGTAATAGTGAGCTGGAATACAGCTGAGACTGAGAGTTCAGTGGATTCTATTCATTCCACTAAAGCTGTACCTTTAGTGGCCTAGTGGAACTTAAGGGGTTCACAAGGAAAATCACACCACACACTTCTCTCACCTATCTTCACTATATTAATAAATAGAAAGTGGGTACAATGAACCTCATGGACTGGTCTGAGGGAAGCACACAGAAGAAGTGATGCTGAGAAGCCTGTATGGAAAGAGCAGAGGGCACTGTTGCTAGGCAACCAGCCTGGGCCACCGGAGAAGGGTGGGGCTTGTGTTGCCGGGATGAGCCTCAGATAGTTCTGAGCATCAGCTAGTGGCACCTCCAGGTTCTTCTTCACTATCTGTCTCCCTGTCTCTGTCCTCATAACAGGAGGCTCATTGATTGCTTGTACTCCAAGGACAGCTCTCCTCAAGGAAGAGAGGCAGAAAATAGAAGCATAAAGATGCATGGGAGGAGACAGAAGGCGCTCTGAAGAATCAAGAGACTGAAAGCAAAAAATCTCCCTTCCATAGCATCATCCCTTCAATTCAGTTTTTATGCCCAGGTTCTTAACTCTGCAGAGTCCGCAGCAGTTGCACACAGATAGGGAGACCCACTCTTGGAGGAAGTGGCAGAACATATCAAGGGGCACAGGGATAAGTCCGTGCGAAGGACAAGACAGCAGGTGCTGAGTGTTGCGTAGACGTCGTCTTTGGAACATATTGCATCTTTTCTCAGCAGTTTCGCTGCTTTGCCTGCACTTCTTGTTTTCCATGTGCTGCTCTTTGAAGAAAGACAGTTCATCCTGGGTGGGGACTCAACCCTATCCAGGGACCTCCGCTGAGACAATGGCTCTTAAGTGTAGGGAGGACTCATGTCCTTTATCAGCACTGATTACATCTGAGCACAATTGGGCATGTGTTTACCAGCAGTGAACAAGTTACTGGAATGGAAAGGAAACAATAACAATGTGAAGCTTTCTCCAATCAGGCCTTGGGTCCTGCAGCCTTTAACACGCCATATTTCATTTAATCGGAGGCACCGATTATACAGTACACTGTAATTTTGTGTACTGCTAAGAAAGGAAAAAATGCTGGCAATTAACTATGACAACACATTGATTGTAAGATGTATTCAGTTTGGAGATGCTTAAAAGGTGAAGGAAAATGTGTGTTAAAATATAGTAAAACCTAAAGCCCTTAAGATGGCATTCAAGCCCTTTGCAGAATGGTCCCAATCAATATTCAGCCTCAGGCCCTGGCCCCACTTATAAGACCAGTGCTCCAGCCAGATTTCCCTTCATGCATTCGTGCACTCACCCCCGCTCAGTTTTGGGCCAGGTTGATGCTGTTTTTTCTGCCTGGCAAACAGCCTCTCAGCCCAGTCTCCCCTCTGCCTGGACCAGTCCTCACACTCTGATGTCTCCTCATCATGGCCCTGACTCTTTCCCTCACCAGGCATCCCTGGTGGCTCAGACAGTAAAGAATCTGCCTGCAGTGTGGGAGACCCAGGTCCAATCCTTGGGTTGGGAAGATCCCCTGGAGAAGGAAATGGCAACCCACTCCAGTATTCTTGCCTGGAAAGTTCCATGGATGGAGGAGCCTGGCAGGCTACAGTCCATGGGGTCACAAAGAGTCGGACACAACTGAGTGACTTCACTTTCCTTTCCCATCATGGCCCTGACCCCTTCCCTCATAGCACAGTTCTAGGGACTTCAGGGTCTGGCCCCTTTTCTGGGTTATGAGCTCCTTAAGGAAGATCAACCAACCACAGTTAACATGTATTGAACATTTACTATGTGCCAGCTAAGATGAGCGTTTACTATTAATACATATATTTTATATACAAGTGGGTGCTATTGTTATCTAATGAGGGAGATATAAACAATAACGCTGCCAAATTCACACAAGCTATTGACTAAATATACTCCTGCATCAAAATGGGCTTCGTTGAACCAAGGTCTGGTGGCACCATTGCCCCATTTGTAATCATTTTGCCTCTTAGCAGCCTGAGCATCGGCATCACACAGGCATAAAGGAACCCTCCGCGAGCCAGTGTGACATGAATGAATGAATCCATCCACCGCAGATTTTTCCTTTGGCATTGATGTGGCTTTGAGGAGACCAGCTCGTCTTGCTCTGCCTCTTACTATCCCTCCTCCCCATAACATCAGAAAAATCATTCCTGCCGTTAAGGAATTTATGAGCATAAATAAAACAAAGCCTTGAAGACATTACTGAAAACTAAAGAAAAAGGCAACTCAGTAAAAATAATAACATGGATCAAAGTAGGAATAACAATGCCAATAATAACCATAGAATTCACAAGCCATTGTAATATACTTAGGAAAATAAAGGTTTTGTGAATATAATGAGTTGCAAACAGATTCATCTTGGCTACAAAATAAGAAGCTTCTGTGATTGTTGCTGTTATTATAAATTAAGCCAGGCTTTAGAATTTCATGCCACCAACAAGGGTGGGTTTTAATGTACTTGAAAGGACAACCCAAAGCGAGAAGTCTGCCTCCTGTTTCTTGGGCTCAGGAATTTGGGGGTACAGATGCGAGGCCAGCATTCCTGTCAGTCCCTTCATAGGCCAGAGTACCCATGACCTCGGACTTTTGCACGTTGGCTTAAGGAGAAGGGGGCTTCCCCGATGGCTCAGTGAGTAAAGAATTCGCTGCGATGCAGGAGACACAGAAGATGGTGGTTTGATTCCTGGATCAGGAAGATCCCCTGAAGGGGGAAATGGCAACTGACTCCAGGATTCTTGCCTGGAGAATCCCATGGACAGAGAAGCCTGGAGGGCTACAGTCCATGGGGTTGCAAAGCGTCGGACAGGACTGCGCACGTAATGCACCTTAAAGAGAAGGGACCCTGGAGGAGGTTGACTAGTCCAGTGAGTGTTTTCCCTCAGATGTTTATGGAGGCCTGAGGGACCCTGGGGTCTGGCAAGGTCTCCTGGGAATGAGGAGGAAAAACAGGATTCAAGGTTCTAGTGCTGAGGATCCACCAAAAAGAGTAAGTTGTTTTTAAGGCTAGAAAAAATAAACTATAAAAAGAAGAAAGGAAGCTACTTTGAAATGATATAGTCGGAGTGGGACTTCAGTGGAAAGTCTTAAAAAAATTTTTTTTAAATTGTGGTAAAACCCACAAAACATAAACTATATACCATCTGAACCCTTTTTTTAAGGGTACAAAGTGGTTCATTCCCATAGTTGTGCAACAATCACCTCCATCCATCCACAGAACACTTCATCTTACAAGACTGAAACTCTGGATCCACGAAACAACTTCCCGTTCCTCCCTCCCTGTGGCCCCGGGCAACCACCCTTTTACTTTCTGTCCGGAATGTTCTTTTTAAATGGACCATTTCATAATCACGATTGCACTGTTCTTCCCAGGAGCCTTAGGTCTTCCGAAAATTTAGTCCTTTGAAGAGGGAAGCGTCATGCTTCCAGAGTCATCTGGCTTAAAGAGACACTGGAATTAAGGTTTTCTCTGGGTATATGCCCAGGAGTGGGATTAGTGGGTCAAATGGTAGTTCTATTTTTAGGTTTTTTTTAAGGAATCTTCATACTGTTCTCTATAGTGGCTGTATCAATTTACATTTTCCCCAACAGTGAGGAGGATTCCTTTTTCTCCACACCCTCTCTAGAATTTATTATTTGTAGATCTTCTGATGATGGTCATTCTGACTTGTGTGAGGTGATAGCTCATTGTATTTTTGTTTGCATTTCTCTAATAATTAGTGACCATAAAGAAGACTTAGCCCCAGAGAACTGATGCTTTCGAAATGTGGTGCTGGAGAAGATTCTTGAGAGATGCTGGGACTGCAAGGAGATCAAACCAATCAATCCTAAAGAAAATCAACCATGAATACTCATTGGAAGGACTGATGCTGAAGCTGAAGCTCCAGCCTTCGGCCACCTGATGTGAAGAGCTAACTCATTTGAAAAGACCCTGATGTTGGGAAATATTGAAGGCAAAAGGAGAAGGGGGTGACAGAGGATGAGATGATCAGACAGCATCACAGACTCAACGGCCATGAATCTGAGCAAACTCCAGGAGATAGGGAAAGACAGGGGAGCCTGGCGTGCTGCAGTCCATGTGGTTGCAGAGTCAAATGAGACTTAGGGACTGGATAACACCAACAATAACTTGTGATGTTGAGCATCTTTTCATGTGTCTATTGGCCGTCTGTATGTCTTCTTTGGAGAAATGTCTATTTAGGTCTTCCCCCATTTTTTGGTTGGGTTGTTTGTTTTTTTGATATTGAGCCGCATGAAAGTAAAATTGTCCATCAGCAGCCAGGTGGATAAAGAAGTGGCACACAGATACAATGGAATACTACCTGGCCATAAAAAGAATGAAGCTGTGGCATTTGCATAGACACGGACGGACCTGGAGACTGACATCCAGGGTGAAGTGAATCAGAAAGTGAAAACCTAATGGCATATATTAATGCACATATGTGGGAAGATGGTATAGGTGAATCTATAGCTGGAGAGAGCAAACATATAGACACCAAGGGTGGGGGGGAAGTGGGGTTGGGATAACTTGAGAGATTGGGATTGACAGATATACACTATTGATGTTAGATACAAAACAGACAACTAACGAGAACCTATTGTAGAGTTTAGAGAACTCTACTCAGTGATCTGTGGTGACCTAAATGGGATGGAAATACAAAAGCAAGGGGATATATGTATATACATATAGCTGACTCACTTTATTGTCCAGCAGAAACTAGAAACTAACGCAACATTGTAAAGCAACTATATTTCAATAAAAATTAATTAAAAAAAAAAAAAACAGACACTGGGAAGAGAGGAAGTAGGAATCTGAGGCCAGCCTGAACACCCAGGAAGAAGAGGCTCAGTGCAGAAGCAGGTGCCATCTCTTGATAACAGACACTCAGGCCCAGTGGTCACCTTCCCTCATTCCCACCAGAAACTGCCAACTTGACCACTGTGCCTTATCAGGATGACACAAGGGCAGCTGTTGCCTGCGGGCAGAGGAATAGATTCCATGATTTCCAGAAAAGTCACCTGAAATGAGCATGTCCCCACCGGGAAGGGGCCACAGGTGAGTCAAGACCTGGTTCTTCCCCTCAGTTCTTGAGGAGGCAGCCTCAACATGCCCCACAGAAATGGTCACTTCCTGTGTATGGCACGATGCGATAAAGGACTTCTGAGGCGTGGATCTGCAGCCAAAAAAATTCAGAAGAACACTGAGCTCCTGGGGGCAAGGAGGTTGGGATGGGGAAACCAATTCCAATGAAAGACCATTTAGAGTCTCAGCTCCTGGAGACCAAGGGCTGTACTGTGCCTACTCTCTGCACCAGAAGTAGTCAGCACTGAGCCCCACAAGTGAGGGGGAGGGGGTCAGACCCCTTACACACTTTCTTGGTGCCGGACTTTAGCGTTCTCCTTCCTCTTTCTTCCTTAGGAAGACATTGTTCCATCATCTCTAGGGAGATAGAGATGTTCCATCATTGGAACAACAATGTTCCAATGTTGTGCCATCATCTCTATGACTGAATGCAGAGTCCCAGTAGCTGTTCATTGGAACATACTGTATTTCTACCTCTCTCTTCAAAGAGCTGTCTCTTTCTATATGACAATTTAATTATGTTTCAAGGAAGGGTGGAGTCGACGAGAACTCACCTTTCAACTGAACTAGGGGAAGAGGATTTCTCCAAGGCAGGCAGGGATCCTGTGTCTAAATACAAAACACAGCAGGAGTTCCCTTCTTCCCCTCAGAAGAGAAATGAGAGGCTCCATGTGGGCTTCCCAGGTAACTTAGAGGGAAAGAATCCACCTGCAATGCAGGTGACACGTGTTTGATCCCTGGGTCAGGAAGGCAAGGCTGCAGTCTGAGAAATGACACCAACACCACAGCAGACAACAGGTGAGGGGTCTGAAGGGAGGAGGAAGGACAGATGCAGGGACGGGAGAGCAAGAAAGGGGATATTTGATATCCCTTTTTTTTTTTCTTGTTCTTATTTTTTTTTGTAAATTTATTTATTTTAATTGGAGGCTAGCTACTTTACAATATTGTAGTGGTTTTTGCCATACATTCACATGAATCAGCCAAGGGTGTAGAAGTGTCCCCCATCCTGAACCCCTCTCCCACCTCTCCCCCAATTGCATCCCTCAGGGTCATCCCAGTGCACCGGCCCTGAGCCCTTTTTAAAGTGCACTCACAGAAGCAGGAGGGCTTCCCCGGTGGCTCAGATGGTAAAGAATCCACCTGCAATGCAGGAGACATGGGTTCGATCCCTGGGTCAGGAAGATATCCTGGAGAAGGAAATGACAACCCACTCCGGTATTCTGGCCTGGAGAATTCCATGGACAGAGGAGCCTGGTGGGCTGCAGTCCATGCGGTCACAAAAGAGCTGGCCAGGACTTACTGACTAAACAACAACAATAAAGAAGGGCTGGATATGCCCTCTAGAATATCACATCTTAGCTTTCTCATTAGAAATACGCCCATAATAAATACTTCCCCACCAGGACAGGTACCCACAATTGATAAACACTGGTGAAATGAACACATGGAAATGCATACATGTATATAATAACTCCTTTTGGAAATGGGTATAGGTGTGAAATCCCATGGGTGAACAGTGTCTAAACTAATAATCAACAAAACAGGCATTAAAGTCTAGACTCTTAATGAATTAAGACTGGTTACTTAATATTAGAGTTCTAAGGGCACATACAATCAGCATTGGTTACCTAACTTTTCTGCTAGTTTGACATTCCAGAATACCATCATTTATCTCCGTCAATGAACAACTCCAAGGCTTCCCTGGTGGTTCAGTGGTAAACTGCATTCATCGGTCCAATGTAGGAGACAAGGGTTTGATCCCTGGTCTGGGAAGATCCCACATGCCTTGGGGCAAGTAAGCCAGTGTGCCACAATTACTGAGCCTGTGCTCTAGAGCCTGGGAACCGTAACTACTGAGTCCACACACCGCAAGTACTGAGACCTGCATGCCCTAGGGCCCTCCACACAGCAGCTAGAGAGTAGCCCCCACTCGCTGAAACTAGAGAGGAGCCCACACAGTAATGAAGACTCAGCACAGCCAAAAATAAGTAAATAAATAAAATTATTATTTTTTTAATGAGCAACTGCAAAAAGTTATTTGGACAGTGATGAACTGTAATAATTTATATATCCTTGCATGTTTCTTATGGACAATCGCAAACTAATAATTTGTACACATGGGTGCTTGTTATACAAGCATTCATTAAATATGAATACTTGACTCTTATCTCTTGAGGGCAAGAAAGCTCACATTTACCCAGTATGTGGAACTCTCCTGTAGAAAGACATGGTATATCTCATCTACAGTTGTAACAACCACCTACATTGTTGTTGAATGAATACATGAATGAGTGAGTGAGTGAATGAATGAATCAAGAGGAGCATCTGTTGAAACCGCCAGGAAAAGAGAGGATACGATCGATCCATGGTTCTAACACATGTGAGTTCTGGTCAGCTGGTTGCTTGGTTGCTCCGGAAACTCCATAGAGTCGCACCCTCTAAATCTTCTGGGCTCTGCCAGCAACTCACTCCATTTGGGAACTTCCCTCCAATAACCATGGCTACATTACGCTCCTGGCAGGGCCCCAGGGTTCCAGTGTCTTACCCCGAGAGTAACTCTTCAGGCAGCGCCAGAGCGGCCCCAGCCTTGCGAGTGAACCCAGCTGGACCATAAATTGTAGAGACAGAGATAAAGACACACATTTTCTCCGGGCTCAAAGGCCTTCAGCGTGGCTCATTACCCTCCCCTCTTCCAGGCCAGCACGGGCATTCACATGGCTTCCTCTACTTTCTGTCCTCTCCACTCTGTTCCTTTTTTTCCTCTTTCCCCATCTGCTGCAGGAGCCATAAGGCTCCTCTAATTCCTGGTCACCGGAGCTGCATCTAATTCCAGAGCTGGTACAGGGGTCTGTTTGTTGGGATGACCTTGAAATGACCCACTCTCGGGGACTGAGTCTCAGCGCTGGTTTCACCTTGTTCCCAGAGACAGCTGTGGGCTGCTAAAAAGCCCTCAAGTTGAAGTCAGCCCATCCTGGTCCAGACACGGCTGCCTGCTACCTGAGCAACTCTGGGCAAGCTGTCTGATGTCTCTGATTCTTAGACATGAATGCGAGCCTCACAGGATGGTTGTCAGCACCAAAGAAGATGTCTCATGGCTTTAATTAATCTTAGCATTTCTAGCATGCCTTGAAGGTTACAAAGTATCTTCACATCTTTGCGTCACTTAGAGGGGAGGCAGGTAGGTATTTCAACTCAGTTATTTTTTTTTTTAAGGGGGAAAAAAAAGTTAAAACCAGAATTTGAAAATATTATATGACTTTGAGAAGTCCAGAATGGAGGAGGCAGGATTAAAACCCAGGTTACCATTAAGTTCCCCATCCAGTGCTAAACCCACCCCTCCCTCTGTAAAGTAAGTCTTGTGGCTAGAATTTTTGCAGTAGGCTTGTTTTCCAAGCATGCCAGAAAAGTTACAGAACAATCGGGACACCTAGATAGTTTTCTCTTTGTGGTCGATAGATTTCAACCTAGTTAATTTCCAGAACTCTCTGAAAAGACATGCCATTCCTCACTTGCACTTTGCAAGAAGTTTCCCTCTCCTACCCAAAGGGGTTGGGTTATATAAGACACTGGCTAAAGTCCTGAGTGACTGAACTGAACTGAACTGAAAGTCCTTTGAGATGCTTAGAAAGCAGTGCTGGATAAATTACACACACACCCATATATTACCAGAAATCTGGACCAATCTAAGCTCCTGGAGGATGTGCCCTTGCAGGGGTGAAGGTAGATAGCATTGATGAGCTGTCTATTCAGAGCCGTGAATGAGAAGGTGAGATATTTTTTGATGGTGATATCAATAGGCGGTAAGATTTGCTCAGCAGTAAGAAGATGACATTAAATGAAGGGTCAGAGGAAGAAATAAAAATGCATTCCTCTGCTGACCTTGCCAAAGATGATAAAATATAGATAACATGTATGCTACCCTGATTCCACTTTTTTTTTTTTCTTTTTTCTCTGATCACTGCTTGGAATAATTAGCTAACACAACAAGGCAAACAAAAAACCCCCTGGATATTTTTTTTTGCCAGCCGTTGCCCTCTCCCCAGCGCAAAGACTTAGATTAGGTAAGCATCAAAGTGCTCTCAGCTGAATCCTCTCCCTGCAAAGAAGGAGAAGCAGAGGGTAACGCCGGGTCTTTCTTTTCTAGCCCAGAAAGGTTGCCGGGAAGAGCTTGAGGGCCGATGTGGGGTGGGAAGCTGGGATGTGTCTCCATGGCAACCACCCAGGCCCAAGGCCAGTTTCATCACCTGGAAACTAAGCAAGAGGCAGAGAGAGCACGTAGCTGTCGGGAAGTTTGGATTCTCCTAAGTGTGAGCCAGTTTGTACACGGGTGTGTGTGGCGTGTGTGTATGTTTGTGGGTGAGCATTTGTGCTGAGAGGGGGGAAGGGGAACGAAGATTCAAGAAAATCAAATCAGTGGGGAAAAAAAATTCAATGCCAGCCCAGTGAAGAGGTATTTCTGGAGAAGAGTTTTGATGCCCAAGATGGCCAAGCAGGAAGTGCTGGGCGGGTCACAGAAGTGACAGCTGTCTGAGGGCCTGGTGTTGAGCAGGTTACCCCCAGGGGACAGGTGTGCTCTTAGAAGTATCCGCAAACCATATCTGAGTTCCAGGAGGGCAGGTAGCTCCCCAGGATTCCACAGGTAGTGGCAGAGCCCAGATTCCACGCCAAGCTTCTTACCCTCATGCGAGGGCTGTCCTTGTTCTTCCATCGGCTTCACCGTCTCCTTCTCCCCTTTTCCCTTCTTTCCAGGCAGCCTGTGACCTTCAGAGGCACATCATTGCCACCAGTGTACCCATCTGAACCAGACTTCCCCTGCACAGAAGCATGGACACAGGACGGCCAGACACTACAATTTGGGTGTCTTCCCAGGGGTGACTCTTCTGGGCCAGACGTGGGAGAAAGCATGGCAGGGAAGGAGGTGCAAGTCTCATTTGCCTCATGGTTTTTCCTTTCGCTGGTGCTGGAGAAGTGATTTCTGGGGTAGGAGGGTCAGCTGTAAACCTGCCCTTTTTCCCTTTTGGTCCATCACTCAGCTGGAAAGAAGAGGGGGAAAGAGTGACACCCTGGCCCTGCCACTGCTAACTGAGCCACCTGGTCCAGGTAACCTCTTTGCCTGGGTTTCTGACTCTTTAACACAATAGCAACACCCAGATAGCCCTAATATGTTTCTGAGAAGTGAAAGTGACTCAGTCATGTCTGATTCTTTATGACCCCATGGACTATACAGCCCATGGAATTCTCCAGGCCAGAATACTGGAGTGGGTACCCGTTCCCTTCTTCAGGGGATCTTCCCAACCCAGGGATTGAACCCAGGTCTCTGACATTGCAGGCAGATTCTTTACCAGCTGAGCCACCAGGAAACCCCAAGAATACTGGCATGGGTAGCCTATCCCTTCTCCAGCGGATCTTCCCAACCCAGGAATCGAACCGGGTCTCCTGCACTGCAAGTGGATTCTTGACCAGCTGAGCTACCAGGAAATATGTTTCTAGCCACCCTCTAGCCTTCCACTGAGGGAGGCTCAGTCTGAGGACACAGCTGAAAAATCCCTGAGTACAGGAATAAGGGATGAAGGAATGCCCACCCACCATCTCATCCAAACCTCCTCTCTTGGGTGCAGATTTTCACGCCGTGATGCCTGTAGAGAAGTCATATTTGTAGAAAGTGTTGGGGTAACCTGCAGGACTGCTTGCAGGGGCAGGAAGATGGCCCCCGGGTTTCTGGCTGCCCCAGTCCCCTCCTGACGTCTCCCAGTGGTGGGGAGGGAACCTGTATCTAGACCCACTGCAGCCAAAAGAAGGCAAAGAAAGCACAGCCCAGGGGATTTCTTGGTGGTCCAGTGGTTAGGATTCTGGGCTTTCACTGCGAAGGGCAGGGGTTCAATCCCTGGTCAGGGAACTAAGACCCCATAAGCCGTGCAGTGCAGTCCGCCTCCCAAATCTAATTGTAAAAAAGAAAGCACAGCCCAAAATATGAGAGGTGGAGACGAGCAGGTGGGTTGGCAGAAGCCCCAACCTCTGGGGCCTGGGAAATTCTGGGCACTTATTGATTTAGGGTTATCTGGAACAAACTTTGTTATACAGGCAGGAAGAATCGCCCCACTGGGTTTGGTCGATGGGAATCTACTGTGGTCCTGGGGAGCGGAGATAATCCTCCTTACATTCCTGGTGTGTTGTCTGTGTGTGTGTGTGTGTGTGTGTGTGTGTGTGTGTGCGCGCGTGCACACGCTCAGTCGTGTCTGACTCTTTGTGACCCTATGGACTGTAGCCCACCTCTATTCATGGGATTTTCTAGGCAAGAATACTGGAATAGGTTGCCATTTCCAACTCCAGGGGATCTTCCTGATCCAGGGATTGAACCTGCACCTCTCGCATCTCCTGCACTGGCAGGCGGATTCTTTACCACTGCACCACCTGGAAAGCCTCTGCATTCCTGGTCACTAGACTACAAGGGAGGAAGGTGGGATGACCTTGCTGAGGAAGCCATGACGATGCCCATGACAGAGAGACGGGGACAGGATTGTGGGAGCAGTGCCCAAGTCGGAGATGTTCCCTCTTTGATCCTAATTCTATGCCTTCCCCATGCACTTTGATCTGCTCATCCTTAAAACAGAAGTTGCCAGCCAAGTTCCCAAACTCAAAAGATCTGCCAAGGATAATCATGGCCACAGTGAGCCATCAATTAAAGGACCAAACATTTGAGCTTGTCTTAAAAGTGTGTGTGTGTGTGTGTGTTTTAAATAAAAGGGTTATTTAGCTCTCTTTCTCCCTCTCTGTTAAAAGCACCTTTCAACCCAGAGGCTGCCAAAGAAGTTATAAACTGGGATTATGTATAGAAACCACATCACTCACTATTGAAACAGTCAGCAGTGACTCCTCCATGACTTAGGGTGAGGAGAGAGACAGCAGGCAGATCTGAAACTGGGCGTGGGGTGGGGGGATGGATGTGGAGGGGGAGTGGAGGGGTCACCACCGCACTACCCGGTGCAAATGGGGGGTTTACAGGGAGCGCTACCTGGGGCAAGCACTGCCAGGAATTGCAGTGCTTTTGTGATGGAAGGACCTGCCTCAGGGCATCTCATTCATGATCCCAGATGCAGTTTATCATATTTGGAGAGGCCTTCAGGGACAGGAAATTTGATAAATTCCCATTCCAATGTTTCACGACCCTGACAGCAAAGGCGCTCTTCCTAATAACTAAGCTACAGACTACTTCTCACAGTTTAAATGCATTTTTCCTTCTGATGTCCTTAGTGGAGATGGGGAACAGCTGGTCACCATCCCACGTAATAAACCTCTCATATTGAAGATGGTTATTATGTCACTCCTCACCTTTTGATTCTCCTTGTTAAAAAAAAAAAACTTCAATTTCTTTATCTTGGCATCAAACACTCTTTTGCTTTGTCCCAACTCAACCCATCATCACCTTCTTTCTCTTATTAAAGTTATATGCTTCCTCCTGACCTTGTTGTAAAATCAGTAGAGCACCTATACATATCATTCCTATTGTACCAGCAGTAAAATGGAGGTCTAAGCACCAGGGGTAGGGGAAGGGAAGGAAGGCGGATTGTGTGCCTACCCTTCACAAGTTGGCTGCTTCCTCTACGTTCTCTGTTAAACTTCATGACCTGAGAAGGTCATGAACCTCCAATTCACAAATCTGGAAACTGGGATTCAGAGGAACAGTTGCCTGTTTAAGATCAACCGGTTGGGGACTTCCCTTGTGGTCCAGTGGTTAAGAATCTACCTTGCAATCCAGGGGACACACAGGTTCGGGGAACTTAAGATCCCACATGTTGTGGAGCAACCAAGCCTGTGTGCCACAACTAGAGAGTCTGGGCAATGCTAAGAAAGGTCCCATGTGCTGCAACTAAGACCCAACGCAGTCAAATAATTATTAAAAAAAAAAAGTTGAAAGTGTTAGTTCTTCAGCCATGTCTGACTTTTTGCAACCCCATGGACAGTAGCTGGCCAGCCTCCTCTGTTCATGGAATTCTCCAGGCAAGAATGCTGGAGAGGGTAGCCATTTCTTTCTCCAGGGGATCTTGGAGACCAGGGATTGAACCCAGGTCTCCTGCATTGCGGGCAGATTCTTTACCAATTGAGCCAATAGGAAAGCCCAACGATCAGCACAGCTGAGTTTGCATTCATTCCTCACAGGCCAGTTTAGACCAAGAGTCCATTAAATCCATTCAGGAAAATCGGAATCAAAACCACAATGAGACTCTACTTCACACCTGCTTGGAGGGGGATGGTTATAACAAATAATGACAAGTTACAATGACAAGTACTGGTGAGGATGTAGAGAAATTAGAGCTCCCCACACATTGCTGGTGGGGAGGCAAAGGATGCTGCCACTGTGGAAAATGGTCTGAGTTCCTTAAATGGTTTGGCATAGATTGGCTTCATTATCCCCAAATTCAAATTCTAGGTATATAGCCAAGAGAAGTGAAATCATATATCCAGGCAAAAGCCCACACACAAACGTTCACAGCAGCTTCATTCATAATAACCAAAGAGTGAAAACAACTCACAAGTCCATCGGATGAAGTACGGGTGAATAAACTGTGCTATATTCGTATAACAGAATATAATTCAGCAATAACAAAGGATGAAGTATTGACACATGATACAACACCGATGAGCATTGAAAACACTGTGTTGCGTGAGAGAACTCAGTCACAATGGACCCCATACTGGATAATTCCACTCGGATGAAGCATCTAAATGAGGCAGATCTATAAAGATTTTCTACGACTTCCCTGGTGGTCCACTGGTTAAAACCACCTTTCCACTGCAGGGGGTGCAGGTTCGATTCCTGGTCGGGAAACTAAGATCCCACACGCAGTGAAGTGCAGTCAAAAAATAAATTTTAAAAAAAATTTAAAAAGAAAAAAAAAGGTTAGTGGTTTTCTAAGGCTGAGAGGCATAGGGGTTGGAGGAGGGTGATGGCTAAAGGTTATGGAGTTTCTTTTCAGAATAATAAAAAATGTTCCACAATTGATTGTGGCAATGGTTGCTCAGCTCTGTAATTATGCTAACAGCCATTGAATTGTACTTTTTTAAATGGATGAATTGTATAGAATGTGAATTATATCTTATTAAAGCTGCAAAAAATGTGTACACTAAAACTCTGCTTTTGAAATGTTTGGGACTCCTTTGCTGTCAAGAATTGGGCCAAGGTTCTATAAATCAAGTCCTTGAATCAGTTTCTAGACTGTGTTCATGAGACCTGCCCCACGACGATCCATCCCGTCAGCTCCAGCAGTGGGCATATGAGACTGGCTACTGGCTGTATTGTCCTAGGAGGGAAGACCCCAGGCCTCAGAAGGGAGCGATGAGGCCCCTCTCATTGCCTTGAGGAACTTCACTTCCATCTCACCCATTGCCTGTCCAGGGCAGGAATGAGTCGAGCCTAGGATAAAGGACCCGGAGTCCCCACCAGGAGCCAGGACCGCCTTCCCTCAGGCGGCAGGACCAGGAGCCTCTCAGCTGGAAGCTCTGAGGCTTCCACCTCTCCAGGCTCACCCCACGGAGCTCCAGAGAAAGAGAAAGAGAAAGTGGAGGCAAGGAAAGAGGGGAAGAAAAGAGCATGCAGAGACCAGTTGGAAAATAAAAGGGGGCCAATTCCCTCTTATTAAGCCTGTTATTAGGCTGCGAATCAAATTAAAGCACAGGGCTTTCCACATACAGAGTGCTATTTTAAGGCTTATTAGACTATATTAGGATTGGCATATATTTCCACTGACATAATATCGGCCTTTAATTGGATTTAGGGGCGAGGAGGCTGCTTTCAGCTGGAGTAGGCCCCTGCAAGGGGGAACTTGGTATTCTCCTTACAGCCTCCCACTCCCCTGCTGGCGGCCACCTGAGGGCCTGTGACCCATTCAGACCATCAACACAGCTGTCCTCTGCCTCCTCCACCCTCTCCTGCTCCTCTGATAAACTGCCCAGAGGCCACCGTCTGGTCCATCTGTGGGCCCATCACTGACTGAGCACTTGGGTCTCAAAGCAGCAGGGCCCCCCCGAGGCTGGGGAGAAGTCTTCAGATGCTGAGAGTGGGGACCAGGGAGGGAGCTGGCCTCACCTTTCTAGACTCCGGGCAGCGTGAAGGCTGACCTGACCAGCAGTGGGAGGTGCTGGGGCTTTTTGTGGATGCAGAGGAACAGGGGGCTTTGGGGTTGGAAGCCCTGTTGGCCTTTGTTCCTGTTCAGTCACTAGGCTGTGCCCAACTCTTTGCGATCTCATGGACTGTGGCACGCCAGTCTTCCCTGTCCCTCACTATCTCCCGGAGTTTGCTCAAATTCATGTCCATTGAGTTGGTGACACCATCCAACCATCTCTTCCTCTGCCCTCCCCCTTCTCTTCTTGCCCTCAGTCTTTCCCAGCATCAGGGTCTTTTCCAATGAGTCAGCTCTTCACATCACGTGGCCAAAGTACTGGAGCTTCAGCTTCAGCATCGGTCCTTCCACTGAATATTCAGGACTGATTTCCTTTAGGATTGACTGGTTTGCTCTCCTTGCAGTCCAAGGGACTCTCAAGAGTCTTCTCCAATACCACAGTTCAAAAACATCAATTCTTTGGCACTCAGGCTTCTTTATGGTCCAGTTCTCACATCCACACATGGTTACTGGAAAAAACATAGCTTTGACTATATGGACCTTTGTTGGCAAAGTGATGTCTCTGCTTTTTAATATGCTGTCTAGGTTTGTCATTTTTTTCTTCCAAGGAACAAGCGTCTTTTAAATTCATCACTGCAGTCACGATTGGCAGTGATTTTGGAGCCCAAGAAAATAAAATCTGCCTCTGATTCCACTTTGTCCCCATCTATTTGCCGTGAAGTAATGTTGGCCTTGGCCTTCGAAACTCCTCCCATCCCCTCCCCAATGGCCAGACTCTGGGAAATAATTCTCTCTGGTCAATCCTTGACTGCCCCTCAGGCTAGCAGCACAGTCTGAACAGGGAAGGAACGTGGGAAGGAGTCCACACACTGAATGGGGAAAGGAACGTTCATGAATATTTGCTGAGGAGTGCTTCGTCCCACCAGAATCACCTTCTCTTCTTGCAATTTCCAATGAAAAGGAGAATAAGAAGCAACAAAGGCCATGGTCAAGCCCTTGGTTTCTGGAGTCAGACCCATCTCTGCCACCTGCCTATGGGATCAGCCTCTCAGAGCTGCAGCTTCCTCCTCTGAAAGGGGAGGAACCCTTTCCTTCCAGTCATGATTGCTGTGAGAATTAATGGAAGCAATTGCAGGTAAATGGAGAGAGAAAGGTTTCATAACATGAGTGTCTTCTCCCCTTCCCTGTGCTTAAAAAATATCCAGTACTTCTGCTAAAAGGCATCATAACGGAAACAGATCTTACCAGTCAAGTACGTTACAAAATAATGTTGGGAAGAGAAATTTCTTGGTATAGGGACAAGTATGTATGAAATACCACTTCCCAAAATATTGCTCAAACATGAAAAAAAATCCCAAATTCCTTAAGGTTTTCCACTCATATATGTGAACATCTCCTGCTCCCACTTGCCAAGATGCTTCTTGGCTTTCCTTTGATGCCTTCAATTTCCACACTTGTTTTCAGCTCTTCTGCCAGAGCCATGTGCTTGTTTATTTTTACTACATTTTTATGACGTTTCTGCTATAGCAATAAGTTTTGCATTATTAGCTTTATCAAATAACAGAATGTCTGGGTGGCTGGCAGATATTATTGGCCTGGTTTTTATGGCTCTCTCCCAGAATACTTTTTGTGATTACTTTCTAAGTTGTTCTTAGATCCATTCTTAACTATGTGTTTGTGCCCTTATTAACACACATTTAAGGGCTAATTATTATGGTACAAACTTAGCATCAGTGCAATGCCAATTGCTATAATCTTATTGTTATTACTTAATCACATGTTGGTGTACTCAATTCCGTTCCACAGATGTACGTAGGAAAGTTGCTTATAAATCTAATGTTTACAAACTGAATTTCTTTTTATATTCATTAGGAACCTTCCCCACCCAACACAGAGTATTACACCTTGAAATATCTGTTTGGCAAGTTCAGTGTGTTTGGGGTATGGAGTTTCCTAAAACTGGAGGGAAACCTTGTTAAAAAACAAAGAGAAACAGACAAGCAGGATCTCATCTCTGCGAAGTGCAGCTTCTTCTACTGTTCTTATTTGACTGGCTAAGTCTAAGAATGCCTTGGTTCTATCTTAAGAGGCATAGAAAGCATGTACTCCCTCCACTAATCAAGGGGGAATCTGAGGCAGAGGACGGGGCATATCTTGCCTGGCCCTGCCATGGGGTCCCAGCTGTGCTGGTCTCAACAGAAGGGGCCCTCTTGTCTGGCATGAACCAAGTCTGTTGTGCTTCTTGAAGGCTTTGCACCTCCTGAATGTCTGTGCTGTTTTCATGGCAGATCTGTTTCCCTTATGGAGCCTGAACCCAGGTTTTGTTTTTTTTTTTCCTCTTCCCCCCCACAACACATGCCCTCATTGCTCACTGGCCCCCAGAGATTCCCACATCAATAAGAGAGGGGACCTCTTGGAATGTTCCCCCAAGGGAACATCAAAGGAACAACTGTCCTGGTGGGATTGGATTAATGGCATCTGAATTATTACAGCCCGAACTGTGCACGCCTGTGAGCTGGGGGTACCCACAGATCGTGTGTGCACACGGGTACATACTGAACATGTGCTTAACAAGGGGTTTCGATCAGGGAGGAGCTGAAATTCACCAACAGGCATCATGTCATTTTAGATTCATGGTCTGCACAATTAAGACAGGAAGAGGTTTTTTTTTTTTTTTCTTTTTTCTTTTTTTAAATCCACTAGGGTCTCACATCTTCCTAGGGCTTGGTGATCTGGAGTGGAAGTGCTTTGTGCTCACTTTTTTTTTTCCCTGCTGTGCCTTACAGCTCTGCTTTTCTCATCAGGGAATAGAATATTCAGATGGTGGAGGGTGGTAGGCTACTGTCTTTCATAAAAATAACTTTTGATCAGAAAGCACTGTCATTATCATCAGTGTTATTTAGTACTAATATGTGTAGGTTACTGACGAGGGGCAGGCTGCTTAGTGCATGGGTCTGTGGGTGTATTTGTTTGTACACATATGTGTGTGTCCCTGATGCACCCCTGCTCTGCAGATGGGTCTAATTAATGTAGGCAAGGAAAGCTCTTGGAGAGGGATTCTTTTCCTTCAAAAAGGAAGAGGTTCTAGCTCCTCCCCCTGCTTAGCAACCAGCACGTACAGATGCGGCAAAGGCAGAGAATTAGAGAAATGGTCTGAAGTCCCACAAAGGCCTCCTGGGAGGGAACTTGCTGACAGCCCCAGGAAAAGGTGGAGAAGATCCCCGAGTCCCTTTTCAGCACCGATGTGGTTTTAGGGTAAATGAGTCTTTGAGTGGCTTTGAAACAAGGGTTGGTAAAAGATCAGGCAAACGCATGTCTTCCTCTACTGGACTTATAAATGGAGGGTAGTCCGGTATACAAGCACCCCCTCCTTCGGAGAAACCCTCCATTAAGGGAGGTCTTGGTGGCAGGCAGGACCAAGTGCCCCTACTTGGGAAGCAGAAGGAGCCAGACACCTGCTTTTCCTGCCTCTGGAATCTGGGGACCTGGCCTGGTCAATGGAGTCTTGCTTCAGCGAATCTGGATCTCCAGCAGGCAATGCACATGAAGGATGGTTAGAAATTGCTCAGGATGGCAGGGGTGAGTCATGGCAGGGACAGCACATCCAGCTGATGTTCTTGCTAAAAGATGACTGTCACACTTCCAGCTGCCACAGTGCCCCGATTCCTGTGCTCCATGCAAGCCTGCTCCTCCAGCTTACCCATCAATCTAGGAGGCCCTGATCTCCTTCCCCATAAATTCTCCTTTTGATTAAGATAACCCGAGTCAGTCTCTCTTAGTTGCAACTGAAACATCCTAACTGATAAATCCCCAAGACAGCTGACGTCAGATTTCATTAGCTGAAGGGCAAGTCCCACTGGCAATGAGCAAGAAATGCACCCAATAGCAATCACCATTTCCATATAACATCCAGACAAATGAGACCATCAGGGGCTCAGCAGACGCTTTCTTTCATTCATTCATTCAATTAACATTTATCTAGCACTAACCATGTGTCTGACACTGTTCTAGGTATGAGATACAGCAATGAAAAAGAGAGCATCTCTGTTCTCATGTGGTTTATATCCTGATGGCAGGAGAGACAGGCAGTCATAAACAGGCATAGAAATACTTCCTATGTCAGTGTTTCTAAGTGCTGTGAAAAGAATAAGCCTGGGAAAGAGGGGTACAGAGTGCGAGAGATGGGAGTTCGGCTGCTTTACAGAACAGGGTAAAGTGACAGTGGGATTTGAAAGAAGGAAGAGAGCTAGTTATATGGACACATGGGAGAAAAGAATTCCAGGAAGAAGGAACTGAATGAAGTTGCAGCGACTGCAGCAGGAGTCTAAAGGATGTGTTGAAGAAACAGCAAGGATGCCAAACATGGTTGAAAACTACTGAGCAAGGGAGAGAATCTGGAGCGAGAGCAGGAGGCCATCTGGCAGAGGACGTCAAGGGCCACTATAAAAACTGGATCTTACACTGCGTGAGAAGGGAAGCCACTGGGAGATTTTGGGCATGGGAGTGACACAATTCCACTGATGTTTTAAAAGGTCTCCTCTGGTTGCCTTTGGGATGAGAATTGACTTTGGGATGGTGGGATGGCAAGAAGCAAAGAAACCAGTGGGGAAGCTATTGTACTAGTCCAGGCAAGAGAATATTGTGAGTTGGGCTAAAGTGACCCAACTAGATGGGTCTTCCAGAGATGGTGGAAGTGGTTAGAGCCTGCACATCTTTGAAAGACAGATAAAGCAGACTGTTATAGTCAACAGAATGTAGAGTGTGACAGAAAGAGAGGGGTCAAGGTTAACTCCAAAGTATGGCCTCAGCAACAAGAGTGGAATTGACATTAATTTATTGGAGAAGACTGGGAATGGGGCAGGATTTTACGGAGAAATCACGAGTTGACAGTGTGCATGTTAAGTCTGAAATCTTTATTAGACTTCCAAGTATAGATGCTGAGCAGGCATGTGGGTAAATGAGTGTGGAATTCAAGAGAAAGATATGAGACTGGAGATGTGATTTTTGTAAATCACCAGCATCTAGATGGTGTTTGAAGACAGGAACTAAATGAGACCCTCCCCACTCAAGGTAGTGAGTTAGAGAAAAGAAGAGGTGCAGGGGTGATGGGCCAAGGTATTCCAGTAAAGGGGTATGAGAAGGAGCAAACAGTGAGGTAGACAGGAGGGAAGAGGGGAGAGAGAGGCAGAAAGAAAAAAGCAGAGAAAGAGAGAGAGGAGGGATGGGTGAGGGGAAGGGAGGAGGCAAGATAAAGAGAGAGATAGAGAGATCCAAGGCCAAGAGAAAAAAAAATGTTTGAGAAACATGGAGTAAGACCTCAGAAATACAGGTAACTTTACATCTCAGGGAACTAGAAAAAGAAGAAAAAACTAAGCCAAAAGTTAGAAGAAATGAAATAATAAAAGACTAGAGAAGAAATAAACAAAGTAGAAAAGCAATAGGAAAAAATGAGGCTAAAAGTTGGTTTTCTGAAAAGATGAACAAAATTGACAAACCCTTAGCTAGATGAAGAAAAAAGAGAGAAGACTCAAATAAATAGGAAATGGAAGGGGAGACATTACAACTGATACCACAGAAATAAGGGTTATAAGAGACTACTTTGAACAACTGCATGCTAACAAATTGAATAATTTAAAAGAAATGGATAAATTTCTAGAAGTATACAACCTATCACTACTAATTCATGAAGAAACAAAAAAACTAAACAGGACTATAACTAGTGAGGAGAGTAAATTTTAAAAAATTTGAAATAAAATCCTTCCAACAAAGAGAAGTCTGAGAACAGATGGTTTCACTGAAAAATTCTAGCAAACACTTAAAGAAGTGTCAATCCTTCTCAAAATTTACCAAAATACTGAAGAGGACGAAACACTTATAAACTCATCTTATGAGACCAATATTACTCTGACCTCAAAGCCAGACAAAGACAATGTAAGAAAACTATAACTCAACATTTCTGGACAAATATAGATGCAAAAATCCTCAGTGAAATACTAACAAACCAAGTTCAACAGCATAGTAAAAAAAAACAAAACAAAAAACCATACACCAGGACCAAGTGGGATTTAATTCTTGGCATGCAAGGATGGTTCAATACACAGAAATCAATCAATGTGGCACATCTCATTAATATAATGAAGCATAAGAATCTCATGTTCATCTCAATAGATGAAAAACATTTGACGAAATTCAACATCTTATCATAATAAAAACACTCAAAAACAAGTAATAGAAGGAAATTGCCTCAATTTAATAGAGGCTGATACATGAAACCCTCACAGCTAACATAATATTCAACAGTGAAAAAACAAAAGCCTTTTGCTAAGATTAGGAATGAGGGAAGGATGCCCACTCATGCCACTTGTACTTAACATAATACTAGAAGTCCTAATTAGAGCAATTAGGCAAGAAAAAGAAATAAAAGTCATCCACATTAGAAAGGATATTAGGAAATGACATCATCTTATATGTAAAAGAGCCTGAAGATTACACAAAAAAGGGTAGAACTAATAAGCAAATTCAGCAAATTTGCAGAAAACAAATCAACATACAAAAATCACTTGGGTTTCTACACACTAATAAACTGCTTGAAAAGAAATTTAAGAAAACAATCCAATTTATGATACCATGAAGAAGAATACAATACTTTGGAATAAATATAACCAAGGAGGTGAAAGACTTGTAAACTGAAAGCTACAAAACAATATTGAGAGAAATTATAAAAGAGATAGATAGCAAGACATTGATGTTCATGAACTGGAAAATTTAATATTGCTAAAATGTCCATACTACCCAAAGTGATCTTCAAATTCAGTGCATTCCCTATCAAAATCCCCATGGCATTTTTTGCAGGGAATAGAAAAATCAATCCTAAAATTCACATGCAAACACAAAGAACCCCAACTAGCCAAATAATCTTGAGAAAAAAGAATAAAGCTGGAGGCATTATACTTTCCAACTTTTTCTTCATGAAACTACAGTAATCAAAACAGCATGGTTCTAGCATATAGCTAGACATACAGACCAATAGAACAAAATAAAGAGCCCAGAAATAAACCCTTGCATATATGGAGATGGGCTTCCCTGGTAGCTCAGAGGTTAAAGCGTCTGCCTACAATGCGGGAGACCCGGGTTTGATCCCTGGGTTGGGAAGATTCCCCTGGAGAAGGAAATGGCAACCCACTCCAGTACTCTTGCCTGGAGAATCCCATGGACAGAGGAGCCTGGTGGGCTACAGTCCACAGGGTCGCAAAGAGTCGAACATGACTGAGTGACTTCACTTTCACTATATGTACATGGTCAAATAATCTCTGACAATGGTGCCGAGAGAGTTCAGTGGGAAAAGGACAGTCTCTTAATCAAATAGCACAGGGGTCTCCACAAGCAAAAGAATGAAACTGGACCCTTGCCTTACACCAGACACAAACCTGAACTGAAAATGGGTTAAAGACTTAAAGGTCATACCTGAAACTATAAAACACTTGAAGAAAATATAAAGGAAAGGCTTCATAACATTGGTCTTGGCAATGATTTCCTGGATATGTCACCAAAGCACAGGAAGCAAAAGCGAAAATAGACAAGTAGGACTACATCAAACTAAGGGCTTTGGCGCAGCAAAGGAAACCGCTAACAAAGTAAAAAGGTAATCTATGGCGTGACAAAAATATCCACAAACCCTATATCTGATAAAGAGTGAATATATAAGGAACTAAAACAAAACACATAAAGAACTCAGTAACCTCCAAACCCTTCAAACAAGCCAATTTAAAACTGGGTAAAGGACTTGAACAGACATCTCTCTTAAAAAGACATACAAATGGCCAACCAGCATATGAAAAGACATCAACATCACTAATAATGAAAGTCATTTCATACCTGTTAGGGTGGCCATTATAAAACAAACAAATAAACAAAACAGAGCAAAACAAAACAAAAACAAAAACAGAAAAAAAGCAAGTGTTGGTTAAAATGTGGAGAAATTGGAAAACTTGTGCTATGCTGGTGGGGATGCAAAATGGTGTAGCCACTGTTGAAAATAGTATGGAGGTGAAATATTAAAAATAAAGCTACCCTAAGAGTCTGCAATCCCTCTTCTGGGGATTTTTCCAAAGGAATTAAAAATAATATCTCAAGGAGATATTTTCACTCCCATAGTCATTGCAGCATTAGGTAAAAACAATCTAAATGTCCATCAGTGGATGAATGGGTAAAGAAAATATGGTATATACATAGAATGGAATATTATTCAGCTATCAAAAAGAAGAAAGTCCTATCATATGCTACATGGGTGAAACTGGAGGACATTGTGCTCAGTGAAATAAATCAGTCACAGGACAAATGTTGCATGATTCTATTTATAGGAGGTGGTTAAACTCATAAAAGCAGAAAGCAGAATGGTGGTTACCACTAGGGGGAGGGGAGAATGGGAAGTGACTGTTCACTGGGTACAGAATTTTAAGTGGTAAATTAACAGACAGGTGGACAAGGCTGCAGTCTGAGAAATGACACCAACACAGCAGCAGACAACTGATGAGGGGTTTGAAGGGAGGAGGAAGGAGAGATGCAGGGACGGGAGAGCAAGAACGGGAATATTTGATATCTCTCTCTTTTTTCTTGTTCTTCTTATTTTTTGATAAATTTATTTATTTTAATTGGAGACTAACTACTTTACAATATTGTAGTGGTTTTTGCCATACATTCACATGAATCAGCCATGGGTGTACATGTGTCCCCCATTGTGAACCCCCCGCCCACTTCCTCCCTAATCCCATCCCTCAGGGTCGTCCCAGTGCACCGGCCCTGAGCCCTTTGTAAAGTGCACTCACGGAAGCAGAAGTGCTTCTCTGGTGGCTCAAACGGTAAAGAATCCACCTGCAATGCAGGAAACAAGGGTTTGATCCCTGGGTCAGGAAGATATCCTGGAGAAGGGAAAGGCAACCCACTCCAGTATTCTGGCTGGAGAATTCCATGGCTAGAGGAGCCTGGCAGGCTACAGTCCAAGGGGTTGCAGAGTTGGACACGACTGAGTGACTAACATTTTCATTTCACTTTTACAGAAGCAGGATGTCCAGTTCTCAAAACAATTGCTACAGAAAGTGAAAACACTTTACTAATAGCGAAGGTGTTTGGGACTGGAACTTCTTAGAAGCTCCTACAGGTAGGTGAGAAACTGGGGTTCCTTTTCCTTCCCGACTGCACCCCTCCGAGTCTGCTTCCCTGCCCCAGTGCTCCAGTGTGAACACCGGCAGCTCAGACGTAGCTGTCTGTGTTAATGGTAAAGTTAGGTTTACAGCAATTTAATCAGCAGCATTAATAATGTCACCTAAGCTTAATGATACCAATTATAACCACAGTAAACACTGCTGAACAGCTTATAAACAGTGATATTAAAGATGAACTTCCTGCATTCGGTCAACGCTGTTTTTAGAAAACAAAAGTGGAGGGGTTCGTGTTTTAAATATTCCTATATTCTCACTTCTACTCTGAATCAAGAATGGCACACTCCTGCAAGGGACTGTGTGTGTTTGGGCACAGTGGCTTCAGTCATGACCAGACCACAGTCACGACACTGTGGACTGTAACCCACCAGCCTCCCCTGTCCCTGAGATTCTCCAGGCAAGAATACTGGAGTGGGTTGCTGTGCCCTCCTCCAGGGGATCTTCCTGACCCAGGGATCAAACCCCCATCTCTTGCATTCCAGGCAGATTCTTCACCACTGAACCAACAGGAAAGCCCACAAGGGAGTAGCCCTTTAGTTGTTTTTTTTTTTTTTTCCTTTATTACCCATAGCTGTTCTGATTGTTTGGTGAGGACAGATCTCAGCCCACTGTAGTTGGCCACCATAATGGAAGTGAGACCCAGGTGGGGGTATCATAGAATCCACCATCCAGGAACAAGGACATGGCTGGATAATAACTCTAGCTCAGGAAATATTGGTTCCAAATCCTCAGCATGTCCTGAGATGTCCAGAGGCAAGCAAAGGGGATTTATAAAGGTCAAACAGAGAACCTGTCAAAGCTCTAACCCAAACAAAAATAGGAGGTGAGATTGAATCAGGACTCTTTCTCTAGGTATGGGGCTCTCATAGGAATGATGGTAACTGACCTTCTTCTTTGAACATGTGTTAGAGAGTCAAAAACGCTTCTGGAGGAATTCTCATTAGAGAAGGAAGGAGACAGAGACACATGGAAGGATTCCCAAGGAGAGGTTGGGAACCAAGAGAGGACTTCAACATTCTAGGCAACATCTTTGCTTACACTGGCGGCAGCATCCAAATGGACAGACTGGTAGGAGGGACGTGGGGCTTTTCAGCCAGAAGTCTCTTCCAGATATAAGAGCCTTGAAATTTTACTAGTGTCCAGAGACACCTCCATCTAAAATCAGCAGAACTCCCCAGTCGTTTTTCCTCACAGGAAACCATGAACTCTGCACAGACCACAGGGGTAAGCAGAGAAGGTGGCTGATGAGCCAGAACTGCTCAGCCAAGGTGTGACCCGCCATGGTGTGCTGAGTGCAAAGCTCTGTTCCCTGCATTTCCCTGTCCTCCCTTCCACATCCTCTCACCTTTGTGATTCCCCTCTGCAAGGGGCTTCCTTCACCTTCTTCTGATGGTCAGGAGTGCATGACTCAAGGAAAACTCCTCATACGTAGGATTCTAGCCAAAGGGGAATTCCTGTCCCCATCCCCATGGCATGATGCGACATGCTCTTGGGAACACAGTCATATGGGTTATTTTTGTAACGATGCCCCAGGAGTTGCGTAGTAGGTAGCCTCTGAATCCACGTCCACTTTGGGGAATCTTAAGATATCAAGACACCAAAATTCACACGTTGTCTCTCTACCCACATTGCCACAAAGATCAGCCAGAGTCTTTGACATTTGGTCTCAGGTAGAAGAGGGGCTCGGAATGTTTCCCAAGAAAAAATCAAGAGCTTCTCATCTCCCTCTTCATTCAGTTCCCGGAAAGTCAGCCTTCTCTTTGCCTCCAACGCAAGCCATTTAAGCCTAAGACCCCCCATGATGGCAGACTCTTCAGGCGGAGTTTACTGCAGTGTTTGGAAATTGCCTCGTGTGTTTTTCTAGATTTGTGTGTAGGCCCAGTGGTCTTAGAACTCCACAGGAAGCACTAATAAGTACATAAGAGTGCTGGGCTGAGCCCAAGTTAGAGTGAAGGATTTTGTTAGGCCAAAGTCAGAGAGAGGAATTACAGGGCCTTTTCTGCCAAAAAGCAGGAGGCTGAGCACAGAGCACTCCACTTGCATGGAAGGACAATGACATGTATATTTATTTTCCCAGTCAGCGCACCTCAGTGGAGTTGAGAATTTGTGAACAAGATGCAAATTCCACGGCCACCACTCACTTCTTTTTTAGACCCTGAAACAAAATATTTCCGCGGCTGCATCTATGTGGCATCAACAATCTGGAAGGGAACTGAGTTTATTTAATTATCCAGATATTTTGAAATATATGAATCCTTTCTTTTTCTGCCTCCAATGTAACCCAGATGTCTGTCTTCTGTAGACAGTGTCTATGACTCACGTTTCTCCTCTGAAAACCAGGGGGGTTTCAAGCCCAACTGTCTCAAAAGAATGTCCTTTATGCGAACAAGTGATCTCAAAACAATGGACCCACACGTTTTGGGAGAATAAAACATGAAGAATACGGATGATAGGTCTAACTAGGTAGTGGCAGGGCCTCTAAATATGGAAGAAAATTGCCAGAGTTTTGGAGGAGAGTGTTGGGGGAGAAAAAAAAGGAGAGAGGAAGTGATTGCGTTTTATTAAATTCTCTGGAAGTAATTAGCTCTACAGGGTCTTCAGACACGGTGATTTCAGAGGTTCCAGGCCATTATTTATTCACAGTTAATTCCTTAACGCACAGGTTCATTCAACAAATATTAATTCGATCCTTGCTATATGACAGGAACTCTGGCAGGTGCTAGAGATAAAGGGGTGAAACATGCTTTTTTTTCTGCCTCTTTTTTTTTTAAACTTTTGCAAATGAGTTGTTACAGTTGTGACAAGTCCTGTGGGAAAAAAAATGTGAAAGAATTCTACCAGTGGGTATTGATGACATGCTCTCAACTGGTGTCGCTCAGGGGTGGGGTGAGGAGGGGTGTTTCCTCCAGGACAGAGCACGTAAGGGGAAGAGGAGGGGCCCCAAGGGCCAGGATCTGGCAGGTCACATTTGTGGTGTTCAGCTTCATCAGAAATGCAGTTAGAATCCACTGGAGGGTAGAGCATCCTATAGTGGGGAAAACACCAGAATCAGAAGACTTGGGCTCTGTACTCAAGTTGACATCTCAAGGAGCCAAGTGGTCCTAAGAAAGCCATGTCTCCCCAGCCTCAGTCTTCTCATCTGTAAAAGGGTCACAGAGATAGACTCAAGACTACAGCTGGAAGGCATCTGAGATTGTTGTTTTGTTTTAGTCCAGCTCCCTCCTAGTTCAGAAGAAAACAAAAATCAAGGTTTCTAATATCCATTCTGTCTGCCTCATTTGACTGAGGCAGTGAGCAAAAGAGATAATGCCCATAAATGTGTTTTGTAAAATGACGTGTAATACCTAAGGTGGTATTATTATGATTCGTTCTGATCTCTTGACCCTGGCCACAGACTCACTCGTCTCAGTGTCCCTTAGCATTAAAACAGAAAAATGGAGCTGTGCCTGTATGTGTATATATCTGTCTGTGTCGGTCTGCATCTTTATCTCATTATTTAGATCTAGAGAGAAAGGAGGAAAGACAGAGCTGGGAGACGGCTGCGGTTGTATGGCATTATTTACAGGGGGGGGGGGCCAATCCTGAGAACGGCCGAATCCCCTTGAGAGCAGTGACCTAATCAAGATGTATAATTATCTGCCTTATCTAAATGAAAGCATCATTTGAGAAACAGTAATGGGCCTCGGTGTGGCTTCAATTGCTATATAGTTCTCAATTGCTATTGAGTTCTCATTTGCCATGGAGTTCAGTTGCTGAAGGGTAATTATAATGTTTAACAAATATATTCCCTTTAGGGACCTGATGTTAAAGACACAACATCCCTTTTCTCATTTCACTGAATTACCCAGCTCTCAGGACCATGGCTACCAACCCCAGAAGCACGGGCACTTCCTCCTCTGAAGCTCACCTTTCTACCAGTTCAGCTGGTCAGAACCTCATGGTCTCAGGGGCCCAGAAGAGAAATCAAGGCAGGACCTCCAAGTGGGTCTGCACCCCCTAAATAGTCGTGAGAGTTCTCACTGCCCTTCATGTCTCCCTAATGAACTCCAGGACGGCTTGGGAGAATGTGCTTAGTTGATGATTTATCCCCCCACCCCAGGTTCCAGGCACCAGCCCTTCCCCACTACACCAAGACAGAAGACTGCGAGGATCAGAGTACAGGAGGGGCTCACCCTAACAATGCAGATCAAAGACACTCAGTTACCCTGCAGACCACAGGACTACAAAAAATAAGGGCCCTGAGGAACTAAAAAGCCTCTTGATGAAAGTGAAAGAGGAGAGTGAAAAAGTTGGCTTAAAGCTCAACATTCAGAAAATGAAGATCATGGCATCCGGTTCCATCACTTCATAGGAAATAGATGGGGAAACAGTGGAAACAGTGTCAGACTTTATCTTTTGGGCTCCAAAATCACTGCAGATGGTGATTGCAACCATGAAATTAAAAGACGCTTACTCCTTGGAATGAAAGTTATGACCAACCTTGAAAGCATATTCAAAAGCAGAGACATTACTTTGCCAACAAAGGTCTATCTAGTCAAGGCTATGGTTTTTCCTGTGGTCATGTATGGATGTGAGAGCTGGACTGTGAAGAAAGTTGAGTGCCGAAGAATTGATGCTTTTGAACTGTGGTGTTGGAGAAGACTCTTGAGAGTCCCACGGACTGCAAGGAGATGCAACCAGTCCATTCTAAAGGAGATCAGTCCTGGGTGGTCTTTGGAAGGAATGATGCTAAAGCTGAAACTCCAGTACTTTGGCCACCTCATGGGAAGAGTCGACTCACTGGAAAAGACTCTGATGCTGGGAAAGGCAGGACGAAAAGGGGACAACAGAGGATGAGATGGCTGGATGGCATCACCGACTCGATGGACGTGAGTCTGAGTGAACTCCGGGAGTTGGTGATGGACAGGGAGGCCTGGCATGCTACAGTTCATGGGGTTGCAAAGACTTGGACATGACTGAGCAACTGAACTGAACTGAACTGAACTGAGATTTCCTTTCTTTAGCAGGCATGTTGCATATTCTTTATAGGCTAAGATCTCAGAGTTGAATGGTGTATCTCTCAACCAAACACACACACACACACACACACACACGGATCTGGAAGAGGAAGCCCAAACCCAGGACTGTTTCAGAGAGGACTGTTGCCCAAACCCAGCACCTGGGTCCACACTGGAGTTTTGACTGTGGCACAGAGGTCTGCTTGTGAGAGATAGCTGGTGGGTGCTGCCCTCCTCATTTGACTGATTTAATAAGCACAGCCCCGGATCCCCACCTTGTCTAGCCCCTGCCCCTCTGTGTCAGTCTACTGAATGTATGCAGCTTGAAGACAGGGGCCACACCCGCCATATTCACCTTTTATCTCTGGTGGCTAGCCCTGCTCTTAACCCTGCAGAGGCACTCAGTAAATGTTTGCAGAATGGACGCTAAATGGCACATGGAGATGAGTAAAATGTATTATATTACAGCAAGCTGCCTGCCAACCTGTTCCAAGATGTGGATGGCCCTCCATGCCATCCCCTTTCCCCAAGGAGTCACCCATAATGAGCCCCAGGGGGCGGGCTGCTGCTACACAGCTCAATGTGAACTCACAGAGCACCTTCCAGGGAAAATTGGTAAGAGCTGGGAGAGCAAGAAGTATCCTAAGTGGGTGTATGGCCAAGATGACAACCACAGGGACCGTTCCCTGTGCCAGAGGCCAGCATCTCCAATGGGTCCTGAGGGTCTGCGATGCCTGGTGTGAGACTTACCACTGTGAGAACAGAAAAACACTGTGTGGCCACTGTAGGTACCTCGTGAGCTCAGAGAAAATGATGGATTGATTGATTTGTTTATTGGGCCTTTTATTTATTTTGCCCAGAGTGATGGATGAATTCAGCAAAGAGAGGAGAGAAGGGACAATCGTATTTGCAGGATGGTCTGTCAGCTGCAGAGTGGCTGAGCCAGCATCCCGTTATTAGCTTGGAAAATAACATTTCTCTCCAGGCCTCACTTAATCCTTCATTGGGAGAATATTTTTTTTCAACCCACATTAATAAAAAACAATAACACAAAATGTGGACGAAGGAATGGTTAGAGTAGGAGGCATGAGGGAGGCAAGGAACTCTAACAGAATTATTTCTGTGTCCCTTGAACACTTTGATTAAAGCCATGGGACCTCAATCAAAGTCACTGTAAGGAAAAATAAAAAGATGTCTGAGAACAATTTCGTTCAGGAATTTCTCCTCCTGTATTATATTATGATGGGGGAAGGGGTAAAAAAAAAAGTTCTATTTGACCCTCCTTTGATCTTTCAAAGTAAAGAAGAACATTTGAAAAAGAAAAAGAAGAATAGAAATTGACACCAATCTTGTTTCCCTTCTTTTCTTTACTTGCATTAATAACTCAAGTGGATTTGAAGTGAGGTATGACCAGTTATTGAACCCAGGACATCCACAAATAACAACCAGAAACATGTTTAACTAGAGGGAGTTCAAAAGGCCACTAGGTCACCAAGGACCCTCTCTCAGTCACAGATCCTCTCCTGTCCGCTGGTCTGCACACAAGGCAGGAGACAGTTCAGAGGACTTGGTATCAAGGTTAAGTCAGATCAAGATGGAAGGTGAGTGAAGAGAGGCCTTCAACTTATGTTCCCGTTGTGAGTGGATTTTCTGCAGATCCACTTGCAGTAAGGGGTTCCTTCCATGCAAGACTGTTTTCTCCACCAATCTCAAAAAGGTGGTCGAAGGCAGCAATATTCAATTCAGACAAGGCTGCAAGCACTTGACTTATTTCTGGGTCAGGAATCTGTGTAACTAGTTCCATGGCTCTCCAAAGATGGTCATGCCTTTGATATACCAGCTCTCATGAACCTTTGAAATTTCATGAGTAAATAGTGATAAACCAGGGGCATCTAAACTAAAAAAAAAAAAAAAAAATGATGCGGATGGTAGAAGTACAGAGATGGGATGTAACCTTCATCTTGCCTACTAATTCTGACTGACTGATAGTGACTACATGTGTTGAGAATGATTCTGAGGATGTTTGAATTTCATTAGGAAAAGTGAGCAATCGACTGATGCCTGTTATAGGGGTAGAAGAGCACTGGTACCATATGCCATGTATATGGCATCTTGGGTAATTGAAAAGAGCACTGGATATGGAGTCAAAAGACTGTGATCCAATGCACTTGAAAATATGTGGGTTATTTTCAAAATATCTTTTGATATTGATTTCTAACATAATTCCATAGTGATAAGACAGCAGACTCCGTATGATTTCAATACCTTTAGACCATGAAATTTTTGCACCTTGTCTTATGTTCTTGGGTATGTCTCCTAGTTCACAATCTAGAGGAACTTGAACAGAATTTGTATCCTGCTGTTGTCTGAAAATCGTATAAATCTTAATTATGTTAAATTGGTTCACAGTGCTTTTCAGGTCTACTGTATCCTTCGACTTCTCTGTCTATTCATTCTATTAATTTTTGAGAGTTTGATATTGAAATTCCAACCAAAAATCTTAATTTATCTACTTTAAAAATTGCAATATATAGTGGAACTATATGTAACCTTGTTCTGTAATTTACAAGCCTCCTCTAAGTGTGTTATCCTACCTTCATACTTTTAAAAAAAAAATGTAAAAAAAGACCATGATCTATGACCTTAGAAAAGACCAAATCTTTCTGAGTCGCAGGTGGCCTATTCATTAGAACTAACACTAATGACAGAAAATTGATATACGTAAACGGACTTGGCAATTTGTGTAACATGTTCACACACGCTATTCCTTTTATTTTAAAATTCCAGAAAAAAAATACATATATATATCATAGAATTGATGCTTTTGAATGTAGTGTTGGCAAAGACTCTTGCGAGTCCCTTGGACTGAAGGAGATCAAACCACTCAATCCTAAAGGAAATCAGTCTTCAATATTCATTGGAAGGACTGACGCTGAAGCTGAAGCTCCAATACTTTGGCCACCTGATGCAAAGAACGGACTCATTGGAAAAGACCCTGATGCTGGGAAAGATTGAAGGCGGGAGGAGAAGGGGACGACAGAGGATGAGATGGTTGGATGGCATCACCGACTTGACGGACAGGAGTTTGAGCAAGCTCTGGGAGTTGGTGATGGACAGGGAAGCCTGGTGTGCTGCAGTCCGTGGGGTCACGAAGAGTCAGACACGACTGAGTGACTGAACTGAACGGAACATAAAGTTGGGACTTCCCTGGTGATCCAGTGGTTAAGACTTCTTGCTCCCAATGCAGGGATCCTGGGTTTGATCCCTGGTCATGGAACTAGATCCCACATGCCACAACTAAGACCTCGTATGATATAATAAATAAATAAATATTTTTTAAAGCTTTAAAAACACATAAAATTGAGCATTTTAACAAATTTTAAGAGTACAATGCAGTGGCAGTGAGTACATTCATATCGCTATGCAAGCATCAGCACTATTCATCTCCAGAAATTTTTCACTTTCCCAAATTGAAACTCTGCATCCATCAGACAACAAATTCCCATCCTCTTCTCCTCCAGCCCCTGGCAACCACCACTGTGCTCTCTGCCTCTATGAATGTGACTCCTCTAGGACCTTATAAGAATGGGATCGCTCAGCACTCACTCTTCTGTGTCTGGCTTATCCCACTTAGCACATCTTCAGGGTTCATCTGTACCATCCATGCTGCAGCACGTATCAGAACTGCCTTCTTCTCTAAGGTTAAAGACTATTCCATTTTATGTATAGACCAGTTTTGTTTATCCATTCTTCTCTCAATGGACACTTGAGCTGTTTCCAAATTTTGGCTCTTGTGAATATTGTTGTTCTAAACCTGAGTAGGCAAATAGCTATTCCAGTCCCTGTTTTAAATTCTTTTGGGTATATCCCCCAGAAGAGGAATGACTGAGTCATGCTAATTATCTTCTTCTTTTTTTTTTTTTTTCAGGAACCATCATACTGTTACCATCTCTTTTTAAATTTCGATTAGTAATGCCTGTTTGGAATACTTCATGGAGAAGTTAAAGGATCACAAAGAGACAAAAGTTGATGAAACTCAAATGGAAGTCAGCCTGGACCTGGATTCCCATCCCTCTCTTGCAGCTGCCCGAGATGCAGGTGGCTCCAGCAGGGCATCAGGATGGAGGAGCCACAGCTTGAGCCTGTCTGCCCTGCCACCCGCCGATGTGCAGGGAGCACATGTCCCTGGGCCTGGACCAGCTCTCTAGTGGGAAGGCGCAGGCTCATGGGCAAGAGTGTTTCCCTTGGCAGGGGGATAGCTCAGATGCTGCCTCCTGGAACGTAGACCCCTCCGTGGGAAGGGCGAAGGGGAGGGAAAGATGGAGAAGGGTGGACGGCCACCGTGGGAGGAAGCCATTAACATTTTGGTTGTAACATATTTATGCTTGGGCTTTGTCATGTGTTGCAAATAACAGGATATTCTGATAGAGACTCAGCTTTCAAATAACAGGCTGAAAAGAAAGAAATGCACTGCCTTTCTTTGTTCCACAAAGGCCCTGGCAGCTGGCAAGACCCAAGCTAGTCTGCCAGAGTACAAAGCTTTAGAGTTCTTGTCCTTCCGATGATGGGGTGGTGGTCTAATGCCAGCCCACAGCCATTAAGTGGCTGAGCTGCCTGGATGCATCCCATGCCCAGGCACCATTGGCATCTGGGAGTGGCAACTAGCCCAATGGGCTCTTCCTTTCTCCATAAAATTGTCTGGAAGTCACTGGACTTAGAGGGCCTGTGGAGAGTCATTCAGCCCAAACTCCTGCCTAGAGAGGATACTAGCAAAACCATTCCAAACCAGCAGGAATTCTTCTCACTATCAAAACTCTCCTTTTTTGGCGCTGTTCTGGGGATGTGGAAAATGATGGTCCCTTTTTCAGTCCATCTTCACGGTCTAACATGAGGTGGAATAGGCAGGCTTTGGGATCCAGCTAACTCAGGCTGACTCCCAGGGCTCACAGTTATTAGTTTGTGAATTTAGGAAAATTACTCCAATTACGATACTGCTTAATCCTCACATTCTTCATCTGCAAACTGGAGATAAACAAGGATGCTTGTCTTATCTCACTGAGTGATGCGGGGTGCCTGGCACCTCAGAGCACAGTGTAAGCTATGAGGGTTATACTCCCTCCAGGAGGAGGCATCACCCTCAGGAAAGGAAGCAAAAGCCCCTTTGACAGATGTCCACCTGGGCAGATGCCCTTCCACCAATGCCCCCAAGTGCTGGGTTAGCCATTTGCTGGATGACAATGGCTTCTCACCAAACTTGAAGGTCTAGGAATAAAACCTGACACTTGATCTTCTCCAAGTTTGCATCTAGTGAGCTTAATTGCTCCATCAATAAGCCGAGAGCACTCAGTAGTGAGTAAATAAAAATGCTAGCTTACTATGGCCCCTGGGTGCAAAGAGGAAGGCCTCCTTCTGAGTGTCTTCATGTCCTGCCCCTTATCTTTCCAGGGGCCCTTAGGGGGCTGGTGGATTCTGGGCACACCTCTGTCTGGAGGAAGCCACCCACTCTGGGGCTCAATCTTCCTATCTCTAAAACAAGGGGTTGGACAAATTCATTTCTTGACTGCTTTATATTTTAATGGGTCCATGATTCTGGGGCTGTGGGTGAAGGGTAGGAATACCAGGAAAGAAAAAGACAGGAAAGGCTGACACAAGGCAGAGGGTAAGGGTGGGGCCCAAACTCAGGACTCCTGCTACTCAGGCGGAAGGAGAGGAAATTCAGAGAGAGGAAAAGGAGATCCAGAGAGAGGACAGACATCTGCAAGGAAATAGCTTCTCTGCCAAGTCCTCTCACGTGGAAACCTGTATCCCCAAGGACACCGTTGAAACTCAGTTCCTCTGAGAACTTAAAAACTGAGCTGGCAGTGCTCACTGCAAATGGGAGAGCTGGATGGCCCTGCCTCCATCTTTTGTACCAGTAACCACAGGACATGGGACTCTGTCACCCTCCCAGTCCCCAGGTACCTCGCTGTGGCTCAGAGAACTGGGCGACTCCCGAAGTGACACAGTGAGATCAGTTAGAAGGTGTGAACCCTTCTCAAATATGACTGGTTACAGGAAGCTGCACACTGAGAGAAACTGGAAGAAATCTACAACCCTGGTGGGTCTGACCCCATACTCACGTCACAGTGACGAGGAGGAGACGTTGTTCAGTACCTGAAGAAGGAGGGGGACAAATAACGAACCCCCATCTTGCGGGAATATCACAGATGACTTGGTCCAGATGAAGAGCCGATACGGCTGGGCCAGACGATCACATGTGGAGACAGCATGTCCATGGAGAAAAAATGCCCACAGGGACCCGAGAAAGAGGGACAGAAGGAACCAGCAAAGGGCATTGGCAGGAGCTGAATGTCCGCTAGGACTCAGGCCCTTTAGCTGGACTGACTTGAGTCCTCACAACAGACAGGTAGTACAGGTCCGTTGTTCCGTTGCTAAATTGTGTCTGACTTGTTGTGACCCTGTGAACTGTAGCACACCGGGCTTCCCTGTCCTTCACCATCTTCCAGAGTTTGCTCAAATTCATGTCCATTGAGTCAGTGATGCCCTCCAACCACCTCATCCTCTGTTGCCTCCTTCTCCTCTTGCAGCAGGGTCTTTTCCAGTGAGTTGTCTCTTTGCATCAGGTGGCCAAAGGATTGGAGCTTCAGCATCAGTCCTTCCAATGAATATTCAGGGTTGATTTCCTTTAGGATTGACTGGTTTGATCTCCTTGCTGTCCAAGGGACTCTCCAGAGTCTCCTCCAGCACCACAATTCAAAAGCATCAATTTTTCAGCACTCAGCCTTCTTTAGTTCATGGAACTTCTGGAATTCATGTAGTGTGGATCTTCAGATCCATACGTAACTACTGGAAAAACCATAGCTTTGATGATACATACCTTTGTCAGCGCAGTGACGTCTCTGCTTTTTAATATTCTGTCTAGGTTTGTCATAGATGAGAAAGTTGAGAACGGGAAGGCTGATTAGCCGAGCCTTGGCCTCCCAGGGGTGAGCAGTGGAACTACGCTCCCCACGCCGGGTCCCTGGCCAAAGCCGGCTCCTTCCACTGGGTCACCATTCTCTTGGTGCTCCAGGTCTGATGGAAGACAGAGACCACTGTAGAGGGCAAGGAGTTTTCTGTGATAACGTAGAGAACACTCACACGGAGTAAGGAGGGTGGGTAAGAGAGGAGGATGCCTTGGAAAATGGCTGTAGAGCAGGGTGTAGATCGAACCCCAGTAAATCCTGAGAGCATGAGCGAAGGTGGGGCAGGGTCACTTTGGGAGGAAGGGAGTAGAACAGAGGCATTTTTTTTTTTTTTTACTATTCTGTGCTAGTCAGGTTTTTTTTTTTGGTTGAATGTACAAAAACTATTGATCAATTATTAAGATTCAAGAGGAAAAGGCAGCAAGGACAGAACAATGTCAGGCAGAAGGAGCAGAGGGGAGGGGCGGAAGGGGAGAAGTGGGTGGTCCACACAGGCCTCTCTCCCCATCACTCTCCTTCCTGCCAGCAGCTCCAGGGACCTGCCAGGCGTCCACAGGAGCAGCTGCGTGAGCCCGAGTCCAGCTGGTGGGACGCCCCCACTGACCTGGGGTCCAGAGGAGAAGCCAGGGCCCTGCTCTCTCCTGTCAGCCCTGTCCTCACTCCAGCTGGCATGTGGAGAGGTCCCAGGCTGGGCCCTCAGCAGCTCGTGCCCAGCCGTGAAGGCTCAGACACCTGTGCACAGGTGTGCCTCATCCTTCCTGGCTCAAGGACACCTCATTCCACTCTGGGCAGCGTGCCCAGCTCAGCCAACAGCTGCAGACAAGGCTGGAGCTGGGGGGAAGCTGATGCACATGCATCTACCAAGGAGCCGGGCACAGCCCTACAGCGTCTCGGCCCAGGACCTCGAATAGCAGGGCGGCCAGGGTGGCATTTGCAGTCACCATCCTTGAGCCAGGGGGTGACACTGGATTTCAAGCACTGACCTTGGGCCCCCACCTCCCATCTGCAGTCATGGCTGCATACACCTCCCACGGCTCACAGCCCCACCCAAGGGCCAAGTCCTTCCCCAGCCCTAATCCAGAGCATTCTCCTGCGCCACCCCAAGCAGCCAGCTCCTCATCTGGGTGACCTGCTTAGATCTGCCGGAGACTGATGAGCCCAGCTGCACAGGCGAGCCCGGAGGCTCCCCCAGCCCTTTAACATGAGTCGAGATCCCCAGCGCCTTGCTATTTGACCAACACAGCCCCTTTCAACTCAGTCTTCCCCTCGAGCAAAATCAGCAGCAAAGACGGCGCTGAGTGGAGTGATCTAAGCCCCTTCCTCTGATTCTCAGGCCCCAAGAGCCGCCCAGGCACCAGCAACCTGCTAAGACATAGCACCAGACCCCTTGCTGATATCATGTGAGTTTCCTCCCTCCTCAGTGAAAGGGACAGAATTGTGGTGTCCAGCCTGGAGGTGAGCAGAGAGCTCCCTGAGCCTGGTGAGAACTGAGATGAGCAGATGGATAGTTTCAGCCGCCGTCCCAGAGAGCCTCCCAAGGGGGCCAGGCTAATAAGCCCACTGGCTCTGCTACGGAGATGCCCTGGTGGGTGCAACAGTCACCACCAAGACGGAGTACCACCACCGTGTCAACAGTGAACCATGTTCCACCGAAGCCTCAGCCAAAAGGCAGGCAACGTCGTGTCTACCCCGACACCACTGCTGTGAACAGTGGGCTCGTCAAAGAAAGGGAATTTTTACAGACTGTGAAGGGATGATCTTGACACCTAATCTGTCCATTACGGCCCCCTGAGAAGTAGGTAAAAATTGCTAATTGCCACAGGGCCCCAGTTGGCTAGTTTGGAACATGGCTCCCAAGCTTTTCATACTGAGTCAATGAGAGTCAGCGTGGTTCCTTGTCTCCCAACCTCAACCCCGTTTGGGAACTAGAGAGTGAAAAATCCAGACACATTCTGCCCAAAGTGCCCTTTCGGTGGGTGGGCTCAGAGAGACCCCCACATCTTTCTATCACAGACTCTGCCCTGCATGAGATTCTAGGGATGAAGCAGGTAGCCAGCTGCAAGGGGGATCCCCCGAGAAGCCATAGGCCTCTGAGGCCCGAGACATCATGGGTTCTCAGCTTGGACCCAGCCTCTCAAACACTGAAGGACACCTAGCCCAAGGCCTTCAGTGATACTCTGTGGCCTTAAATAACCTTTAGAAAATCATCCATTTGTTTGGGAAGAAAAGTCTACATTTAGATAATAAAACTTGTCTTGCTCTCTCTATATTTGGCAGTGCCAACTCTCCTGGACTGAGCGTGTTGCCTATTTCTACTCCTCTCATATCACTAATACAAGAGAATATAAATAAATGCCAGCAGGAAGCAAATTCACTCAATGGAGCCATGAGCAGGTGCTTTTCTTGGGTTCTGTTGACTCATTTTTAGAGGCTTTCTCCTCATCTGCTCCAGCTCCTGGGTGCTATGACTGAGCCAGGCCAATCCCTGCATTTAGGGAGAACCATATTTACAGAGAACCAGAGAATCCCAGAGATGGGGGAGCCTGGTGGGCTGCCATGTCTGGGGTTGCACAGAGTCGGACACGACTGAAGCGACTTAGCAGCAGCAGCAGCAGCAGTCAATCCTAAAGGAAATCAACCCTGAATATTCACTGGAAGGATTGCTGCTGAAGCTGAAATTCCAATTCTTTGGCCACCTGATATGAAGAGACAACTCATTGGAAAACCCTGATGCTGGGAAAGATTGAGGGCAGGAGGAGAAGGGGGTGGCAGCAGATGAGATGGTTGGATAGTACCACTGACTCATCGGATATGAATTTGAGCAAACTCCGGGAGATAGTGGAGGACAGGGAAGGCTGGTATGCTGCAGCCCATGGAATC
The DNA here is from genome assembly GCF_023091745.1 of Budorcas taxicolor. NCBI lineage: Eukaryota > Metazoa > Chordata > Mammalia > Artiodactyla > Bovidae > Budorcas > Budorcas taxicolor. Next base: position 97,913,351 of record NC_068913.1, read on the forward strand.
ACAAAGAGCTGGACACAACTCACAACTGAACAACAATATCTCCAAAAAGACATAGCTGTCCGGTGAGCTGACAGCCCAGCTCTGCCCCGAGGGGCCCCAGTGAGGACGTGCAATGCCCGCAGCAGGTAGTGAGAGATGGTGTTTGGTTTGCAGGGGCCTGAATGAGTGATAGCTACGTGTGGACAGCCACCCTGGTGGGCAGGGGGAGAGGCAATGGAGGATCGGGAAAGTGGAGAGGAAATCCCAGGGCAGAAGAACATGCAGTGGGGGAGGACCTGCCTCGGGACTAGGATTTGACTGAAAGGGACTGTGTGTGCCTCTGAAGTCAAGGCAGAGAAGCAGGCTGGGGTACAGAAGGAACCAGGGTATATGTTCCTTGGCTCCATGGTATGTATACAATAGGAACTGATGAAAGGGAGGGGTGCAGGGAAGGCAGAAGGAAAGAATGACGTTAAGACAATGGCCATTTGAATGGATGAGAAAAAATGTTTATGAAAAACTGCCCCAGACGTCCCTCAGGGATGGCCCAGGACCCTCAAAGGCAAAAAGGCCCCTCCATCTTCAGCTGACAGTTGCCTACAGGTGGGGTCTTAACTCACTTCTAGTGACATTTCTCTCTGATGACCTTGAGACCTCTCAGATGTGAGAGCCTATTTCTGAACAGAGCTCCAAGAAGGAAGTGTTGGAATGGGGCATTAGTCCTGGTGGAGGAGTTAATAAAACCAAGGTACTGAGAGGTCTGAAGGCCAAGACCAAAGTGACATGGAGGGGCGGGGAGCAGACTGCCCAGGAGGGAGGCTCGGATTGGAGTGGGGTGGTGGGGGAGTTGAGGGATGGTCACAGTGGTCCTCAAAATGGAGGAATCAGAAAGAAGGTGCCAGGGACAGTGAGTGAGAAGGAATGAGTGAGAAGGCACCAGGGACATCATCACAGCCCATATAGGGGCCTGTTGATCAGCCCCCTCCAACACCCCCCTAATTCACACTCAGCCATTGAGGAGCGCTGGAGTTCATATAACAGCCTGAGGAATCACCCTGGGACACTTGATCAGGAAGGTGAGACGTTCAACCGGGAACAATTCCAGAAATTCCTTGTGCATTCCAGAGCCAAAAAGATACCATCCTTTGATGATCTGTGTCACCACTCTGTGTAATTAATGTGGATCATTGCCTCTAGATTAACACTAATACAATTTTGGTCCCAGCCTGGTTCTTACTTCCTATCAGTCAACTCACCATGACCCAGTGTGACCAGACATACACACACACGCTTTGGAAAAAACCTATATCCATGGACCATGCCACATGGCACCACAGGAGCGGCTGCAAGGCCAGGTATTCAGCAAAAAAAAAAAAAAAAAAAAAAAATGCAGAGCAGATTTCCTGGCAGCCAAGAGCTTAACTTTTCCAATCCAGAAGAAGCAGGAGAGAATGACTAAGCTGAGTCTGAGAAGATCACCTTGACTGTTTCTGTCATTTTGATTTGTAAGTTTCTGCAGAAGAAATGATGCACCATTTGGTATCATCACATTGATCACATAGGTATGGTGTGCGTCTGTGTCCTCAAGCGTCTCGTCCTCATTGAAGGGGTCTCCTAACACATTTTTTGTTGGGATTTGTGGATACTGTTCTTCTTAAAGAGGTGAGATAGGCCCATGGCAGATCCCTCCTCCTAACGACATCACCTCAGCTACTCCACACCTGTTCTAAGTAGGAGTAGAATCTTCTAAGCCAACCTATGTGTCTTCTCTGTTTTAAAATACCTTGATGGTTAGTAGATGCTACTCATCACCACCTAGATCTCACAGACTGGACACCAGCATGATGAACAGGAAAGATGGAGGCTTTTAGAATCAGACCCACAAAGGATCAAATTCAAGAGCCTGGAATACTGTCTGACACACAGCATGTGCGTGCTGCGTGCCTGCTCAGTCACTTGTCTTGTCTGACTCTTTGCGCCTCCATGGACTGTAGTCCACCGGTTCCTCTGTCCATGGGATTCTCCAGGCAAGAATACTAGAGTGGGTTGCCAAGGCCTCCTCCATAGGATCTTCCTGGCCCAGGGATCAAACACACATCTGCCTGTATCTCTTGCACTGCAGGCGGATTCTTTACCCATTGAGCCACCTGGGAAGCCGGACACACAGCAAGCACTTGATAAATATCTGATAAATGAAATTCTGGTTCTGCTACTCATCAATGGTATTATGTAAGTTCTTGAAGACTCAACTCTCTCACTATAGAAAGGGAAAGTTGGGATGCTTACAGAAACTAATCTATGCCTGCGGGCTCTGTAAAGGGTTTGGCATGGAGAGGAGGGCAGTTCTCAGGAAACCAACATTTCATAAGCGTCTACTTGCAAAGTCATAAAATACTTTGATGCAATGCCATTATAAATGACTAAACATTTACTGAGTGCTTACTATTGCCAGACACTTTTCTATTGGCTTAGCATCCATTACTGCTTTTAATCTATCACACATTATATGCTTAGTCACTCAGTCATGTCCAACTCTTTGCAACCCTTTAGACTGCAGCCTGCCAGGCTCTTCTGTCCATGGGATTCTCCAGGCAAGAATACTGGAGTGGGTTGTCGTTTTCCCCCTTCAGGGGATCTTCCTGATCCAGGGATCAAATCTGTGTCAACTCCTTCATTGGCAGGTGGATTCTTTACCCATTGAGCCATCGGGGACGCCCCCACACACACACATTATGGGGGTGGGTAAATACGATTATCCCCATTTTGCACGGGCGACAACGATTTCAAGTTTTGAAAGTGGCCGAGAGATGATGTGCCCTGACAGTGGAAGCAATGCAAAGCCTATAGGGTGCATGGAAGGAAATGGCAACCCACTCCAGGAAGTATTCTTGCCTGGAGAATCCCATGGACAGAGGAGCCTGGCAGGCCACAGTCCACGGGGTCACAAAGAGTCAGGCACAACTGAGTGAATAATACTTTCACTTTTCTTTCATAGGGCACATGGACCAGACCTGGATACCCACAAGTCCTGCCTGAACTTCCCTGCCAACTTCATCCCCAGACTCAGCAACCAGTGAACCCACCATTGGCCATGCCCACTCTTATAAAGTCCTTCCCAAGGTCTAGAGGAGAAGTCCAGAGGCTGGGAAAGAAAAGGCAACCATTCCTTAAACACCAGGATTCTATGACTGGAGCCAGGGCACCAAGTTCTCCGACCGAGTTGCTGAGCCCACAGGGGCAGTTTTGGCACATTTAAGTCACAGACGCCTCCAGGTGCAAGAGTCTCAGAGGCAGACATACACCTTTCTGGCTGGTCTTATTTTCCCCTGGAAATCCAGATCACATTATCACTCTGAAACTCAGGAGCCTTTGGAAGTCATTGTGTTCAGACTATAAACCACATACACGCAAAACTGCTGGCCTTCATTAGCGGGGAAAAAAGGCTGTTGGATGGTTTGGCTACTAACGGCTTTCTGGCATTTGCACCGTGACTTTAAATAATGAGATGCCCATGGAAAGGCTGGGGTGGAGGAGGGGGCCCTAAGCAGTCACAAAAGGGAGGAATCTGGGAAAACAGGGAACTTTTCATCTGCGATAAGAAACACTTATGGCTCTGATTAGGCTTTCGGCTCAGTCAGGGAGGTCCCCTGGCTTTAATAAAATCTCATTTTCCCCTTAAACTCTCCCATGTGGTAGGGGCCCAGAGTTTAATGGGGTTATAAGAGATGATCCCAACCTGAGGCTCAGGTGGCTGCAGCCCCCCACCCTCCAGCCCAGCACCTGGGATTGATCGCAGAGCTGCCGGTACACATCAGAGAATAATCATGAGCCGTTTGATGCTGACCTGGGCCAGGCCAAGATGGCAGGCAGGCTCCTGTGCATGCCTGCTTGGAGGATGGAGACGCTCATCCTTCTGGTCTTTATTAAGAGGGGACCCAAGGAGTATGCCGACCAGTTCCAACATGTGATTTATTAATGGACGTCTGCATTTGAAAGCCTCCCTGGCTTTAATCTACGTCTGATCCCTTAAGGTTCCCATCAGCGCTGGCTGATCATGTTCATTTGGACTGGGGCATGGTGGTGAATTCATCTCCCCTGTCAGGTGCGATTCTATCAGGGGGCCTCACTCTCAGCTCTGAAGGGCTGACTCACAATGCTTGATACCACCCGACGGACTCCTTCACAAGATGGGCAGGATGTCACAACGGCGGAGCTGTTGGGAGATGCCAGGTCTGAGCCAGCAGAGGCTGGAGGGAGGTGGAGTATGAGCAGCTGGTAATTAGAAATCACCGGTGGGTATCAGAACATATCCATCAGGAACCCACAGAGATGAACACGCCCCAGTGTCTTCATGAGAGATGGGAGCTGGTGTTGGTTCTGGGTTTTTATTCCACTGTTGCACAAGGAGCGCCACTTGTTAAGCCCTTGAACCCCAACCCTAAGACTAAGACTAAGAAATGTCACAGCTAGCAACATGATCTTCACTTCTAGACAAATCTGTGTGAAGCGCTGGCACCAACAGGGACCATATCACTTCCATACGGCAATTTTATTACCACTTCAAACAGGCACACTTGCTCTTAAATCCACAGAAGTGCTCCAGCTTTCTCCAGGGGGAAAAAAACACATGCGGTGGTAAGACACCAAGAGTCAGTCCTGGCCATTACCTGACAAGTTTATTTCTGCCCAGGACGAACCCTCCATCGTTTTCAAGGTATCAGAGAGCTACTCTGATAAACAATGTGCCTGAGAGTGCATGGGAAAGACCAACAGAGGCAGGACTGCTCCCTGCCCTCCCCGTTTCCTTCCTGGACAGCACAGCTCACTTCAGCAAGGGCTGTGACGTGGATGCTCCCCATCCATCTGTGTTCTTTATTCCAAAGTAGAAGGATTTTGCATCCTGGTGGAGGTCTGGGCAGGGCCAGGGTAGGAGAGGCACCTGGCCAGACAGAGACTTCTCGGGGTAGGTGTCGACTAGCCTCAGTTGTCTAGATCCACCTCATTCTGGCCCTTGCCTTTAAGCAGCCTCCAGAGACTCAGACTCCCTGCCTCTGACCCAGCCCAGCCCTAGAGTATCTAGGATAACATCATTCAACCCACAGAGACATCTTCCCGAGAGTCCAGAAGCCTGGGTGTCCCCCATCAAGTGGGAAAGTCACTGGAGGCTCAAAAAAAGTGCTATGGACAGGGCTCCCCCAGCCTGTAACTCTGTTCACCAAAGACAAATGCTGTGTGCACTCTCATGTGCCACTGGGGACCAGACAGGTGTCAACTGCCCTGCCCGACAGCATCTCATAGAGGACCCAGGAAGAACAGCAGACAGACACGTGATCAAATGAACGGAACAGTGTGATCTATGAAAACACGGGGCTATCGAGGAGCGCAGCTGCAGTCCATTAAGTGGGGCGATTTGTTCTGCTCCAGGACAAGGAGGGAGAGAGGGACAGATCAGAGAAGGCCTCTGAGAGGAGGTGACATCTGAGCTACGGAAGAGCTCTCAGGACAGTGAAAAAGGTGGGGAGGGGGCTGAAGACAGAAAAGACCAGATATGTTCATCAGGGAGGTGGGGAGACAGAGCAAAACCCAACTTGGAACTGCTGGAGTTTAGTGTGTGGAGCTAGGGAACCATGCATGCGATGTAGAAGAGAAAGTGGTTAGAGACGGCCCTGGTATTCTAGTGGCTAAGAGTCTGCTCTCCCAGTGCAGGGGACCCAGGTACAATCCCCAAAGCAGGGGGCTCAGGTTCGATCCCTGGCCAGGAAACTAGATCCCACACGGCACAGCTAAAGATCCCACATGCTGCAATGAAGATCCTAAGTGCTACCACTAAGACGCCACGTGGCCAAATAAATAAATATACAATTTTTTTTTAAAAGGTTAACAGAAACCAAGGGAGGCAGGGAGCGATATTTCCTTCCAACTCACTTGATAGGAAAGAGTAGACGGCTGGTCTGTGGGCGTGACCGTAGACAAACGCCTGACGCTTACAGAACCTCAGCCCACGGATTGTTCAAAGTCCCTGGAAAGTCCTAGGGGCCTACAGCCGGGGTGGGGGGTGCAGACCCATAGCACCAGGAGGCACAGCACAAGCAGGCAAGACATGGGGAGGGGAGGGAGGAGGGTGTCCCAGGCTCACATGCGTGCAGGCACCTGCAGCAGAGTCTCGTGCCAACAGGATCCCAAGAAGTGGCTGCTTCTCTTCATTTGCACTTGATTCCGCTCTCCCAAATACCTTCCTTTATAGGTGCTGTTTTGAAGGCCCTTCAGACTTCATGACTATAAACAGTGATGTTGGGCAAGGCACTTTCCTCAAGAAGCGGCCAGAAGGAAACGAAATTGCTGCCGTGAAATCTGTGCTCGCAGGAAGCGATTTGCTGAGTGATAACCATTTGTCAGGAGCCTTGATCAATCTCCTGCGCAGGCAGGAAAGCAGGCCTCCCAGCCTCCTAACATCTCCATCCTGCAGCGGAGGCTGTGCCCCTTGCCTGGGATTTCACCCATCGGTCCCCGCCTGTGACTTGGGTCTGGGTTTGTGATCCTCCAGAGATGTGGTCCCTGGAACTGTCCTAGAAGGGACACAGGCTGACCGTCACCACCCAAGCCCCACCTGCACCTCAGCTTCCTTGCACCTCTGTCTCCCCCACCCCTCGAGGTCACCTTGTGACTTTCGGGTGTGAAGCAGGGTTTATCACCTCCAGGCTTTCAGTGGGAAGAGCCGAATCCCAGCCCCAGGCAACACTTGGCTTATGGAGAAACTTATCTTGCTTGCGTTGTTCTCTTCATCAAACATGAATGCCAGCAAAAACTCCTCTCCCAGCCTCATGAATTTTGTAAAAAACAAAACACAGGGGGAAAAAATTCTACACAGCACTCCCCAGATATTCTGTGAGACAATAAAAGGGATTGTCTCTCTTTCTCTGTCTCGGAAAGGCTATTTAGCAAGAGCCGGTGATATGAGATGCTTACATTATTAAACAGTGCCCAGTGGCCTTGTTTAGGGGGACCCACTTGGAAAACAGCCAGGCCCCCAAATATAGCCAGGTCTCCTCATCTTCCCCAAATCATTTCAGTTCTAAAGATCTACCCCCCGACCAAAGCTGAACACCCTCTGCTTCCTGTTTATCAACACTCATAGATGGCTCTTGAAGAATGTATTTCTCTGATAAGCATAGAGCTTTTCCAGACACAGGTTTCTTCATGCTCAGACTTAGAAAGAGAGAGAGAAAGGAGGAGGAGGAGGAAAAGAGAGTGCCGGGATGAGTAGGGAGGAAACCTGGAGGATAAGATGTGACTCTCCCCCCACCTGTGGTACCCACACAGCACATGGGACAGGACTGCCAGGCATCCTCACAGCATCCGCAGAGCCAGCCTCTGCCCCCCTCCTGCCCATCATGCCTGCTCCCCGCCTCAGTGCTTTGCTGCTTGGAGGGACTGTCTGATTGACTCGTGCCCCTCAGCGACCACCAGCACAGAGCCGGCAGAGCAGCATCTGCTTTCTACTTGAAAATCACTTTGCTTTTCAGGAGATGTCTGTGAGAGGGAAGCTGTGGCTGGAGGTAATGATTAGAACGCGAGAAACCCAGGCTGAGTAGAGGGAAGGGCTGAGGAGCTGGCCTGACAAAGCTCTGTTTCTCCCAACACTGTCTGGGAAGAGAGAAAAGAAAGGAAAAGATAGCCAGGCTTCAGGACTATGGGTTAGGTGCTGACAGAAGGAAGCTGAGACCCTGTGGGAGGCTCATGGGGACTTCAGAGCAATCTACCAACTCCTACCAACACAGTCCTTGTTCCTCGAGTGTCGGGAGAGAAGGTTCGCGCAACACCCGGTGACTCCATCCCTGACCCCTGCCCCGCTCCCCGCCGAGCCCCGTGTTCCCAGTACAACCATCTGTGCCAGGACTGAAGTTCTCCAATTATCTTGTTTCTGTCAGAAGCACCCACGTTATGCTCAGGAGTCACGACTGTACCTACGCGGAGGCACTCACTGTCACAGCTCAGAGTCTCACATCAGAGAAGCGATATTGTTCTCATGTGCCAGAGGTCGAATGCTCTCAAGCCTCAAAAATGGTTATTCTCGCCGTGTAGGACTGGAGATGTGCTTTAGAGCAAAGAGGAGGAGTGTTTATGTATCACTTTTTGGCTGTGCTGGGTCTTCATTGCCACCAGGCTTTTCTCCAGCTGCGGTGCACGGGCTCAAGGGCACGCAGGCTTAGTGGTCGCGCTCCTGGGCTCTAGAGTGCTGGCTCAGCAGTTGCGGCACATGGGCTTGGTTGCTGCACGGCATGCAGGATCTTCCCGGATCAGGGATCAAACCCGCATCTCCTGTGTCTCCTATATTGGCAGGTGGATTCTTTACCACTGACCCACCAGGGAAGCCCGGGGAGCAGTATTCACTTCACAGTTTCAGTTTCTTACCACCTCTGGTACCTAGCTGGCATGTGGCATGTTCTGGGTGATTATTTTTGACTTTTTAGTTAATGCAAACCCTCTCAAATATAGCACAACCCTCGGACATTAGGGTGGTGTGAGGAGGAGGTGTGACGTGTGCAGTGCTGTGGGCTACCCTGAGCCCTTCCAGTGGCAGGTCTCTGCAGACTCTGCCCATCCTTGACCACCAGAGGCCCCAGCAGTGTCCTTACAAGTTCCCCAGTCCCTGAGAAACTATCAGACATTCCAAGAAGGATAGCAATCAAGGCAAATTGCAACCCTGGGCCAGTCATTTCTTTCCTCTGGGCCCCAGATCTCTCATTTGTTAAATAGGGTTTAAGGAACAAGAGAATGAGAATGACTTAGAATATTCAAAAGTCCCTCCACCCCTGATTTTCTTGGAGCCACTGAAACTTGGAATTCCACTCAAGGGTCTCGGGACATACCTCGAGTTGGATCTAGTCTCCTTTAAACCAACGTGGCAGCCAACACAATTCTGAAATGGGTATCTGTTCTCATATTTAAAAATTCTGAAATGACCACTTAGTTCTCTTGTGTGTAACAGATGTCCATAAAAGTTGGTGCAGCTGTTCAAGTGTAAGCTGGACAGAAACTTGGCTGGGTGGTTGTGTATGGGCAAGGGAGGGGGTATATTGTAGGAGGGGGTATGAAACATCCAAAGGCGGCTAAACCCGGCAATTTTTCATCTCCCTTCTCATTCTGGGAACCTGCGATACCCAAGAGAGAACTTGGCCTATACTGATGAGACCTGGCTTTTATGAAATCACTGGAGGAGAGGAGGAAATGGAAGGAGCATCTCAAAGTATTGTCAGTAAAGCATTCCTCTCTCCAAAAGCATTCATGACTGTCTCCTCTGGTTCCCACTGAATTCTGTGAGTATCTCCATGAAAGCCCTACCTCTGTATGTCTCCTTAGACTGTGGGCCACCTTTGAACAGGGATATTCTTTACTCTTTGATGTAACCCCAGGCAACCAGCATAGTGCCAACAGCAGTGAGTGTTAATCCAACACTGACGGAAAAAAAAAAGAATGAATGAAAAAACAATCTTGTCCAACATCACAAACCATCAGTGACAAAGTCAACATTAGAAACCAGTATTCCCAGGTGGCTCAATGGTAAAGAACCCTTCCGCCAGTGCAGGAGACGCAGGAGAGATAGGTTCGATGCCTATGTCAGTGAGATCCCCTGGAAGAGGAAATGGCAACCCACTCCAGTATTCCTGCCTGGGAAATCCCATGGAGAGGAGCCTGGCGGGCTACAGTGCGTGGAGTCACAAAGAGTTGGACACGACTGAGCAACTGAATGCACGGTGCACACGTTCCTGAAACCCAGGGTATAGCTCTTCATATTAACTCTGCACATTTCCCAAGCAGTAAGTGCCTGCATCCAGTATTACCCTACCCCACTGTCTTTAGGTTTCAAGGCTCTGGGCTGGAGACCAATTTTTAAATTAATTTTTGTCTGACCTTTGCTATTTGCACACATGATCTTGAAGCCAACTACCAACATCTCTTCTATATACATAACCCCAAGGCAGGCTCACCACCTCATATAAGGTGTTGACTTACTTGTGGCTTGAGAATTGGTTGAGAGTTGCTGAAACTGGCCCCATATGGGATTCCAGGAGTAGAAGCAGCCCCTCCCCTTGGGGCTTCTGGGAACTACAGACAACTTTTTTAATGAACCAAAATACCAAAGAAATAGCTCTCTGGACATTTGTTATCTATTGCCCAACTCCCCGCAGAGAGCAGCCTGTGGAATCTGCAGCTACGTACCCACATGCAAAGGGCAGGACCAAGCCCCAGGGGTAATAACCAGGAGGAACACTTAGCCAGCACCTCTCCCCCGAGAGCTTGTTTTTCCTCCAGTGCAATACTGAGGCCCTCTTGGCTCAACCCACCCAGTCCCTGGCAGGAACACGGCATGGGAAGCAGATGGGTAGATCTGAGAACTTGCCCAGAGACTAGTGGGGGGAGGCTTGGAGGGAGCACATGAGGTGATGTGGCCCTGCATCCCTTAGGTGACGTTGCCTAAGCTTGGAGGGTTGCCAGCCTTGGAGAATTTCATGGGCCTGATTTTAAGAAACCTGTCAACATTCCCAGAGCCCAGGAAATAGACAACCATCCTTTGTGGGCAGGCTGCAGAGGAGATAGGACAGATTCAAAGCAACAGGAGAAGAGGCCACGCAGGAGGGAGCTCTGAGAGTTCCTGGCAAAGTCAATAGAGACAACCCTCCAAAGCAGAGGTTTTCAAACCTCAGCAAGTATGAACATCACCTGGAGAATCTGCTAAAACCCCAATGGCTGCTCCCCAACTCCAGAGTCCCTGACTCTGTAAGTCTGGGTTCAGAACATGTGGGTCTAAGTGATGATGCTGGTAATGCTGATGTGGCTAGTTGAGGAACTACTGCAGGGGAAGAGGACATTACTTCCTATTAGAGTGAACTATTTAAGGTACCAGGAAGAACTTCCTACAGCGAAGGTTAGGAATAAGACAGGAAATCAGGTTACTGAGGACAGTGCTGAAGTTCTTGAGCTGGACACTCATCTTTCTACAATGGATCTGAATCAGTTCTGCTTAGCTGCAAGGCAATTTTACCCACCACCAGTTATATTTATGTTCAGTTCCACTGCTAGATTATAGAGTTTCTCCTACATTTCAAGCACTGTCATAGGCACTATTCATACAATACACCCAGTAGGACATGAAACTGGGGGCTTGGATGGTTGTTTGGCTGGTTTTTATCTCTGTTTTAGATGAGGCAACTGAGGCTCAGGGACTCCTGCCATGCCTCTCAGCTGGGATGAGACAGAAATAGGGTTCAAACTCATCTCTCCCATCCCACCATGTGTTTTAGTAATGAGCTGAGGGCTGAAATGCACCTATCAGCATTTTCCTAAATTTTATACTATGGTCCAGTGTCAAACAAAATGTTTTCGTTTCTTTCTTTCTTTTTTTTCAAAAATGTTACCCAAAATGTGATCCCATGTCAAAAAAAGTTTGGAGAAAGCAAATGCAAACAAAAAATTTACTGCTAGACTTCTAGGTTATTTTAATATACTTAAGTATATGAGTGCCAAAGAATTGATGCTTTTGAACAGTGGTGCTGGAGAAGACTCTTGAAAGTCCTTTGAACATCAAAGAGATCAAATCAGTAAATCCTAAAGGAAATCAACCCCGAATATTCATTGGAATGACAGGTGCTGAAGCTGAAGCTCCAACACTTTGACCACCTGATGCAAAGAACTGACTCACTGGAAAAGACCCTGATGCTGGGAAAGATTGATGGCAAGAGGAGAAGGGGTGACAGAGGATGAGATGGTTGGATGGCATCACCTACTCAATGGACATGAGTCTGAGTAAACTCTGGGAGACAATGAAGGATAGGGAAGCCTGGCATGCTGTAGTCCATGGGGTTGCAAAGAATCAGACACAACTTAGTGACTGCACAGCAACAATGGTGAATCTCAGAGAGAGGGCTAGAAAGCATGACCCCACTTTAACAACAACACTTGAAATTTCAGGTGCCATTACACTGTGTACAATATAGTCTGGTAACATCTGGCATTGATAATAACAAGGCAAAGAATTTATACCACTAGCCCGTACTTTTCACTTTCATGCATTGGAGAAGGAAACAGCAACCCACTTCAGTGTTCTTGCCTGGAGAATCCCAGGGACGGGGGAGCCTGGTGGGCTGCTGTCTATGGGGTCGCACAGAGTCGGACACGACTGAAGCGTCTTAGCAGCAGCAGCAGCAGCAGCCCATATTCTATTAGGCACATACACAAACATTGGGGTAAATCTGGAGAGCATGCCTGGTGTGATCCAAGTCAGATTAGAACAGATTCCAGGACCTGGCACCTTTTGCCCAGCATACAGATCTCTATCTGAGGACCCAGACCCCATCAGGTGGTCACAGGCTCCAGGGCCCCCCTGCAGCGCCTCTGGGGCCCCCTGTAGCACCTCCAGGACAGGAGTCAGGGGAGCCTGGTTATCATTCAGATCACCTCCCCTTGCAACCCCAGGCTTTCTGAGCGAGAGAGATTCCAACCAGAACTGTTAGTCATTGCAGCTTCTCTCAATCAATTATTTACACTTCTATTTGTTGGATTGCTTTGAGGGAGGAAAAAAAAAAGTCATGGGGATTTGAAAAGACGAGGGAGAAGGGGGAAGGAAAGCCACTGTCTCTTTCCTGTGTAGGGTGAGGAGGAGACCCCTAGATGCGCCTCCTAAGGAGTCGTCTGCTTTTGTCCTCTCAGACTGAGCAAACAGACTGGCCGTTCCCTTGCTCCCTGAAGCCCCAAGAAGAGGAAGCAGGGGAGCTCAGACCAAAGCCGGATTTCAGGGGTCAGAGTGATGCTGTCCTTGGTTTGGGTGAAAGGCTCTCGGTGGCTGTTTGCCTTGCCTTCCTGGGTAATATTCGACCAGCTGAGGAGCACAGCGTAGAAGCAAAAGTCTTGTTGCTCCTGGCACCTGTCACACAGGCTGTGCCATGCTCCATGATTCCTCCCAGACACCTAGAGGGCTGTTCCATCTCACCTGGAGAAATCCAGGTGAGAACCACACATGAGACACCTGTGGCAAGGTTGCCCAAGCTCACTAGGAGCTTTTCACCCTAAGCACGCCTAGTCAACTTAGGCAAAATGATCGAGATTTTTAAATTGCTATGTGTGGCATTTTGCAAATGGAGATCGCTACAGCATCCACTCATTAATCAGAGAGGAGAGGATGGGCATGGTCTGCAATCATTGCCATTGAAATGGTCTGCAGTGACATGCCATCCTTTGTATTCAAAGACAACGCCACTAACATGGTACAAAAAGTGCTCATTTTCCACTGCACAATCAGCATATAGTGGCTGAGCTACCAACATATTTGAGAGTGCGGTTTGTATTTGTGTGTGTGAATATGCATATGTGTGTATATTTACATTTACATATACATACACATACACATGGGGCTTCCCTGGTGGCTCAGCTGGTAAAGAATCCACCTGCAATGTGGGAGACCTGGGTTCGATCCCTGGGTTGGGAAGATCCCCTGGAGGAGGGCATGGCTGAAACACTTCAGTATCTTTGCCTGGCAAATCCCCATGGACAGAGGAGCCTGGCAGGCTACAGTCCATGGGGTCGAAAAGAGACGGATGTGACTGAGCAACTAAGCACAGAACAGCATAAATACACACACAGATGTATACACAGACAAATGCTGTTGTATGTACATAATGTGTAAGGCTGTATATGTATATAAACGTAGTTATGCTCATGAACTGTTTCATGTCTATACGTCTTAGTTGTGTTTTAACTCTAGATGAGAATGCAAGTTCTGGGACTTCCTGGTGGCCCAGTGGTTAAGACTGTGCCCTTCCACTGTACACAGCTCAGTCTTCAGTCAGGGAACTAAGATCTTACGTGCTGCTGCTGCTAAGTCGCTTCAGTTGTGTCAGACTCTGTGCGACCCCATAGACGGCAGCCCACCAGGCTCCCCCATCCCTGGGACTCTCTAGGCAAGAACACTGGAGTGGGTTGCCATTTCCTTTTCCAATGCATGAAAGTGAAAAGTCAAAGTGAAGTCGCTCAGTCGTGTCCGACTCTTAACGACCCCATGGACTGCAGCCTTCCAGACTCCTCCGTCCATGGGATTTTCCAGGCAGAGTACTGGAGTGGGGCGCCATTGCCTTCTCCATTACGTGCTGCAGTGTGTGGCAAAAAAATAGGAAAAAAAAAAAGACTGCAAGTTCTTCAGGGTAACATTTTTTCTTTGTATTTCTTCTATATCATCCTTAGTGGAAAACGGGGTTGAAATAATGAAAACATCCTTCATTATTGTTGTTGAGTTGCTAAATCATGTCAGACTCTTTGCGACCCCATGGACTGCAGCACTCCAGGCTTTCCTATCCCTCACTATCTCTTGGAGTTTGCCCAGACTCATGTCCACTGAGTCGATGATGCCATCCAGCCATCTCATCACATCCTTCATTAAAAGCTCCCAATAAATTCTGGTTGGCACTTAGATTTATACTAGCAGTGGGGAAAGGTTCGTGCTGATTCCTCCACTCACAAGCCACCAATCTGAGGCCCACTCATGGCTGAGTCATGAGATGGTCCAGCCACCAAGAAAACCCACTGACCCACTCAGAGAAAGACACCCCCCACCCCATAACTGCTGAGTTAATTGACTGGCTGGCTGAAGACCTTGGGGTTGATAGTTTAAAATCTCTCTGTTCTCAAACCTCAAGGCTCTCTAAACAATTTTCTGGGGTTCTTTCCATTTAAAAATTTTAATTTTTTTCCATTATAAAAACAATAAACATGGATTCAAAAATTTTAGAAAAACACAGATAAATAGAAAAAATATAAGTAAATTGCATCTAGTCCCATTTTCCAAGCATGGCTATTAATTAGACTTTGGGTGGATTTTTTTTTTATGCATTGTAAAAAGTTTTAGTTGTATCATGTTTTTCTTCTTAATGTTATTACACAAGAATTGGTTAGAATATTGGCCTTTCTAAGCTAAATGTTAAATGGCTGCATAATATGTATAATTTACCTAAGTATTCCTCTATAAATGGATATTTAGATTAATTCCAATTCAGCTAAATAATGCTGAAATATGTATCCTGATGATTAGCATCATTTTTTAAACTTTGAATTGATTCCCACCAAAAAAAAAAAAAACTTATCACTAGTTCAAAGGATCTGAATCTTTTAAAGGTTCTTGCTAAATATTTACAAATTGTCTTCTGACTGTGTTGTACTAGTTAGAATTCCCAGCAGCCATGCTTCAAATGCAAACAGAGCCAGTTTCATAGCACACTCCTGGGACTCATTTCCGAAGAACTATTTACAATGCGTTTCGACTCCTTCAGAGTCTCTGTTTACCTGTCCCTGTGCAGGCTCAGATGGCCTGTTATGAACCACATCCCTCAGATATAGACCATTGTCTGTCAGAGGGGCAACCCTCCCAACGAAATTTCCAGTTGGGGAACCAATTTCCAGCCCCAACTCTGGAGCAACCACCCAACCCAAGGTTCGTGAGCACCCCCTGACCCATCAACTCCCACAGGACAGGACCCTGCAGTCAACCTTAATAAGAATTGCACTGATGCACATCTCACAGGAATGACTGGGGGGATTGTATGGTGTTTTTCAAGAACAGAAAAAACTTGTTGTGTTTTCACTTATCTTTAAATAATCATGAGACTACACCAGTCTTGAACCTTCCACCTGGCCTTCATGCATCCTTCGCATCATTTTATTTCTCAGTGAACTGACAGAAAGTATGGGAGCATATGATGCCAAGTGTTCTCACCTCCTACCCCACTCCTCTCCTCTTTCTGGGCTTTCCTGATTGAGCATTATGGAATTGGACCAGATATTGCTCATGAAGGAAACACAATCATAGCCCATTGTGTTAAGGAGAGAAAAGGGGATGCCACTAAATATTCTTGGGGGTCCCTCTTGCTCCAGATGCCCAGAGGGCTTTAGCACATGATTGGCCACAGCAAGTACTTCCAGCTTCCCTTTTCTTTTCTACTGCAGAGGCTGGTGTGGTTCTGACCAATGAGTTAATTTATATCATAATAAGGTAGGCTCTATCCTCTCTGCCTTGTGTACACATGCACACACAGTATCCACTGACTGTAGCTGCAGACGTGGACCACTGAGCATGAGATTATCCTACCCTATCGGAGAAACTATGAGCCAGATCTGAGAGACAACCATGCTCTAATCAGGGAGTCCATGTAGGTAAACATCCCAAGTGGTAACCCAGCACTGGTGGACCTGACATATAGTGGCATATCGTGTCCAAGAGTGCTCACAGGCTGCCTGAGGCAGGAGAAGAAGACCAACCACCCAGCAAGCCAAGTGGGGAGACATTTTCAGAAGTCCTTTGTCCCTAGGAACTCGGGGTATCCAGCTCTGAGCTATGATGTCTGGCTGCGTCACACTGCGTAGATCCTGGCTCCTTTACCTCTGTTTTCCAACATCCGAGGCAGCTGTTTTTGTTGTTCAGTCACTAAGTCATGTCCACCTCTTTGCAACCCCAGGGACTGCAGCACGCCAGGCTTCCCTGTCCTCCACTATCTTCCGAAGTTTGCTCAAGTTCATGTCCATTGAAGTGGTGATGCTATCTAACCATATCATCCTCTGCCACTCTTTTCTCCTCCTGACCTCAATCTTTCCCAGAATCTGGATTTTTTCAAATGAGTCAGCTCTTCATATCAGGTGGCGACAGCTCTGGAACTTCAGCTTCAGCATCTATCCTTACAATAAATACCCAAGTCAGATTATATGCTGAACAGTCCCCTGCCACTCTGAAATTTGTCTCAGTTTGGCTACAGCGAGGAAGCAGAGCTTGCAGAGTGGTTGTGGCTCTGGGGAATCTGAAGGCCCATCTATAGCAGGTTGGCTGGGGGGAGGTAAGGAAAGAGGCCTGTACCAGACAACTTGAAGGTGAATCTTTTTAGTGTCTTAGTAGACTTGGACAGTGTACACAGATGTGGTTGCAAAGACCCTTTATCCCTTCTTGTTTTTGGTAAACACCTGTACTAAAGTTCAGTTTCACAAAATGTGTTAAGAGGCCCAAAGCTATGGAACAGGGCTAACAAAGTCACCGTCATGGATCCAAATGCCAGATCAACCAAATAGCTTTGTGTTGGTTCCTTGGCCATGGACGCCACCCCCACCCCCAGCCCCAGACACCTGTTTCAGGAATGTGTGCAGTGGCATTTGTCTTAGCAAGGGAGTACAACCAGGACAGCTTGGCTCATCTCCATTTGGGGAAGAACATCTCAAAAGGCCCACCTGATCAAGTAGTCCCTTTTACAAAAGTGAGACTGCCCACACATGTACACACATTCAATGACAAGTCCTCCTGCGGCCAAACGAAAACCTCGTTAACGAATCACCCCAGTTGAAAGGTAAAGCAGCTTTGGGTCATCAAACCGAAGCACAAATCAAAATCTAACCACTCAATTAAATCCAGTTTAGCTGAAATCATATCTTTTTTGAACACCAGAGTGGCTAATTTCCAAAGGATGTATGAAGATAATTCAACACAGGGTTATTCAATATCAATCCCCTTTCTCTGTGATTTTCCAACCTAATTAGCATTTAGTAAAGATGAAGAGGTGTTCTGTGGAGCTTCTATGGTTGAGGAATCACCTCTAGCTCAAAAGAGGGGAGCGTGTACAATCAATCATGAAAACAAGTATTGATAGAAGCTGCCCAGTGTTGGACCAGCACCAAGGGTGTGTGCGCACATGCATGCTCACTCCTGTACAACTCTTTGCAACCCTATGGGCTGTAGCCCGCCAGGCTCCTCTGTCCATGGGATTTTCTAGGTAAGAATACTGGAGTGGGTTGCCATTTCCTTCTCCAAAGTCTCTTTCAGACCCAGGGATGGAACCCGCTGTTCCTGCTTGGCAGGCAGATTCTTGACCACTAAGCCACCTGGGAAGCCCCCGCCAAGGGTGAGGAGTAGAAGAGAGGAGGCAAGATTTGCAATGGGTCCTGCCGCCCTGCCTCCCCTAGGTCATCCCCCTGCCCCCAGCCCTCTCTAGCCTGTGTGACAGCCCACAGTGGGCCAAGAACAACAGAGACCGCCGCTGCAGGGAGACAGCCGGACTTGTTTTCATCTCTGACCACTCCCCCAGCAGTCTGGGTCCTGCCAAAGGACCATGGGTCAAACGTGGGCGGGCGCCAGCTGGCCTCATTCCTGTTGTGACTGCTCTGGGCTCATTAACACCCAGCCGTCCCCCAAGGGCACGCGAGGCAGGAAGCTTTCTCGCTGGCCTGTTTTATTCAGCCTGTCTTCTTCTTTCTCAGAATGGGGCAGGTGGTTGCCCCAGTAGAGTTATATCCTGCTCAGTGGCCAGGGATGGAGAGAGTGGGCTGCCCAGACCCAGCCTGGGTGCCTCCGAGGCTGTGAGCTCAAAGGCTCTCTGGCTGGCAATCTCTCTTGCTACTTGGGACTTCCTGGCATCAGCAGAGGCTGAACTCTCCTGACACATTCAACCTTTGTCTGAAATACCCAGAATGATGCCTGGGAAAGAAAACACTGAGCTGAACTTGGAAAACAGGCGACGTGAGGAAATGCCAAGGACCCGACGGGATCCTCTGAGGGGATCGCGTGCCACTAGGGTCTGTCCTCCACCGACAGGGCACCTCTGTACGTGAGCTGCAAAGATTCAGAGAATCTCAGAGCCTGCACAGCATGCCAGAAGTCACCTAGTCCTTCGCAGCTCACTCCATCTGTGGTGAGGAGTTGTTCTGTAAAAGTTCCAATCCATTGTAGATGGCCACTTTTGTCAAAAGCCACAGAGACAAATGATTAGAAAAATGAAATTTAAAAACACGAAATGCAGATTCACCAACCAGGCTCTGAGATATAGCAGCACGGTCAAATAACTATCCACGTTTCTAAAAGCTCATTCTCAGTGTCTATATGTATCTCATTGTAGGCTGTTAACAATTCACACATTTCAAACAGCACTGACCTAGACCTTTGCTATTAGAATTAAAGTTCAAGGACTAAGAGAATCAGCATCACCTGGGAACTCATTAGAAATGCAGTGTATCAGGCCCCTCCTTGGACCTCTGGAATTGTAGCCTGCATTTGCATAAAATCCTGAAATGATTTATGTGCATGTTCAAGTTTGAGAAGCACTGGGACAGACCAGACTTGCACATTAACAGATCGCAAACATTTTCTCCACAGTTCCACCCTTACAATGCCTCTGAATAAAGAATCAACGTTGAAGCATCCTGACCATGTTGGAGAGTGAGAGGGGCCTGAAAAACTCAGCCGTGTCCTCAGGCTGAAATACTTCATGGGAGCTGAGCCGCCCATTTGTGGCTGGATCATTGGATGGCTTGGGAGCCACCTGAGAATGACAGCTTGCATTCACCAGATCTAAAACGAGCCCAGGGGAGTGAGCACAAAGGATGAGAGATGTTTGTGAATCTGACGTTGGGAAATCTGGTGCTGCACCAGGGTCAAGAAGGGAATCCGAGGTCAGGATGTTGCAACAGACAACCCCATTCCACCACCAAGAGGGGGGCCTGCCCGACTGGAGACAGAAGCGTGTTGATTTAGATCTTGTCTGCTTAGCTGCTTGACTGGCTGCAAGGAGTTTGATTATCATTCTCCAGGCTCTGTGCCCTCAGCCGGAACCGTGTTCCTAATCTGCTTGGCCATTAAGGGCTCTCTGCGCCCTGCTCTGTCTCCAGCAGAGTGCCGGAGAGGCTGGCAGCCCCGGGGGAGGGGGCTGTGCCCTGAGCCCCTCCTCCAGAGTGTCTGTGCCTCTGTCTGGGGCTGCAGACTCCCTTCCATCAATTCTCACTGAAGAGCAGCCTGGGTGCTTAATTAAAACAGTGAACCTGCACACGAGGGTGGGAGAAGCCACAGCCCTGTTATACAGTTCAAGAAAATCGAGAGGCATACACGCTGGCTCACCAGGGACCCTTCTCTGGGCACGGACTGGGTTCCCTTTCTCAAGTGCCACCCTACCCCTTGCTGCCCCACCTGCACTGTGACTCTACTTCATAAATCCTCTACTTTATAAGTCTCATAAGTCCTTTCCTCCTCCACCAATAATCCTCAACTCACAAAGCTGGGAGACTCTTGAAACCAAGGGCCCAAGTGGCTAAATGTCTTGCCAGAGTTACCTAGCTAGTTTGTGCTGGAGTCTAAGATAGTGTAAGAAAATCGGCCATGTAGGAGTCAATCACTCATATTAATCTCAGCCCCCAGATATGCTATTACAGTGACAATTTTTGTATTCAATATTATGGCATAATGTGCTTAGTCACTCAGTCATGTCCAACTCTTTGCGACTCCATAGACTGTAGCCCACTAGGCTCCTGTGTCCATGGGATTCTCCAGGCAAGAACACTGGAGTGGGTTGCCATTGCCTTCTCCTTATGGCATAACAATCCACCCCAATTTTGGTTCAGAACAAAAATGCCCTCTGCGGTCACCCCCTTTCTCACCAGCAACAGCCCATTTTCAGTGTCTTCTGAGAAATGCCTGTCCACACCCAGCATCTCAGCATGTGCTCGGGATTCCTTGAAAGTTCATTTCGGCTTTTACTTCCTCACACGGGTTGGGCATGAGACTGTTAAGGGCGCTCTCTTTCTCCTTTTGTGCTTTGAATCTGGGAAAACAATGCCTATAATAAGGGATATTCTTTTCTGGAGACTCAAAAGCCAGGGAAAAGAAAAGGATGGGAGAGTGAGGCTAAGTCATTTCTCCCAAAAATCCCTGGTCAGCCTTAGCTGACCAGTTTCCCTTTTGTCCCAGCCTCCTTCAGAAACAAGCAAAGGGCTGACAGATGGAGTTTCTGCTTCGCTCCCAGAGTTAAATCATGGAGAGGTGAGTCTGTCTCCAGCCAGAGGCACGAGAGGACTCTCTTTTCCACCCCGTTCCCTGACCTCTGCTCCTCACTGTCCAACTCAACCGGACGTCAGAGGCAAGGGAGCCACGGAGATGCCCTTACACTTTATAGAGGATACAGCAGGGAGCAAAGCACAAACAAAAGACGGGGGCAGCGGCACCTCCCAGGACACGGGGGAGCTACACGTTCGTATTTCCTTCCTTCCTTCTAGAGCACAGGTTCCTTGAGGGCGGGGGAAAAAGTGGAAGCAGTGACAGATTTTATTTTCTTGGGCTCCAAAGTCACTGCAGACGGTGACTTCAGCCATGAAATTCAAAGATGCTTCCCCGTTGGCAGAAAAGCTAAGACAAACCTAGACAACATACAAAAAAGCAGAGACATCACTTTGCCAACAAAGGTCTGTACAGTCAAAGCTATGGTTTTTCCAGTAGTCATGTACTGGATCATGTAAGAACTAGACCATAAAAAGGCTGAAAGCCAAAGAATTGATGCTTTTGAATTGTGGTGCTGGAGAAGACTCTTGAGAGTCCCTTGGACTGCAAGGAGGTAAAACCAGTCAATCCTAAAGGAAATCAACCTTGAATATTCATTGGAAGGAGACTGATGCTGAAGCAGAAGCTCCAATATTTTGGCCACCTGATGTTAAGAGCCGACTCGTTGGAAAAGACTCTGATGCTGCGAAAGATCAGGAGAGGATGACAGAGGACACAATGGTTAGATAGCATCACTGACTCAATGGACAAGAATCTGAGCAAACTCCGGGAGATGGTGGAAGACAGAAGAGCCCGGCGTGAGGCAGTCCATGGGGTCACAGAGTCGGACACCACTTAGCAATTTAACAACTACGTGCCCAGGCCCAAGGGACACTCAGTAAATATTTATTACAGTAACAAGTGGCTGTAGAAAGGAAGGAAGGAATGGTACCAAGGGCGAAAACAAATCTAACCAGCCCTCCTATAGTATCTAGATGCAAACCTGGTTATCACTAGGCTGTAACCTCTCTAATACGTGGATGAAGCTTAGCTGGTTCTTCCCAGCCTGTCCTCTGGACTCCACCCAGGGAAACCACTCTCAGAGAGCCTTCCAGGTCTCTCCCAGATCCAACATGATACTCCAAGGTGAAAAGAGCCTCACCTGGGGAGCTGACACTCCAGACAGGCAGCAGGTGCCGCGGAGGTCCTGGTAGCTGCTGTCTGGCCCCAGCGCCCTTCTAGGGGGAGGTGGGGAGCCAGGCATCGCGTGTTGCCATGCGCCCTGCTCGCCGTTACTGTGGCAACAGCCTGCATTCAGCCTCCTCTAGACTGTCCCGCGGTGCCCCACTGTCAGAGGCTGCGACCATCCTATAAACCAGGGTCGTCCTGGTCACAGCACAGGTCCAAGCGCCTCGAACCAGGGCATGGACACAGACTCTAGCCTCCTGCTGAGCCTAGGCATGGACCCAGACGCTGGCCTCTTCTGAGCCTGGGTGGGTCAGCAGACAAGATGCTGTCATTCCCCCAAACCCTACAGCTTGGGGGATATGCTGCTTCTCTGCATCTGATCACGCAGCCCAGCAGCCAGGTTCAGGGAAGACGCACTTCTTGAACTGCCATGGAGCTGCTTCACAAGCCCTTCTCCAGCCAGGCCCTGACCCATCCCTCCTGAGTCCACACTCCAGCTAAATGAAGCAATTACAGTTCCCCGTACAGGCTATCAATTTATTCCTCTGACTTGGTGTGGGCTGTTCCTCACCCTCCCCCCATTTTTCAGTGGGAAAGTTCCACTTACCCTTCTGGGTCTGGATCAATGCCTCTCTTCTCTCTCAGCACCCCTTTCCATCACCAAGGGCCCCAGAGCCTAACCCAGCCCCCGTTCCCCGGGAGAAGCTTCATTCCCTATTCCAGGCTCCCACGGCAGGTGGTAGGCACCCCCATCATAGCTTGGTGGTGTCTGTGCCGTACTTCCCACGACTGTGTTCATCTCAAAGTCAAGGAAATCAGCTCCCCCATCATATTATCAGCCCAGCACCTGAGCAAGCGACTGGCACTTCGTTGTTCATTGAATGGGTTTTAGCTTCAAGGGCGCACAGATCAGAGGCGAGGTATTTGGCTCTGATCCAGAGGTCAGACAAACACATGGAGAGCAAACAGGACCACATATCAGCTTTGGACAGGGCTGGCTGATGCTAGAAGCCCCGACCCGCTCGTCTCTCAAGTCCTGATTTTGTGAGTTAGATATTCATTCATTCATTCATTCATCTGAGGAATGTTTATTGAGCACCTGCTATGCATGTTCAGCACTGGGAATTGAGAGGGGAACAAGGTGTAGCCTTCACTCTCTGAAACCCCAAGACGCGGGTGAGAGATGGAAAAGGAAACTGACATGGTGGGGGAAGCAGAGAGGCTATCTCGTCCACACAAGAGGTACGTGGCTGCCTGGGGAGCAGTGAGAGCCCGGAGGCCTTCGAGACGAGAGCAGGCTTAGTGTGGATGAATCTGAGAGGGCGAGTGGACGCTGAGCCGCACCGCTTCAGCATGGGCGGTGCAGCCAGGCTGGCCCGGGAAGGGGGGCTGCGTTAGAATCCAGAGTCCACAGCCAATGTGTTGTGGGGGTGGGGGGGGACCTGCTCCAGATTCCAGGCACAGAGCTGTTGAGATGCAAGCCGCTAATTTACACCCACCCTCTCTTTTTTCCTTCATGCTAACTGGCATCCCTGTCTGACCTTCCTCAATCCCCTGACAACCTGGGTGTCTGCCTGGCTAGCAGCCAGCCAGAATTTATTTTGTTCCAAGCCCTGGCTGAGACCCACAACACATAGGGGGTGTGGGGGAGGAGGGGAATGCGAGCTGTTTGTGTCTGTGCAAAGCCGGCCCTTCCATTCAATCCCTGGGCCGGGATGGGGCCAGCTTCCCTCTGAAGTGTTGCCCAGGCACCAGGGCTGCCTCTGTCCTACCCCCGTGAGACACCCGGGCCGATTTCAGTGCAGATGGCACCAGCAGATGCCAGTCCCTGGGAGGACCCCTCCTCCCTTGCTAATGAGGGGAGCAGGTGAAGAGACTGGTGAAAGTGATCAGTGATCAGCAGTGGGAAGCAGGACAAATACTGGATGAAGAATTAGGAAACTTGGGTTCTAGGCCCAGCTCTACCATTAGTGAGCTGTGTGACACTGGGCAGGCCACTTCACCTCTCTGAGCCTGGGTACTCCTATTGTCTGAGTCTGAGGTTCTAGCTGTCAGGATGGCGGCATATGCTGTTTTGAAAGAAAAGACCATTAACCTGTGGTGTGACATTGGGTAAATTCCCTCACCTCTTCCCTCAACTGAGTGCTACTTGCTCAGTCGTATTTGACTCTTTGTGACCCCATGCCTGCCAGGCTTCTCTGTCCATGGGATTTTCGAAGCAAGAATACCGGAGTGGGTTGCCATTTCCTTCCCCAGGGGATCGTCTTGACCCAGGGGTTGAACCCGGGTCTTCTGCACTGAAGGCAGATTCTTTACCATCTGAGCAACCAGAGAAGCTCTGATAGCTAAGATTTATAAGTCACATGGCATACAACATGAGATTAAAACTTCATAAAGCAAGAGCCCCGCTGAACCCAGGAAGACCCACGGGGACCTATGAAGTGCTTTCCCCCACATTCTCCCATTGCCCCTGTGCTGGGCTTCTAGTTACAAGGAAGAAGCTGGTCTACCCACTGGGTTTTCAGCCCTTCTCTGAACCCCTGCCCTTCCTCAGCACTTACAAATCTCTCTTCACTTAGCCAGCATCTTCTGCGGCCATGTGGGACTCAGATCCACCAGCCCAGGGAGCTTTGGGACCCACTCTGGGAATTCTCACCTTTGAGGGGTAGGCGGGGTGAGCTGTACACTCATTAGAGGTGAGGCTGAGCCTATCCCCAGCCCTACAGCCCATGGGTACCAATCCCAGGTGTTGATAAGCAACCACGAGTGCTACTCATCAGATAATCCCACTTCTCACTTCTGAAAATAGTGGAGAAACACCCCATTAGGCATTCAGGCCTGGACCTGAGGGCAAACTGGCCACAGAAGCCCCTCTAGCCTCTTAGAAAATGCACAGGTGTATCTGCCACCAGTGGACCAGATGATGGGGTTCATGGAGGCTAGTGGGCATGGCTGAGAACTGGGGCTGGCAGGTGGTGGTCCAGGCAGAGAGGAGGATACGGGGTGGGGGGCAAGATAGATGAGAAGTTTCTTTAGATTCTGAGGCCCTATGAAAGGGGGAAATAAATAAAAACCTTGGAGGAGAAGACCCTAGAGAGTCACACTGATGAAGGGTGTGGGCCATGATAAATTTGAGGAATGCAGCAATGGGCTGGGGGCACGGAGTCATTTACAAAGTCCTGCAGATGGCCAGGCATTTCCAATCTATACAGAATCAGAGTGCCTTGACATCTAGAGGTCCCATAAAGGAGTGCGGGAGACCCAGGGATTCCCTAGCTATTCATAGAAGTTTCTGGAATAATAACCACAGCCAACATTTATGTAGCAGTCATATACATTAACTGGTTTTCACAACAGCACTGTAAGATGATCACTATTATTTTCCATGCTTTACAGAGAAGGGAAGGAAGGCAGAGAGAGGTGAAGCAACATTCCCAAGGTCCAGCAGCTGACTTTGAATCACTGGCGTGTCCTTCCAAAGCCTGTGTTCTTAACTGTTCTGCAGCACAGCCTCTCCACAGCAAGTGGGCTGTTGCTTTCTTGAAGGCAGGGCCTGCCTCTGTGGGGGGTACCCCACTAGAAAGACCAAAGACTCTGGGGCTAGCTTACACGCTCTTCTGGGACCTGGGAGAATTGGTCCCAAGACCCAGCCCCAGACACCTGCCACTCTGACAGCTGGCCAGGGATGAGGGTTGGGACCTCACACCACCATGTTCTTCACAGGGATACCCAGTCATCAGTTTTAGGCCGAAACTCCCCTCGGTAGCCCAGCCCTCCTGAAAAGTTTACAAATACTGGGAGATAAAAGCGCCGGGGCTGGCATGAATGGAGTGGGTTTTTAAGAGACAGTGTTTAACATCCGGCTCCCTCTGATGTGAGTCATTTGAATTCTGATGCATTTCTGGATTGTTTGTTGAATTATGCATCAGCAGCTTCTGATGCTGTTAAAAAAAAATAAAAAAGTCACCGTCACAGGCTGCTCTGAAACCTGCAGCAACGGAGACAGTTGGGTCCACAGTTTGAGGACTGAGATGCATCTTTGATGATGGTGAACCAGCAGAAAGAGAGGCCAGAAGTGGAGACAAGTAGCAGGAAAAACTGGAGGAAACTGGAGGGACGAGAGTGAGAGAAGATGCCTTCCCCAGGATGTGCTCAGGAAAGCCGCGCCCGGAGGGAGAGACCCAGAGGGAAGGCGAGTGGATGCAAGCTTCCTGGAAGCCCAGCCACACCCCAGTCCACCAAAGAGAAGGAAAACAAGGGGAGTGGGGAATTCACCTGGGCAAAAGACAAACTAGCATCCGCTTTACCACCAAGATGCGCTGCTCTCCTTCAAGTAGGGGCTCCGGATGGTGGGACCCTTCCAGCAGGCCCAAGGGCAGTTATTGCTGCCATTATCTTTTTTTCCCAAGTGTTTTCACATTTATTGCCACCAGTGGCTCTGACGGTAAAGCGTCTGTCTGCAATGCAAGAGACCCGGGTTCGATTCCTGGGTTGGGAAGATCCCCTGGAGAAGGAAACGGCAGCCCACTCCAGTATTCTTGCCTGGAAAATCCCATAGACTGCAGAGCCTGGTAGGCTACCATCCATGGGGTCGCAAAGAGTCGGACACGACTGAGCAACTTCATTTCACTTCACTTCAGGATCTTTACTTAAAAACAAGGATGACAGTGTGCCTGAGGCCGTGGAACAGAGAGAACAGGCCTCCTAAGTCACAGGCTGCTCAGGGGCTGCAATGAAGTGGGAATCCCAGTTTCTTGACTTTCAGACACCTTCCCTTCCATCGGCCCTGGCTTCTCACCTCACGGTGGAGGCTCCCAGAATCCCTGACACCCAGCAAACCCACTGCTTAAGCTGGCAATGCCACATCCAGTGCCCAGGGCAGGGGAAAACAGTGGCCCCAAATGCCTGGTTCAAACCTTTCTCCAGCCCCAGGGTTGAGTGACCTTGAGAGAAGCTTGGTCCCCAACCCAGCCCAGGGCCAAAGGATGTGGTCTTTTCTATGGGCCGTCTTGAGCAGATTATTTAACCTTCTGTGCTTCCATTTCCTCATCTGCAAAATAGGCCTGATAACGGTTCTAACAAACTGTGGAAATTTCTTAAAGAGATGGGAATACCAGACCACCTTACCTGCCTCCTGAGAAATCTGTATGCAAAGAAGCAACAGTTAGAACTGGACATGGAAAAATAGACTGGTTCTAAATTGGGAAAGGATACGTCAAGGCTATATATTGTCACCCTGTTTATTTAACTTATATGCAGTGGCCACAGGACTGGAAAAGGTCAGTTTTCACTCCAATCCCAAAGAAAGGCAATGCCAAAGAATGCTCAAACTACCACACAATTGCACTCATCTCACACACTAGTAAAGTAATGCTCAAAATTCTCCAAGCCAGGCTTCAGCAACATGTGAACCATGAAATTCCAGATGTTCAAGCTGGTTTTAGAAAAGGCAGAGGAACCAGAGATCAAATTACCAACATCCTCTGGATCATGGAAAAAGGAAGAGAGTTCCAGAAAAACATCTATTTCTGCTTTATTGACTATGTCAAAGCCTTTGACTGTGTGTGTGGATCACAATAAACTGTGGAAAATTCTGAAAGAGATGGGAATACCAGACCACCTGACCTGCCTCTTGAGAAACCTATATGCAGGTCAAGAAGCAACAGTTAGAACTGGACACGGAACAACAGACTGGTTCCAAATAGGAAAAGGAGTATGTCAAGGCTGTATACTGTCATCCTGCTTATTTAACTTCTATGCAGAGTACATCATGAGAAACGCTGGGCTGGAAGAAGCACAAGCTGGAACCAAGATTGCTGGGAGAAATATCAATAACCTCAGATATGCAGATGACACCACCCTTATGGAAGAGAGTGAAGAGAAACTTAAAAGCCTCTTGATGAAAGTGAAAGAGGAGAGTGAAAAAGTTGGCTTAAAGCTCAATATTCAGAAAACGAAGATCATGGCATCTGGTCCCATCACTTCATGGGAAATAGATAGGGAAACAGTGGAAACAGGGTCAGACTTTATGTTTTTGGGCTCCAAAATCACTGCAGATGGTGATTGCAACCATGAAATTAAAAGATGCTTACTCCTTGGAAGAAAAGTTATGACCAACCTAGATAGCATATTCAAAAGCAGACATTACTTTGCCAACAAAGGTCCATCTAGTCAAGGCTATGGTTTTTCCAGTAGTCATGTATGGATGTAAGAGTTGGGCCATAAAGAAAGCTGAGCGCCAAAAAATTGATGCTTTTGAACTGTGGTGTTGGAGAAGACTCTTGAGAGTCCCTTGGACTGCAAGGAGATTCAACCAGCCCATCCTAAAGGAAATCAGTCCGGAATATTCATTGGAAGGACTGATACTGAAGCTGAAACTCCAATACTTTGGCCACCTGATTCAAAGAACTGACTCATTGGAAAACAGTCTAAGGCTGGCAAAGATTGAAGGCAGGAGAAGAAAGTGACGACAGAGGATGAGATGGTTGGATGGCATCACCAACTTGATGGACATGAGTTTGAGCAAGCTCCGGGAGTTGGTGACGGACAGGGAAGCCTGGCGTGCTATAGTCCACGGGGTCGCAAAGAGTTGGACACGACTAAGCGACAGCTGAACTAAACGGTTCTTACACCACATTGAAGGAGACAAGACACTTGAAACCTTTTCGCTCAGTTCCAAGGAGATAGGAAACAGTCAATACATAACATGTACTGCTTTCATTATTGTTATTCTCCTGCAAAACTGTTGTGAGTTCAGAAGACCAGTCCCCAGGTTGGCCTGTGAAGACCCTGACAAGTGTCCAGCCCTCTTGAGGGGACCAATGCAGGGTCTGTTGAGCTTCCTCAACAGGGATCCTCAAGTCAGGAGGCCCTGGGGTGTGCTGGAGTCTGCTGTACTGGTCTGGCAGACCTTGCATCCCTGTATCGGTCCTTTTCATGAGACCAGAGAGCCCAAACTACCCTCCTGGACTGCCTCGTTTGGAAGCTTGGGCTCCAGGGAGGCAAGGGGACCCTCAGCCCAATTATAAATCAATCTAGGAGCCCTCGCCAAGCCCGCTGCCATCAATGGCTCTAAGAGCTCAGCCTCGTCTGCCCTCCAGGTTCAGGGATCCAGGATTAATGAGCATCAGCTGCAGGCAGGCCGATGGGGACAGATGCCGACCTAATGAGCAGGGTGGCCCAGCCCACGCAGATGCCAGGGGGCGGGGCCGATAAGCAGGTGTCATTGTCGTGCTGCCCCTATGCGGAGTGTCATTTTGAAAGGCAGGGCTGTTGTCATCAAGTGGCATCTCATCACCCCACCCTGGGGTGCCACGGGAGACTTAAGAGACCATCCACAAAGACGGGGTACTCTGAGGCCACACCCCCTGCCCCTGGGCTGGGTTAGGGACCAGTCTTCTCTTAAGGTCACTCAACTTTGGGGCTGGAGAGAGGTTTGAAAACACTGGCCTGTCTGCCCTCCTCACACCTCCCTCCCCACCCTGACTGGTGTTACATCTAAGAGCGGAAGTCTCTGCTAGAAGGTCCCTCAGTCACATCTCTAGCATGGTCAGATTCCCCAAATATCTGGGCATAGAGTATGTCTGGAAGTCACACATCTGTGCAGATGTCAATGAGCACAAGCATCCGGCATCTAGCTGAGCACGTAAGGGACACCATCCAGCCCACCTCTCCAGGACTTGTCTGTCAATCAAGGACACAGGGCCCAGGGAGACGGCTCAGGAGCATAGCATATAACAACGACAACAATAGCAGTGATCCAGGCAGTGTTCTAAGCTCTTTAAATGTGCTAACTTAGTAAATAAAAACAAGAGATACTGAGTCATCATGTGTCGAATTACATGAAGGCAGTCAGCGTGAATAAAGCAGAAACAGGGAAGGTCACTTTGGCTGGAGAGACAGAGAAAGGCTTTGTGGAGAAGGCAGGACTGTCCTGACCCTGCTGGAATGTGGGAAGGATGTTCCAGAAGCAGTAGCAGCGGGCACACCAGGGCCAGAGCAGAATGGGTCCCCTGCAGGACACATGGCTATGCTCTGGAGGCAGAGGCTTGGGGCCATGATGCACCTCTGAGAATGTCTTTAGCATGAAATCTCAATAGCAGGCCTGGCTCTTCCACATAGTGAAGGATCTGGGAAAAAAGAATGAGGGTGTCCAAGGTGGGGGCACATGGTGTCAGACATTGTCTCCAGAATAGCGTAGGGGACAGATGGGAATTCCTTATTGCTGATGAAAGTTGTTCTTAACTGTTCTCTTAACTGTAGCTTCACTGCTTCTATTTTTTTCCTGGAATGCGATTTTTTTTTCTAAGGTAAAATCTACACACAGGGACATGTACAAATCTCAAGGTACAGTTTGATGAGCTTTTGACAAATGTATTCACCTGGGTAACTAATATCCCGAATAAGAGCTGGACACTCCCATGGGGCCTGAAGAATACGAAGGTGACTTTTAAAATCTGATTGTCCTGTCCCTATATCTTTCGGGCATGTGTGGATGGGAAGAACTCAGAATGATCAACTTCCTCTCTTGCTCAACTCTGATCCACCCTCTCATCCCAGAAGAAAAAAATAAAGTATATTAAGTCACATTTGGAGAGACAAACACCTAATGAGCATTTGTATTTCTCATCTTCATGTTTCCGGAACAGTGCCCAATACGTGGCACAGAGCAGACATCCACTCGTGTTTCTTAAATTAGGGAAAGAATGAATATCCTCAGGTTAATATCTCAGGGAAATAAAGGACTCCTCTTTCTCTAAGTTCCCATATGACACTGACAATCACAAAACCTTCCTGTCCCCCTCTTGGAGGGGAGGTCTTAGAAGCGTGCAAAAGAGCATTTTCCTGTAGCCCCCCAGCCCTCACCTCGACTGCGCTTTCTATAGCCAGCCCATCTCAGACTTCAAACTCCAGGGTCTCAAGAAAAGCAGGCTTGGGCCATAAGGAATTCCCATCTGTCCCCTACGCTATTCTGGAGACAATGTCTGACACCATGTACCCCCACCTTGGACACCCTCATTCATTTTTCCCAGATCCTTCACTATGTGGAAGAGCCAGGCCACTCCTTAATAGCTTTCAGGCTTAAAACATTTACACAGCTTCCAGAGCAGAGGGAAGCTTCAGGAAGGACCATCCATATGCATGTGGCCCATTTACTTTCTGGCCTAATCAGCACCTGGATGGGTCCGGAGCTGACTCCTCGCCAGCACGCTCACGGTCAGGGTCCCCGGGAAAGCTCCCTGTGCACAGCTTGTGGGAGACTGCAGGCTTCTAAACAGCATAAGCCAGCATTTCAATCAGATTACTTCTCATTTGCAGTACTGCACAAAAGAGAAAAAAAATAATGCTGAACATTCTGTTCACGGGAGAAAAAATAGCAGCAGAAAACTGTCACATTGTTTGGTCTATTTTCAATTTCATTCCCCAGCCCTGGAAATAGTGATCCGTGCAAGCAGGCCAGAGGAGGACTCTGGCAAGCGAGCACGCAGATCCCAGCTTGGGGTCTGGATGTAGAGGGGGAGAGGGAGGCTGCAGCTGGGAGAGTGGGAGCAGTCTGATAGACCACAGAGGGTCACGTGGGTTCAGCGAAGAAGCGTGCATTCAGAGAGGATGAAGGGGGGCAGCAAAGGCTGGGCACAGTGGGATGCAGATGGGGTGTAGCTTTCAGAGCCATGGTTCTCAGCCTCCGTCACACGCTGAGATCATCACCTGGGAGTTGTGGAAAATAATGCTATCAAGAGGTAGTCGCATGAATCTACGCATGTGAGAAAATTGCATAGAACTAAACACGTGCACACATGTAAACATACTCACACGAGTACATGTGCAAACTGGCCAGATCTGAATGGGGAACTTTGATGAGTTGCACCAACATTGACTTTCCATGTGCAGTGTTGTACTATGTGCGTTCTAAGTCGCTTCAGTTGTGTCTGACTTTTTGCGACTCTACAGACTATAGCCCGCCAGGGCCCTCTGTCCATGGGATTCTCCAGGCCAGAATACTGGAGTGGGTTGCCATTTCCTTCTCCAGGGTATCTTCCCAACCTAACGATTGAACTAGCATCTCTTGCAATGCAGGCGGATTTTTTACCACTGGGCCACAGGGGAAGCCTGTTGTACTATAGTTACGTAAAAATGTTATCATGGAGGGAAACTGAATGGAGGGCACAAGGGACCTCACTGTATTATTTCTTGCAATTGCATGCAAATCCACAATTATTTCAAAATAGAAAACTTTTAAAAAAGTGCTGCAGGGGTCTGATTTAATGCTTCTAGGACGCAGCTTCTGATCCAGAGTGCTCAAAGCTCTCCAGGTGATTCTATGTGCGAAGGTTGAAAACTGACCACTCCAGAAGTGGAGATGCTGATGAAGAAGGTAAGACAGACACCTGAAATTGGGAAATCATCCTCATATGATTCTGTACTAAATGCTTCACTGATACCTGTTGAATAAATGAACTGCTCAACAGCTGCCTAGAAGGAGTCAGGGGTGCTGAGAGAAAGGGTAAGGCTTAGCATGAGGGGAAAGCACTGTGGAGGATGTGGGATTCAAACTGGATTTGATAGACGTGGAGAATTCAGAGAGAGGAGCCAGGAAAGGGCATTGCAGGTGAGCAGAGAAAGGCTTGGAGATGGTGTGGCCATTCTGGGAGGAGGAAGGGAAGGGGGAGGGCAAGGACTCTATTTTCAGCACAACAAAGAGTGAGGGTGGATAAAGCTGGTATGAAAAAGCTGGCTCTCTCTGTGTCTTTGGACAGGTGGCTCTCCTGACCACTCTAATCAGCTTTTCCTTGCAAATTGCCAAGAGCAATCGTCAGCAGAGACAATTCTCCAGAAGACCCATGGCCTTTTTCAGGTAAGCACAATGTGGAGAACTTGGAGAGGCTCAGAATATAGCTATTTAGTCACTCAATTGTCTCCTACTCTTCTGTGACCCCATGGACTGTAGTCCATCAGGCTTCTCTGTCTATGGAATTCTCCAGGCAAGAATACTGGAGTGGGTTGCCATTCCCTTCTCCAGGGGATCTTCCAGAACAAGGGACTGAACCCAGGTCTCCTGCATTGCAGGTGGATTCTTTACCACTGAACCACTGGGGATGCCCTCAGGACATAGTACCAATGGGTATAAATGTAAACAGTCCTCATCATGGCTGAAAATGCCTTGCTTATCTCCACCACTCCATATGGCCTTAGACATCCGCAGCCCAGAACCCAGTCAAGAGCCAGAAAATTCCAGAACTGGCCTGAGAATGGCTATGATAGAAATCTCAGTGCCTGCAAACCAAAGCTAATGCACTTGACACAATGGGTCCTTTGAGTACTCACTCAATGTCTTTTTATTCTTGTTTTACACAAGTTTAATAAGCTCGATGATCGCTTCCCAAGTAAACAAAAAATTTCAGAACAAAATTAAACAGGTGTCACATGAGACAGCATCACTGACAACCGTGACAAGTGATAGGTGTGAGACGCCCCAACGGTAGAGGGGAGACAGGAATTAGATGAAGTCACGAGGTGCTCAGCTGAGAGAAGAAGGCCACCTCAGCAAGCTTGAGGGGCTCTGCTATAAAGCTGGAGAAAGAGCTTTGAGATGCTCAAGCGCAAGTTCTACAAGCCCTGCAGAGGCTCTCCTTGCTTTAACCTTGTGCCTGTTATCAGTTTGTCCAATGTATACACAAAGGTGAGCAGCTGCCAGTGGGTGAGGAGCAGCTGGCTAGCCTTCTTGATTCCAGAGAATGCCCTCTGCCAAAGGAACTAGTGCCCATCTTGAAGCTTGTCTTCTTCCATTGTAGCAGCCACCGCTGCCCTCCCAGGACATGCAAAGGGCAGGCTGCTCTCAAGCCACTCAGTCTCTTAGTTCAAGTAAACTTAACAGGGAAGCATCCGAGGGACCACGAGAAGCTCTTCTCACATCACGACCGCAAAAACAGCCCTTTGCATGAGATGGACCAGCTGTGAACTCCAACATCAGCTTGGTCAGAAACTCTGGGCATCCTTGGCCTAGCTGCGTCTTTGCGCCTGAGCACCCCACCCACTGACCCATTGTCCAGGGACTAGAGCCCAAGAGCTGGTTAGCAAAGCACAAGCCACTTAGCTGACCCAATGCCACCACACACCGGTGTGCAGTCACCAGAGCTCTCCTCCCCTTGGTGCTGATGCTGAGTATCTCCTAGGATGCTCTTTGTGTGGGGACAGGCAGGCTGGGCGATCACCACCCCCCAACACCCTCCAAACACAACCATCCCAGGAAGCAGTGCTCAGAGAAGAGAGGTCCCCAGCACAGGGAGCTCCATCAGTGCTCTGTGATGAACTAGAGGAATGGGGTGGGGGGGTGGGGGGAGGGGGTGTTCAAGAGGGAGGGGCTACACGTATTCATGTAGCTGATTCACACTGTTGTACAGCAGAAATGAACACAACATGGTAAAGCAATCATACCCCAATAAAAACATTTTAAAAAATTTAAAATAAAATAAAATAAGCTGCCCTGGACTCTGAGGCCTTGCCACACACAAGTAGCCCTAGAGGTGGCAGGGAAGGGGGTCAGAGGCTGCAAACACAGGCATCCTGACGTGTGTCTACGCATGGTCTCCTTCAGAGCCCCCAGGCAGCTAATGGATGCTCTCTCTGGATGCTGCTGTGTCCTGCTTTCATCCAAAGGTGAAAGTTGAAAAGAGAAATCAGGCAGGGAAGAGAAGCTCTTAGAAGCCCCTGTGCACTCAGGGGTAGATGAAAATATTAGCCTAAAATCAGGCAGTAGGTCAGAGCGTGGGGGCCCAGGCCCGGTCTCCGACTCTAATTGCTGCTAAAGATCGCCAGGCAGCCTGGGTGACAGCTGGGAGTCTTCCGTGGATCCTCAGGCACAAAACATAAATCATCTCCCTCTCACTTGTTACTAATCTTGCTTTCCTGCTGCGTCAGCCAGATTCCCGCATCGGCCTAGGTTTAAACAGGGACTTTTGTTCCCTCCTAGGTTTTTTCTGTTCTTTTCCTCCAACCTCCTCCCCTACCCTCATCCCTACCAAAAACGATGACCGAGGAGAGCAAACTCCAAAAGGCAGGATTGCGGCTTCACTCTGGGGGTACAGGGAGAGAAGGAAGAGGGGTCTGGGAGCCGACATGGGGGGACAGAACCTGAGTGACCAGGAGGTCTCGAGAAGGTGGTCTCCTGGGTCCCCCTGCAGACTCTCGCTGGCCAGCGTTCCTTCCAAGGCAAACCCCTTCTCCATTCCCAGTGTGGCCAGGTGCATTGTGCATCAGAGATGTGGCTTCCCATGGGACTGGATCTCACAGTGTGATGTGGAGAACAGAGCTCGCCCTGCTGAGCTGGCCGAGGGGCTCAGAGACGGTGACCCTGTCACTCCTGAGGGCAAGGATGGCCCGAGCTCTGATGGCGGCTGCAGAGATCTTCTTTCATTTCTTTTGTTTCCTTTGGTCCCATTGCATCACCTCTGTGATGCAATATGGGTCAGAACTTCCTCCTCAGAGTATTTACCAGGAGGCCTGACCCTAAATAGCTCCCCGAGACACTGCACCTTATGTAACCCTCCCACAGGCTGACGGAGGCTGCACACGGTACCAGATCCCTGCCGAGTCCCGTTTCATAAAACTTGGGGTTGCATCCCAGAAACTTTTCCTAAAGTTCTCCCTCGAGCTGGGGGACACTCACCTTAGTGACTTTGCCAGTGAACCCCTGGGGGGACCAGATGCTGGCCCCCTGATCTCCCAGGTCAGAAAAAGAGGCTGGATGGGGCTGCAAGCCTGCATCAACTCACCACTTGCTGCAAACCCGTTCTCACAGGCCCCGAGCCAGGGAGGCACCAGGCAGGGGTCACTGGCCAGGTGAGAGAACCAGGAAACTGCCAGGCCAGCATGGCTTGTGTGGAGTCTCAGCTGAAGCCGCTCGGACCCCCTCACCCTGCACCAGCCATGAACCCTGGCAACAGGGAGGTCACACGGTGCAGGGCTGTGGTTATGAGTGGGGCTTCGGAGCCCAACTGTGGGGCTGGGATCCGATAAGCCACCTTGACCATGACTTCTTGAACTTCCCTGTGCCCCGACTGGTCTACTGTTCAAAGGGTGAGAGCAAAAGTGGCACAGCATCGAGGTACAAGATTAATGGACATAATCCACGTAAAGTGCTTGGAAGAGCACCAAGCTTGGGTAGGTGCCCGGTGCAGGCTGTGAGTCTGATCTCCATGGTTGTGTTATTATCCTTTATTTTTATTATTATCCTCTCTGGTGACTGAGACTAGTGGCCTGGGATGACGGGACTGCAGGGTCCACGTGAGGGAGCAATGCAGACAGAGGGATGTTAGTGGCCTCTTGTCAACCGTGATCGCCCCCACCGTACCCCGGAGCTGGTCCTGCCTGTTGGGATGGGAGCTCACTGTCAGGGGATCAGTTGTTTCTGCAGACAGTAAGAGCAGAGCAGTTGGAGGTGAGTGTGTGTGTGTGTGTGTGTATTGGGTAGGAGGACATGTAACTCACATTCCCCTCAGAGTGTGTATGTTTAACCCCAAAGCTCTCAGAAGCTGTTTGCAAAACTGTGGACTTTGCATCCAGGATGAGGACAGCACTCATAGGGGACCGAACGTAAACTTTGCCGATTGAAAACCTGGGTGTTAAACCGCCTACTGCACGTTGCTTGCCCACAGCTTCACCAAGTATCAGGTTCCTTGCTAATGCTGGGCAGGACCCGGCTGTTTCTGAGGCTCCTTCTAGCTGTTAAATTCTAGGAGCTGTGACTCCATTCCTGCCACATTTGACTCACTGTGAGGTGCTCGACTCACTCCTTTCTCTCTCTGACTTTGTTCCTCTTTCATTCAACCGCCTTAGTCTTGAAAGCAGCCAGAGGAGCAGGGACAAAGGGAGACCGAGAGCTCCCTGCCAGGCTGAAAGGACTGGCAACAGGTGTCTGTCTTCCCAGGGGAGGAGGCAGGTCCCCCGGGTCCAGAATCCGGGCCACAGAGCCAGGAGTCAGTGGACCGAGTGGATTCACCCAGGCTCCATACAGCCCACCCCAAGCAGAGCTTGGCGGGCCATGCTCACAAACATACCTACCTGGCATGAAAATACTCTAAGAAGATGTACAGGGAGCCTCTGTACTCCTTATTCCCCATCCTCCCTATTCCACCCATCCTTCAGAGCAGTTGTGCCTGTTTTGATTGAGACCTACTCCACTAACACTGAAACCCGTGCGTGCGTGTGTCCGACTCTTTGCAGCCCCATGGACTCCTCTGTCCATGGGACTCTCCAGGCAAAAATGCTGGAGTGGGTTGCCATGCCCTCCTCCAGGGGAACTTCCCAACCCAGGGATCTAAAGCACATCTCCTATGTCTCCTGCACTGCAGATGGATTCTTTACCTGCTGACCCATTGGAAAAGCCCAGGATCAAACAAAACTTTTCAGGAAAACAGGTCTTACCTTAGCTTCCTGGAACGCACTCTGATATTTTCTTATCCCATTTCATTTTAAAAACCATTGGGCCCAGCCCATGAAATTGACTTAATGGTCTGCTGAGAGGTTGTGACCTTGGTTTGGAAAGTTCTGTTTTAGAGGTAATGACTCCACAGGGCTGCAAGGTAAGCAAAGACCCTGATTTTTGGAGGGACAGACTACCTGATGTATTCAAAGTCAGAATAGCCCTAGGGCTAAACTGAAGGGCTTTCCAGAGGCCTGGGCCACTTTGGAGAAGGACTTCTGTATCATTCCAGTGACTAACTCTCAGCACAGACCTCAACTGGCCCATTTAAAAAGCATGGTACACTCCTCCTGCCAGGAGACTGCATGCATGCGTTGTCCACGTGGGTTATGAAAGAAGCTGCATTTGGTAAGTCACATGCTCTCTAAAAACTTCTTAGAAATTGCAGGTACTAAACTACTTCAACGGAGGTTTTCCCTTGCTTCTGAGACTTTCAGGAATGCAGAAACTCAGGCCCTTTCTAATTCACGTGCTGGTCACCCTTAATTCTCTTCGATGTTCAAGGACACCCACGTGAGACAGGAAAAGGACTGTTCCTCTGGCCTCTTGGATTCATAGCAGCTGTTTCCTTCTTGCCAAGAAGGAAAGTATCTAGGCATACCTGATTTTTTTTTTCTCATATTACAAACTTTATAAAACTTTCAGAAAGGACAAATGTTCATCTAATCCAGACTCCTATTTTCAGGTGAGAAAAGTATGACCCAGGGAAGTTGGTGACTTGCTTAGAAACACATGGATTACTGGAGGCAGGGGCTAGAATTCAGGTGGTGTCCCTTTGGCCCCAGCATCCCACACCACTCTCCACAAATGGAAGTAAGAAAGACCAAGTTTCCGACACTCCTGGGCTTACCCTCTGATGTATTAGCAGAGGAGGCTGAGGGTGTCTCAAGAGAACTGAAAACGAGTAGGTGATGATTTTGAGGGAAAAACTCAGCCTTCCAGGCCTCATTTCCTCCTTTTCTAAAGAGAAGGAAAGCCAGCCCACGTGGGATATCTGCTTCTATGAGGACAAATCACGTCAGCACCTTCATGTTCCGTGTGAAGTTGGAAGGGGCGGGGGCTCTAGTCGTACTTACACTAATTGCCCTAGGTTTATGGATCTGGAGAGACGGATATCGACACTCTCATTTGTCCCGAATGGTCCCAGCCTGCCAGACCTCCCTGTGATCACCAAGGGCTCATTATCTCAGCTGGCCTCTCCCCCTGAGCCTGGCTGAGATGGCCTCACCCTTGCTGGGATAGCCCACCCCCCAGGCCTGGGCTGTTCTCTGAACAGCAGGGCTGAGGTGGACTGAGGGGGAAGTTCACAGAAGCCAATGAGCCACCCTGGTGATTTTCACAGGATGGGGCATCAGTCCCATTTTCTACTGTGAGACATGTGTTTAAGAGTCCATTGATCCAGCTCTCGGGTTTCCTTCAGGGATGGAGATGCTTTTTGGTGGCACGCACACATACACAGAGGCACAGAGGCACACATACCATTCAGATCCTACATTCCAGTGTGTCTCTAGGGACCAGTCAGCTTTTTAAAAAAATCCTGAGGCTGTATCAATACACCTCTCCTGGTCTGGGGTGCAGGCATTAGTTTGTGGGGTTTGTCCTAGTCAATTTAACTGAATGGGGTCAATTCTTTTGCTTTCTAGGGGGGTGGATCCAGGGCTTTGTTGTATTTTCAAAAATGCTCAAGAAAAGAGTTTATTCATATCACAATCCCTGGCTGCCTCACAGCCACACTTAAATTTAGAACACTGAGATTTTTCACGTCGGAAATGAGGACTGTATACCACATTAGCAAAGATTTAATAAAATTTCACAGCTTTCTAGTGGGAACATAAATTGGAACAATACTTTTAAAAAACAATTTAGTAATAGATAGCCAATCTTGAATGTGTTTATGCCCTCTGACCTAGAAACACCACTTCTGGGAATCTAGCCAAAGGAAATAGTGTGAAATACAGAGATTAAAAAGAAGAAAAGCAAAACTTTATGCACAATCATTTTTATATTAGCATTATTTATCATCTGAAAATGAGAAGTAACTTAAATACAAAACAGTAAGAGAGTGGATAAGTAAATTACGTTGCATGCACATGATAGAATATTAAGCACATGTTTAAAATTATGTTTATGAAGAGTTTACAAGTGAGGAAATTACTTGAGTTACAAAGTTTCATATATATATGCATGTGTGTATGTGTGTGTGTGATTTTCTTTCCAGACTATTCAGTGAATACATATATAGTATATAAAGTAACCTTAACTATGAAAAATAATTAACATAAAAATTGGAAGGAAATATTAACAATGGCGGTGGGGTGGTAGCACTCTGGGTATGCATTTCCTTTTATCTTTCTGTTATCCATTTCTGTATTTCTGGAATAAAACTAAAAAATTTTTATTCTAAATTCATTTTTTAAAAGCTTTGAACAAGAAAGTATGTTATAGAGGGAAAAGACCAGTCACCTCTCTGTCACCAACCTCATCTGCAGGTGACCTCAAGGAAATTATGTGACCTTTCTACCTCCCTCCCTCCACTACCCATCACCCCTCCCCTCGATCACTAATGAGTGTGTAGGATCACATGATCTCTAAAATCCGTTCTTCTCTAACATTCTAGATCTCAAAATATCATCCCCCTGTGTTTGAGGATGGAATCTCAAAAAGGGGCCCAAGAGGCATAACCAGCTTACGAGTAAAACACTATAATCATCTTAACAAGCAATGGACTTGGAAGGGTATTCTGGAAGATGCAGCTGTTCTTTTACAGTCAGCGGAGAAACATGCTGACATGATGTCCTTGGGTGTGGACATCTGGAGCCAAACACCCGAAAGAACGGGTTTGCTGGCAGCTGTGCTGTGAAACCAGGAATGGTGGTTGGGGGAGGCGGGGTCTCGGCCCTGAGTCCATCCACCAGCCTGGCTGTAGCTACTCTTGTGAGTCCAGGGCAGACGGCATGATGACCCACGCTGCGACAGCAGGACAAATCTCACATCCCACAACCTCCTCAGCAGCTCCAGTTCCCAGCATCACCCCCACCTTGACCAAACCCCGGGGATGCTCTTCTCTGTTTTGAGCATGGAAGCCCTTCCTCCCAATTTGTAGTTGTCTCAAGTCATTGAATCCCATTTCCTCAGTGGTGTTATCCGGCAATGAAATGTTGATGTGGTGTTGATGTCTGCCCCTTTCTGGATAATCCCACTGCACCTGGATGGTTCACAGGGGAGGAGAAATGAGGAGAAGCCACAAACTAAAGTGGCTTCCTACCCTGGACAAGAGGATGAATGGATCTCTCAGGTCCCTTCCAATGTGGAATTCCACAACTGGATAATCTCATGTGATTGCAGAGTCATCCTTGGGATTTGCAAGGGACTGGTCCCAGGAGCCCCCATGGGTACCAAAATCCATGGATGCTCAAGTCCCTTATATGCAACAACATAGTACAGTCGGCCTCCTACATCAACAGGTTCCACATCCACAGACAGAGGGCCGACTGCTCTCCTCTGGACCTTGGCCATCTTTCCTACAGTTCAGAGAAAATAATGACTTGCTTCTAAGCTTGATATTTGGTCTACATACACTAGGAAGGATAGGAGTTAAAATAGCGAAATATTTCCACACTGGTTGGTAAGTAGCCACTGCCTTTCAACACCTCGCCTGTTGCTTCAGCAACCCAGGCTCTTCCACTAGAATACTGCTCAAGGACCTTGCTAAGATCCATCACCTAAAGGGTTAATGTCTGGTCCTTCAGGGAACCTCCAGGATCCAGCATTAGGCTTTATGGCCCTGATGGTGAAATGTTTTGAGTCTTACCGCTCATGTTCCTTCTACCTAAATTGAATCTATTGGGCTGAGAGAAGCTAAGACTGAAAATCCTTAAGGAGAGAGTTGTATGTGATAACCAGGATGGTTTAAAACCAATAAGGACAAGTTTTTGTTTGGATTACCCAGTTGTCCCTACTGCTTGGGGGAGGTGGGGAAAAGGTCACAGTGATGGCAAACAGGTAAAAAAAGTAGGCTGTGTCTTCTGCCCCATGGCCCTGCTTTCTTTGTAGGGCTCACATTTCCTCCTTACTGACTGGGTTGAAAGTCCTACTCAGTGAACAGACATTGAAATATCACACAAGCATCACCATCCATCCTACTGGGCTCTTCCAGGGGCTACTGAGCAGTCACTGTGTTTCCCACCTGGCATCTTGAGGAGGAAGAAGGAAGCAGAGATGCTTTTCCTGGCTCTAAGGGGAAGAGAAGGATGGAGATGCTGAGCAGATGGCCTTGGGTCACCTCATCTATCATACGGACAGCTGGGAACAGACCCAGCCTTGCCCTTTGCCCTCCATGGGGGAATCGTGGAATTATCACCTCCATTCCCATCAGTAGAGGAGAGCTCTGGCAGGACTGCATTCTGCTGGCTGTATGTGGGAGACTGGTTTATGAGATGGAGGCCAGAGAAATTGGCTTCAGGGAAGGAGGGGTCAAAGTGCTGCCTTTTGATCATGAAACCATCGTCATTCTGGCCTGCCCTCTCCTAGCACTCACCCCACCCCCTCCTAGCACTCACCCCACCCCCAGGTTCTGCTGAGAAAGGCCGCCATCATGTTATACCTTTACAGGCTCTCCATCAGGAGATGTAGAAGATGTCAAGGACGTCTCTGGACTCTAGGTCTTGCCCTTTCTGTCTGTCAGTCCATCTGTCCGTCCCCTCACTGCAGTCTAGCATCCCTCCTGGGCGGGGACTCTACTGAAAATTAAAACTTCAGATGTGAACTCTAGGAGACAACAGCCCAGGAGGCAAGCCCCAGTCTTCAACAGTGTGTTGTTGAAAAAGTTCTGGTATCTTGGCCATCATCCCAATTATGTTTGCCCATGATATGATCTGGCTGTCACGGATTAAAGGAACTCAGGGCAGGGTGGCAGGTGGTGGTCAACGCAAAGAAATGTTTAGAAACAGACTGAAAGGAACGAGCTTGTGCTCATATGTTTTCACTTGAATGTATTCAGATCTGGCAGAGCAAGTGGGTTAACTTTTCATTAATGA
This sequence comes from Budorcas taxicolor, assembly GCF_023091745.1. Taxonomy (NCBI): domain Eukaryota; kingdom Metazoa; phylum Chordata; class Mammalia; order Artiodactyla; family Bovidae; genus Budorcas; species Budorcas taxicolor. The sequence continues at coordinate 97,955,856 of NC_068913.1, forward strand.
TTTGCTCCATTTTCTCCCCCCAGCTACAGATGAAGGCTCTCCCACCCCTATTTCCTGGAGTGGTTGATACTCCACACAGGTTCTATCTCCCTGTCTCTGTTAAGCAACTCCCACCAATCAGATTGCTTGCTGGCACCTCTCATTCCTACTTAAGCCTCAGTTCTGAAATCCTTCATCAACAACTATTAGCAGTTCTGACACACAATTGACAAGACCAATGAAAGACATTTTATAGGCTTGGCTCTTGCCACCAAATCTATGTCAACTTGAAACGGCTTTCAATTTACTGGCATCAAAGGGCCCAGAAGGTAGGAATGGGCTGGTACTGCCATTGTCACATTCGTGGCCGTTTTTTTTTGAAATTTGAGTCTTATCAATTCATCACAAGTCTTCAGCAAGGTCCTGCTTTCAAGTTCTGTTCCAACCTAAGCAAGAGCCACTTGGGCCCAGATGCACTGTTTATAGTCACATCATGCTCGTAAGCATAGAGGAAGAGAGTAATGTTAGTGTTAGGTACTCAGTCGTGTCCGACTCTTTGCAACCCCATGGACTGTAGCCCACCAGGCTCCTCTGTCCATGGAATTCTCCAGGCAAGAATACCAGAGCGGGTTGCCATTCCCTTTTCCAAGGGATCTTCCCAACACAAGGATTGAACACTGGTCTTCTGCATTGCAGGCAGATTCTTTACTGTCTGAGTAGCAGGGAAGCCCATAGACGAACCGAAGACACAAGCAAACGATGCGCCCATTGATGTGTGAACAGAAAAGGACCAAGAAGTTCTGGCATCCAACCCACTGCCCAGCACCCGTTGTTTAAAGTGCACTCCTCACCACTTCAACTTCTCATTTCCACATCCCAGACTCCCAGGGCCTTTTTCTCTAGATCATATAGATCCTTATGCTTGGAGTAGGAGGGATCCCAAATTCTATCCACCAACCACATCCTTGAGTGTCTTGACCCCCTCAGATAGATATTTTTGAAATGGTTTACCTCTCCAAACCCAACAAACACCCAACACCCCGCTTTACAGAGCTCTATCCTCAGGGAGCCTTTCCTAGGCCCTCAAAGGTGTTCAACTTTATCCCCACCGAATAACCCCCATCACTTCGTGGCAAATAGATGGGGAAAAAATGGAAACAGCAACAGATTTTATTTTCCTGGGCTCCAAAATCACTGCAGAGTGTGACTGCAGACATGAAATTAAAAGACGCTTGGTCCTTGGAAGAAAAGCTATGACAAACCTAGACAGCAAATTAAAGAGCAGAGACATCACTTTGCTGGCAAAGATCCACATAGTCAAGCTATGTGGTTTTTCCGGTAGTCATGTACAGATGTGAGAGTTGGACCATAAAGAAGACGGAGCACTGAAGAATTGATGCATTTGAGCTGTGGTGCTGGAGAAATCTCTTGAGAGTTCCTTGGATAGCAAGGAGTTCAAATCAGTCAATCTTAAAGGAAATATTCAACTCTGAATATTTATTGGAAGGACTGATGCTAATGGTGAAGCTCCAATACGTTGGCCTCCTGAGGCAAAAAGTCGACTCATTGGAAAAGATCCTGACACTGGGAAGACTGAAGGCAAAAGGAAAAGGGGGCAACAGAGGATGAGATGGTTGGGTGGCATCACCGACTCAATGGACATGAGTTTGAGCAAACTCTGGGAGATAGTTAAGGACAGGGAAGGCTGGCATGCTATAGTCCATGGGTTGCAAAGAGTCTGACAAGACTGAGTGGCTGAACAACAACAACAGTGCCCTACAGAGCTGATCCTGCTGCTTAGAAACTCTCCCCTCTGCTTGCTCATGGTGGCTCCTTGTCACCTGGCAGATCTCAGGGTAGACGCTTCTACCTTCCATTCAGAGTAGAGGGCCTGCCCCAACACCCGATTATCTTCTATTTCAACACCCTACTTGCTTCTTCCAAAGTCGTCATAACTACTTGTCATTTTATCTGTTTTTGTCTTTTCCCTGTTTATAATTTGACTCTCTTTGTTGAATGAACAAACGAATGAATTGGATGGATGGATGAAACTGCATGCCAGCTCCATGCCAGGCATTCTTCCTACACGGGTGATGCAACATTCTACCAGACAGATGGCCTCATGGGGCTTCTCATCTTGCAGACAGAGGCCCTATGAGAAACTGAAATTGCAGGAAGCTTATACAAAAATGAAGGCGCTCAGACAGAGGCAGGAGGAAGGGAACAGCATCTCGTCAGCTGAAAGCTAAATCCGGTGTAAATATCATAGAAAATCTATTAGTGCTACCGGCTTGGAGGGCAATTGCTTTTTAATATAATAAGATCTTCCTTGGCGGCGATTATGAGGCCCTGATAAGGATCAGGTGACATGTTGAGGTTTTGCAGATGGATTAATTTCTGTTTACATCTAGTTGCTTATGGCCCGGGGAGTTCTTGGTTTTCAGAGAGAAGATGGGAGCGAGGGCCCCTGGAGAAAACAACCTGCACAGAATCCTTTAGGTGATATTCTAGGGAGCACAGGGCTTCCCAGGTGGCTCAGCAGTCAAGAATCTGCCTGCCAGTGCCCGAGACGTGGGTTTGATTCCTGGGAAGATCCCTTGGAGAAGGAAATGGCAACCCACTCCAGTATTCTTACTGGGAAAATTCCTCAGACAGAGGAGTCTGGTGGACTACAGTCCATGGGATCGAAAAGAGTTGGACATGACTTAACAACTAAACAGCAACTGGGAAGTACATGGCCTGCTGAAGGTCACAGGGTGAGCTGGAAAGACAGTCAGGGCCCCTGGGGAGGGACCTCCACTCAGAAAATACAGGCCAAGGTTTGGATGAGGCTCCACTCTCTTTCCCTCCCAAACCTCAGGGCTGCCACTGCCGAAGTGGAAGAACTCCCAGCAACAAAATGTAGGGTTTAGAGACAAAGTGACCTGACACATATGAGAACTGCAGGATTAAACACTGATGGAGGGGAGCAGAAAAGGGCGTGTACCTCTTAGCTCATCTTAGTCGCTGTCTCAAACCTCCATACTCTTGTTAGTAAATACTATTCTTCCCTGAGTTTCACGTAGGGATAAATTGAGGCCTGGGAACGGTCAAGGACAGACCCAACCACAATACAACAGAGTCTGGCTCCTGAGTCACTGTGCCCCGTGACACAGGGCGCACGCAGCAAAGCCCCAGATGATAACTCTAAAGACTCTCCGGACAGAGGCGGCTTCACTTTCCCCCAGAGCAGCGGACGTGCAAGTCTCCTGGCTCCCTGGCTACACTTTCCATCTTTAGAGAATCGGAGCTCCTAGAGGGTGTGCCGAAACTTCCTCGGCGGCTCCGTGGGTAAAGAATCCACCTGCAATGCGCGATGACGTGGGCGCGGGCTTGATCCCTGGGTCGGGAAGATCCTCTGGAGGAGGAACTGGCCACCTGTTCCAGCACTCTCGCCTGGAGAGTCCCATGGAAAGAGGACCCCAGTGGGCTACAGTCCATGTGGTTGCAAAGCGTCAGACATGACTGAAGTGACTAAGCGCACACATCTAGAGTGTGTGCCAAAATTTCCCAGGTATCAAGACCTGGCTGCCCCACCAGGACATCCGTGAAACAGGGGCAGCGAGCCTGGGCAGGGTCCGTGGACTGCTTTTCCCACCACATGGCAGCAATCGGGGCCTACGTCAGCACTTATGAGGCCACCAAGAGACAACCCTTCACCCATGCCTCTAAGTTCTAATTCAGACAGACTCACTCTCAGCATAAACTCCCCCAATACAGTGGAGAACATACCTAAGCCACTCAGGGGTGGCTTACAAACAGACTTCCCACGCATCTCTGGTTGCCTGGAACAATCCTCGTTTATGTGAGTGTCCGAGGCAAACTATTAATAATGCCCCCTTTTACTTTAAAACTCTTTTCATTTGGACAAGAAATTCTAGAGTCTTCCTACTTGTGATGCACCTGGACACTCAAATGTGTGAAATCCTCACAGAGATGATGCTATTTTAAACTATGGTGGTGGTTTTAGTCGCTCAGTCATGTCCGACTCTTGCGACCCCATGGACTGGAGCCTGCCAGGCTCCTCTGTCCATGGGATTCTCCAGGCAAGAATACTGGAGTGGGTTGCCATTTCCTTCTCCAGGGGATCTTCCCTACTCAGGAATCAAACCCAGGTCTCCTGAAGGCAGATGATTTATGACTAAGCTATGAGGGAAGGCTATTTTAAAGTTCATCCACCCACAACTATTAAAATGCCTTGCTCTGACCCCCATGTCCGCCACCCACTACCCCCCACACATCATGCAACCATTAATTTACAATGGTTGCGTTACACATACACATCGATATTAGGCACACATAATACACCAGCCACCAGCCGGCATACTCTTATACTCCTGGTCCCCACCCGAGTCTCCCAACCACAGCAGATGAACTTCCTCCCTTCCACTACTGGGGCCCAAACGCAACCACACGTATCTCATAACCTGGGGGAGCACCAGGACAAACGCGCCCACTCAGACATCCATCCCAGCCAACTAAGCCTTCAGGGATTTGAAACCAAAAGGCCCTGGCTGCTATAATGGCTACAACCTGGTAAGGACATGAGTCCAAGTTCATTAAGAAGCTCTGTGCAGATGAACCCTGTTGCCGCCGTGATTAATAATCATAATAGACAGTCAGCTGGAGGGCTTCCCAGCTGCGCCTCCCGGGGGCCCGGTTCTCGGATCCCCTCTCTATCCACCAGTGAGTAATGGTTTGGTTTATTGGAGACTCTCTTTCCATTTTTTATGGCTTCAATTAAGTGATGGGGAGAATCTATCATGTAACCTTCTTGCTGCACTGCTAAAGACTTCCGGAGGGGAAAATACTTATCAAACCCCCAAACCATCAGAGGAGAGGCTGCGGTAAACCTAACAGGACGCCAGGGTAGCAAGGAGGTGACCGAGGTGTAGGAAAAGAGGAAGAAAATATCCACACGGAGGTTTCCTGCCTGGACAAGAGCCACATTGACTGTAAGATATCTGCTCGATTCACCAACATCAGGCTGCTTTTCCCTCCTCACCTCAAATCCCATGCCCTCAGGCAGCCTTCCACCAAATACCCGAATCACGTGGACTCCTGGAGCCCAACAGGTTCAAGGTGGCAACAGTGACAGAGATCCTGGTGAGAGGTGGTCCTCATGGTGAGGGGCACAGGATATTCATCTGATGGGCAGTCCCTGGCCTTACAATATCCACAGAAATGTGGCACCCACTTGAAAACTGCCCACACTCCTCATGAAACTCACAATCCCTGGGTTGATAAGACTGCCAAAAAACCCATTTCCTGCTTGTAACTACAAATTCCTCCCAACACCAATGACAACAAACCCTCTCCCAGACCAATTCATTAGAATCTGCCACCTCCTATCCTTGGCCCGGAGTTGGCCCTTACCCTCTCCCTGACCTCTGCCCAGGCAGCCCTGTGGGTAAACGGAGCCGGCTCTTTTTCTGCCCTTTAAATTATTCACGCCCCAATCTTGGTCACTGGCATTAATCTTTCATTTGCTATTTAGACATCTGATTCCTGGGGCAGGATTGAGAGATGTCACTTGGGAGATCAGGTTGGCCAGAGGGGAGGTCTGAAGGGGGTCGGGGGCTTGCTGAGCAACAAGGACCTGCCTGGAATTAATGGGGTCATCTTCCTGTTCCCCATCGCTCAGAGGAGCAGGAGCAAGGGACAGGAGACACAGATGTGTCTGAAGGAATGAAATCGCGGGTCCATCCATTCCATAAGAACTGAGCATTTGAGCACATGTATGTGTGTGTGAAGATGGGGTGACCGTCACTCAGCTCTCACCCCCCACGGCTATTCACGCAAGCATGGGTGCTTCTTCATATACCACAGAAAGGGGAAAGTGTCTCAGAACGTAGAACAGACTCGGCTGCAATCTGAGCCCAATATTGGAGAGTGAGTGTAGTCCTACTGATGATATCAGGACAAGGAAGGGGTTTGTGTCTGCAAAGGAATGTTGTTGGATGCCATTTGGCCTGCTCTCCTCACACACCTCCTCAGGGTGTGCCCTGTAGCCGGTGTGTATCTGCCCTTGGGCAGAGGACTGGGGTATCTGGGCACCTATACAGGAGAGCTGGTAACTGGGCAGAGACTGAGGATCAAATAAAAAGGATACCTATGTGAACCCTGGGAGACAGTATGGTCTTCATACATTAACTGGTAATAACTAAAGGTTACATTGTCTTAGTCCCCAGTCAGTTCAGTTCAGTTGCTCAGTCTTGCCTGACTCTTTTCGATCCCATGAATCTCAGCACACCAGGCCTCCCTGTCCATCACCAACTCCCAGAGTTCACTCAAGCTCATGCCCATCGAGTCGGTGATGCCATCCAGCCATCTTATCCTCTGTCGTCCCCTTCTCCTCCTGCCCCCAATCCCTCCCAGCATCAGAGTCTTTTCCAATGAGTCAACTCTTCGCATCAGGTGGCCAAAGTATTAGAGTTTCAGCTTTAGCATCAGTCCAGAACTGATCTCCTTTAGGATGGACTGGTTGGACTTCCTTGCAGTCCAAGGGACTCTCAAGAGTTTTCTCCAACACCACAGTTCAAAAGCATCAATTCTTCGGCACTCAGCTTTCTTTACAAGAGTTCACTCTAATAGAAGAGAAATGATGAAATATATCTCCTCTCCTCCTGCTCTCCCTCCTCTTTCTCTCTTCCCTCTCCTCATCCCCTCCTTCTTCTTCCCCAGTCTCATCTAAAAATTGGGGCTTCCCCAGTGGCCCAGTGGTAAAGAATCCACGTGTGATGCAGAAGACGCAGGAGACCCAGGTTCTGTCCCTTGGTGGGGACAATCCCTTGGAGGAGGGCCTGGCAACCCACTCCAGTATTCTTGCCTGGAGAATCTCCATGGACATAGGAGCCTGATGGGCTACAGTCCGTAGCATCACAAAGAGTCGGACATGACTAAAGTGACTAAGCACGCACCCACACTCACCTACCAATTACAAAGTGCCAGGCACTACGCTAAATGTTCTACGTTCATTAGCTCAGTTAATACCTACAACAATCCTAGCAGGTAGGATGATCAGTACTCTCATTTTACAGGTAAGGAAACTGACGCTTGGAAAAGTTAATTGCCCAAGGTCTCATGGCTAATAAGTGGTTAGGCAGAACTCAAGCGAAGGACATGTGAATAAAGATAACAAGCTCTCAACCTATCCATTTAAGAGGAATAAATAGATGAACACAATAATGACTAAAGAGCACTGTGAAAAGAGGTTAGAGTTGTGCTGTACAATAAGGCAGTTACTAGTTTCATATGCTAGGTTAAAATTAAACAGAATTTAAGGTCCAGTTTCTCAGTCAAACTGGCCACATTTCAAGGGCTCAGTTGTCAGTGGGGTTGGTGGCTACCAGGATGACCAGTGCAGAAATGATTACTGCCATCATCCCGGGAAGATCTACTGGACAATAGCGGGTGAGAAGATAATTTAAGATGTTGGCAAAATGGAATGCTTTTCAGAAAAAAACATACAGGAAGGATTACATCGACTTGTGAGCTGGTTAGATCTAGAAAGGACAAGAAACAGAACAGGAAAGAAGAGAGTGGAGGCAGGGAGAGACAGATCAGTCGAGGCCACTCAATATTGCAGAAGGAGGGGACCTTGAGGACTCACGTCCAAACCCTTCCCGTTACAAAGGAGGTCAGTGACCACTGAGGAAGCCACTGCCCTGGGGGCACACAGCCAATTAAGCCCAGGGCTCTCCCCATCCCACCCAGCCCGTCACCCCCTGTCCTTTCCATCGTCCCCATTCCTGATCCCTCTTGAGATGTGTATTCAAGAGGTGATTCTCATCACGACCTCACACTACTCTGACTCCTATCGGGTAAGTTTTGCTTGGGAGCAATAAACTGCCTTCATCCCACTAGTTGCCTCTTCCCTTCTGGTAATGAAGCAAGGCTGCTCAAGAATGAAAAGGTGGGCCTTTATAAAAGGGAAGTCACTGGAAAGATAAATGGTACACCTGGGGCTTGGGAAGCTGTGAAGTAGGGCTGTTTTCTACTCTGTCCCTAGGATGTGGCTTAGGGCACATTATGGGATGTCGGTAGACGCTTCTCAAGTAAACCAGTGGATGGTGGAGTAGGGTCAGTGGGTGGTTGGTTGGATGCATCAATGAATGGATGGATGGGTGGGTGGATGGATGGGTAGATGAATGGATGGATGGACGGACAGAAGACACCTGTACAAAAGTTCTTTAAGCACTTCATGGGCTGGTACCACAATCCCTCCTCTCTTAACCCCCACTACTATTGACACAAGCATGGGTGCTTCTTCACATACTACAGAAGGGGGAAAGTGTCTCGGAATGCAGAACAAACGCGACTGCAATCTGAGCCCAATATTGGAGAGTGAGTGTAGGCCTACTGATGATATCAGGACAAAGAAGGGGTTTGTGTCTCTGCAAAGGAACGTTGTTGGACGCCACTTTGCCTGCTCTAGAAATCCACAGACTCTAAGCCAAGCCTGTGACCACTCTACAGGGACCCCTGCTTCCCTTTCAGCCTCAAAGATCATTACCCATCTCAGTGCCAGGGCAATCCATCCTCCTAACACCTCACTTACTGAACAGGACGGTCGGGGAGCCTCTGACAGCCAGAAGTGGAATGGCAGAAGGGGTGCCTCATTGAGGGCTCCTGGGACCCATTTTCTCCATGCCTTAGACAACCAGGCTTGCTGCCTCCTCACAAGGCCCGGGCTAGGAATGCGGGCGGCTTCCTTTGTTTCTCTCTTTCTGGACTTTCTTTCCATGCTGTTCCCTCCAACTACACATTCAGCCATTTAAATGATTAAACTGTTTTGAGACAAAATGAGAAATCTCAGGATATAGATGCTGCCTGGTAGATAAGGAATGAGATAATGCTTTAGCTCACAAATTCCTTGAGGGCAGAGATTTTATTTCTGTATCTTTTAAATCTGAATTTCCAACATGCAGAAAAATGCTTGGCAAATAATAAACCACCAATATAAAGGGTGAATAAATAAATGAGAGAGAGGGAGAGAGAGGGAGAGAGGCCCCGTCAGCACTATCTCTGGTACTTCAGCTGGTACCCAGCCAGTTCTTGTTTCATCCCCAGGAAGGCTGGCCTGCTCCTTGGTCCTTGGGTCCCTTCTCTTTCTTACTAGGTCCTCATCTATCTCCTTCAATTCTGTGGTGAAACTGCTTTCTCTGTAACCGCTTGACTCTCACCCTCTAAAGTTTCTCGTCCCAGGTCACTTTGGTTTGTGTGTGTGTGTGCTCAATTGCGAAGTCATGTCCGACTCTTTGAGGTCATGGACCATAGACCTCCAGGCACCTCTGTCCATGGGATTTCCCAGGCAAGAACACTGGAATGGATTGCCATTTCCTCCTCCAAGGGATTTTCCTGACCCAGGAATCAAACCTGTGTCTGCTGCGCTGGCCGGCGTATCTTGACCACCGAGCCACCTGGGAAGCCCTCTCATTTTGGCTTACTAGGATCGAACTCCCCTAATCCAACATTTTTGTGTTTAAGATTTTTTTTTTTTTTGAGCTGATTTACAGTAAGAGATGCTGGGCCCTGAAAAAGTCTCAGTGATCATCTGCCAACTCTGTCGTCGGGATGACCGGGTCTCCCTAGACCCCTTGGCAGCCCCATCACCCACACCAAGCCACCCGGCTGCTGCTGTCAGTTTTATTTTATTTTTTATTTTACTCTGTTTTACTATTTTATCTTATTTTATCATCACACCCATTCTTACATCGTAAAGTGACCTGAACCTAATAAAGCTTCTCCTCACTCTCTATCAGGGTTCATTCATTCTTCCCCAAGGTTCTCCATCCCAGACGTCTACCCTGGTCCCTCGGACTGAAAAGGCACATTTACCTTAAATTCTTAGAAGTCTTACCTGTGGATGGCTCTTCCTTACAGGATGGTGCAATCTGTTCTGTACTGTGACATGAGGGTCAAAGCCTCCTAAAGAACATGTCCCTTTGACCTTCCCAAAGTCCTAGAATCAAGATGGACTGAACCGAGCTTAGCTCTTAAGGCCTGGAATAGTCTGCTAATGGCTTTCGCTATCTGGTTGTTAAAGGTCTTTATGGAGGATGCTGATGATTAAACAGCTTTGAGACTAGGAAGCTTGGCTAAGCACTAATCCATGGAGTGATTATTTTGTCTAGTTCATAGTCATGCCAGGTGCAGTTGAGAGAAAAGAAAGGGAAACCAGGTAGCCTCTAAGACTGCGGCAAATGCTCTCGAACAAATCAATGATTGTCCTTCCATTGCATAAAGAAAAACTGGCAGTGACAAGCAGGTAGAGACACAGAGGGAAAGGAAAAACCAGATAGAGAAAGGTCGGGGGCAGGGGCGGGGAATGGGGTGGGGGTTATACCAGTGTTCCCACCCTCTGCGCATTCTTCCCCTTTTCTTCCTCCACACCTGAATTTCTGTTCTGTTTTAATGGCTGGGACCCGTGATCTGTTGCCCTCGATCAATAATTGATGTTTTTCAATGATATCCATGACACTTTGGGCAATATGTTTGTAAACACAAAGCCTCCTCGGATCTTGCCTCTTGTCAGCTTGCACAAGAGCCATCCTTCGTCACTCCCGTGTCAGCTGCCAATCGAAGGGGTCAGGAAGGGAGCTCTGTGGCCTTGGTCCTGGGTCTTGCTTGTCTTCCTCTTTGCCCAAGAGCAAACATTCCTTATTCACTGCCCTCTGGGAAAATTGAAACCTCCCTCTTCAAATGGGAGAAAAATTGGGCAGAAATGAGGAAATGGCCCTACCTGGGATCAGGCATTGCATCTCCACCATCCTGGACCGCAGCGCTCTGGGGAAGGGAGATGCAGTGGGGAATCCACACCCACCTGGCTTGAACCTGGGCTTCGGGCACAGACAACCACGCCCTGAGCAGACATAGCCTAGAAGCACATGTCCAAATGTTATCCCCAATATCCAGGTACGCAACAGTATATTTCCTAGGTTCACCTAGACTGGTAGCTTTCTTTACATTTTAAACAAAGACCCATAAACCAAAGAAACAGTTTACATCAGGATTGAGTGCACATATGTCTACTTAAGTGAAATTAAAAAAAAAAAATCTTTAAGGAGAAAAACTGCCTTACAACAAATGATGTACTCTGATTATTTTCTGCTATTTTTCTGTTTTTTGTTGTTGTTGTTTTTTTTTATCTTGAATGCTGATCATCGTGTTCCACTAAGTTGATTCATGACAGACTTGTGGGTTGTGACCCAGAGTTTGAAAAAAAATATTGGACTAGACCAGGGTCAGCAAACTTATCGGTAAAAGCCAGGTGAGAAGTATGTGCAGCTTTGTGGGCCATATTATCTGTCACAACAGTTTTGCTGTTGCAATAGGAGCCAAAAACCACGAGTAAACACATACGTGCGGCTGTGTTCAAATGCAACTTCCCTGAGGTGCATGATAAATCACATTTCATATAATGTCCACGTGTCATGAAATACTGTTCGTCTTTCGATTTTTTTAAAAATCATTAAATAACGTAGGATTACTTAGCTCCTGGCTGTACAAAGTCAGGGTGTGGTCCAGCCATAGTTAGCCAGCCCCCAGCCCACACCATGTCCGCCACCGTGCTTGGGGTGTGCGGCTAATCCTTCTCTCAAGGGGTCGGTATCCACAAACAGGCTGGGCTGTGGAAAGTCCTAGCAACGCCCCCTCCTCACAGGTGCCCTTAGTCAGGGTCAAGCCCATGCTGATCTCGTGCCTGTGTGTTAGAATCTGAGTTCTAACATATTCAATTAACAGTTTGTTCAGAGAGAGTGTGCGTTCTCTGCCATGAGTTTCTCCCACTGTCTTTAAATATCACTTTGCTTGCTTATGGTCTTTGTGAGAATGTGAAGCAACCGATCCCAGAAGCTGCTGGTCCAGCAGAAGATGGGGAAGTGTCTGCTCTTTCCAAGCCTTCTCTTGGCTCACGGACACCATCCACTTGGGAGCTCATTCCCTGGGCCTCCTCTCTTGGTTTGGCTGAACATAGCCCCACCAGCTAATCTAAAGCCACAGGGCCTGGAAACCAGCATTCTAGCTTCTGTTTCTCTGGGTTGACTATTCTAGGTGTCCTGTAAGCGGGCTCATACAGTATTTGTCCTTTGCTGTGCTGTGCTGTGCTAAGTCGATTCCGTCATGTCCAACTCTTGGTAATCCTATGGACTGTAGCCTGCCAGGCTCTTCTGTCCACAGGATTCTCCAGGCAAGAATACTGGAGTGGGCTGCCATGCCCTCCTCCAAGGGATCTTCCCGACCCAGGGATCGAAATTGCGTCTCATGTTTCTTGCGTTGACAGGTGGGTTCTTTACTACTAGAGCCACCTGGGAAGTCTTTTGTGACGGGCCTATTTCAGTGAACATAATGTCTTCAAGTTTTATCCTTGTCATAGTACGTGTCAGTTTCTTCCTTCTTAAAGTTGAATAGATCACTTTCTTTTAACAGGTGGGTTCCCCAGATTTTCCTAGAAAGTGAGAATATAACTGGGCCTTTCCCAAATTTAATACAGATTTCAAGACAAACTCTCTTCATATTTTCCCCCAGAAATATCAAGTTTAGATGCCACTCCATCTCCTTGTCATTACCCTGTTCTTAGAACATTCCTTGGTTCGGTTTACCCTCCCACTCTTTAGTGTGGTGTCACAAAGAGAAAGCTGAAATTCCCAAATTTAAATCTTAGCTGCTTCTATACTGTATGAGCTAAAGGTTTTGACCAGAATTTCATCTATAACATGGAAACATCCACCTTATATGTAACGATGTTTTAAAAGTAAAATGAGATTAAAAGCAAATTGTCTAATACAAAGCTTAGAAATTAGTCCTCAAAATTATAACTGTTTTTCACCCAATTAATCATTTCCAGGGTCACAGTCTCCAAAAGGAACCCTGGAGATTCCCCCAGGAAAATCCCAGAACCTTTTTTTGAGATGCCAACTGAGTTACTACAAAACGTTCCACAGTCAGAGCCTGGGAAGATGTAAAATATGGCACTGCTTTTCTGTGACCTGGGCAAGCCAGCATCTTTCTATCCCCTAGCCTCCTCCTCTGTGAAGTTTAGCAAATAATGCCTCTAAAATCTTGCTCACAACAAGGCAAGGGCTTCAAAGGGCTCACAACTTTTCACAGGGAAGTCATTGTCAAATGCATGCATGTGGTTTCAACAAATGCTAATACCTTGGGAACTAAAACACCCAGTTGCTCCCTGAACGCTTTGAGTCTTCACCTGATGCCAGGACCCACCCAAGAGGCCGGGAAACAAGGATGGACTAATGACCTCATTACCCATCGCCATGCATGACTGCGCACATGGGTGACCCAGAGACTGCGACTTACAGAGAACAATGAGTGTCTTCCGCAGACCAAACTGATCACCCACCTCAGAGAGGAGAAAGTTAACATCTACTGGGGATCTACTGTGTATTACCAAGTATTCCACACCCACAATGACATTTAATCCTTCCCATATGCGAGCACATAGAAAGAAGCACAGTGAGGACACATAGTCTAAAGCCACACAGCTGGTATCTCGTAAAGTTGATATAAAAAATAGTTTTGTCTGCCTCCAAATTCTATGAAGTTTCTACTCTTCTACACAGCCATTCTAATAAAACCCAATCCTAAATATCCATCATAAATCCATCTAGAGATGGACTTGCATTGGTCCTACCTAATGGCCTGGCGCTTGTTTCCTTTCTCTCCCCGTTATGGCTCAAGCTAATTAGTGATGGTCTTAGTCCAACATCCAATTGCCAATTTTCTGGCCACTAGGTTCATAGAGGGAAGGCAAGTAGCATTCATTGAGTGCTTTCTAAGACCTTGGCCCTATTCCAGGAATTCCTGGAATATATTAGCTCTCTTAATTTTCTTAATAACCTTGGAAAGGGGGTAATTTCCCCACTGGACAGAGGGTCAGAAAGGTTAGGCAACTCTAGACAACCCAGGAGGTGAATGGACAAGGTGGTCCATAGCACCTTGGGAACCTCAGACAAACTCTCCCATAGCTGAGGCCACCAAGTCTCTTAGCCTCATCAGCCTCAGAGGCACAAGGGAGAGGAAAATGAATCATTTATCATCCCTGTACCTCTAGCCCCTTGAGATGGCTCAGGAATGGTTACACAGGTCCCGAATTGTGTTCTTCCTCTCAAGCCTCACGCATGAGCAAGGCAGAATTATCCAAGAAGGGCTGGTCATCAAGCAAAAATCTGTCCTCCAGGGGGCTCCACATCTCCAACACATCTCCAAGCTGTGCAAGCTGCTTTGCATCCATCATCTCAATTCATTTTTAGGACAATAACATCAAGTCTTTATTTCCACTTTGCACAATTTGTGCATTATTTCATTTGATTGTTCCCAGTAGGCCAGAGCTTATAAAGTAAAGTAATCCTCCCAACCTCACCCAGTTGGGAAGTGTAAAGCCAGGATTCAGACCCTGCTCCGCCCACTCTAACCAATCTGTCCTCTGCCCCAGATGTGCTGCAGGGTCAGCCCCAACCCCCATTTGACTGATGGGTAGGCTGAGTCCATGAGCAGGGCAGGGCAGACTTGGGACTACAGAGTCCCAGTCACACTTCTATCTGGCTTTTCTAGAGATGGTGATGGAGCCCAACAGAGGAGGTGAGCTGGGAGAGATCCTTGATAAAAGCAAATGTTGAAAAATAAAACTGAGCAATCTGTCTAATCATTCATCACGCCTCCCTTCTGCAATAGCACTGGGTTTTAAAGAATTCTACTCTCCCCTGAAATGAGTCAATAACAAAATATCTGATTGTGACTGGCTCTCCCTTCTGCTCTCTCTGCTGCAGAATGTTTTCTGCTTATCCCTGTCCTGTGTCTTCATAATTGTGCAATTCACATAGGAACACACAGGAATGGCAAGGCGAGAGCCAGCAGCGCCTGCACCAGGGGGAAGATGGGACATCCCTCCAGGATGATGCACCGCTCCACCCCCGGGGCTCCCTGGGCCAGGTGGAGTGACACCAAGGGCAACCCCCTGGCCAGAGCTGCCCCAGACCATCTCCTGAGCAAGCGTTTATGGGGCTTCCCAGGTGGTGCAATGGTAAAGAATCTGCCTGCCAATGCAGGAGATGCAGGTTCGATCCCTGGGTCTGGAAGATCCCCTGGAGGAGGAAATGCCAACCCACTCCAGTATTCTGGCCTGGAGAATCCCATGGACAGAGGAGCCTGGCGGGCTATAGTCCGTGGGGTTGGAAAGTGTCGGACACTACTGAGCACCCCACAAGGGTTTAAGAGGACACCATACACCTGAACTCTGCCCCCTTTAGGTTCAGTTTGGAATTGTAGTTTTAATAAACATCCTCGCCCAAATGCCATATTCTGCTAGCATGCAGTTTACTAGCTGTCAAGCTCTGTGCTAGGGCTGTAACATCCTGGCTGGGAGGCAAGCCCTCTTTGAGTGTCAGCCCTCCACACATCCTCCCTGCTCATCCATCCTCCCTGAAAGCCACTGTGAAGGTGTCCCTCAGGTCCGCCCTGGGACTGCGTATCTTGGCCCCACTGCACCAGTGGGGTGAACCGTGACGACCCCCGCCCTATCCCGGCCACCATCTCCAGACACGCTGCTGCTTCCCCTTCCCAGGGAGGTGTGTGGGACACAGAGAACCTTTCTCCTAGATCCCCAACTTGCTCGCCGCCAAGCCCGTAACAGGGTTGGCGCCAGGGCCCTATCCTTGGAGGCTGCTCAGGCCAGGCTGGCCTCTTCTGTGCCTCCCCAGTGCTGAGATAATAAAGGGGGAGATTTCTCCTCCTCCTTCCAGAGGGCAGACCAATTAGCATTTTTAAAATTACCACTGGAGAAGTACACCTAATTAGCCACTTTAAAGGAAATCTTCTAAAAAAAAAGTCATAAATTTCTAACTGGACACAACTTGGAGACACTTTGAAAGCTAATTGTATGTTTCTGGTCCTAACAGAGGAATTGGTAAGAGTTAGAAGCGGATTTTATGACCTTGGTGGGAAAGTGGAGGAAAAGGGTGGGTGGGGGGCGGTGGTTGACCTGGGCAGGGATGGTTAATTTCTATTTATAGGAATAGATGGGACCCTCCTTATTCCCCCTCCCCTTCTGCTTCCTCCTCCCTCTCCCCCTGCACCCCCATCTCACGTCCTGTCTTGATCAGGGGCACCTGCCTTGCATGAATGTGAAGCTGGACAGCAGGTGGACACCCGGCCTGGTGCAGATACAAGGAAGAGAGAACGAGCAAGAGGAGAGGGCTGCTGGAGAGAACAGAGAAGACAGGAGCCATGGCCAGGTTCCAGGAACCTGTTTCTCATTTACGCTTCCCGTTCAACTACCCACTGTGTCCTGGGTGAGACTCCGGGGGGCTGCATGTGAATGTGCTGCCTGGCCCCGCCGGTTCCAAATGGAGGCCCCGGGGCTTCTGCAGCCCTTTTGTTCCCTCCAGGCACACCCTGCATGGTGGACCCCCACTGCCTGGTCCCAAAACTGAGAACACACATCCTAACATGCCACGGAGAGGTTCTGAGGGGCCTCATTCAGGGGTATGGCTGTACAGTGGGGTGTTGGTTCCAGGGAAAGGGATGAGAAGACCTCCCTGCCAGAGGAGGCTGCAGAAAGAAGGAAGGCCAAGGAGAAAAGTGACCTCTGCAGTGGCCCCCAACCCTCCTGCCGACCCTGCCCGCCAGCACCAGACAGTCACCAGCCCTCTGCTGCCAACAGTTACAACCTGGAGAGCTGCCAGCCAAGAGGGCAAGAGTGGGTGCCCCCTTTCCGTCCCCCCTCTGGGGGCTCCACACCTCGCGCTGGGTTGTGGGGTAGAAGCTAAGGGGAAAACATGGCCCCCAACCCCTGCGAGGCCCACACACAGTGGCCAGCATCGTGCATGCCCCACCCTGGGTGTGGCCTCCATGTTGGGTGAGCAGAAGCGAGGGTTTGAGTTTTATAAACGAAACAAGTGAACCTCAGACATGAGAAACCATTCACTCGAGTAGCAGACTTGTATGTCTGCCTCAGTCCCTGAGACCACATTCTTCATTCGTGAAGACCTTTGGTTCTATACGGTAAAGGAGACTACAGAGAAACTACACCCAGTTTGGAGACACGTTCTGGAAAGCCTACAGCATGCATTCTCAAGGGGGCATGAGCACCCCCAAGAGGGTGAAAATGGAGGGCATAAAACCCTCTTGGACATTATGGTGGTCTGGGCCCTCCAAAGCCCAAATTCTCAAAGCTTAGCATAGTCTTGCATTTGAAAGAATTTAAATTTAGTTGTTTTTTTCTTCTTTCTCCTAATGGAGGAAAGTGATAATGAGAAAAGGGTTAGAGATGCTAGAGCCCAGGGTCCACCTCCATGGCCATTCAGGCTGGACCCGCTGATGTCCTGCCCATGGGGATTGACCTCAGCTGACTGAGGAAGACATGGGCCACAGGAGCGGGCTCTGTCCTAGTGGGTGAGCCCTAGACATCCCAACAAAGACAATCCCAAGCGTTAGAGGTGGCGGCCGAGTCCAGCAGTCCTGGGGTTGAAGCAACACCAGTGTAGGCAACTCTGTGAGATGCCAGGATGCTGTGTATCCTTCTGGGTCCCAGGAAAGAGCTTCCAGAACTCAAAACACGGGGATTTCCAGACCCCTCACCGCAGACCTCAAGCCCTGAGCGACGGGGTACCAGGTGGGCTGGCCAGGCGGGCTCCTGGGGCAGGGATGGAGGGTGGGGCTGAGAGGATGCGGGGCCTTGAACACGGTCCGTGGAGCCAGGGTACTTGGGCAGGAGGACTCGAGGGGAGGGAGGAAGCTTGAGTCCCTGAACTCAGGTACCCCTCATTCCTCCTTTTCCCCCTTCTCTGGCTCCAGGGGCTAGAAATGGAGAATGAGAGAGAAAAAAAAAAAAAAAGAGAAAAACCAGCAAAATGGACACCTGTGCCTCCTGCCCCCCACTTAAACACCTAACAGTGAAGGTCCTTGGGCCCCCACCCCACCCCACCGGAAGTGACCCTGGGCTGAGTCTTTCAGGCAAGTGGTGTGGCTTCCGCCTGACCAGTCTCCACCTCAGCGGGCAGCTTTGACCTGTGGAAGAAGCTTGGAGTCAGACATATGTGGCTTCAAGTATAGCGTCAACATCATGGGAACCTGGAAAGTCAAGGTTCCAGGCCTGGGCTCTACCGGCCTCCACCTTCCGAGCCCCTCGCCTCCTTCAGTATCTGTCACGCTCAGGTGCTTCAACTTGTCTCTGGAATCATGTACTCCTTCACTTCCCAGTAGGAACATGGGCATCACGGTCTCCCTGCCCTCAGAGGGCCTTGGTGAATGTGAACAGAGGCGTCACTGATGACCTGCCAGGGTGAGCATGTCTTCCAGCATCAGATAGCCTGGGTGTCTCAGCCTATTCTGGCTTCTCCACCCTTTCTAGAAATTCAGTGGTTTTCTTGGAAGTCATCTCATTTTATTTCTGCAGGCAGGTGGGGAGAGGAATGGGGAAGAGGAAGACGACAGGGTCGAAGACCAGATCACATACCTGGTGGTGGTGGAGAGTGTCAGGGGAAAAGATGCTCCTGGTACACCCCCCAGTGAGCCGTTCTCTGCCTGGCCCCACGGAGCACAGAGCACTGTGCAGTTGGGGGACACGTTCCTAACAGCAGGGTCCTGCAGGGAGCACTTGTTTGGGTCCCTTTTCTGGGGTTCTGGCTGCTCTCCCCAGGGGACACCAGCAGGAGCCCCATTTCACCTGCTCAGGCCCAAATCAGGAGGAAGCCACCCACCCCATTCTCCCTCCACGGGCTCCCCTTGGCTTTCTAGGGGAAAGGGATGGCTCAAGAGTTGCATTCTTTCTGGGTCAAGAAAGCACAAACAATTCGGAGCCAGGAGGGAAGGGCCAGGCTCCCTGTTGCCCGCTGGCAGGCTCCCCTGGGAGCTCCACCAGCATCATGGAGCCCACTGAGAAAAGGAAAACAGCCAGCCTGTGGGGCCGGGAGCAGGAGGGAGGTTTGTTAGTTATGAATAATTAAACCAAAGCTCCCAGCACCTCAGCACGCTTCTTCTTGTCACCCTCACCACCCAGACGCAAGGAAACACGGGGGGCGGCCCTCTCGGCCCCCACCCTGTGCCCACCCACTCTGACGTGGCCTCCAGCACATAGTCAGGCCCCGGCCAGCTGCCAGGCCCTCGCCTACTTCCCACTCCATTCCCTGTCTGCAATTGTTTCCAATCAGTTTAGGAAACAGCTCTGAGAACAATTAGAAACGATAACAAGGATGAATTACATAATTACAGTCCGCCTGGATCTTGGGTGCTTCAAAAACACTGCCGAACTGAGTCCAAAACCAGGACTCAAATACAAAGGGATCGATGCAAGGGAGAAGACGGTGGGCCTGGTAAGCAGTGGGGGTGCAAGGGCTGGGGCCCAGGGGGATGGGGGCAGCCAAGGAGCTACAGTGTCCACCAGCTGGCCCAGCTGGGGCCTTCACGGCTGCCCAGGCCAAAGCCTCAAAGCACAGGTCTGGGAAGATGCCCGAAGTCATCCTTATGCTAGTGTGTAGAACAAGCCTCATAGACCAAAGAAGTGTGCCCACCTGTGAGGAAGACGGGCCCTTAGACAGCATGCAGCCCAAACTTACAAGGATCAAAGACCCAGAGAAGAAAAGGTCTCATCCCCAAATCACACAGACAGGACTCAGGATTCCAAACCCCAAGGCAAGGCTTCATCCATCTGCAAGGCCCTGAACTCCTGGCTTTGTTCTCAAAGCCAGCAGCTGACCTGCTCTCCACACTGGAAAGTTCTTCCTTCTTTTTAAAAAAATTATTTACTTAATTAATTTAAAATTATTTACTTAATTTATTTATTTATTTTTGACTGCTCTGGGTTTTTGCTCCTCTACTCTCCAGGAGTAGTGCTCAGGCTTCTCATTGCGGTGACTTCTCTTTTGCAGAGCACGGTCTTACTTTGCGGCATGTGAATTCTTCCCGACCAGGGATCAAACCCACGTCCCCTGCATTGGTAGGCAGATCCTTAACCACTGGACCACCAGGAAAGCCCCAAGTCCTTCATTCTTGACCACGAAGGATAGGTATAGCAAGAACTTTATCCTCTTGCACAAGGCTCACAAACTTATCCTGTAAAGTGGGAGAGAATAAATATTGAGGCTTCGTGGGCGATGTGCTCTCTGTTGTAACTCTGCCGTTCCACTGCATAAGCAACCACAGACAAGATGTAAACAAATGAGCAGGGCTGAGTTCCAGCCAAACTTTATTTATGGACAGGGCAATTTGAATTTCATATCATTTTCACATGTCATGAAATATTATTCTTCTTTTGATATTTTTTCCCTCAAACATTTAAAAATGGAAGAACCACTCTTTTCTTGTGGGCTGTATGAAAACAGGTGGCCAGCCAGATGGTGGATGGTGCTTGCTGACCCCTGCTCCAGAACATTGCTAGAACACTTGGTGTTTCTCTGATTGCTCCATACCCAGACCCTAAACAGGACTCTGTGGACTCAGCACAGCATTTGGAAAGTCTTGGTGGTCAGTGTTTGCTAGCTCATGCTGACATGTTAACCATGGGATGACCTCAGGAAGTCGCCCTACTACTCTTACTCAAGACATCCCTTCTGGGCTTCCCAGGTAGCTCAGTGGTAAAAAATCCACCTGCCAATGTAGGAGATGCAGGTTCAATTCCTGGGTTGAGAAGATGCCCTGGAGAAGGAAATGGCAACTCCCTCCAGGAATCTTGCCTGGAAAATCCCATGAAGAGAGGAGCCTGGCAGGCTACAGTATATGAGCTTGCGAAGTGTCAGACACGACGGAGCACAAGAACATCAACCAGAGATACTGCACGCTGCAACTTAGACCTGGTGCAGCCAAAATCTTTTTAAGAAAGAAGGAGAACAGACATCCTTGCCATCTGTGATGCCTGCAGTGATGCCTGGGTTCAAGCCCTGGGTCGGGAAGATCCCCTGGAGGATGGCATGGTAACCCACTCCAGTATTCTTGCCTGGAGAATCCCACGGACAGAGGAGTCTGGTGGGTTATAGTCCATAGGGTTGCAAAGAGTCAGACAGGACTGAAGCGACTTAGCATGCAGGCATGCCATCTGTGAGCACCTGAGCCCTGGGAGGAAGCTAGGTGGGCAGAGGAGAGGTTTCCCCAGCAGGGCAAACAGTCCCTTCCCAGAAGAGGATGGAAGAGGGGCTGAGTTCCAGTTTGCCTCTTTCTGGACAAGACAGAGGGTCTCCTGGCATATAAACTAGTTGAGGAGCAACCTCCTGGCTCTAGAGGCAGCACGTGCCAACCTACCCCGTGTCCTCCTGCGGTCTCTCCTTTCAGCATTGGGGAACATCAAGCACCTTCACTCATTCAAAGCAATTGTGTTGAGTGTCTTCCATGGTGCTATGCCAGGTGACAATCGGGCACAGGATGTCAGGCACACACTGGTCCAAGTCTCCATGCAGTTAGTGCCTTCAGGGCTAGGACCAATGATTCCTCTCTCAATCCCAGCACCTGGCACTGCATAGGAGAGACTCAGAAAATGCTGAACAGATGAGTAAAAGAATGAAGGCATGAGATGGAAATGGTTAATGGTGTAAGATGGATCGAATCCTATGCCAGCTGAGAGGAGGGAGAATTTGTGCCCTTCTGAGAAAATCAAGAAAGGCCCAGTGACAGTGGAGGCGATTGAGCTAAGGCTGACAAGATAGGTGAGATTTGGGTGTGTACCACTGGGGGCTAGAAGGAGAGGAGAGAAGAAATTACAGCCAGAAGGGATAGCCAGCAAGGGTCTCAGGAGTGATGACATCTGTAAGAACACCAGCAGGTTATCCTGCTGATTCTTACCTGCAACTAGAGAAATGACAATGAGGGTTAGAAGCCAGGAAGTGAGCTTTATCTAGGTCACTGGAGGGCCCAGGATGTCACGCAAAGAAGTTTAAACTTGTGTAGGTGTTGAGTCTTCTGAACAGAGGTAGTCGAGTGGCAATGAGATTGGTAAAATTAATATGACAGCTGAGAACATCAAGACAGGAGTCAGCAAGAAGGACAAAAGCAGGCAAGCTGGGCCATTCCCCTCGGAGGAAGAGAAGTGTGGCCTGCGATGATGTGGGACTCTTAACACAGTGATTATGAGTACACACCCAGGAGTCAGAGAAGCTGGGTTCAAGTCCAGCCCCAGTGCTTACGCACTGTACATGGTCAGTCCTCACCAGGACCCAGCCTCCCCATCCATGAAATAGGATAAGTGTAATAAAATGGGACAAACACCTCATAGGGTCACTGTGATGTTTAGGTGAGGTTACACATGTACATGCTTATATATGCTCCATATACATTAGCTGTCGGTGTTCTTTTATTCCAGGAAAATTCCACAATAACAGAGTTACTTGCACAAATGCTCTTTTGAGGGCTGTGATAAATAGTACATATTTCTACGCAGCCAGCAGTCAAATTATTTCCGTTGTTCAGGAGTCACCTGCCAGAGCAGGTACTTGAGCTTCCCTGGTGGCTCAGAAGGTGAAAGAACCCTCCAGCAATGCAAGCAATCGGAGTTAGATCCCTGGGGCGGGAAGATCCCCTGGAGAAGGGAATGACAACCCGCTCCAGTATTCTTGCCTGGAGAATCCCATGGGCAGAGGAGCCTAGTGGGCTGCAGTCCATGGGGTCACGACTAAGCTATTAATACTTTCACTTTCTTTCAGGTTCTTTTCAGCAGAGCGTGGGGATAGCCGAGAACATTCTATATTCCCCACTGCCTCCTTTCTCATTCTCCAAACCCTGGACCATGGAACCAGCATATCCTCAGGAAGCTGACATACCCTCCCAGTCACACCCCAGAGTCAGCTAGTGGCCGCCAGCAGCCAAAAATGTGTGGCCCCACACGGGACCTTAGTCAAGAAAAGTCACTGTGCTCTACAGAAAGCTCCCAGCCCCCAGCACTGTGGGAGGGAGGGAGTCCTGACCCACAGGCCAAAGGCCTTCTATCTCAGAACACAGAGGCGTCACAGAGGGATTCGAGCCAAGGCCTCTGGCCAGCAGACAAGTCTAGGGGTCCTCTCAGAGGCCAAGCCTGTCTTTTCAGATCCCTCACGCTTGAGACTAGCGATCAGTTGCTTGTCAGGCTCTGACCTGCCCAGAAAGTGATCAGCATAGTGGAAGAGAGAGCAGGGGTGCAGACGATGCTGGGGTTCTGATCTGAATGTCCCCACTCCCTGGCTACATAACTACGTAAACAAGGACAGCAGTCAAGGGAGGGTTCGTGAGATAATGAGTGTCCGGCCCACGCTGTAGCCCAGCACTGGGACCTCTGGCATAAAGGCGGAGGACTCTGGAAGTCAGTGCCATTGAATTAAAAACACTGAGGTTTTGCTCACGTGCTGAGAGGAGGATGAGGCTTCTCCTCCCTCAGTCCACATCGGCCTCAGACCTGGGAGGAGGAAGTGGCTTTAACCAAGGCTCCCCCTGCCCCGCACCGCCAACCTGGGGCCTCAGTCGTGGGCTCTGCCCCTCATCCTCCTGGGAGCTCTGTGTTGCTCCACATGGTCGCACCTCTCCTCTGCCCTGGCCCTCCCTGCCAACCAGCTGGATCTCCCATCTCTGCATCTGAAGCAAACATGACTCTGAAGGCACCAGCCACTTGTGAGCCATTCCCCTGGTCGCCCTGAGTCAGCCCTCTTTGCCACTCCCTTCAAATCCCATATATGACTGACCACATCCCCTAAGAGCAGGAATGCCAGACCACTGCAGAAGGAGTGGGGATTTTAAAAAAATAAGAGAAGAAAAGAAACATTCTTCATTTCCCAGGGCACCTCTGCACACAGTCCTTCTTCTGCATTGCCATCTGGTTGCCATTGGCAACCAGGCAATCATATTTTCCTGGTCCCAGATATAATCATCATAATCAATATAGTAAAGTATTTATCCCACCTCCTCGGTTGCAAGGAACTTAAAGCTTTCACATTAGCCTTTCTGCACTAACTTGAGGGAGACCCCAGAGGAGGTGTGCAGCAGGGGGTGGGGTGGGGCAGGACTGAACTGATGCCTCTATTTAACAGATGGAAAAACTGAGGGGAGGCATGAGAAAGAAAGGCTGTGAAGCACTGCCCACAGTGAGAAGAGAGTATTGTTAGCAGTGATTGGCAGGTGATGGTGCTTTCTCATGTATTCTCTATTTCTCACACCATCCCTGGGAGGTAGGCTCATTTCATCCTCTTACAGATGAGGCTCGGAAGATTAAGTGATTTGTCCAAAGTCATACCGCTAGAAATGGCATTGCTGAAACTCAAATTTGGGCTTGTGAGTTCCCTGTCAGTGTTGTTTTTTTTATTTCCTTTCCTATAACATCTCTGCAAAGAATTATAACATGCTCCTAGAGTGATCACGTCTTTTCTAGGCTTTGCCATCACCCCACTGTAAATGCTCATCATTCTATTTGCTCTCATGTAGGTAATTCTTCTCTCGCATTCTGCTTGGTACGAGTACTCATCGGCAACAGGGATAAACGACAAGATTAAAGCATTCAACTGGGTTGACAATTTCAGGAGCTATATTTTACTTCCAAAATTCTATGGATATCCCCTTACCCAAGTAAAATTTTTGAAAAAAAAAATCAATATTTTTGACTGTGAAAGTCATTCATCACTTTGGCAACTATGTGATGTTGCCTGTTATTCCAGTACCTGGTTTGATGTCACCCTTTTATCGTAACAGCCAAAGTGATACTGGAAACACGCTTTTGGGTCCCTAAAAGTGGACAAGGCACATTCTCAACACCTTCCATCCTAAAATAAACACCAGCAAAGACTTTGGTGCCCACCTTGCTAGTCAGTGTTAAACAGGGAGCTAGAAGGAAAAGGACAGGAAATAAAGCACACCCGAGAGAGGACACGAGTGCCCACCTGCAGAGCCATCCTAGACGGGGTGCTTCTCGGACACCGCTGAAAGAAGGGAGTGGCGCCCTCTGTCTGAATGCCTCTCAGTTCTCCTAACAGAGAATCCCCGCATTCCACCCCAGGCTTTACCATCTTCCTAACTTAGAGTGGGGCTTCCCTGGCAGCTCAGCTGGTAAAGAATCCACCTGCAATGCAGGGGACCCTGGTTCGACTCCTAGGTTGGGAAGATCCCTTGGAGGAGGGCATGGCTAACCCACTCCAGTATTCTTGCCTGGAGAATCCCCATAGACAGAGGAGCCTGGCGGACTGCAGTCCATTGGGTCGCAAAGAGTTGGACACGATCGAGCAACTAAGCACAGGACAGCTGAGAGTGAGGCACGATTTAGTGCTTGCAAGGAGAGGTCCCCAGAGAGAAGAGCCCACTCGGGGCACCCCAGACCTCCTGAAAAGTGAGATAAAGGGACTTGAGGCATCCCTCACCCTCCTGATAACTCATCTAACATCTCCCTGGATTCTGGAAAGACCTCACATTGGGGAATTCCCTCCATACCCTCCTATTCAATTGAGTAGACAGAGGAGGAAAGTTAGAAACAAAATGCTTCCCGTGCCAGAACTCAGACTAAGGACACCCAGAGAGAAACACTGAGAATCCAGATCCCTAGGGATTGACAGTGACCCATGTCAACCAACCAAAGAGGATTCAGCACTTCAGTGTAACGACGGCAATGGCCAGTTAACAGCTGGCTGCCCATTGTCGGTCTTTGGTCTCACCTCCCCTTCTGTTCCCACTTCTACTCAGCTCCGGACGTTGTGCTCCTGTCTCCCGCTCCTCATCCCCAGTCTCCTCGTTGGCACCAGACCTGGCACTTCCAGCATCGAATTTTAATGCTCCCTTTGGCCACAGTTTGCACCTAACCCCCAGCTGGCATGGTCTCTGGGCACACTGGGTGTCCACCTCACTTGTAGCTGGGGCCCAGCTCACATGGGCCAGACTGTTGGCGTCTCTGCCATGCCCATGCCAACGTCCACGGGGGTGATCAAAGAGGAAGGGAAGGTGGGTAAATGTGCTCTAGGCACTGTGCAGCATGAGATGGTTAGATAGCATCACCAACTCAATGGACATGAATCTGAGCAAACTCAGGTAGATAGGGAAGGACAGAGGAGCCTGGCGTGCTGCAGTCCATGCTGCAGAGTGGGACATGATGCAGCAACTAAGCAAGAACAACAGTATCTCTCCCAGAAATTCAGCAAAATTCAAACTTAGACACGCAGGTTCTCCAAGACAAGGTGGCCAGTGTGGCACTCTTAGTAAGGCCTGTGGTTCCAAGTCCATCTCACAGGTAAATTCCAGACAATGATGACCTCTTTCCTGTGTGTGTGATTTGTTTGGTTCCAGAGCTCGCTCTCTGCCGTCTCTCTTTAGCCTGATCTCAACCTTGGAACGGATGCAGTCAGACCTGAGGACATGAGCCCCACTCTGCAGTTTGGGGACACGGAGGCACACAGCACTGAATGGCGCCGCACTGAGTCTAAATGTCACGATTGGCTCTCACCGCCCTCGGCCAGTCACGCACGGCCCTGACTGGCTGCAGGTGGAGGAGTTAGAGGATGTGCCCCGTGCAGGTGGGACGGTTGAGCCACGCCTGGATTCTGGCCCCGCGGGTGGTGACAACCAAAGTCTGCGCTCTGGTTCTTCGCCTGCAGTGAGCGTCCCAAGTCTGCCGACCCTTCCAGCTTCTTTGCTCCCAGCTTCCCAGCCCCCCACCCGTCGCCACACACAGAGGGCACGTCTAGGGGCTCAGGCTCTGCTTCTGGCATCCAGACACACCGCCTAGACCTTCAGGATCAGAGCACAAGTGTGTGGGTCCCGTCTCAGGCTTCCTGGCCATGCAGGGCCAGGCCTTCATTTAAAGGGCAGCCACGTGGCAGAGACTGGCTGAGATCTGAGATCCTCACTCTCGGCTATGGGCCCACAAACTCCTGCCAAACATGTTGCCATAGCCTTGGGGTTAAACACCAGGAAGGAGGGAAAATAACGAAGGTGGGGAGAGGGGAGGGATTCTGAAATCTGGACAACATCAAGAACTGGTTTCCGTGACAACGCTCTATTACTGCAGCCTTTCTAGTCAGTGCTGTCGATGGAGCCTTCAGCCCTGTCCGTGGTGGCCCCCAGCTCTATTCCTGCAGAAGGACCACAAACCACCCCTCCTCCTGTGACCCCGTTTCCTGTAAGGGAGAAGGGGCCTGGGCTTACAAGGTGGGGTTTGCTGGGGAGGGAAGGAAGATGAAAGGCGTTTGAGAAAGTGGAAAGTGGCAGGAGGACTGGGAACCGCTCTGGGCAGAAGTGAGGGAGCCATCATCGTGTGTGTGCTGGGCCTGCCCGTGCCGGGGATGCTCAGGCACCAGCCAGCCCCAGGCCCTGGGACAAGTGACGACTCTGGGCTGTGCACAAGCATGGCTGCCCGCGGGCACGTCAGCTGAACCTGCCCACACCTCCCTCCCCTCTCTGAGGCCCTGCCTCTTGTGTCTTCTCTCTCTCCTCCCTCACAAAGCTCTGACATCCAAGAATAAGCCCTGGGAGGCAGAGGCAAGGTGGGGGTTGGGTCGGTGCCCAGCAGGAAACAGGCACCACAGCCTCCGACCCCAGCTGGGTGAGCTGGGACTGAAGACAGCCGTGGCCCCCAACGTTCTCCAGAGTCACACTGCAGTGAAGGGTTTATGGCTTAGGGGCTCCACACAGGCCCCAGACTCCTCTAAGTTCCCAGAAAATGGTCGATGACTTACAGGTTTCCTCCCGATCTGCAGATGGGGCCTCAGAGGCAAGCCATGCATCAAGGTCACCTTCTGGGTCTGGGGTCCCCAGAAAACTGAACTCCCTTCCCTCTGCCGAGCCGCCCTCTCCCTCCCTTCATGCCCATCTGGCATCACCCAAACACACTACAAATCAGAGGACACACGACACACCACACTCCGTCCCGCTCTGAAGGGACTCCAGGCTTGGGGGTGGGGGGAGTTGTGGGGACAGGGGATCTGGTTTATATTTTAAGCAGCTAGAGTGGAAAACAGGGGACTGATGAGGTAAGGCCATGGCAATGAACAGTGCGCAGCGGTCCAGGATAATCACTCCGCCTCGCCGGACTGGAGCCAGGGGAGAGGGGCACAGGGGAAGGTCTGCCCCATGGATTGTGAGCAGTGGGGACAGGAGCGCCAGCTCTCCACTTGCACCCACGCTGCAAGCATTGTCACCCTTCCCTGGAGACACAGCTGAAGGAGCCAGAGGGGTGGAAGCTCCCAGAGGAAGCAAGGCTGTCCTCTCTGCAATTCCCAACCCTTAGGGAGTCCTAGAGAAAAGCTCCCATTCCACCTCCCCTCCAAGCTGCTACATGGAGAACTGGGGTCTTGAATTTCAGTTCACAGCTGATCGCCCAAAGACACTGGGAGATCTGAAATCTGCACAGGATAGAAGTTAGTGAGAAGGTCATTGAACAAGAGAGGGAAGGGACAGGCTAAAGGGTGTCTGCCACTGGCTAAGAATGTCTATTGAAATCCCCAGTCCCTTCCTTAAGCAAGGATGGAGTCCCTGCAGTGGCTTCCCGGTCACCATACTCCACTGACATTGTTCAGTCGCTCAGTGGTGTCCAGTTCTTTGCGACCCCACAGACTGAAGCATGCCAGGCTTCCCTGTCCTTTGCTATCTCCCAGAGTTTGCTCAAACTCATGTCCACTGAGTCAATGATGCCATCTAATAATCTCATCCTCTGCTGCCCCCTTCTTCTCCTGCCCCCAGTCTTTCCCAGTATCTGGATCTTTTCCAATGAGTTGACTCTTTGCATTAGGTGGCCAAAGTATTGGAGCTTCAGCTTCAGCATCCATCCTTTCAATGAAGATTCAGGGTTGACTGGTTGGATCTCCTTGCCTGAGCTGAAATCATTAAAGGCCCTGATGAAATTGACTCGTGAAGGGCAGAAATCTATCACAGAGGGATGTGGCCACAGTGTGTGCATGTGAGTGCACGCAGACACACACGTTCTCAGGAAATGAAGCCACAATTATTGGTGGTATGTGGATGTGAGTGTTGTGACTACGTGTAGCTCAGGATCAGGAATGGATGGAGAGCACTTGATGCCAAAAACCTGCTGAATTGGAACCTCTAAACCAAGAGCTCCTTAGCCTCCTGTGCCTTCACTCATTCTTTCAGCTCCTCCCTCATTCTTTCAGCTCCTCCCTCTATCACCTGGCCCAGTGCCAACCAAGCAGAGATCTCCCTCATTTCCTCCTCCCCAGGTTGATGCAAGCCACTAAGTGCCCATCACCTGGAAGATACGGGAAGACCCAGAGGTGGGGACCACAATGATGAGGGCATGTACTGTCACCAGAGCAGGGCCAACAGGCTTAGGAAGGGAGTCAAAGGAGAGGACAGGAGGGTGAAGTGGGTTTAGCAAGAGCCAGGAGAAAGCCAAGGGCTCTGTGGAGGGAAGGCTGGAGGCCAGCCCAAGGGAAGTGGCCGGAGCCACATCCATCATGTGGTTGTACTGGTGGGAGGAGGGGGGTCATCTGTGGGGGAAATGAGCATGGTTTTAAGAAGCTCCTCTTGGGTACAGTATCTGCAGGAAAGTCTCAGCACAGCTTACTGATATGAAGACATATAAATGGGTTTGCACATAACAACCCCAAAGCACTTGCTGGTAACTTGGGGTTAAAGGCTAGGACTCTGGTTAAAATGTGCCCACTTGGAGCTTCAATTTTCTCATCTATGAGATGCAGATGATATTAAGTGATGGTTGGTTGCTTTTATGACAAAATCCATGAAAAAGGCACTGGGCTCAGTGCCTGGCATGTAGTAGGCACTCAATAAACATTCATCCTTTTTATTGCTATTTTCCAGGCTCCCACCATCTAAGGTCCAAAATGACAGCAAAAATAAAGGGGTGTTGGAGACATAATGTTATGATTTGCAGCACAGCTATTGTTCACATTACCCAGTATGGAAAGGCTCTCTTTCTAATCACACAGTAAATATAAGAATAAGATGATCATCCTAGCTAGATAATCTCAATATTAGTCTTATGCACATTAAAAGAGTCATATAGCATAATGCTAAAGCAAAGACTCTGATACTAGACTGTGGTATTATCCCATATTTACCTCTTGCTAGCAATTGGCCTGACTGGAGAAGGCAATGGCAACCCACTCCAGTGTTCTTGCCTGGAGAATCCCAGGGACGGGGGAACCTGGTGGGCTGCCGTCTATGGGGTCGCACAGAGTTGGACACGACTGAGCGACTTAGCAGCAGCCGCAATTGGGCTGGCTTAGCCCAAACCGGCGCCTACTAACAGCCCAGTAAATGTTTTCAAAAAGTATAATCCTGTGTAGTTTTAAGTGTGTTTTATATTGACAGTTCTATTCTGGATCTCATGGTTTTTTTTTGTTTTTTTTTTTTCAATCTCTTGTATGACTATTTGTCAGCATATCAAAACAAAAAATTCTGTTTCATATCGGCTGGCTACTGCCGGATAGTAAGTCATTAAAAAGACTTTTACAGGAAGGTGTGGAAGGTTTGGGCTTCCCAGGTGGCTCAGCGGTAAAGAATCTGCCTGCCAGAGCAAGAGACACAGAAGACCCGGATTTGATCACTGGATCAGGAAGATCCTCTGGAGGAGGAAATGGCAACCCACTCCAGTATTCTTGCCTGGGAAATCCCATGGATAGAAGAGGCTGGCAGGCTGCAGTCCATGGGTTAACAGAGTCGGACACCACGGAGCATGCACGCACATGGAAGATTTAACAGGCCACGACTCTGTGAAGCATATGGACATGCTAATACTTCCACCAACATCAAGACAAATTGTCACGTCCCTTTTAAACTCACTATCCCAGGCAGCAGGCATGAACTCACCATTATCACCACGTATAACATACAACATGCTTTACTCTCAGCCAGAACGTTAACTGTCCCTGGTTCATTCACAAACTGCACTTCTCATTTTATCTCGGGCCTGGAGGGAATTGAGAAGCAGAAAAATCATCTCTGCCAGATCCAGCTGCCCTGACGCTCGTATCTCAGCTGACAGGTGTCAGAGTTTCAGACACAAGGACCACAAACGCAGTGGCCCGCCTTGCCCAGGCTAGGCAGCTAAGGAGGCCAGCCCTTGTGAAAGAAATCGTCCCTGGGTGCCTCACAAGATCCTCCTGGCTGTCTGCAGACAGGTCTCCCAGAAGGGGTGACCATCCATTCTTCAGAACACACGAATAAATAATGTTTATCCATATAATATGTGATTGGGGCTTCTCAGGTGGCACTAGTGGTAAAGAACCCACCTGCCAATGCAGGAGACATAAGAGACATGGGTTTAATCCCTGGGTCAGGAAGATTCCCTGGAGGAGGGCATGGCATCCTACTTCAGTATTCTTGCCTGGAGAATCTCATGGAGTCTGTAGAATCTCATGGACAGATGAGCCTGGCAGGCTACAGTCCCAGGGTCACAAAGAGTCGGACACAGTTGAGCAACTTAACATGCATGCATGCATAATATATGATTACACACACATATATACACATCCACACACACACACACATACAGTGCATAGACATGCTGCTGCTAAGTCGCTTCAGTCCTGTCCGACTCTGTGCGACCCCCACAGACGGCAGCCCACTAGGCTCCCCCATCCCTGGGATTCTCCAGGCAAGAACACTGGAGTGGGTTGCCATTTCCTTCTCCAATGCATGAAAGTGAAAAGTGAAAGTGAAGTCGCTCAGTCATGCCCAACTCTTAGCGACCCCATGGACTGCAGCCCACCAGGCTCCTCCGTCCATGGGATTTTCCAGGCGAGAGTACTGGGGTGGGGTGCCAGTGCCTTCTCCGGTACATAGACATACATATGCATAAATCCGGGCATATGCATATATCGGTGCATGACTACGCTTCCTATTCAGGCTTCCCTGATGACTCTGCAGTAGAGAATCCACCTGCCAGTGCAGGAGATGAGGGTTCAATCCCCGGTCAGGAAGATCCCCTGGAGAAGGAAATGAAAACCCACTCCAGCATTCTTGCCTGGAGAATCCCATGGACAGAGGAGCCTGGCAGACTACAACCCATGAGGTTGCAAAGAGTCAGACACAACTTAGCGACTAAACAACCACACTTTCTATTCACCTCAAGTGACACAAGTACCAGGGATGTTTGTGGGAGAAAGAAGAGCATTTTCTGTGGCTCAAACAGCTTCTGGAATCCAAACATTTGTAAGTTCAGTTCAGTCATTCAGTCATGTCCGAGTCTTTGTGACCCCATGAACTGCAGCACGCCAGGCCTCCCTGTCCATCACCAACTCCCGGAGTTTACCCAAACTCATGTCCATTGAATCAATGATGCCATCCAACCATCTCATCCTCAGTCTTCCCCTTATCCTCCTGCCCTCAATCTTTCCCAGCATCAGGGTCTTTTCCAATGAGTCAGCTCTTCACATCAGGTGGCCAAAGATATTTGTAAACCCCTGATTAAAGGGGCAAGATCTGAAGATGATCAACCACAGTCCGTGGGAGCGATCCTCTCTGCTCTCTCCTCCGTTACCTTTCCCTAAAGCCACTTGCAGATGTTTTAATAGAGTCACCTTTTAACATATAGTCCTCCAGGCCTTGCTGGCTGGGGGATTACCAGGGTGAAAAGTACCTGGTTCTTGACCCCAGAAAATGTCCTAAATATAACTAAACAGCATATACCTTCTGAAGCTTATGAGATTAGGATAATACGCTCTGGCAAGGTAATTGGAAAACTTTACTCTATATATGTGTATGTATCTGTGCGTGTGTGTGTGTGTGTGTGTGTGTGTGCACTTGAGTCTGCAAGGGGTTGTGCATTGCTGCCATAGGACACACTTAGATTTTTACAGGATTCAGTTATAGCCTTCCATTTCCCCACAAGGACGCCTCCATAAAAGTTTTGACCTTCGACCTCAGGAAAATGGCAGGATCCTTGTATTTAAAAAGGGAGCCTTGTTTTTACCGTCTCCATGCCTTCCACAGACGTCGGTGCACAGACAAACACCTGGCAGGCAGTTTGCAAGTCTTTGAGGTTCTGCCTCTCACGAGGAGCTGTCACATTGCACCAGATCAACACGACATGGCAAATAACACTATGACACGCAACCGGCAACTTTTGAAAGTACACTCTCCCCACCCTGGGGCCCTGCCTGGCTTCCCCAGCGTGTGCTGCTGTCTTCAAACTAACCATCCTGAAACTGCTTAAAAGAGCCTGACGGGTAATTTATTCTGTGGCAGAGGATAGCAATTTCACTGTCCAGAGGCAGTGCATACCAACTGGATCAGAAAATCCATCCACTCAGGGAACACAGGTTTAATATGATAACAATTCCAGGGGTGTGTGGTCATAATTCTCTCTGCTCCTTCCACTCTGTCCCTGAAGCTGCTAGTAAATGTTCTTATACAGTTTCCTCTTAGAAAGGCTCTCCAGTGAGCCTCCATCGAATAAATCAAATTCTTCACCAAGAAGGGTGATGATCAGGCACGGGTTTGTGGCAAGAGCCAACTCTACAGAGGTCAGGGCCCAGATGCGGCGGAGGCATTTTTGCCCGTAAGTGGAATGTTTTCCAAAATCATCTCTGACTCTCTTTGCTGCAACTGTGCTGGGCTCTACAGGGTTTCACTGGGACACCTGGTCCCAAAGGAAAACAAGACCAGAGAAGGTTGATACGCAGGATGACACTTCTAGAAAGAGAATCCATACGCCTATGGACTTTGGGCTTTTCCTAAATATTCCGACAGCTGTTCTCACATTTTATTTCCTAAAAACCCATGTAAAGTAAGGGAGTGCCTCATCTTACTATTATTTCTATTTCATACAGTACACAGAAAAATCTGAGGCTTGGAGTAGTAAAGACTCACTCAGCCTCTCCTAGGAACAGAGGACCCTGGGTTCCTTCCAGTGTAAAGAGCAACAGTATGGCTTGTCTGTGATCACGTGGCGAGTTTCCATCAGGGTCAGAGCTAGCACCCACGTCTCCTGACTTGGTCCCAGGTGCCCTCCCCGCCCCTACTCGCTTCTGCCCCATGAGACTGCACCTCGTCTGCACTGCAACAAAATGCAGATTTTGTCTAAAAGGGATTTCTAAACTTGGCTCTGTCACTGAACTTGTGAGATGCCGGATGAGATGCTCCCTCTTACAACATTCTGGAAGACTGAGCTATACGTGGGGCTGGGAGCTCCTCGGGCTGTGGTTCATTCTTTCAGGATCTGCAGTGCCCAGCACAGTGCCTGGGCTCATCTGTGTCCTCCCTACCTGCTCACTGAACTGAACTGAGAACAACAGAATTCGTCCACCTCCCACTGATGTCTCCAAGTGAGGGACACATGCTTGAAAGCACAGGACACTGCCCACAGATCCCAGCGCTGTAGAACGGCAGTGTGTCCATGTGCTTATTCTACTCAGATCTGCCTTTCTAGGTAGTAATGAATGGAATTTTTTTTTTTAAGCTCAAAGATAAAGATATTCTGAATCTACCACATTTAAACAACCTATTCAGTCATATGATAATCCTACTGCTAGGCCACCAGTCAGGGAAATGAAGGCCTCTCAAAGAAGGATTTGCCCCAGGCTAGTCAAGGCTAAACATCAGAGATGGGAGATTCCCAAAGGCAGACCCAGCTTAATGAGGCCAGAGGTTTAAACTGGGCTGTGTTTGGAAAGGGGCCCTTCGGGGAAAGGAGTGCCAACCGTTTTGCAAAGTAGCACGTCACCAGCACTCTCGGTGAATATCTGCACACTAGAATGACACTTCTGGCCTTGAGTCACTGCTCCATCTACTGAAAGGAAGCCCCAGATCTGCTGAGGCTGGGGGGCCATTGGTTCATCCTATCTGAGGAGGAGCCCCAGCCCTGAAGAGTCACACTTGCCTTTGGGTCTGGCCTGGGAGACCCAGGCGCAAAAAACGATAACACAGCTGGGACACTTCTGAAGGGATGGAGAAAAGTCACCGGTCAGGAGCTAAGAGCTGGTGATGAAAGGAACATGCTTGATGTCACCAGCCTGGATTCTAGGGTTCCAAGGCCCCAGAGGTCCCAGATGCCAGTGGCTAGGGCGAGCCTACAGGGTGTGTATAAGACCGCAGGTAAGCAAGCAGGGAAACAAGAAACAAAGGGGGAAAATCCTGGAAAGATGGGAATGAGGCATCCTTCCAGCACCCACTCCTTTTTCAGAAGTTTTCGCAGATGTCCCTCCCTCCCCCATCTCTTGGGAATGCCTCAGGACTTCATTTCTCCGCAGTGGGCAGCTGACTCTACTACCTACGCTCGCTTTCTGGATTCCAATCTGCTCCTTCTCTAGGATTCTTCTGTTCTTTTTCTTTCTTCTTTTAAACGCTGACCTCTGTCCTCTCCAAGTTGTCACTCAGAAAAGTCCTCCTCTGCAAATTCATTTCATGCATTTAGGTAGCACTCATGAAGCATACCCTATGCCCCAGGCGCTGGGCTAAGCACCAATGTGCAAGAAACAGTGGCTAAGACAGAAAACTGTCCCAGGCTTCCTGGAGCTTATAATTTGCTATGAAAGAGGGCTTCTCTGGTGGCTCAGATGGTAAAGAGTCTGCCTACAATGCAGGAGACCTGGGTTCGATCCTTGGGTTGGAAAGATCTCCTGGAGGAAGGCATGGCAACCCACTCCAGTATTCTTGCCTGGAGAATCCCCATGGACAGAGGAGCCTGGTGGGCTGCAGTCCATGGGGTTGCAAAGAGTCTGACACAACTGAACAACTAACACACACACACACACACACACAGCTTTTAACAAGGATCCAGGCTGCCCCTAAAAGCAGTACCTTCTGCCTTCTGACTTTTCTTTCTTTCTTTTTTAATTTTTTGGCCACGTGGGATCTTAGTTTCCTGACCAGGGATGAGACCTGCGCCCCTGCAGTGGAAGCTTAGGGTCTTAAAAACTGGACCAACCAGGGAAGTTCTTCTGTCTCCTGATTTTCTGTATGGCTTCTTCTTGGAGTCCTTTGGCCTCCCCTTGTCCTGATCTGAGAGTCGTCAGGCTATGGGTTGTTGGGACTGGCATGGCTCTGAGAAGCCAAACCCCTATGTAAGCTGAAGGCTGGCATCGCCGAGCAGGGTGGCACTGATGGGGTCTGATGGGCTGCTTGCAAGCAGTGCCGGTTCTGAGTGGCAGTGTCTGTGCTGCCCCAGCTGTGCACCTGACCACTGGTGCTTCATCATGGAGAAGGCCGAGGGTCTGAGGAAAGCAGTCTTCTCTAGCACAGTTCACACACCCAGCGTTCCCTCCCACCCCGAGGCCCAGCGCCCTCGAGTTCCGTGCAGGAACAGAACATTCTGCCCCAGTTGGAAGACCTCCCTCCACAATGCTCAGAGCCTCTCCAGGCTCCGTAGCCTTCTTCTCACAGCAAAGGCAAATCCCATCAGTGGCATCATCTATTTCCAGCCTGTTCTCTTTGAGGGGAGACTTCCACCTTCCGGGCTGCTCCCAGTCACATCTTAAAGCCCCAAAACTTCACAAAGAGGAGCCATACTCCTGAGGGTAAAGCCAACTGAGCCATTTTCGGCCCGGGACCCGGCTCCTCCGACACCCTGCGGACTGTCTCTTTTCTTCCTTCTGAACAACGATAAGAGACACTGACGGTTTCATGATCGCGCTTTCCATGCCCTCTCACCTTGGACGTTTCCAGAATCAATTTGCGGCTGCCAGTGGGCACGTGGTCTGTTTCTCAGTCGATAGGAATCAAGGGCGGTGACGACCACGCCGTGGGTGGTCATGGCCGCGTTCCCCCTGGATTGCTCTGTGCTCAGCCTTCCTTGGATACATCCCTCTTAATTAACCTCATGTCTGTACCCTTTCTTCATTACATGGAAGGGAAAATATTGTCACTGAAGGACTCAGCAGAGAGAATTTCCCGAGACCAGCATCTCCAGGGTTCCCCTTCGTTTTCTAAATTGGCACTTCTCTCAAATTAAAACGTCTCTGGCAGAGCTTGCTTTTAAAAAAAATGTGTGCCTCCAGTCCAGAAACACAATTAACAGGTCGAACCTATCAATGGGCAGAGAGGACCATGGACCCAATCAGCTCCAATACGGATCAGCATATACTAAAACAGGTGCCAATAGGGCCACACCCCCTTCTGTGAACTTGGGGGAACCCCCTACCTTCTTCTCTCTCTCCAAATACCCTGCTTATAAACCGAGCCAGATAGAAAACATTCAGATGAACTTAAGAGCGTCATCTTGCTGAATTTCAGCCTTCATTAATATTCTTTTCTAGAATCTGACAGTTTTGTTTTGAAATCCTCTCCCACACGTACTTCTCTCCTTCACATTAGGAAAGCACACCAGACATGCATCTTCTCACCCCCTTAGCCATGCCTTTCTCTGGGGTGTTGTCATCAGCCGTCACCTCCCTGCTGGACACAGAGGACCACGTTTTGTACTTGCAGCATGCTGACTGGTGGTGGCATCTAAAGGGATGAAAGTTCTAGCCCCTCCCCCCACACCAGGCAGCCTGGTGCCCAGCTTTGCTGAGTTGGGTGCTAGTGTAGGGTGGGAGGGACTGTGAGGTCTGAGTGAGGGTGTGCCTATCCATGGACGTGCAACCACACACAACGAGGACTTGGCTGGACATACCTGCACCGCACCCATGCTACATCATTTTTTTTAAAGTACAGAAGAAGCTGATAGTTGCCATTCCCACTCCCAAAGGGCACCTTTGGGCCCTTCCAGGGGCATCTCCTCAAGCTGTGTTCTCATTAACCTCCTGATCTAGCCAGACAAACCACCTCCCCACCACCACCGTTACACCCACAGCTACTCTCAACACTTGCCACCTGCTCCTTTTTCCCTGTTATCTGTGGAGCAGATAAGCAGAATTTGTCTGGAGTTACTCACACGCATAGCATCTTGATGTTCTTCACAGCCTTCTCCTCCCTGGACCTGGGTGGGCGTGCCTGCTGTGGTGTCCATTTACTCAGCCCTCATCATGCCCATAGCAGGCACCTCACAGACACAGAGACGCATCCAGCTGCCTAGGCAGTGGGGCTTGAGTGACCATCTCCTTGGTGCAAACCAGGAATTATTGCATTGTCTTCGTTCATAAGATATGAACTGCTGCTATGACAGGATACCACAGATGGGGTGGCTTCTAAACAACAGAAATCTATTTCTTACAGCTCTGGAGGCTGAGTCCAAAATCAAGGAGCCAGCAGATTCTGATCTGGTGTGGTCCCTCTTCCTGGTTCACAGCCGACCGTCATCTCTCTGTGTCCTCACATGGCGGAAGGGGTGAGGGAACTCTCTGGGGCCTCCTTTATAAAGACACTAATCCCATCCATGAGGGCCCCACCCTCATGACCTAAGCTCCTCTGAAAGGCCCCACTTCCTAACACCATTACACTGGGGATCAGGTTCCAACATGTGAATCTGAGGGACGCCATATTCTGTCTATAGCACACGGTCACCCCTGCATGACTGTGACACTCACTTCTGAATAGATGGTGGCATCTTCACACCCACATTGTTCACAACCTCTTGGGCTCACAGGATAAGGTGATAAAATCAAGGCCATAGTTAAAGGGTTAAATTCACAAGTTTTGATGAAGGGGATTGATTGCCCTACTCTAAAAGCTGAGCTGACATCTGCCTAATAGATTCAACTCAGTCCTGCATCATGTTAGTGAGAGCACACCAGGCCGGATGGAGGCAAGGTGGCCAGCGTGCCAAGGCTGAGATACCAGGTTTGTTCTTGGACATAACCAAGTCCGACTTCCCCTCCCCTTGAGCCATAAATGAATAACAGTACTAGGTGCTTGGGCTTCGCAGGTGGCTCAGTGGTAAATAATTCACCTACCAGTGCAGGAGACCTGGGTTCGACCCCTGGATCAGGAAAATCCCCTGGAGAAGGAAGTGGCAATCCACTCCAGTATTCTTGCCTAGAGAATCCCATGGACAGAGGAGCCTGGCGGGCTACAATCTATGGGGTCACAAAAGAGTTGGACACGACTGAGTGACTGAACACAAACAAGCACTAGGTGCTTCAGGGGTTTGTGGTTAAATGAGATATTACACGTAGCATCCTTACCAGAGACATCCCGTCACGCTCAGCAGGAAAGGTGAGGTCAGGACACCCAACACCTCCATAAAACCCTGCATTTCAACCTCACAACAGCTCAGGCAGCAAGGCACCATGGCCATCCCTTTACATATGAGGAAGGGCAAAACCCAGGCCATTGAAATCTGCCCCACATCACACAGTTAGAGACTGGGAAGCAAAATTACCAAAGAGTGGAATTTTCTGGTTCCATCCAAGGGGCCCAGACAGGAAACCTGGTGAAGGCCTTCAAACTGCCCCAAGAAAGGAAAAGAAATTGACTGTATTCTCAGCCACCATAATTAGCATTTTAAATAAGAATATAAAATAATGGCTGTTTCCATATACTGGGTAGTAACTATCCTGGTTATCCCCTTTTATTCTCACAAAACCCCTACATGGTTTGTATTTTATAGAAATGGAAGAGCAAGAAAGTGAGGTAACTGGTCTAAGGCTACACGATGAATACATAGCAAATTTAAGGTTTCAGCCCAAGGCTAGC
Organism: Budorcas taxicolor; assembly: GCF_023091745.1. Taxonomy (NCBI): domain Eukaryota; kingdom Metazoa; phylum Chordata; class Mammalia; order Artiodactyla; family Bovidae; genus Budorcas; species Budorcas taxicolor. Next base: position 97,995,309 of record NC_068913.1, read on the forward strand.
TGCCCTGGGCACCCTTGCCCTTGGCAGCATGGCTGGCATGGACGTGAATACCTTTGAATTTCTCAGCAGGCCCCACGCCTGGACTTTCCATTCCTCTCTCTTTCTCTCTCCCCACCCACATCCACCGTGTGCATTTTCATTAGGCTTCTTTGCCCAGTGATCTGTTGATTTGTTATATTAGAATTGCAAACAAATGCTCTCATTCTGTCCTCTTGCTCCCCCCTCTCCTGCCCTCCTGGCATCTGGAATTCAGCATTGATTTTTCTGGCCCCGCTCCACTGCCTGATTGACACTTCTGGTTGATTTCACCTTAGAGGCCTTCAGTAGACTTTCCAGGCTCCCACAGGAGCCGGGTTTGGAACAGCACATCACCTGGATCAGGGGCCCCCAACCTCCGTGCCGGGGACTGATACCTCCTGTCAGATCAGTGGTTGCGTTAGATTAGAAATACAATGCACAATAAATTTAATGTACTTGAATCATCCTGAAACCATCCCCCCAAATTCCAGTCCATGGAAAAATTATCTTTCACAAAATCTGTCTCTGGTGCCAAAAAGGTTGGGGACCACTGACTTAGAAAAGCTGAATTGAACCACCTCGCCACCCCCATGCTTACCTGCTCATGGATGCCAAGACTCAGTGCCCCCTGGATTCTGTTCCAAATGTACCTAGTGGATGGACACACACTCTTTAATCCATCAGGGATCTCAATGTGCAGGGGAGCCGGGAGAAATTACAAGAAATGCATATCCTTACAAGGTAGGACCAGGAGCCTTGACCTCTTAAGTACTGACGTTTTTCAACCAGCCCTGGGTAATTCGACATCTTGTAGATGACGAAGGGGATTATCCTGGAGCAAAACAGATCAGAAGGTATGAAGAAGATGGGCTCAATGAGCAGGGTGGAAAGGCAGTGAGATACGATCTTGAAAACAGAGGGGTCCTGATCTCAAACCCATTGAGAAACCTTCAGAGAAGTTTTTAAAGATGGACTTAATAATCCTCAGAGGTCATCTAAGCCAGTCCTCTGTCCAGGCCACACAGCATATCTCAAAAAGATGATCTTCTCTCCTAAGTTTAAGACCTCAACTGCATAGATTCTCTCCCAACTTTCAGTTTTTGTCTCTGATCATTCTTGGTGCACCAGGTACCAAATAGAGCTACATTTTTCTTTCCTGAACTTTCCATCCCCAGTGGATGCTGCCCAGTGATACCCAAGCTGGAATTTTATGGACGCCACCACTCTGCCAATAATATCTGGACCCAGCGTTCTGTTAAGTGGTCGGTGGATGACCAGCTCAACAGGGAGGAAACTGGTAGTGGCAGGCCAGCTCAGGACAGCCAAGTGTTAAATTTTAGGGATTCTGGGATCTGGCCATTAAATCGTTGGTAATTTGAGCTCATCATGGAGGGAACAGTTATACCACAGAAACTGGCATAAATCAGGGCATTATAAAATGCTATAAATCAGGACATTTTTTTTTTCCTGGAGACTGAGGGGTTTATTGAAATAAGTGCCAGTAGGGTGATAAGCTTAAATAGAGACAGAAGGCAAAGAACGGGTGGAGCAAAAGATGGAAGGAATGGACGCAAGTCGAGGAATCCACACTCTTTAATCTCTTGGAAAGAACAACCTTTAGTTTCATAATCACCCCTCCTCCTCAACTCCTATCGCGGTACAACCTCATTTTCTCTTCATCTATGTCACTTCCTCCCAGGAAAACTATCACTGGTCACACTTTCATAGCTAAAATGGGAAAGGCTGAAGAGACAGGTGAATCTTGGGATTCTATCATTTCTCAAAAGCTATAAATTGGAGATAAAAGAACCAGCTAAGAGCACTTGACCAGAGGCTGAATTCTAGATGTACACTTATATGAAGTTTAGCCATGGTTGTCTCCAGCTATTTCTTGCATAAATGTTTATTCTACCCAGCCAACTGATGAGCTCATCAAAATCAGAGACTGTACCTTTTATTGCTTATACATTCTTGACAGTGTCTGATAAGGTACCAAAGACAAACAGATAACCCACAAATCTTTGGTTTATTCAGTTCAATTCAGCTCAGTCGTGTCCGACTCTTTGTGACCCCATGGACTGCAGAGCATGCCAGGCTTCCCTGTCCATCATCAACTCCCAGAGCTTGCTCAAACCCATGTCCACTGAGTCAGTGATGTCATCCAACCATCTCATTCTCTGTCGTCCCCTTCTCCTCCCACCTTCAATCTTTCCCAGCATCAGGGTCTTTGCCAGTGAGTCAGTTCTTAGCATCAGGTGGACAAAGTATTGGAGCTTCATCTTCAGCATCAGTCCTTCCAATGAATATTTAGGACTGATTTCCTTTAGGATTGACTGGTTTGATCTCCTTGCTGTCCAAGAGACTCTCAAGAGTCTTCTCCAACACCACAATTCAAAGTCATCAATTCTTCGATGCTCAACTTTCTTTATGGTCCAACTCTCATATCCATACATTTGGTTTATTAACTGAAGTGAATCGAACTGACGACAAACCACCCACTGACTTTTCATCAGAACCCTTTCTTTTTCTAATGAGGTGAAACTTAGCTGTTGGCTTGACAGACAGATACTAGGTCATACACGATCTTGACCTTGGAACTTACTTGAGCTCATGCCTATGGCTCCACCTCATTCTCATTTTCCCAGTGGGCTATCTTCCTACTTTCCAGTTTCCCAGGATCCTGATCTCCTGTTAAGAATGATTCTATTTGAGATCGTGGTTCTTAGTAAGCTGCTAACTTGGTCACTGATAATACTCAACTGTGTACCTGAGACACCCCCAGATGAGGGCAACCCAAAGTCTAGTCAGGCCAAGACAACAAAGAGAGCCACCTCCAAAGTGGCTCAGAAGCTAGAGAAACCATCTCCCCAAAACCTCCTGCCTGATTAGTGCTTCTCCAACAGTTGATCCACTACAGGAAAACCAGTGCCCAAGGATTTGAAGAGACACATCCTGGTCTCTGACCCCCAGCTCTGTGCCCACAAAGGGCAAGATGCACCTCATTTGGAAACCTGTCTTTCTCCGACTTCCCTGTCACACATGGCAGCCTCCATCTCTCATGCTTCTCTTCCTTCCCCAAACTTCCCCAGAAGCAGGATCAACATGCTCTTGATCCCCTGGACTAGAGGCCGAGATGCTGATTCAAATGCTGCCTCTAAAAAAGAGGTCAATTCTCCCCAGTCTCGTGACTGCTCTCACCAAAAGCTGCCAGTGGGTGTTTGTGGGTGCCAAGACCTCTCTGAGAATCTTCTTGAAGACTCTGAAGAGTGCTCACTCACCCACTGTTTTTATAGATGACTTCAGAGGGTTCATAAGGCTCCAAAAGCTCAGTGACTCCCAGGCCAATGACTCCAGACTGAGGACACCAGATGAAACGCCCCTCCAAGTCACACTGTTCATTTCCTTCCTGGACACCAGCTCCTATGTTTCCCCTCTTGAATCCCTCCCTGTCTCCAGGAAGGAAGAGGACTACTGAATGGGATCCCTCCACATTACAGACTGACATCACCGAGGCTGTGGAAGAGGCTCGGGCTCACACAGTAAGTTACTAAGAGAGCTGGGGTTGGGATGCATATCTGAGGGCCTCTCTCTGGTCCTCAAAGCAGCTACATGATGCTGCCATCTGATGCAGTTTCCACAGATCTCAGAAACAACCACATCAAAACTTTGGCCTTCAACTTCTCCTCAGCTAGGAGTTCCCACCAAAAGGTTTCGGGAAGGAAGGAAGTGCCCCCTCCCAGGGGGCAGGTAGGTCTCTAAACAGACTAGGCAGAGCATCTCTGTCCATCCTGAGCTGACATCTAGAGGACTGACGCTGGAAACGGACACACCACTGACTCCAGCATTAACGGGGGAGTAATAGGAGCCTGTGAATTTTAATCCTGCTCCAGCAAGTGGACACATTCACTTCACACCCCCTCCTTAACTCCTCCAACCACTTGGCGGCTGGAGAGGGCTGCTCCCCACCAAGCAGCTGCGGGGATGGGAGTTAGGACCTCACCCGCCCCTCCAGAACCATCTCTGCATGTCCATAAGTGAAGACTCTGTTCCATTCTGACCTCGAGGTGCTCTGGGCAAGCTGGAGGTCCCGAGAGACCCAAGTGGGTAAATCTGTGCCCAGGCCTCTTGCTTCACAGCTCAGGACCCCAGGCAGGAGCCAAATCCCAGAGATCTCAGAAAGAAGGTGATTGAAGCCTGAGGACAATTCCTGGATGACACTCTCTTCTGTATCCATCCCTCTAAATAGGGATTGTATAAACTCAAATGTTCCTGGTTGCTAATTCGAGATAAGCTCCTAGCTACCAAGACCCACCTGCCCCTTCCTTTTAAATGACAATTGTCTCCTACACCTACAGGAGACCGTGGACTAATAGAAAGTGAGAGGCTGGATGGAGTGAGCCCAGACCACAGTGAATGAGGGCTCGCCCTTCACAGCCGAAGCATTATCCACGCTGGCCAAGGGGCTCACCCAGTGAACAGTGAGGAAGACAGCTGTTTTCTGCCTCCATGTCCTCTGGCTGAGGTCGGCTTTCGGCTCCCTCTTCACTGCACCCCTGTCCTAAGGCTTCTAGGGGTTTCCACAGGAAGGGAGCTGGAGGCAGTGGCAGTGTCCTTCCAACCAGCGTCACCTCCACCACCATGAACTGATGTGCTGAACAGCTCAGGAGGAGGTAGGGTGGAGAATCTAACAGGACAGACAGCTCTGGTCCTCAGACAGTGGGGGAAATTTACCAACACAGAGGAATAGACATTAAACACAAGCATTAAGCAATGGAGATACCTACTCCCAAGTAAAAATTTTGGAGAGGGCTCTCTTACACTGATTTCCAGCAAGGAAAGAACTTTTCTTTCGTGGCCCCCTTGCATTTTGTTGTAGGCTGTGTCTGCTGTGTCCAGAGGGGAGAGAGCAGTGGGGTGAGCTGTCAAGACTCATTTTTGCCTGCAGAGAGTTTTCTAGGAGGAGAGGGAGGTGAGAGCTTGATCCCTGGACCCAATTGGATGCCAGGTAGGGAAGGCCATGCCAGGCCCACTTGGAGAGAGCAAGCTTGCACACTTTGGCTGCCTCAGCAGCCCAGAACAGACTGGGTACACCAGGCTGGGGTCCCCAGGCACAGGGGTGGGGTGTGTGGGCTGTGCAAGTTTATTGCAGCAATGATCCTCCTAGAGATGACGGCCAATGAGACTCCTTTTCTTGAATCAATAAACTTTCTGCTTCCCTCAGGGTTAGATTGGACATTCTTCCAAGATGAGGCTCAAGGCATCAGACACCAAAACATTACATCACATTTACTGCTCTTTTTCTTCACCCAAAGTCCCCTCCCCATTCCAAAAAGGCACTCTGGAAGGACATACAAGTGATTCTTGGCCTTTCTCTTGAAGTAATCATGAGTTTATTTTTGTCTTAAATCTGGCTGAGCTTTAAGAGTCAGAGAAAAGGCAAGATGTTTTCCTCCCCTGCTTTGACTAGGGGGGAAATGTTTCCAAAAGAACTCAAAAACAGTTATCTGTCATCATCTCCCCACTGGAGTACCCTGGCACCAGGTGTCTAAGACAAAGGGAAATCAATCCAGGATCAAGAGATGGAAGAGGCAGGAAGAAAAGGCAAGGCTTCTGCTTCCTCTGTTAGGGTCCCACCTGTCACCAAGTCTTTCAGGCTTTCTCAACCCAAGGGAGCTCCCCAGGCCCATTCCCAGCAAGCAGAAATGAGTGGGACTCCAACAGCAAAGGGGAAAGATCATAAGATGGTCTAACACTGGACAAGCAACAGTGGCCATGTGCTCTGCAGAGTCCGAAAAGACATGGCACAGAGCAAGCTTCTAGGCTCAGATCCCTCCCAGAAATGGTCACTAAAGAGCACTCACACGCTATGGGCCTCCCTGGTGGCTCAGTGGCAAAAAATCCACCTGCAGTGCAGGAGCCACTTGAGATCAAACATCCCTGGGAGGGGAAGATCCCCTGCAGGAGGGCATGGGAACCCACTCCAGTATTCTTGCCGGGAGAATCCCATGGACAGAGGAGCCTGGCAGGCTATGGTCCATAGGGTCACAAAGAGTCAGACATGACTGAGCAACTGAGCACACACACACACACACACACACACACACACTATTAGGTGTGGTATGAGAGGCATGAGGGGCAGGTACCCAGCCCCTAGGAAGAGGATGTTTTGGCCTCCCGTCCGTGTAGGGAAAGACACAAAGGAAGGCCACACCCACATCTGCTCGTGAGCAACTTAATCTAACCCAAGCTCTCTGGTCTCAAGCAGGGAAGGGTTGGGAGGATAGGAACACCAGCGTGGGGGACCAGGGGAACAAGTATCAGCTGGAAGACGGCTCCCAAGATGGTCGGAAATGAAGGCCCTAATTACATTCCTCCATTGGCTATGACCTGGGGTCACCACACACCAGCAATTATTTACTCTGCCAAAGTGATTAGGGAATTGGGGCCAGGGAACTGATACTCTGGGGTAGAGGGACACGGGGGTATGGAAGATGAGGCCGGTGATGGGAAGGATGCTCTTTTCACATCTGACTCTTCCTAATTGGGGTCAGCACAGGCCTCAGTGAGGGAGCTGTACCCTCACCTGGGTCTCCTCTTCGATCTTGATGAAGTATCTGGAGGCCCAAATATGAAAAGAGAATGAAAGAGAAAAAGAGAGAAAAAGGTCAAAGAAACAGTTGCCCATTAACAGGTGAGAAGCCTACAGAAATCGGAGAGAAGATGGAGCAGATTCAACAAACTGCCCTGCACCCCTCAGGATGAGAGCAGAAAGATCCGCTCAGGCAGGCAGGACCACAGCAAAGACAGGCCAGGTTGGAGAGGGAAGGTGACAGGCCCCAGCCAGGGCTAGATGCTGTGCTTTTCTGAGTGTGGTCCTGGATCAGCAGCAGCAGCAGCACCTGGAAGCTTGCTAAAAATGCAACTTCTCAGGTCCTACTCAGGGGGCTTTCCAGGTGGCACAGTGGTAAAGAAGCCACCTGCCAGTGCAGGAGACACAAGAGACCTGGGTTCGATCCTTGGATCAGGAAGATACCTTGGTAAAGGAAATAGCAACCCACACCAGTATTTCTGCCTGGAGAATCCCATGGACAGAGAAGCCTGGTGGGCTGTAGTCCATAGGGTCACAATGAATTGGACATGACTAACGCGACTTAGCACACATCCATGCACGCACTGCGGGTGTATTGAATCAGAAACTGGGGCTGTGTGCTGACCAGCCCCCAGGCAATCTGTGTGCTGACCAGCCCCCACCCCACCCCACCCAGGTGATTCTGTATCACATTTAAGTCTGAGAACCACTCTGTAGGGAAAGGGGATTCCAATTTGGGGTTCCATCCTTTACCGCTAGTGAGTTTCTTCAAATTTTGTGTTCAAAACACCCCTTGAGACTGGACATTGCTTTCCATGAAAATATAATCATTTTATAGACAGAGATTTTGTCTTTGACCACATCAGCAGAAATGACATTTGAGTGTAGTTCTTTCAGAAGCAGCGGAACACGGTTTGCGTGGAGCACTCAGCACACCCTTGTCTCAGCTCACTTGCAGGAACAGAAGGTGTGTGATAAGTCGCCCGTCGGGTACAGGGTGCCTGTCATCACCACACTGTCCCGTCTGCAGGGGTGGCAGTGGTATCAGGATTGAAACCAAAAGTAAAGGAAGCAAGTGTTGAGCACCTACTATGTGCCAGCTACTGCCCTGGGCATTTCACACACGGGATCCCACTTAATCCCCACAACAGCCTGATGGTGTGCATAGGAAAACACACTCAGAGGGTGTGAAGTAATTTGATGGAGGCCACACAACTATTGTCTCGTTTGTGCCACTATGTTGCATTGCCTTTTTCTCTAAAATTATTAAAAGAATAGCCCCTCAACCCAAATCCTCCATTTTCTTTGCAGTTAATTTGCAAGCTATGACACCCAGAGCTGCCTTATCAGCCACGCAGGACAAAGAGCTCGAGTTCTGTGCGGGGTGCACCATGGCTCTGGCTGGAAAATGGCCCTACAGACAGCAGGTGGAGATGACCTTGTTATAGACTGAACCGTGTCCTCTAAAATTCGTACTCGGACCTCCTCACCATAGCACCTCAAGATGTACTGGGTTGGCCAAAAAGATTGTTTGAGACGTTTCCATAAAACGTTATGGAAACACCTGAACAAATTTTTTGGCCAACCCAATATTTGGAGATAAGGTCTTTCAAAGGTAAGTAAAGTAAAATGAGGTCATTAGGGTAGGCCTTAATCCAGTATGGCTGACATCCTTATAAGAAGGGGAAATGTGACCACAGACAGGTGCAGAGGGAAGGCCATGTGAAGACAAAGACAGCCATCCACAAGCTGAGGGGACAAGTCTTGGCAGGGTCTCTCCCTGCCGACCCCTTGACCTTGGACTTCCAGCCTCCAGAGCTATGAGACAATCAACCTCTGCGGTAAGCCATCTAGTCTGTGGGCCTCCGTTACGCTGCCCCCTCCTGTCCCCTCTGTGAGCTGTCCACCTTCTCACAGTGCCTGCCGTGCCCCCTCTGGGCCTGGTTCTGGCCAGCGGTCCAGGCGCCCCGCATCTCGGCCCTCGACGGGGGCTGGAGGCTGCAGAGGTGCCCCCTCCTGCCTGCAGAGGGGCCAGGACCGCAGGAGGTTCTGGGGGGCTGCACAGCCTCCAGGGCCCTGCCTCCGTGGGCTTCCTGTGCACACACACAGCAAGTGCTCACTTCAGCCATTCCGGGGTTTACCTCCTGTCTGGCAGGTGCCCAGAGAGAGAGAGAGAGAGCACAAAGTCCTGACCACGGAGGAAGGAAAAGCCCAGAGGTAAAGAGGGTCTCACAAGATCAGGATACCTTCAAGAGCGAGTGGGGAGGGCAGCTGGCTCCCACCCCCCCACCCCATGCAGAGGGGACGGGTGGGGGCTGGGTAGCAGCTGTGTGGGAAGCAGAACTAAAGAGGAGGGAGAAAGGGCCAGCTCACAGCCAAACACACTGGTGTCTACACCACATATGTACACATGCACACACACACACAACACACAACTTGGGGGTGCTGCTTGCACTTAACACTTTTAGAAACAGCAGATCCCATTGCCCTCACACACACACCCGCACTCCCACACCAGCACAGTCTACACATCTTTGGGGCACACTCACAAGCTAGCTGCTGAGTGAGGGTGCCCCTTAGAGGATTCCCCCCTTTGCATTCACCACATACTCTCTTATTCTGGGCTGCAGAACCAGCCCTCCAGCACGCAGCTGTGAAGAGAGTTATACAACCACAGGGCCTGCCAGGACACTCCCTGGAGCCTGGCGGAGGGGAGGGGAATGTGGCCCAGACTCTCCACAGCTAGTGTGGGCTGTGGGTGCACGGCTCCCAGTAAGCAGACTCGCAGCTTCCACCCCCCCCCCCCCCCCGCCCCCTCGTCCCCTCTCCCATCTCAGGAGACCGAGGACGGGCATGGTGAACACACGGAGTTGTCAGGAGAACAACGGAAGCGAGGCTGGACTCTGCAGCTTGAGACACCACCAGAGAAGGCGGCCGCTTTCCTGCTTCTGGGCCTGAAATAGGGTTGGCCGGGGAGCAGGAGGGAGGCTGAGCCACTTGGATCTAATTACTGTAGAAGTAGTCTGGTGGTCCTGGTTTGCTTCATCCCTGTTCTCTTTTTCCAAGCCCAGGAGCTCTCTCTGCACTCCTCTCTGTACCAATTTCCTCGGAAGAGGCTGAGGGGCAGAGCAAAGCCAAAACAACCAGAGGGGCTAATCAAGCGGGTCTGGACAGTGATGGGATTACAGTCAGTGACAAACGTTATTAGGAAGCTCTAACCGTGCCCAGATAAGTGTGTGACGGGAAGATAACAACTCAGCTGTGAGGCGGCTGGCCACCCGGGAGCCCTTAGACTGAGCCCTGACGGGGCCCGGAAGAGAGGGGAGGGGGCGGGGAGGAGCTGATGAATCAATCAGAGACTGAGGGTGGGAATCCCTCTCCATTCACAAGGTAGATCACCCTCCACCCAGCTCCTGCTCCCCTGGGGGGACCCTGGGTGGGGATGACCCACCTGTTCCCAACAAGATAACAAACACCATCTTATCTGTCTCACACTTCCATTTACACTTAATGGTTCTATGTGTCGTAAACCTCATCATTTCTGTTTGGATCTTCTGAATACATCCTGCCAACCCTGGATCCTTTCTTTCATGCCACAAAAACAGATGGAGTTGGAACTTTCCCGCCCGTACCTGAGGGCTCTGCCTTTCTTTAAACTTTCTACTTTGAAGTAATTCTAGATTTGCAAAAGACTTGCAAAGATAATACAGAAAGCTCCCTTACGTGCTGTGCTTAGTCGCTCTGTCGTGTCCGACTCCTTGCAATCCCATGCCCACTCCTAGCCCACCAGGCTCCTCTGTCCATGGGGATTCTCCATGCAAGAATGTTGGAGTGGGTGTCCATGCCCTCCTCCAGGGGATCTTCTCAACCCAGGGATCAAACCCAGGTCTCCGGCATTGTAGGCGGATCAAGCTCCCATATATCCTTCCCCTAATGTTAATATCATACATCACCATGGTATAATTCCCAAGACAAAGCTGGCTAAACTACAGGCTTTGTTTGGATTTCACCAGTTTTTTTGTTAACATCCACATCCTGTTCCAGGACTCAATCCGAGATCCCACAATGCACTCAGAGTGACTTATATTTTTATATCTTCCTTCCTATCCATTTGAGAGTTTTTGTTACCAAAGTAACAAAGTGAATTAATAATTGGATGAAACAATTCATCATCTACCCTTTAAACATATTTCTCTGGTCCCACCCAGTGACTTTTTCACACAATGCAATGAGAAGCATAGAGAGCAGCAGAACGAGCCGGCAACCTTGTGATACAGGATGACGATGCTTTGCAAAGGTGGGTATTATGGATAACATGGTGAAAATCAAGATACAAGGCTGAGTAATGGCTCCCAGAGACATGCAGGTGCTAATCCCTGGAAGCTGTGATTTACCTTACACAGAAAAATAGACTTTGCAGATGTGATTAAGTTAAAGGCCTTGTGATGAGGAGACTCTCCTGGCCCATGTGGGTGGGAGCGTCCTACATGCAATAACAAGTGTCCTTATAGGAGGGTGGCAGAGGGAGCTTTGGCTACACAGAGGACAAGGAAAGGGAAGACAGAGCCGAGACTGAAAGCTGCTATGCTGATCTGTCCCTAAAGATGGAAGAGGGAGCCGTGAGCCAAGGAATGCAGCTCTAGAAGCTTGAAAAGGCAAGCAGATAGAAATGGACTCCCCTCTAGAGCCTCTGGAGGGAGCACGGTCTTGCTAACACCTTGATTTTGACCCACTGAGACACATTTTGTACTTCTGACCACCAGAACTGTAAGAGAATAAGTCTGTGTTGGTATAAGCACCAACTTTGTGGACATTTATTACAGCGGCCATAGGAAACTACTATCCAGATGATACCACCCTAATGACAGAAAGTGAAGAGGTATTAAAGAGCCTCTTGATGAAGGTGAAAGAGGAGAGCAAAAAAGCTGGCTTAAAAAACTCAACATTCAAGATACTAAAATCATGGCATCTGGCCCCATCACTTCATGGCAAATAGAAGGGGAAAAGGTGGGAACAGTGACAGACTTTATTTTTCTGGGCTCCAAAATCATTGTGGACGGTGAAGGCAGTCACACAATTAAAAGCTGCTTGATCCTTGGAAGAAAAGCTATGACAAACCTAGACAGCATATTAAAAAGCAAAGACATCACTTTGCCAACAAAGGTCTGTGTAGTCAAAGCTATGATTTTCCCAGCAGTCATGTACAGATGTGAGAGTTGGACCATAAAGAAGGCTGAGTGCCAAAGAATTGATGCTTTCAAATTGTGGTTCTAAAAAAGACTCTTGAGAGTCCTTTGGACAGCAAGAAGATCAAACCAGTCAGTCCTAAAGGAAATCAACCTTAACTATTCATTGAAGGACTGATGCTAAAGCAGAAGCTCCAATAATTTGGCCACCTGATGCAAAAAGCCAACTCACTGGAAAAGACCCTGATAATGGGGAAGATTGAAGGCAAGAGGAGGAGTGGGTGACAGAGGATGAGATGGTTGGATGGCATCGCTGACTCAATGGACATGAGTTTGAGCAAACTCCCGAAGCTAGTGAGGAACAGGAAAGCCTGGTGTGCTGCAGTCCATGGGGTTGCAAAGAGTTGGGACATGACTTAGTGATTAAGCACATGTTCATAAAAGGCACAAATGGGAAACCATTCAAATGCTCATCAACAGTGAAACAGAAAAGTAAATTTTAGTATAGTCCACAATGGAGTGCTATACAAACACAAAAATGAAAAAGCGGCAACTCTGTGCAGTGACAGAAATCCATGTCTTGAACAAAAGACAGAAAAAAATGAACAGACACGAGACAGCGGATGTGTGATTTCATTTGTATAAAGTACAAAACCAGAGAACCTAATCTGTGCTGTGAGAGATCCAGAGGGTGGCCACCTTAGGGAGGGTAGGGGTAATGACCAGAATGGGGCGGGGGGGGGGGCTGCACGGTGGGGACTGTTCTGATTCTTGATTTGGGTTCAGGTTACACGGACAAGTCTTGCAGGTGAAAACTCACTGAGGCGTACACCTAGGCGGTGTGCCCTTCCCTACGAATACGACAGTTCAGTAAGAAGTCATCCAAGAAATCAAAGTTGGGAAACAGTTCCCCCACCAAGCCCATCCATTCCCCAAGCCACTACAGCGGAGAGCTGGGCTAAACGCCGAACGGGACAAACACAGCCAGCAAGGTCTGCCTATTACCATAATTACATCTCTAGGAATGTGCAAAGCCCTCATTTTCCTTTCATGTCTATAATGCTGTGGGGACACGGGATGCAATTACAACCCTGAAACATGCAGCTTAGTGAGCATAACTGCATACATTTCCGAGAGCCTGGGTGAGGCAGGTCCACTCACACGGCGTGACCGATGCAGAGCGCGCCCCAGCCTCCACCTGCCTCCTCCCGTCCAGCCATGAAGCTCTTGGACACGCTGGGCTGCTTGTCTGAACAAAGACAGCAACTTTGGGGGCAAATTTTCTGGGACAGAATCCCTAATTTAAAAATCGTGCGAAAAAGCACAGGGCAAGATTTTAACTAAGATCTTGTTTTTAACACCAATAAGATTTTTTTTGTTTAGGAAAAGACCCCCTATCTTCTTTTCCTATTTGAATTTCAATCCCTTGGTCATAATCTATCATTCAAGAGATGCTGAGTGAGTGAAGTTGCTCAGTCGTGTCCGACTCTTTGCGACCCGTGGACTGTAGCCCACCAAGCTCCTCTGTCCATGGGCTTCTCCAGGCAAGAATACTGGAGTGGATTGCTATTTCCTCCTCCAGGGGAGCTTCCCAACCCAGGGATTGAACCCAGGTCTCCCACATTGCAGGCAGATGCTTTAACCTCTGCACCACCAGAGAATGGTAGCAAATGTGAAGTGGAATGATCATATTTCCTTGACAGTACAGTGAGGAATGCTGGGGATGGAAGAGATGTAAGCGGGCTAGAGTAAATTTGCTTTTGTAAGATTCTTTCAGGTGAAGCACAAGAGGGTGTTAGTGATGCTGTGAGAAGACAGACAGGGGTCCAGTCCTGAGGCTTTGTGGGGGTTTATTCCCCTTGGGAATTTCCAATCCATAGTCCCACTCTTCCAGACATTCAGGCCAATGGTCAGCATGTTGGAGAACCTGGGTTTGTTTTATCGCCAGCCCAAGTAAGCACTGACTGGAGGGTAAAACCAGGGGGGTAGTCATGGGGGGTGAGGAGCCTGATGTGACATGGGAGACTCCTCTGCATTTAATGCAAACTATCCCTGGTGGCTCAGCAATAAAAACAACTGCCTGCCAATGCAGGAGGCTCGGTTTAGGTCCCTGGGTCAGGAACTAGAGGAGGAAATGCAATCTACTCCAGGATTCTTGCCTAGAGAATCCCATGGACAGAGGAGCCTGGAGGGCTATAGTCCATGGGGTCGCAAAAGAGTAGGACATGACTGAAGCGACTAAACAAGAACAATCCCAGAACAAAGCGGAAATCATCTTTTAATCATCTGCGGGTTTCAATTATGCATATCACATCTCCCTTCCAGAAGTACAGATAATTGGAGTTGACTAACTTGCACATGAGTTCAACTTTGGCCACCTCATGTGAAGAGTTGACTCATTGGAAAAGACTCTGATGCTGGGAGGGATTGGGGGAAAGAGGAGAAGGGGACGACTGAGGATGAGATGGCTGGATGGCATCACCGACTCGATGGACGTGAGTCTGAGTGAACTCCGGGAGTTGGTGATGGACAGGGAGGCCTGGCGTGCTGCGATTCATGGGGTCACAAAGAGTCGGACACAACTGAGCGACTGAACTGAACTGAACTTGCAAATATACCTAATTTTCAAATTTACATCTGTACAAAGAAGTGCGCCCACACCTGGCCCTTTCTCTATTCCCTTCCCCCTCTGAGGATAACATTTACACACATGTTAGCAATAGGTCACCCTGCCAGCCTGTGAGGACGTGCATGGTGAAGGAGTATCACTCTCAAACAATATTTTACGTTAAGTTAGCAAATATACCCAGCTTTGTTGCAGGTAAGCATTCACATCTTCTGCTTCCAAAAGTCCACGTATGGAAATTACAAGTTGGCAACCAATGGCAAGAATACTTATGACTACATACAATACATGTACAACATAAAAAGAATTCAAATCATAAATTCTCCAGATATTTTCAAGAATAGCTGCATGGCTACCCCTCCCTCCTGGGGCTCCATTGAGTCCACCCCTGGCATGACAGCACTGTAGACTTCAAGGGCTTCAGGTGTCAAGGGTCCCGGGTAAGGTTTCACTAAGGTGGAACCAAGTTAAGTCAACACGCTTGGAGGTGGGTTTCCAGCTGAGAAGTGGACTGGGGGCTTCAAAGCAAGAAGGCAGTGTTTCAAGTCAAAATCGTGTGTATACCGTCACAGCCTCCCTGCCCCGCAGTTTCTCTCTGTTCGTCCTTTACTGTATAAAATGGGAAGAATGAATCCTAACCTCTGCTAATCACACATATCACTCCCTGAGAGGGTGAATTTGGCTTCTCAGTGAAGTACAAACACAGAGAGAGACATAAAAAGAGAGAGACTGAGAAAGGCAGAGAGAGGTACTGGAAATCTAAACATTTCGGAACAAAGTCCACATTGCTCTTTTGTGAACCCACCACACCTCCCTTAGTAAGTCTGGACAAACAGAAAAAATTGACATAAGGACATCCAAAAAGTAAAAAAGATGGCTGACAAATATTTTCCTATGAGAGAGATTTACCATGAAGGAAAAGAGAGAAAGAACCAATACAATATTGTAAAGTAATTAGCCTCCAATTAAAATAAATAAATTTAAAAACAGAAAGAAAGAATTAGGAGGAAAAAAAAGAGAATGCTTGGGAAATTTTCTTATTTGATTTGCAGGAAGATTCAAGAGGACTTTGGTCTGAAAAAAATCAAAGTAAACAGTATCTAGAGCAGAGGTCAGCAAACTTTTCCTTTAAAAGACCAGAGAGTAAACATTAGCAGTTTTGAGGGCCACATGATGTCTTTGGCAATCACTCAGCTTTCACAACTGCTCAGCTTGGCTCCAGTGGACAACAGGCAGGGGATGGGTGGGAACAGATCTATACTGCAGCTGTCCTGTCTCTCACATCTGATCTAGAAGGAAGAGCTCGCCAGGCACGTTTAGATGAGTGGCCCAAGTTAAAACCTCACTGAAAGCAGCAGAAAGCATACTGCAAAAAATCCAGTGAGAGAAGTAAAGATGCACTTGAAAAGCTTTCCCAGAATTTGGATGACAGCGAGGAAATAAAAAATGAAACCTGGATGACAAAACCAGGGGACCTAAGATATATACACACGCACATGTGCTGTGCTTAGTCAGTCAGTGCGACCCGAGGGACTGCAGCCCGCCAGGCTCCTCCGTCCTTGGGAATTCTCCAGGCAAGAATACTGGAGTGGGTTGCCATGCCCTCCTCCACTATGTATACATATACATAGATTTATATATAAAATCATCATCATATTTTCTGAGCTACACATTTGAGGCTGCAGATTGAAAGAGCATATTGAAATATAGTGCAAAAGAAATTAAATCAACAAGTATACACATCGCAAAACACTTCCTTGGTATCTAGAGAACATTCTATAAACCTTCAGACAAGTAAAAGGAAAAAACATACAAAAGAACTAAAATCCAACTGGCCTTGGGCTTCTCTCCTGTATTCATTGCTCAGAGACAATGGAGTAATTTCAACAACTTTGAGGAAAGAAAAATACTAAACCAAGTAGCCATTTACATGTAAGGTCAAGAGAATGACATTCTCCAACATTCAAGGGCTTAAAAATCACATTACAGTATTCCCTTCATGGAAAAAAAAGGATGTCTTAAAGGCAAAGGCTGATCTACCAAAAGACAAATTAAAATTAAGAATCCATAAGTGAGAAATTTGTAGGTTGACAGACCCTTGAGTGATGAATAGCTATTCAACATAGTGGAAATGCAAAAACACAATGTTTGAGATGGATGAATGAATACTGAAATGATCATAATGTGAAAATATTAGTATGAGCTTCGAAACCTATGTCATATTAAGGAAAACTGGAAAGTTGGAGAAGGGAAAGGACATAAAACCATAGTGTTTAATCCTTAACTTTGATGCTTATGAATTTAAATCTGCTTTTAAAAACTTAAGGATGATCTCTATTAAGTTCAAATAAGGTGACTATTTGCCAGATCACCAGAGGGAAGGAAGGCAGAGAAAATTCAAGCCACAGAGCAAAAATTAACAGATAAAAAGGAAATAGGAAATAAATGCATTAAAAAGGAAGCTAGAAAGCCTAAAGAGACAGAAGAGCAAAGGTTGCCTTACAAAATATTAGTCTGTCATTAAAAATCATGTTGGAAGGACATTTAATCCCATGGGAATATGCTCACAATGAAAAGTGGGACAAGGGCACAACATAAAAATATGTAGTTATTATAGATGTTACATTATCTCAATTACATGTATATTTATATTTTACATTTTAATTTTAAATTGCTATTGGAGTATAGTTGATTTACAACGTTGTGTTAGTTTCAGGTATACAGCAAAGTGAATCAGTTATACTTCTTAGATTATATTTTAAAACAATAATATTTTGGATAAATACTAAAATTTTACTTCTATTTTTAATGTGGCTACTGGAAAATTTTAAATTGCCCATGTGGCTTCAATTCTATGTCTGTGGGACAGCACCTGTTTAAGATAAATAAAATGGGATTTCCAGGAAGAAGAGCCAAGCAAACAGAAGTGAAACATTCATGAGAAATAACAGAAGAAAATTTCACCCTGAGCTGAAGAAAGATTCCCATTTTGAGATGAAAGGTTTTTAGAGCATCTATGCATATATTTGGGCTTCCCAGGTGGCTCAGTGGTACAGAATCTGCCTACCAAGCAGGAGCCACGGGTTTGATCCATGAGTCAGAAAGTTCCCTGGAGGAGGAAATGACAACCCACTCCAGAATTCTTACCTGGAAAATCCCATAGACAGAGGAAGCAGGCAGGCTCCCCATGGGGTTGAAAAGAGTTGGACACAACTTAGTGACTAAACAGCAGCAGCAATAACATGCATATATTTAAGGTACGTTTTTAAGAAAAAAAAACCCACAAACTTTCACACTTATGTCAGTTGTCATTTTCTGAAGATGGTAGGATTTCAGGTGATTTTTCACTTTCTCATATATTCTTTTTGAACATTTTCCACAAATAATACATATTGCTGTGTGTGTGTTAGTCGCTCAGTCATATCCAACTGTGTGTGATCCCAAGAATGGAGTGGGTAGTGATGCCCTTCTCCAGGGGATCTTCCTGACCCAGGGATCGAACCCGGGTATCCTGCATTGCCGGCAGATTCTTTACCATCTGAGCCACCAGGGAAGCCCATATCTATTGCTATAATAAGTTCAGAAAGCAACAAGCACTATAAAAATAAGTTTTAGGGTGCCATGAAATCAAACTGAGGATTCTTCCCTCAGTACAGAATGGAGGACCAAGAGGAAGATATTATCAGTGTGGGTTGGGTTCGCGTGATCAGGGGACACTATTAGCTGGTATCTGGGTTTCCCATCTCCCGCTGCCGCTGCACTTTTAGCCCTCAGGAGTCTCAGGACCCTCTGAGAAATAATTTACCATGAAAGCTCCACTTTCCCCAGTCCTTACTCTGCGCTTTGTGCCACGTGCTTTAATCCTCACAGCAGCCCAGAGAGGCAGATTTTACTAGCCCCCTTTTACAGATGAGGAAACTGAGGCCAGAGAGGAGGAGAGGCATGTTTGAGGTCACACGGCTGGGAAGGAACACTGTCAGGATCTGAACCCTGGCAGCCAGTGGACAGACTGTTTTTCAAATACCCTTTCTTTTCTCTCTTCTGGAAGTTAAGCAAAACTTGTCTGACTTCATTGCTATTCTTTTCTAATCTGTCCCTACTTTGCTCTGGCTTAGGAGGACACAACTGTGAGGGTTGCTATCTCTTACTTTCAGCTGGACCATGAATACAAATGCCCCAGCTTCTTGCACAAAGACCCTGCAAGCCACACCCCATGAGTGCTTCCTGAGCAGACAGACTATTCCTGCAGTCTAGTTTCAGGAGAATGAAACTGAACCAAATTCATCACAACTCCACCCACCCCCATGTCCTTCCCTCAGAAACCAAGCATACAGTGGAGGCCCAGCAGTCTGGCCAATGGACGGCAGAGTCCTGAATCCATCTCCCCACAGGCTCGGCAGCAGCTACAGAAACCCAAGCTGGCCGTCAGCCAAATGAATAAAATCCCTATCTTCTCCAAAAAGGCAGGGGAGGGGAATGGAGCGCTTCCCTCTGAATTGCAATGTTACTAGGACACAGTTTGCTGTAATAATACCAATTAACATTTCTCCCCCATCAGTAGTTTCTAGTACAGGATAAAAATAGCAATACACGTGGTGCAAGACGTGGAAAATAACAATGGGGATGTGCTGGGGAAGAGCCCAGCTCTGTCTCAACTAGGAGGGTGGGGGAGGCAGGCAGGAATATGAGGGGAGAGTCGAGGGGACTGCAGAGAACCTGTTAGAATGCCTTCATTCTTCTCACCTTTCTACATCTTGCCCCTCTTCTGACCTGAGCCCCCAGATGTACGCTAAAGACACCTATGGAAGAGTGAAGATGGCATTGAACACGCAATCAGAGATGGGATGGTTGAGTCCCCACCCTGCTCCTAATTGGCTTTGTGACCTCGCTTGAGTCAGGTGACCTCTCTAAGCTGATTCTTTATCTGCAAGATGAGAGTCAGGAATGGTGGCCCCTACTTCACGGGGGTGTGCGCCACTTAAAGGGGGTAACATACAGAAGAGCTTTGTCAATTGTAACGGGAGACTCAAATGTTAGAGGAGGTCCCTAGGTATTATATCTGGTGATGGCAGTGAAGCAGGTGACATTTGCCAACACAACCTGCCTGTGGCGGTTTAGTCTCTAAGTCATGTCCAACTCGTGTGATCCCCTAGACTCTAGCCCACCAGGTTCCTCTGTTCATGGGGTTTCCCAGACAAGAATACTGGAGTGGGTTGCCACTTCCTTCTTCAGAGGATCTTCCAGACTCAGGGATTAAACCCATGTCTCCTGCACTGCCGGGCAGTCTCCTGCAATGTAGGTGAATTCTTTACCACTGAGCCACCAGGGAAGCCCAATGCAACCTTCATTGGTTAGCAAAATGAAATTTAGCCTGAGTTAGCCTCACTTTTCTCAGCAGGGTTAAAATAACACTAGTAGCTCAGATACTGTCACACAAGCTCTGTAGACATCATTTCTGACCTAGCACGTGGGTCCACACCTGTCTTCAAGGATGTTTCTCAAATGGAAATATCTCATCCTCAAGACAAAGATGGCCTGGCCAACAGCCACTGTCCTCATAGCCCTGAGATATTCAACTGAGGAGCAGATGCCCAATCACACTCAAGGCATTTCTCCAGGACTAGCTTCCCTGTGAGAGCCATCACTCAGAACCTGACATAGCCCTAGGGAACCCAGCTGACGTCTGTGATGGTGTGACAGTCAGTCAACGGAAGGCCTTTTCCCTTTTTGCATCCCCTTGCACAGTTACTTCCTTCATTCTCCAGGGCTGCCCCCAGGGGACACAGGACACAGCCCAGATGTCAGGATGAGTTCATCTTTCAGTCTAGACCACCCACAAGGCAACAGTGTAGGCTGGGGGCACCCTGCTGTGCCACTTAATGCTGCCTACAATCCATGAGGCATCCTAAGAGTCTGGGGGCCATTGGGAAGACAGAGAGGGAAGCTCTGAAACCATGTCCCTCTTCCCCTCACCTATCCCACCAACACCAACCTAGACTGAATTTTATAGTTTATATTTGACTTCCTCATAGTGTGAAAGTGTCTCAGAGGGTCTTGGGGGCTTGGTGTCTTGGTGGTTCAGATGGTAAAGAATCTGTCTGCAATTTAGGAAACCCAGGTTCAATCCCTGAATTGGGAAGATCCCCTGGAGAAGGGAATGGCTACCCACTCCAGTATTCTTGCCTGGAGAATTCCATGGACAGAGGAGCCTGGTGGGCTACAGTCCACGGGGTCTCAAAGAATTAGACATCACTTAGCGACTAACACTTTCACTTTCCTCATAAGGTTTTCTTTGAAGAAAAAGTTCTCCAAAAAGCTTCAAAAATCTTTGCTCTAGAAGCTTGTAATAAGTCTACAGAAAGGGGATCTTGGGCCCTGGGCTGCAACAGAGTCACCTAAGGGCCTCTTCCCCACCCAAATAATGACAATGTTTTCTGAGTGACAAAACGCAGTCCAACAGGAACACCATCTAGGATTTCCCTGGACTTGTCCCTGCTGAACCTGAGGATGAGGAATTGCCTCACTCACAGAAACAGCTCTTCTTCCTCTCTCGTGTGCTGCTGTACCAGGACCATGGGCACCAGGGGTGTCAGCTCAGGCCAGCTAACCCAAATGAGCAAAGTGCTCTCAGTGAGTTGGAAGGGACATGGACAGAAGGTTTGGGGGAAGGAAAGAAAGCAGAAAGACCAAGAGGAGGCAACTCCCCGTGAAGCTGGAGGAGAGAGGGGCTAGAAGAGCACCCGTGAGCCCATCTGCTTCTTCTGAAATGCACATTTTTGGAAAAGGAGGAGGAGGCTCGAGAAGGAGAGATGCCCACTTAGAGCAGGAGAGCATCCCTTCAAAGGGAGCAGAAAGCACTCGAGCAACAACAGCCTACGCTCCCCGGTACCCACACGGCTGGGGGCTAGGTCCCAACTTGGGAACCATCAGGAGGTCAGTCAGTGGGAGAGCCACTTGCCCAAGCTTGTTCCCTGGGGATATGGGAAGATTGAAACCATCAACCAGACAGGCAGGTAGGATTTACACATCATGGCTTGGCTACCAAAGATCTCAGGGCAAGGAGGAGGAAGAGAGAGAGCCTATTTGAGTCCATGGGAGAAATACAAAGCTGAGGGTACCATCTGATACTTCTGGGAGGCTGCAGGCATCATGGACAATGTGCTCAGCCCAAGGCCAGCAAAGCACAGTGAGCACAAGCGTGGGCTCTGAGCACCCTGCACTGAGATCCTGCCTCCACAGCTTTAATCATGTAATCTTGGGTTAGCCTCTGAACCTCTCTGGGCCTGTTTCCTCAAGCGTCCTTGACAATAACAAGCATGTCTACTTTGCAGGGCTTCCCTGGAGGCTCAGACAGTAAAGAATCCACCTACCAATGCAGGAGACGCAGGTTCGATCCCTAGATCAGGAAGGACATGGCAACTCGCTCCAGTGTTCTTGCCTGGGAAATCCCATGGACAGAGGAGCCTGGTGGGCTACAGTCCATGGGGTCATAAAAGAGTCGGACACGACTTAGTGATGAAGCAACAGCAACTACTTTTCAGAGCAGTCCTGAGGATTGAATAAATTAATTAATTACATCGTCCAGAGTAGTGTCCACGCTTAGCAACCATGCACTAAATGTTGGCCAGACAAGTCCCAGATAAATACCCCCGACCATAATGAGCCCCAACTGGGTTCAGCCCCACTAACTGACGGGCATGAGGTGGCTCACTCAGGCTCTCAAGGTGGCAGCAGGATGTGAGCAGCAACTGTCTCTAGGCACAACCGCCTCATGTGGGGCATTCACCCCACTTCCATCTCTTCCATCTTTTCTTTTCTCCAACCCCTCCATTTCCCTTCTTTGGAAGTTTTGTAAATGTTTTCTAAGTTCCTCCTCTGTGCTCTTTTCATAAAGTCAGATCGCCAAGCCAACTCTCAAGAAGCCAAAATGAGTATGGTCGTGAATGCACCCATCGACTCACAAATAAAAGTACCTTGGGGGCCGGAGGGTTATCCCCTGTCCGGAATGTGTTGTAGCCTGTTAGAGAAACTCACACTGTCACCCTCCAACCTTAACTGGCCATCATAGTCATTAGCAACTCCCTAAACAGCTCCCTCGGGTAATATCGCCCACCACCTGTTTCACACATGGGAAAACTGCAAGACAGCCCGAGAAGTTCCTGGTGGGGAAGGGGTTGAGGTCCCATAGGCTCTGATCTTCCTGCCTGCTTGCCTGTCTCCTCACTTATCAAGTAATCAAATAAGAGAAGGAACTCCCAGTCCGCCTGCCCCGGAGTCCTCCCCCGAGCTTTGCAGAGTGGCTGGTCTGGGGTCAAAAGAGGTGTGAGGCTCACCACCCCCAGTGGCGATGGTGCGGGGCCTGCATTCTCCTTCCAGAGCTGCAACAGTCACACTCTTTTGTGGTCAAGGTGACCCATTAGGCAAGAGCTCAGGGTTCTGCCTGAGGCCACCAGCCAGAATTGTTTGCTGTCCCCCGGGTGGGGGTGGGGGGCAGGCATGTGAAAGACCTTGGCCTCATTACCACCCGCTCTGGCCAACTTGGCCCACCAATCCTAGGCTCTGAAAACTGGTCCACTCCCAGGCTGCTCTCATCAAGGGCTTCCTCAAAGGTCTGCTTCACAAGCACGTTTTCTGGCCTGCAGTAGACAGTGGGGGAATGAACACACAGGGAGGCCAAGGTTACTGCCCAAGATCACAACGTGTCAAAGCGGTGAACCGGGGACCAGTCTTTCCGTCTACTCCCACGATGGCCGAAGAGAGCTCTCCCGTAGGTGGTGTGGAAGGACCTTGTTTCCGAGTCATTCTAATATTTTAAATAAGCTCGTCATCTAGGGCAGTGGTCTCCAGGTGGTAACGTGTGCCACGCGTGGATGACAGTGCTGCTGAGAATGCAGCTTCTTGGCAGTGGGATCCTTGCTAGCTCATTTTGGAATGCCAGCATCCCACCACGGCATAGCTGAAATGTTCCAAATCTCTCAAACTTAATGAAACACCTGTCCTCTCTAACACCATCAGAGGTAATTACACATGGCTCTCACACAGTCATATGTACCCAGCCTCCAACTGCCTCATCGGCTGCTTCCCTGGGTATATACCTGGGTGTGTTCCCTGTCAATCCTGGCATGACTGAGTTGGAAGAGCCCCTCCTTCTTAATTCTCTAGGAAAACTGGCATAAAATTCTGTAGTCTGGTATCAGCTGGGCTTAGAGAAGTTTGAAGTAATTATGACAGAGTTGGGAAGATCTTTATTTTTTATTTGTTTATTTTTGGCTGTGCTTGGTCTTCGTTGCTGTGGGCTTTCCTCTAGCTGTACTGAGCAGGGGCTACTCTTCGCTGTTGTGCACGGGCCTCTTGGCGGCGGCTTCTCTTGTTGCGGAGCACAGGCTCTAGGGCACTCAGGCTTCAGGGACCGTGGCACGTGGGCTCAGCAGCTGCACTTCCCAGGCCCTTGTAACAGGCTCAATACTCGTGGTTTAGTTACTCCACGGCATGTGGGATCTTCCCAGATCAGGGACTGAACCCTTGTCTTCTGCATTGGCAGGTGGATTCTTTACCATTGAGCCACCAGGGAAACCCAGGGAAATCTCTTTTTTTCTAAACAACTTTATTTTTTTTTTCTTTTTGCCATGTCACACAAGATGTGGGATCTCGGTTCTCCTGTCAGCGTGTTAGTCACTCAGTCGTGTCCAACTCTTTGCGACCCCATAGACTGTATAGCCCACCAGACTCTTCTGTCCATGGAATTCTCCAAGCAAGAATACTGGAGTGGGTTGCCTTTCCCTTCTCCAGGGGATCTTCCTGACCCAGGGATTGAACCTGGGTTTCTTGCATTGCAGGTGGATTCTTTACCATCTGAGCCACAATGGAAGCCTTAGTTCCTCTCAGTTCAGTTCAGTCGCTCAGTCGTGTCCGACTCCTTGCGACCCCATGAATCGCAGCACACCAGGCCTCCTTGTCCATCACCAGCTCCCGGAGTTTACTCAGACTCACATCCATCGAGTCAGTGATGCCATCCAGCCATCTCATCCTCTGTCGTCCCCTTCTCCTCCTCCCCTCAATCCCTCCCAGCATCAGAGTCTTTTCCAATGAGTCAACTCTTCACATGAGGTGGCCAAAGTACTGGCGTTTCAGCTTTAGAATCATTCCTTCCAAAGAAATCCCAGGGCTGATCTCCTTCAGAGTGGACTGGTTGGATCTCCTAGTTCCCCTACCAGGCATCAAAACCCACTCCCCCGTTATGGAAGTGCAGAGTCTTAACCACTGGACCACCAGGCAAGCCCAGGAAAATCTTTTTTTAAACAACTTGTTTTAATTTTTTGCTACATCACACAGCATGCAGGATCTTAATTCCCCTACCAGGGATCGAACCCATGCCTCCTGTAGCAGAAGCGCAGAGTCTTAACCACTGGACTACCAGGGATGTCCTAGAGTCAGGAGAACGTTTACATTCAAACTGCCAGACTTTAGATGACTGATGTACACACATAGGGTACTGTTGAAAACTTAGAATTCATATTTTAAAAACTCTATTTAGAAACTGCCCCCATTGGTCATTTTGTAGATGAATGTTTACACATACACCACACATATTCTACTCAAACACATTTTCCTGACAGTGTTAGTCCACACACTCAATCCCCATGAACTGCAAAGGGGAAAAAAAATCCTCATCTTGGGAACCCAAAGACTGAGGTCCGATGGGGAAGTCTTGACTCATGGTGAGAAAGTAGGAGAGAGTCACAGGCCCACACAGAGTTCCAGGGTCCCTTTCTATGCCTGCCGTCCCAGTACTTCTTTCCTTCTTCTTGCAAGATGCAGAGAAGCAGAAAGAGATAAGAAAGGCAGGGCCAAGCTTTAGAATAAGTCTTCCAAATAGCAAACAGGTCTTCTCCAGCTTTTCCAGGAACAACCCCACCCTATCCCCACACACATAACTATATTTATGTACATACTGTTACACACACATATGAAGAGACAAAGAATTATAGAACACATCAGCTGCTCATTTTCACAAGCCCAGCTGAGAGCAATCCTGCAATAGAGAAGCCTGTGGTGAGAGTCCAGGGATTGCTACCAGCAGTGAGGGAAAAGGCCCAGTCTCTACCAGGCTCAGAACGCACGCCCTGATATGCCTAGAAGCTTCCAGCATGCAGAGCCACCCAAAAACGTTAGTCTCAAGTGCTTCCTTCTGGAGCCTCAGACTCCCCATATGCCCAGCCTCATCTCTACCTCGGTTTCCCTGGGGGCTCAGTGGTAAAGAATCTGCCTGCAATGCAGGAGGTAAGGGTTAGATTCCTGGGCTGGGAAGATCTGTTGGAGAAGGGATAGGCTACCCACTCCAGTATATTTGGGCTTCCCTGGTAGCTCAAACAATAAAGAATCTGCCTGCAATGTGGAAGACCTGGGTTCAATTCCTGGGTCGGGAAGATCCCCTGGGGAAGGGAATGGCAACCCACTCCAGTATTCTTGCCTGCAAAATTCCATGGACAGAGGAGCCCAGTGGGCTACAGTCCATGGGGTCACAAAGAGTCGGACACAACTTAGTGACTAAATAGCAACAACAACACATCCCTATACAAAACTGGATATCTGATGGGGAAGCAAAACTGAGTTGGAAAACACACTGAGGGGGACTTCCCTGGTCTTCCAGTGGTTAATACTTTGCCTTCCAATACACAAGAGCAGGTTCAGTCCCTGGTCAGGGAGCCAAGATCCCACATACCTCGAGGCCAAAAAAACAAATCATAAAACAGAAGCACTATTGTAACAAATTCAATTAAAGACTTTAAAAAAATTATTCCATCCAAAAAAATCTTTAAAAAATAAAAATAAAATAAAATGCACATAGGCAAAAGGAACAAAAAAGTCATTTATATTCATAAAAGGTGGAGATTGCACAATGGATTATAAAGGCATAGATTTTGGAGTCTATATGCCAGCTAGCATTCTACCTTTCTGGATACAAATCTCTTCAAGGGCAAAATTGCAGCAAAAATCCTCACCATGCAGGGCTGCTGTCAGGGCACTAGGTGTTCACTGCAAGGTCTGAGCCGCAAAGGACACAGCACACAGTAGCTGCTCATTTTTTCCTCACCTCTGGCTTCTCTCTTTCCTCCCGAGCCCTGAACGAAGTCCCAGTCGTTTTTTCCACCATAGAAGCAGAACCAGCTCTCACTGACAATTCACCCAGGGGCTGAAAGTTCTATTTCATACACCTGAGCTTGAAGACGGACTTCAGTCTGGCCTAACAAACCCATCGGCCCTTTCTCACTCACTCTGCCCACCTCAAGTCACCAAGGCCATAAAGGCCCCCCCTTTTTTTTTCTCTTGTTTGGTCATTGTGAATGCCTAAAATCGCATCTTGCTCAACAGTAAACCTCAGGAGAAGCTGGCCATGGTGCTGGGAAATTTTAGGAAGGAAACAAAACTAGACACACAAACATGAGCCTGGCCAATCACAGTTTCCCAGCCGGCAAATCACCCAGGTCAATGGAGACTCCCTTTCGGGGGAGGGGACACTGTTCACAGCTGTCACAACTGACCCTCGTGCTGACAGATTTCCTTCCAGTTCTTCCCACTGGGCTTTGGTAGCTGTTGCACATAGTGGAGGAAACAAAACTACTTTGCCTTGTAAAAATCAAGACAAAGAGGAGCTTTCCAAAAGCCATTTTTCCCTCCAGAAAAAGCTCTTCTGAAACCAAGGGAAAGCAAACTTACAGATAATGAAACTCCAAATAAAGTCATTGAAACTGATTAAGTTCATGAAAGGCCCCTTTCATTCCAATGTCCAAGAAGGAAAGCCCAAAGCTGTCTTGACCAGTGGAGCTTCCTGGGTTCAGAAACACGGGAGACCCTCCTCACGCCGTCTGGCTGGGGTGGGAGGAGCTGAAGTGCTCTGCTTGGGAACTATGCCAAAGTGGGATTTCCAGTCTTTTTAGACACTTCTCTCTCTCTCTTTTTTTAATTGGAGGATAATTGCTTTACACTGTTGTGTTGGTTTCTGCCATATAACAACATTGATCAACCATAAGTGCACATACATCCCCACCCTCTTGAGCCTCTCTCCCACCCCTCCCCATCCTACCCCTCTAGAGGTGGGTCTCCCATGGGTCCTATCTGGTCCCAAAATGCCTCCCCAAACTTCCACCCTCACACGTCTTCCCCAACAATCCTGCAGCTGTATCAGAGCCATCTCTGCAGTAGACAGAATCACTGCTCCTCCAAAGAAAGATGTCCACATCTTAACCTCCAGAATTAGAGACTATGTTACTTCACATGGAAAAAGGGATTTGGCAGGTTCCCTGGTTCCTGAGTGGTAAAGAATCTGCCTGCAATGCAGGAGATGTGGGTCCAATCCTTGGGTCAGGAAGATCTCCTGGAGGAGGAAATGGCAACCCACTCCAGTAATCTTGCCTGGAGAATCCCATGCACAGAGGAGCCTGGTGGGCTACATTCCATGGGGTCACAAAGAGTCAGACTGAGTGACTAACACACAAAGTTAAGGACCTGGGGAGCTTATCCTGGATTATCTAGATGGGCCCAATCCAATCCCAGGAATCCTTAAGAAGAGAAACCCTCCTCCAGCTGTGGTTAGTAGGAGATGCACTCAAGGAAGGGGCAGAGAGATGCCATGCTGTTGGTTTTGAGCATGGAGGGAGGGGGCCATGAGCCAAGGAAAGTGGGCAAACCACTGGAAGCTGGAAAAGATGAGGCAACAGATTCCCTCCTAGAACTTCTGTGAACGTGTTAGCATCTCAGTTGTGTCTAACTTTTTGCGACCCCATGGACTGTAGCCTACTAGGCTCCTCTGTTCACAGGGTTTTCCGGGCAAGAGTACTGGAGTGGGTTGCCATTCCCTCCTCCAGGGGATCTTCCTGACCCAGGAATTGAACCCAGGTCTCTTGCATTGTAGGTGGACTTTTTACTGTGTGAGCTACCAGGAAGGAATGAAGCTTTGCTGGCACCTGGGTTTCAGCCGAGTGAGCATCTGACCTACAGAATTGTAAGACAGTAAGTTTGTGCTGATTTAAGTCAGTAATTTTCATAATCTGTCACAGCAGTGATAGGAGACACGCACTACACTGCTGGTCCCTGGCAAGGGGTCTGCTACTGCCTCCCCACATTCCCCCAGGGCTTGATTCTTCCAAAGGTACTGCTGGCTGAGTCCTCCCAGCAAAGAAGCTCACCTGCCTCACCTGTTACTTCTGTGGCGCTCTGGCCCAGGTCCTCACCAAAAGAGCAGTCTGTCCTCTTTTCCAGTTTCAAACAGCCCTGCTTCCTTAAAGACACTCCCAAGACTTGTTCCTAGGACCCTTCGGTTTCCAAGCTAATTTGTCAGATGCTGGACTGCAGACACGGGGAAGGTGAGGATGCTCCAGCACCCGGAGGTGGACTTGGAAAACATCAGCACCTGTGCTTGTGATGCAGGACAACTGTCCACAGGCAAGCACAGACACGGAAGAAGCTGGCCCTTTTCCTGAGTCTGGGTGCACTCTCTAGGCTGGTTTTTATGCTGGCTCTTTCCTAAGTTGAGGTCATAGGCACAAAAGCTAACCTTCAGAACAGGGAACCCAGGGAAGCTGAAGACAGTGGGAACTGCCAGAGGAGGAGGAAGCCCCTCTTGTGGGACAGTGGCGGTGGCAGGAGCCGGGGCACACGTGGGAGTCTCCTCCAGCAGACTACCTCCAAGTCTGCCAGGGGCCCTGGAACCTGGTTCTGGGCTATCAGCAAAGACAGATTTAGAACCCATGATCTCATCTTGCAGAACAGCCCCAGGGCCTCAGAGTACTCTGGGAAACATCACTTTGGCAAGTTGGAAAGTGGACGTCACTGCTGGTGCTATCAGGTAGGTGGAGCACCCAGGGGTCCCTCCCTTGGCTCACCCAGGAGGAGCAGGTGCAGATGGCCAGGGCATGGGAAGAGATGGGACGTTGCCTGAGGCCTGGACTACTACCACCCTGCTCTCCCTCAGCCTGGAGAGCCCAGGTACTGTGAGCTGGCGTTTTAAGGTGAGTACATATATATACCAACGTTCTTTGCTGTGATGAGCAGTGAGTAGTAACAAATATCCTAACCATGAGCTGGTGGCTCACGTCCCTGTGAAGCCCCGCTCCTGCTTATACCAAGACATGCTGTGATAGAGTGTTTATAAATGGAGCAGCAGCAGAAGGTGGGGGAGGCCTAGAGCTCATTCCCTCTGCTATTTACTGCAAATAAGACCAAAGCCCTGCAAAGGGCTAGGTTGGTGATGACTGGCCCTTGCTCCTTGAAGTGAATCAGCAGCAGGGAAGGCTGAGAATTCATCATCGAGTGCAAACCCAAATTTCTGCTGCTGGCCCAGGCCACCTCTCCGTGGCCTCGCAGTTGGTTTTTTGGCTTATCTTAACTAGGGACTCTAGCTGATTAGTTCTCCTGAGGTTTCTCAGTGTGTGTCATGGACAGATTCTCCCTCCAGAGCAAACAAGCCACACCAGCTCCTCCAACGCTGCCCACAAAGTCCCAGGAGGGCAGTGGAGGGGGGCAGGTTCTTTGTCTTGAGATGAGGACCCCTGGCTCCTGCTTCTGCAGTCAATGGATAGGGCTCCACAGTCCTTCCTGATGACGGGAGGAAGGAAAATTCTAACAGAGTGGACTTGATACATCTCTCATAGAAAGAAATCCACCTCTAACTACCAAATAAACATTGGTACTTCTAGAAGGTAGGACTCACAGAAAAGAGCAGTCCCCATCACACTGCTAAAGGTGATGGATAGTGATAGAGAATAAAAGTTGTCATATAAGAAAGGCCAGGTTTATACCCCAACCCGCCAGGGGTGAGTTGCATGTCGGTTTCAGTCATATTAGGGAAGATCAACTCCCAGAGAAGAAGGGCTGTGGGTCTGATAAATTCCATACTGGGAAGTGCCAATGGGAGGTAATGAGGGGCTGTCAGAGAAATAAATCAAAATATGTTGAGAATTTGGGGTGACCACCAAAATAAAATCTCTTCCGCCAAAGACAGCAGAGACATCATTGTGGCTGAAGAAAGGAAAGTTCTACAAGCGAGTCAGAAAGAAACTGACAGCAGCATCTCTTCATGTAAAGATGTCAGGAAAAAAACTGCAGGGAGAAACTGTGATACAGAGCAAGAAGCTAGCATTAGGGCTACACACCAGGACCCAGAAGGTAGAGGCAGGGTCAGCTGCAGGAGCAAAGAATCTTTAGCGGAGGGGTGCAGGGGGGCGGGGGGGAGGGTCTGACACAGAGCACTCAGCCAACATCCCATGACACACATGATGTGCACAAACACACACATGTGCGTGCGTGCACACACACACACACACACACATGTATTCACATGCCCCTGAAGCACCGGGAGAAGAAACAAAATTAGTTCAGACTGTGAACCATTTATCCTGGAGAGGCAAAATGAGATTTTTTTTTCGGCTGTTCTTTTAATTAAAAGTTAGCTCATAAATCAAAGACCTTGTTTCCAGGCTGCAGGAGATGGTAGGAAGAACCCGAGCTTTTCAGAACTGAATATTGCCCTGTGACCCCCTTCCTTCACCCACGGTATGCACCCTGTTACAGCACCTCAAGTAGCAATCTAAGGAGGAACCAAGGGTGGCTTCCTGAAGTTCTCCCAAAGAGATCTTGAGCATGTACATGCATGCACGCACACACACACACACACACACACACACACACATAAATCCCTCAAGGACTGGTTAGTGCATCTATTTGGAGCCTCTGAGGTTTTCCCTGGGGACCTTCTACCCTCTGCTCTAATACTCTGCCTGGGTTCACATAGGTGTTTACATCAATGGAGTTTGAAGACTCTCCTTAGAAGTTTACTAAGCACAGAAAATCATTTGGTCTTCACCATTGTCTTAATTTTTATTTGTTTCTCCTACTGAATCAAGAAATGTTCTCCAGATGTGAAGACCTTTTATTCTCAGCTTATTCATATGAGAGATGGACGGTGCATATATTAGCATGCTAGTTGCTCAGAAGGTGAAATATGTATAGATAAACAATTTGTCCAAAATCAGGAGTGCAGCCAGCAGCAAAGTCGAGATTTCCCAGCTGTCAGTTCTACCTCTTCAGGCAATCTGCCAGTCTCAGTTTCAACAGTTTAGAAGCATGGGAAACCCCTGACACAGACCTGGACAGACACTTGGGCACAAAGGCTGCAGGGATGCCTAGGAGTGAACATGGGAAGTAGCAGGGTAGCAGCCAATGGTGCCTTTTTCCCCTTCTTGCCTTCTTCTGGCTTAAGAGAATGGTTGCCATGACCACTAAGGAAGTTTATTATTTTTTCATTTTCAAGCTACTCCCCATCAAAGCATCTGAAAGCATTGTGTACTCTCGCTCACATGTTTGCACATTTTGGGGGGAGAAAAGGAGACAAAGAAAGACGACCTCTTACAAGAAAAGGAATGGAGAGAGAGTTTTGTTTTAGCATCCTTTCTCAAGTCTACCCATGATGCCCTGAGCCTCTCTCTCCCTGTGTCCCGTCACCCGACCCAGCTATATCCCTCTGATCTTGCTGCCGTCAAAGAAAGAGTCCAGACGAACACAAAGGTCATACAAGGCACAAAGTTCCCCTTTCTCCTGTCCCCAGACCCCAGTCCCTCAAAAACAATCAAATTTAAAGCAGAGAGATTAAATTATCACTAAGTTAATTATGAGAATCACACTTAGGCTGGCTGCCGGGAAGCGAGGTCAGCAGGCAAGAGGCATTAAAATTAAAGGCAGATGCATGAAGCACTTAAAAAAGCAACTGGGAGACTCATTACCCCCCCACCCACGAGGGAGCAAGAAACCACTCTGATGTTTGAGGCGCTGTCCATCTGGGCAATAGTCAGAGCATTTGACAGCTAAATAGCTGCACTCTGTCATCATCTCAAAGCCAAAGTGGGCGAGTCAGAGGTAAACTGATTAGATGGTGTGCTGCTAATTTCCCAGAGAGAAAGCGAGGGAGTGGGCTCAGTCCAAGAGGGCAGAGCACAGGAGGACCTGCCCTAGGCTTGAGTGCAAAGAGAAGGGTCTAGAATCTAAAATATGGCACAAATGAACTCATCTCCAATGCAGAAACAGAATCACAGATGTAGAGAGCAGGCGTGTGGTTGCCAAGCGGGCGGAGGCGAGGGAGAAGTACGGACTGGGAGTCTGGGGTTAGTAGATGCAACTATTACATTAGAATGGATGAACAACGAGGTCCTACTGTATAGTATGGGGAATTATACCCAGTCTCCTGGGACTGATCATAATGGAAAAGAATATGAGAAAAGGAATGCATGTATGTGTGTAGCTGAGCCACTTTGCTGTACAGCAGAAATTATTTCAACACCGTAAATCTACTATACTTCAATTTTTTTTTTTTAAGAGACAGGTCTGGCTCCTAAGTGTGCATGCATGGGTACACATCAGCATGCATGAGTGCACACAGGTACACATGGAATTAGGTACATGTGCATGTTTATGACATGAATGTGTGTGTATGTGTGGCAGAGGGTCCACAGTCATGCATATGTGGGTGTATCTCGTATCCACCTGAAAATCGAAGGTGAAGAGCTTAGAAAGGATCAGAGGACTCCTTCTAGCACATCTGCAACAGGGCAACTCCTTATAAGCTTTCTTTGATTTCCAAGACTCACCCAGTGGCTGCCACCAGCTCAGCCGTCAAAATACGTATCATTTAATCATTCCATGTGCCATCCAGTTATGGATGTTCAAGGACTCCTCAGGCATCGCCAATATGATGTAAGTTTAAGACATGTCAGTCAAAAAATTGGCTATCCACAGAATGAGTTCGAAGGCTGAAAAAAATCAGTGTTTTTCAAATCAGTCTGTAGGATTGCTTCCTCCATGCAGGATTCCAGCCCTGCCCTTTTGCCATTTCCAAAGAGGAGGAGATGGTGGGGAAGCCTGACAGGGAACCTGGCCCTGAGTCAGTAGCCAGCTTTGGAGCTAAAATTCCCAAATTAGGTTCCTCACCTGAAGGATGAATTTCAAGGGCCAGTGGTCCTGACTGTGTCCAGAGTGAATTTTTTTAGAATTCATAGTCAAAAAACAAGAGGACAGAGGGGAGATGGGGGAATTTGTGGGTGGGTGGAGTAAATTACATGGGGGAAATTAATTTGGAAGATCCCACTTAATTGTAGTTATGAGAAATGATTTAATAAACTTGGATGATTTAATTATTCCAAGAGACATCCACTGAGCACACTCTAATCTTTGTATTTAAGCAGAAAAGTACCCTCACTCTTAAGGAAAATTGGATGCAGGGAAATACAAATAACTACAGCCCTCACTAAAGGAAGGGACTGAGTGATTCTCACTTCAGTTTCAGAAGAAAAAGCACGCCACAGGAAAACAAGCTGATAGAGCATTTGGTTTTTAAAAATCTCCAACACAATTTCTGAGCTTGATGGCATAAAACCAGCCACATTCTGTATTTTTCATACATCTTCTCCAATATTGAGTAAGAAGATACCTTGTGCTCTTTAATTCAAGAAACACCTGGCATATTACAGATAGGTCAAGCAGATATGTCTTGACTCAAGGTGATGTTCACAATAGTAATCCTTAAAGTAAACTGTATTATTGACAGAATATTCTCTGTCCCTCCCTTCAGGAACATATATGCACCTGGCCTCTTCCCGTGGTGAGAGTATAGTCTCCACACCATTCCCTTTGGCGTAGCCTATAAAATGTGAGGGCCAATGACATGTGCCATGTCCAAGCCACAGCATTAACATCCGAGAGGGATCTGGGCATGTCTTTAGCCTCTGTCTGAAAGAAGTGACCCAGAGCGTAGCTGCAGCCAAACCAGGGTGCACGCGAACATGAGCTGGAGACAAGTTTATGCTGTTGTGGTAGTCACTTAAACCGGGGGTTATTTGTTACTGTGCCATAATTTAGCCTAAATTAGCTGATACACACACACAAACACAGACACACACACACAGGTACTATAAGACCCTAAGCCCCAAGAGTCAATCTTCAAATACGTTTTTTATTTAGCATTTCAGGAAAATATTGTGTTGGACACCCACATCTAACTAGGAAAGGTTTAGACATGCTGGGGGAGAAGTTTACAAGTCTGATCCAGAAGTAAAAAAAAAAAAAACAAACAAAAAAACAACTATTTTTTAATGCAAATAAAATGAACAAATTCCTCTTGGGAAAAATTCTAAGATTTTGAAACTATTGCCTATCACTTCTGGGTAATCAAACTGTGACTGAATAAAAACTCAACTTAGTAAAATAAATATATTCAGAGGCTATTAATTTTAGGAAAGTGTTCTTCGGTTTAGAAAAGGATTCATTGATCCCTTTGATGAACTCCTATCTCTTAAGCCCATGATCTTACCATCGGGTGATGAAGCAGTCAGTCAAGGTGTCCTTGACCCTGCCCAGCTCACGAGGAGACCAGTTCCCCAGCTGCCACAGGGGCACTTAAGGCCAGCAGCATGGTTCAGGCCCATACGAGGCCTCAAATGATCCTGCTTGATAAAACTTCATGGGATTTAAGAAAGATGGATTCTGTGAGTGATATTTAAAATGTAATTTCCTCTCCCAAGCCTGGTATATCTGGGGGAAGGCCCAGAAGAGCTTTAATCATAAAGATTAAATAGGACATTCTTGTTGTATGCTCATCTAAAGCATTTAAAATATGGCTTTAGGTACACACAACTTTTCAAAAAGCCAGTGCCCCTATCATGAGAAATCGCTGTAAAGGGATTCTGGTAGAAAAGCATGGATAAATGCTGTGCTCTTAGGACGAAACAGAGAGAACTGAATGATCACAGTGGGGAAGGCTGGCAAGTTAGCAGAAGGACCAAGGTAGAGACTTCATCCACTTACAGATCTTTAAGAATGAACCAAAGGTAATCTAACCATCTTCACTGTTATCAGAAACCACAAAGCGTGTAAGATACCCATGTGATTATAGGTATAATCCTGCCTGAAGCAACACTGGGCATCTGGGATTCCTGCTGGGAAGAACTGAGAAGCATCAGGATTTGATGTGACCTGTGGATGCAGTGATGAGAGTGGGTCATAAGCCGGTCTCAGCATCGTTCTGGCCCCTCAAGTCCAACCAGCCACTGAGGTCACACCCAAGTTCAGCTCCCCCACTCACCGCACACTCTCAATCTGGTGCGAGATATGAGTAGTTAAGCAGAAAGACGATCCAACTCCCTGGCGAGAATCTCTTCCTGTATGCCTTCCCTTCCACCCTTCTTGCTCCCAAGCCCTCTGGAGCCTTCGGGGTGGGGGATGGTGAGGGAGGAACCTTCTGGAAGGGGGCTCAAAGCAGAAAAACTGGGTTGAGGGGAGGTACTGGGGATGCCAGAGAGTGGCCCCAAGGAAGAGAAAGCCTGTGGAGGGGGAGGACCCCTGAGCCAACACCCACTGCTCATGGACCCACTCTTCGGCCCACTTTTCCTAATGAGACTCAGAGGGGCACCAACAGGGCAAAGCAGGTCAAGTGAATCAACCATCTGATCACAATGTCCCTCAAGCCACTGAATCTGTGAAGAAATCGTGGAGCCAGAGCTGCCTCGGGACTTACTGCCCCACCGTCACCCTGGGTAATCAGTCAAGATAACATCTGTGAATGGGTTTCCCCTATGTAAAGTGTACCAGCCACACAACAACAAGAAGCAGAGGCCAGGAGCTGAGAGAGTAAACGTGGGGTGAGCAGGTCCAGGACAGAGAAAAGCCATGAGGCTTGGGTGGAGGGGACCAGCATTTAGGAGGAAAAAGAAGGCTGGATGGACTGGTGGAGGTAGAGGCTAAAAGGACCAGGGGGTCTAAGGAGACGGTATAATTAGGTCCTCAGTTGCAGGGGGCTTGCCAAGAAGTTATGGGATACGACCCAGTCACGGGGACCTTGGTTGACCAATAACAGGAAAAGTAATCAGGAACCACTGAGCACAGCCCCAGGGGCCGTTGGGAGAGAGAATTCTGGTGAGAACCCCCAAGACAAACACCCCAAGTGAGTCCTGGGTGGCGGGTCAGCAGTAAGTGGAAAAGCATAGCTTGTTTCCCAGAAAGCCTCCGGCCCCTCCCCAGGACCACTGCCCACTCTGCTGTGCAATGCGCTCCAGCATAATTGCCCCTCAAGAGGGAGGCTGTTCTTGGAGGGAGGTTTGTGATGTGAGAGCTGCTGCGGAGGTGGGAAGCTCACCATTTCTTACGTGGGAGCCCCTTCCTTGGTATTTCAATTTAGCTGGGATCCTGGAGACTCACAATGTGAGCAGCCAGGCAGTGTTCAGGGCTGAAGGGCTGAGCTGGAGGACCTGTGTCTTTTGAGAGGCTGGACCTCTCACATGCAGGTGGGTGACAGGCAATGGGGGCCACAGAAGCTTGGACAAGAAGATTTATAGATTTTCAAGTAAGAAAGTGAGAGAATTGGAGCTGTTTTAGATAGATGAGTGGCACAATCTACAGGAAATTAAAGTGAGGGTGGCTTGAGATGGGAGTTCAGTCACAACCATCCACACTTGACCACTGGGGCCCTGAGCCAGGGCAGAGACAGAGGGAAGGAAAGGAAAGTAGGAAGGTTCTGGCCAACAGGTGTGCTGGCCAGATGCAGGAGGTAAGATTTACCCACAGGTCGAGAGCATAGCCACAGGTGGAGTCCATGACTTGTCTGTATCAGCGAGGGCAGACCTTAGATCAAACCACACGCCCTCCAGTGAATTACTCAATCCCTCTCCTCCTGTGTAGAAGGGAGGTTGTAGTCTTTACCTGAAAGGAAAGGCTGAGGATGCCATGAAATGATCAATGTACAAGAGAAACACCTAGAACAGTGCCTGGTGCCTGCGAGGTGTTCAAAGCACGGCAGTCCCCTTCCCATCCTCTTTCCTGCCAGGTGCAATCCACAGGAAAATGACCCCTTCCTAAAAGCGAGGTCAGAGATGAGCACACGTCCTTCTACTCGTGTGCTCATCTCGTGGCTTCCCTCATGGTTCAGTTGGTAAAGAATCCACCTATTATGTGGGAGACCTGGGTTTGACCCCTGGGTGGGGAAGATCCCCTGGAGGAGGGCATGGCAACTCACTTCAGTATCCTTTCCCTGAGAATCCCCGGGGCTACAGTCCATTAGGTCGCAAAGAGTCAGACGCGACTGAGTGACTTTCACTTTGCTTCACTTCACTTTAAAAGCTAGGTGATCCCCCAAAGAGGCCAGAGTCAGGGGGCAAGGATCCTCTATGGAATCAGAGCTCTCATCGGTTACTGACATGAAAGGTAAGTCTCGCTTGTCCACCATTACAAATTCCTACCCTTTCCCTAAGATAAGCTGGGTCCCCAGGGACGCCTCCCCGAGCTCCCAGACCACCCACCACTCAAGACGATGTGGTGCCCTCTGTCCCTGTGAGTGTAGCAGGCCACTTCACCCCTTTTTGTTCATCCTTTGGGTTCTCTCTTATGTCAATCAAAGTCTCCGGGAGCCCGAAGTCAGGATTCAGTGCTGGCGCCATGATGGTTCCTGAGTAAGGCTGTGCTTTTTCCTACACCACTGAAAGTCAACTTAAACTTTAAAAGTACTGGTTCAAGTGTCCTTGATGGCTTAGAAACAAAGCCATCATGCAGCAGGCAGCCTCTAAGGTGACCTTAATGACGCCTGCCTCATCCATACCGTTGTGGAAGCTCCTCCCCTGAATGTAGGCTGGACCATGTGACTGGCTTCTAATAACAGGATGCCACAAAAGTCATCTCTGAAGTTAGGTTTCAGAAAATCTGGCTGTCATCATGCTCACCACCTCTTGCTGTCTCCCTCTCTCCGCTGCCATGTTGTGTGAGTGGCCTCATGGGGAGGCCCACATGGCCAGGGGCCGAGGTCTCCAGTGAGGACCTGAGGTCTTGAGCTGCCAAGTGCATGATCTTAGAGGAGGATCCTCCCCAACTCCTTGAGCCTGGAGATGATGGATGCTCCAGACAACACTTTGATTATAGTTCTCTGAGCCAGAGGACTTAGCTAAGCCAGACCTGGATTCCTGCCCCACAGACTCTGCAAGATAAGTTTTTTTTAAGCCTCTGTGTTGGGGTCATTTGTTACACAGCAGTCCATAATCAATACATCTGTGTCCTCTGGGGGTGGGATAGAAGGCACGGAGTGAATGTGGGAGATGTGAGGAGTTGTTATAGAAGTCACCAGGAATGCCTCTGTGAGAAACCAAAGCTGCTGGAAGAAGCACCACGACAGCACCAGGAAGCAAGTCCAATGGCCACATTCATGGGAAGGCACTCGAGAACAAGCAGGGACTATAAGCAGACCCCAACCCCCAATCAGAGCTTCCACTGGGGGACTCTAAGTCAATCTGGCTACCACTGCCTTCCCCAGCCCTGGTCCTATCCTGGCTTGGAGCCTCCACCAGGATCACCATCCAGATTCTATCCTCTTCCCGTCCAAAACTGATCAGCTATGAGCCCAGCAGTGAGGGGACCATTGACGGCAAGGTGCCCCACCTCCTGCTTTTGCCTCCTGCCTCATCCCTCTTCCTCTGGTACATCATGCCTTTCATCCTTTCCCATCTTTGTTGTCTTGGTTACATGGCCAGACTCCTGATATGCTGCTAGTTCTCGTTTTAATGATATGTTCTTGCAAAGCACAATATTTTACTTCAATTGCATGTGTCACTGGATAAATTCCTCCAGCGTGCCTGGCATTTGAGCATCAGCTGACTGAGCACGCTCCATGAGTTGGGGTGTTTCTGCAGCACTTTCTTTAATTTTAATGTCTGTGCTTTAATTTGTGATCAGGATCATTCTACACAAATGTATATATATATATACACACACACATATGATTCAAAAAAATGGCATACATGTATCAATAAATCTTGAATTGGCAAAGCTCATTTAAAACCATCTCCTTAAGTCATGCGCACTGGCAATGATCATTTGGAAAACAGAATGACAAATGTTTCCAGGGTAGTATTTTCTGGGGATCTCAAAGTGTGTTTCAAGAGGACACCAGGAGGAAAACAAGTCTAAGCCCCAGCTCTTGGGGTCTAACTGCCTTGAGAGGGGCTGCAGCAGACGCACCATGGAGAGGACACCACTCTAACCCTACTCGGGTCAGCACTGGTGACCACTTGGGACTCCCACCCAAAGATCTGCGGGACAGGGGTTGAGCCTCAGGGCTGAGTAGTGAAAAGTAGGGAAGGATAAGAAAATAGCACAAGTGGGAACACATTTACACAAAAAGGATGGTTGAGTGAGGGCTTGATGTTGTTCAGGAATGTAAGATATGCCCAAGAGGATGGCTCAGATGGTAAGAATTCACCAGCAATGCAGGAGACCCGGGTTTGGAAGGGTCTCCAGGGTCAGGAAGATCCCCTGGAGAAGGAAATGACAAACCACCCCAGTATTCTTGCCTGGAGAATTCCATGGACAGAGGAGTCTGGTGGGCTACAGTTCATGGGGTCACAAAGAGTCGCACACAACTGAGCGACTAACACACACACAAGAGGATACTGCCAGCTGAGCTGGTTGCCACGTCTTGCAGGTACAATGTGAACAAAAAGGCCTACAGCCCAGCTGAGGAGACTGAATCGAGGTGGGAGGAGGGCCACAAGAAGTGGATGGAAGGGCACGAGGCAAGGTTGGTTTGAAGGCCAGTCCCAGGCTTGAATGACCAGCCATCTCTCTGTCCCTCCTTAGACGTGAAGTCAGAGAAAGGAGGGTCCCTGGAACATCTGTTACAGTCTTCTGTTTGCAGCATCTCAGCCTCAGCATCCCCCTCACTCAACCCATAGGTTAAGATCTACGTGGGCCTAATACTTGCAAAACCAGGGTGGGAAATGCAAAAACAGCACGGCAAAAATAACAACAATGACAACAAAAAGCCAACAACTGTGATGCA
This sequence comes from Budorcas taxicolor, assembly GCF_023091745.1. Taxonomy (NCBI): domain Eukaryota; kingdom Metazoa; phylum Chordata; class Mammalia; order Artiodactyla; family Bovidae; genus Budorcas; species Budorcas taxicolor. Next base: position 98,035,589 of record NC_068913.1, read on the forward strand.
CTTTTCTCATTGTGGAAATTGTCTGGCATTGATTCTTCAATATTTCTTTTTCCCTTCTGCTTGAGGGACTACCCACAAGCAAAGCGGCCAGCCTCTCTGGTTTGAAAAACTAACAGAGGATGAGATGGTTGGATGGCATCACTGACTCAATGGATGTGAGTTTAAGCAAACTCTGGGAAATGGTGAAGGACAGGGAAGCCAGCATGCTGCAGTCCATGGGGTCGCAAAGAGTCGGACACGACTGAGTGACGGAACAGCAACAACAACATAACGGGCAACTCACCAAACCTTATATCCGGTACACTCAGGTTCTGCTCTGATCGCAGGGCAACCTGGAGTTTCAGCTGTATCTCCACTGAATTTTGTGATGCCTTCAGCCATCTAGAGAGCTCTCCATGACATGAGTTTCTTTTTAGTTAACTTATTGTTATTATTATTATTGTTTTTACTTGGTTATTATCGTTGTTGTTATTAGTTATTATCAATTGATTTATTGATAAATTTCCAGGTGAATATTAAAGAGTTCTCAGATACACTGAGGAAGTTGCAAGGCAGGGGCTGCACATATCTGATCTGGTGTTGCCCTGTGACTCGAGCACTGCAGAAACACACACACACACACACAGCATCTGTTTCTGAGAGCTTATGTTCAGAATGACAGCCTCAGGCAAGTCTCCCTCCCCCTCTACTAGTTGCCCTTCTGGGTCTGTGTTCAGGGCCTATGGAACACAGGCAAATCAATTCCACACAGGCTCAGACAGAACAAGGCAATGATATCATTTATGTGTGGAATCTAAAAAATCTGATACAAATGAATTTATATACGAAATAGACTCATAGACATAGAAGACAAATATATGGTTACCAAAGGGGAAAGAGAGGGAGGGATAAATTAGGAGTTTGGGATTAACATATACACATTATTATATATGAAATAGATATAAGATAGATTACCAACAAGGACTTACTGTGTACCACAGGGAACTCTACTCAATATTTTGTAACAACTTGCAAGGGAAAAGTATTTGAAAAAGAAAAGCTAGATGTGTATAACTGAACCACTTTACTGTATACATGAAACTAACACAATATTATAAATCCACTATATGTCAATAAAATAAAAGAAAAAGAAAAAAGAAAAAAATTCAAACAGGCTCACGCAAAAAAATTAGGAAGACTGAATTAAGCTGCATGACAATTCCCAAAAAGAATGACTTTGTGTTCTCTACTCCTGTGACTCTCCATGCTGACACACACCCACACAAGAGAGGCTGTGTGTGTGTGTGCATGCACACACACACACACACACACATACAGACACACATCCTACTACAAGCCAACAGCAAGGCCAGCCAGGGTTCTGCTTACCCAACATTCTCCCAGCACTCCGCCCCTTGGTGTGTGCAGTTCAACCTAACAGAACACCCAGGAAAGACGCAATCACAAAATGACAGGAGCAATCACACCTCAAATGAAAGTTTATGATGTTCTGGTTCACAATGAACATTAGTCTCTCCCACTAATATCAGGCAGTAATTCACTGTTGAACAGCAGCCATGAAATATGATCACTTAGTGGTAAAAATGCAAGAGACAGAGAAATCAGAGCTGGAATATTTAAGCAAAGAGATCTTGTCCTCTGAGGCAACACTGACTTCATTTTCCCAACTTGGGTCAAAGGTTTTCAGATTTATATGGACACCTTCAAGCAAATCGGAATGGTGCTGGCCTTAAGAGTTTAACCTGCAGTTGAAACTGTAACAGCCTGTAACTTATTCCTAAATTTCTAGGCACTTCCTGATGACTGGAGCATTTATGTGCCAATGCCAGCCATAACACACACACACACAGATCAGAAAAAATAAAAGACATCCAAATTGGTACTTTCCTCACCTCCTTTCCCCCTGCCTCATGTGATGTGTGCACTAAAGGAGTAAAATTACGGTCATCAGAGACAAGGTTGCCAATGATGGGGACCCATACCTTTCAAACAAAATGGAAAGTCAGTAATTTTCAGGGCAGCCCATGGATAGCTGCTACAGACTAGCTCCTGAACTCCTGAAACTCACAGCAAACTCCCTTACTCTTAGCAAACCCCCTAACCCCCTCCCGCCCAGCCTTCCCACCTTGAGTCCCTTGTCATATTGCAAAGAACCCTGCAAGGCCCTTGATTCACGCGGGAGATTATTACAGGGCTCAGAGAAACCGGCTCTGTAATTACGGCGGCCGTATGATTTCTATTATCCTGAGACCCCAGTTTCAGTAGCTCACAAAACCTCCCACTAAATCCTCCTGTAGCCCCACAGCTCTCCACGGCTGGGCCTCTGCCCAGAGAGTGAATGGGGTACTGATAACCTCTGGGAAAAGCAGGACCGAGTTATGACAGGGCAAGGGGAGTGGTGCTCAGTGAGCCAGAGTGGTGGGGAAATTCTATTGTTTAGAAAAAAATAAATAAATGGGCCAGTTTCACTTTTTATTATTTCAAACAACAGACGCAGCGGCCCAGCTTTCCTTTCCCTATTCAGACTGTCCCCCAGGGCCGGCTGAGTCTGCAGGAGTGTAGCTGGGCTTCAGCAAAACTATTAAAAAGGCCACCGCTCTGAGCTCGTGGAGCAGAAAGTTTGCTGCCCGCATGGCTTGGCTTTCCCCCAGGAGGGCCACTGGCTCATTCCCCTACACATGACTCTCTCGCCCTGCTTCCCAAATGTTTATGCTTCACCAGTCCCACCACAGTTCTGGAAATTAAGTGTAATGTCCCAGGTGACTGAAATAGAACCTCACTCCTACCCGCTGCTCCAAAGTAAAAGATGAGAAATGCCAGTCCACGGTTTCTAAAGCCCTAAAGCCCCCGGTCAGGTGTGACCTGTTATGGCCAGCCTGGCTGACCTCGGGGGACACTTCAAGGCGAGGCTCTGCCCACAGCCTGCCCCACAATGGATGTCTGTGTGCACTTGGCCTGCCCGGGGTCCTGGAGGTATCCTCAGCCCCCACTCACAGAGATGGGCCTCGCTCTGATCCCCATCAGGGGACTGGCTTCCACAGGTGAGAGAGTCAGCCCCGATCAGCCTCTGACCACCCTCTGACCAAGAGCACACATTTATTTGCAAGTCAACCGACTTAGGTTTACGATGCCGCCGTGGCCAGGAAACATCTTTTTTTTCCCCCAAGAGAAAATAACTTTCTGTTCTGTTATGTGCAGTGAATTCTCAATATTTATATCATGGACACCATATACCCACCAGCTCAGACAATAGCAAAAAAAAAAAGAAAAAAATTTCTTCTAAAGGGTCTACTTGGTCTGGCCAGCAAGTAAAAAGATCCTCTGGCCCCTGGTAGGAAGTTGAAGGGGTGGGAACCTTCCAGAATATTGAAGGATGTCCCCTCTCCTTTCCACTGAGATGGGCTTAGTAGAGACAAGACCTAAAGCACTCCCAGTTCCTTCACTTCCTTATTTACCCTCAACAGTGCTTATTTAACCATCAGAGCAAGCAAAGCAGGTCAACAGACATTGCACTGTGTGACTTGCATATGGGAATGTCTTTGGTATTTAGAGTCCACTTTGCCAGCAAATCGAACTCGTTGAATCCTCATGAAGAATGAAGTCATCTGAGCAACCAGCAGAAACATCTTTTCCTGAAGTCCCTGCTCTAAAGCTCGTGGACTCTCCCCCACCCCCACCCCCACCCCCACCCCCCCCCCCCCCCCCGCTTGGCTTATACGGAGGCTTATCAGACACAATTTCAGCAAGTTTGGTTATCTAATTTCCCAGCTCACTGAAAGCTGGAAGCCACAGCTCAGCGAGGAGGAAGGGTGCTGATGTGGACCAGGACTCCTGGCAGCATCTGGAAGTGATGAGTGACAAGGTGCTCTAGAGGAAGAGCTGGGAAGGCTGCAATGACCAGACACAACATGCCTGCACTTCCCAGCATCCTCCCCAGGTGTCCATGAGCCCAGTCCACTACGTGAGTAGAAATCACAAGAAGGCCAAGGCAGCAAGAAAACATTCAGTTGTGTTCAACATAGCCTTCGCAGAAAGGCAGGAGGCTAGGAAATATAATTCTTCAAGCTGTGAAGACAAAGGTTAAGTTAATCTGTTCATTTGACATAGAAGGCAGTGACCCCAGTGCGTGGTGGGATGCCTCCATCACTCTTGCCGCATGCCATGGCGTTTCACCAACATATGCTTTCTCTTCCAGCCCCTAGCCATGTGACTGCTCCACACACACCCCCAGCCCACACACACTCTGCTCCCTGCCTCTCCCCCTCCACACTCTCACCCTCCAGCCCCACCACCTGTTCCACAAAGATGCACAATCTGAAGAGAGAAAAACAGTGGCTGGAATGGGCTGTCACACCATAGGACAGGATAACAGGTACAGTCTCGAGACCTGCAGAGAGCATTTCCCCTTGACCATCAAGCTCATACCCACAAACACAGCAAAGAGAAAAGCAGGCATCGAAACTCGGTCTCAGATAAGGCACTGCCGCTCCATCCATCTGGACCACATGATGTCCAGAAAATTCCAGGGGAAGCCTAATTAAAACAAGCAGGATCTCCGCATGGCATCATCAGTATTTCCCAGGAGAAAGACTCAAGTATGATTATCGGCCAACAGAAAACGAGACCTACTGCCGTGAGTTTTAGAAAGGCTTTTGATCCAAGGAAGAAGGGCACTCTGGGGGACCAGCACCAGCCCACTGAGAGCCCAAGACGAGGCAGGTGACAGAGTACTGCATAGATGGGGACGTGAAACACAGCAGATGGGCCAAGGTCACCCAGAACCGCTGAAGCCAGCAAGCCTCATTCTGGAGAACGAGGAGAAAAGCTCATGTCCCCGGATCACAGGGTTCCACTCCACCTGAAGGCACTTCTGCGCTCCCACAGCATCCATGGTTTCCTCGTCCCGCGATCTGGCTCTCAGCCCCACCAGCAATTCCAGCAGGTACTATATACTTTCCTCCCTCTGTTCCCTGAGTGGATTCCAGATGGATGCACCACCCAGAAGGGCTGAAGAGGGAGGAACAGGCACATCCCTTGCCCCTGTCCATCCTTCCCAACCATCCATGCCTAATAAAGGTCTTGCCTTAGGGCATAAGCCCAAGTTAGACAGAGCACACCATTTAGACTAGGAGCCTGGAGACGCACACCTCTCAGGAGCACACCAGCCCGTGGAAGAGGTGGATCCACACTCTCACCCAGTGTGAGTCCCACAACAGTCCTCCATGTGAAGGCAGAGAAGGGACAAGAATACCACTGTGGACCTCAAAACAGCAAGACACCTCCATAGCGCAAACCTGTATCACTCACCAACCAGGCCCAGGGTAGTAAGAGAACACAAGCCAACATCTGTCCCACTGGGGACAGGCTGTCCGCACAATCACCGAAATGACTACCCCTTGTCCTACCTTCTTCAGCTTGCCACTTTTGGTGCCCACGAAGGCCAGAGAGTGATTCTTGTAGACGTAAGCGATGACAGAAGTCATGCGGTCCCTGTCCTCTGTGAAGACGGGGATGCCACGCACCATCTCCGACACGCCCAGGGGGGCGTTCATATCCAGGCCACAGAAGTTGTCATCAATGGTTAAGAGCTGAAAAGGAAGAGGGAGAGGAATTAGAAGCTAGCAGCTGGGCAACTCGCACTGAGTCAGGGAACTCTGGAGCTAGGAGAATCCTTAGAGATGAATCACCTGGTATAAATCACTGCTTTATCACATGAAAAACTCAGCTCTGGAGAAACTAGGAAGCCTGTCAACAGTCATCTAGGTAGACTGCAGAAAGTCACATGCAGAAAGCCACAGATCCCTGGAGTCTTCTTTCTACCACACTCTGCAGCCTCTCTGCCCCACCTCCGGCTGCTCCAGGTACCATCTTGACAGCCCATCATCACCATGACCTGGGAAAGCACTGGGCCACCACTCACGAGCATGGGACCCAGACATCCCTGATAGGGAGTGAGTGGGGCAAGGTCTCCATATCTACACACTTACTGTCGAGCAGACACAGAGATCAGGACACAAAGGTGTGGAACAGAGAAATAGGAATGTTAATACATGTACGCCAACACCGTGGCAGAGTCGTGTATGGACAATTGGTTGGGGAAAGGAGGAAAGGGAGGAGCGGAAAGTTTGTGGATGAATTCAGTCGGGCCACAAGTGCCTCCCTACGTCCCATCCCAGCCTCCTTCTTTCACAGCATAATGAAGAAGGGCAGCCCTGACACTCTCATACTCTCACCAGCGTTTCCCAAATTGCCTTCCATGGAACACAAGTCCCATAAGATTTTCTACCATAAACGGGTTTCTTGGGCAAGTGATTTTGGGCAATGTCCTGAGACCCAGTACATTCTAACATCATGTAAGACATTCCTAATTGTTACCAAAAAATGTCTGAAAAGTCTTTTTAGGGAGAAATAGCTTTAAAATTCTCTCAGCATTTTTTTCCAAACAATTTATTTCCTAAACCATTTTTTCACAGGAACACTTTTTAGCATCCCTTAAAGAGGACATTCCCGTGATTCCCAGGAACCCTGTGGGACACAGGGACCCAACTCTGGCTTCTGATTCCAGGACAATTTCAGGAGTCAGGAACCAACAAGTAAAGCCATTTCTGCATCCTACCCTACCCCCATTGTTTTAGCTGAGTGTCTCCCTGTTTCATTGCAGCCTCCCGATCCCCATGTAAGCAGAGGGTCACAGCTAGGGAGTCCCCCTAGGGAGTGGCGAAGACCCTGACAATGGCTGCTGAGGGGCCTCCAGTGCCCCGCACTGAGCAGCTTGGGGGTTGGCACTGACCTCCCTGAGGCTCTAAGATCCTACGCTGGATTTCTCCCTTTTTCTCAGAAGAACTGTCTCTCCTAAAAGTCATTCCATCTCTCTTTGCTTTGATTTTCCACTCTATAAAGATGAAGGAGACAAACTCCACTTTTGATGGGTGTCCATAAAGCCTATAGAGCTCATGCCTGTAAACGCCTTTGGACTTTTCAGAGAAAGCAGGGAAATAAAATACAAGGTGTCATTTTTTAAAGGCTCCAATCCAGCCAAAGGAAGAGGCTTCTGGAGAACCAGCAGGCAGGCTCTTGCCAGCAGAGCCACATCAAAGTGGCCAACTCCGAGCTTTCCAGGGATGCAGGGGCCCTCATCTCCCTCCCAACAGTGGGGGGCAGGGGTGGCAGGCAATGTCTGTGTGCCGAGCATCTCGACCTCCCTCTTATCGTGGTGGGGGCAGCCAGGGCAGGGGGGAGCACGTACAGCCACGTGCAGTGCAGACGTCCACCCCACATCCTGTTCTGGCCTCTCTCGCATCGACTAATCCAACAGCCCAGACCAAACACAACCCCTACCTCGCTCGGTCGTGTCTGACTCTTTGCGACCCCATGGACTGTAGCCCACCAGGCTTCTCTGTCCATAGAAAGAATACTGGAGTGGGTTGCCATTGCCTTCTCCAGGGGATCTTCCCGACCCAGGGATCAAACCCAGGTCTCCTGCATCACAGGTGTATTCTTTATTGTCTGAGCCACCAGGGAAGCCTCTACTACCTCCACTCCCTCCAAAAACAACTGCAGGAGTCAAAGGCAAGAGGAAGCTTTCAAGGTCCAGTCTGACCTTTATGGTTTTTTCCTAAAATGAGGAATTGGGGAAAAGAGAGACAGCTAGGGTGGAGAGTAGAAGAGATGGAGAGGAAACAGGAAGGAAAAAAACCCAGATAAAGGACAGACAATGTCTTCTCCCTGATGGGCATAACCATGGTGACTGCCAAGCATTCAGAGGGCAGCTTAGGGATCTTCATGGCCTTGCACATTCCTGCCTCTGGTCCTGTCCTCCCCCTGGACTTTCTCAGCCCTAAACTGTGCTGCCGGGATGTCTGCCTTTAGCCAAAGGATCTCACCCACTACTACCATTTTCCAAGTAGATAAGGCTGAAGGACTGTCCACTCTCCACAAGGGGAAACTGAGGCAGGGAACAAGGCCATCCATGTTTCCCACCACACCTGGTACAAACACACACTGCCTTGACTTGACACGACTCAGGCTGTTCAGCCCCTAGGACTGCAATTCTGAGTTTTAAGTAACCAGATAACTTTCTTCTTCACTGGGCAGAACACGAGATGAAAACCATCCATCTACAAAAACAAAAGTGTGCATTCAGCCAATGGCTGCGTTAAATCCTTGCTTGCTCAGAGGCAGAAAGTCAGGGACCCACAAGCGTTTACCATGGCGGCATCTTGCACCGCAAAAGCCCTGGTGAGGAATGTTTTCATCGGTGGGGGACAGTGAGAACAGCTCAGCCTGGTGTCCTGGCAGCCAGGACTCTACCAGTTTCAGCTCAGGTCAGCTCCCTGCGAGACCCACACAGGAGGCAGATCCGGGGCTCCTCACCTAGACCTGCAGGTAACGCCCCCAAATTGCTGACCTCATGGTATTGCCATCAGGCTTGAATGAAGCAAAGGCCACAACTGGGGCTCCTACCGTGGCCCTAGGATTCCGGAGACATGATAGCTCCCCACTCAGACTCCCCTGTGTCTTGGTTTCTCCCTCTGAGTGGGGCCCTAGGTGAAAAAAGGGTGATGGAGACCCTGGACCAGGAGCCTGAACCAGACACCAGCCTGGGGGTGCATGGATGCTGAGGTCCCCAACTGTGGCACAGGGTGGGGGCGGGGTCTTACTCTTCACTTCCTCCAGCTGGGGTTGATAAGGGAAGGATTTTTAACAGTGAAGGGGTGGGAGAAAACACAAGACTTGGGTTCACACAGCAGCTGAGCAGCTTCCCAAGCATACACCTTGGCACAGCCTCCTCCCACTCTCTGGGCCTACCATTCCTTGACAGTAAAATATCAAGATGGGCTCATCCTGAGACCAAGGTGACACAACAGGTGTGAAGGCACTGGCGAAACTGGAGAGCCCTCAAGGTAGTGTCTCTTCGGGTTCATTTTTCTGATGGAAATCCTGCTCGGAACAGCCTTGGGCGGGGGGTGGGAAGGTGCAGTAGGGAGTGGCCCTTGCATGCTCCCGGCCAGAACATAGCTCTCTGAGGACACCACCCTGAGAGTCTGAGCCAAAGCATCAGAGTAATTGCAGCATGGGAGGAGAGGAGAGCAGAGGGAGGGTCCCACAGGGCCTGCAGACCCTAGGGGGCTAGGGTGTAGGGAGCAGATGCCACGACCCGTGGAAGGGAAGCCTAATTGGTGAACACCTTTGACAAATGAAGGCTGGAGCAGATTCCTGAGCACCCTGGGCAACAGGGGAGGAGAGTGTGTGCTCCTCCAGCCCTGGCCGAGCTCTCCCCTGGGCTCCATTAACAGCAAGATTAGAGCTGGAGCCAGAGGAGCCAGGAAGGGGCTGGGCTCCGTGGTAATCAGGAGCCGGGCGCGCCTGCAGGCCCTCTCTCCTGCCAGTCCACAAATACCCACGAATGAGCTCTGGCCACCTCTCCAGTGCTTATTCATTAGACAGCAGCTTCATTCTTACCAGGGAAAGAGATTAGGGTCTGCTGCACGGGAATGTATGCGGTGGGCACCCCTGTGAACAGACCCCAAAGCCTCGGACAGGGCCATAGCCTCTGGGGTCCCTTCTGGCCCATTATGAAGATACCAGATCTGCTTTGCACAGATGTCCTCATGGGGTGCCTGACTTGTAAAGTGAGACTGGTGATCCACTGGATTCCAGGGGCTGGCCATGAGCTCAAGGATGGCACCGTATTTTAGGCATGTTTGTACCCTTTGCTCTGTTCCTGGTTCATAATAGGTTAAGACATATATATTAAATGGAAAATGCATGGAGGAATTGATGAATGACTAAATAAAGACCTGAGTCTCAAAATAGCTAACACTATTTTGGAACTAGAGCCAGAAAGCCTAGGTTAGAATCCCAGCTCCACCGCTTAGTGCTGTGTGACCTGGGGCAAGTTATTTAACTTCTCTGTGCCCCAGGTTTTCATGGGTAGTATAGGGATAATAATAATAGCATATACTTTCCCAGTACTGTAGAGAGGATTCAATGGCTAATTCATGTAGAACAACGTCTGGCCGTTAGTAAGTGCTAAGAGAGTGTTGGGCTTCCCAGGTGGCTCGGTGGTAAAGAATCCACCTGCCAAAGCAAGAAACCTGAGTTCAATTCCCGGGTTGAGAAGATCCCCTGGAGAAGGAAATGGCAACCCAGTCCAGTATTCTTGCCTGAAAAATCACATGGACAGAGGAGCCTGGTGAGCTACAACCCATGGGGTCTCGAAAGAGTAGGGTACAACTCAGCAGCTAAACAGCAACAACAAACCAGAGAGCGGTTAGCCCTAGTTACTGTTGGTTACCCCTGTGTGTGTGTGAAAGTCGCTCAGATGTGTCCGACTCTTTGTGACCCCATGGACTATACAGTTCATGGAAATCTCCAAGCCAGAACACTGAAGTGGGTATCCTTTCCCTTCTCCAGGGGATCTTCCCAACCCAGGGACTGAATCCAGGTCTTCCACAGACAATTCAGATAACCTTCGTGAGTCTTAGAATCTTTGCGGAAATTCATGATACCTGTCTCAGAGAGGTGTGATCAAGATTAAAGGCACTAAGGTTATCAAGATGAAAGAGCAAAGGTGGTTCTTCCTAAAGATCTATCAGGCCAGTGAGGCTGATTAAGGAGAAATAGTCTTAGGTCCAGAAGAGTTAGGGCTGGGTGTGTGTGTCAGTCCCTCAGTCACGTCCGACTTTTTGAGATCTGAGAGAATCTTGCCCGGAGAATCCCATGGACTGTAGCCCGCCAGGCTCCTCTGTCCATGGAATTCTCCAGGCAAGAATACTGGAGTGGGGTGCCATTCCCTGCTCCAGGGGATCTTCCCAACCCAGGGATCAAACCAGGGTCTTCTGCATCGCAGGCAGATTCTTTACCAGCTGAGCCACCAGGGAAGCCCTGGTTAGAGTTAGGGCCGCTCCTTGGAAATGCAAATTCTGGTCACCCCCACCCCAGATCTACTGGATCAGAAACTCTGGAGCTGAGGCTCAGAGATCTGTATCTTAACCCCTTCCCAGATGATTTAGTAAGAAGCACCATCCCAGGTCACCACGGGGGTCTCTTCCTGGCTGAGGGTGCCTCAGACTAGGCCCAGGAGAGAACGCCATGTGACAAGCAAAACCACCAGAGCAGGACCCACTAGACCTGGAGGCAGAGGGGCCCCGTGGCAGCCTCCCCAAGCCGAGCAGCAGTGGTGGAGGTGGCGTGGGGAGCCAGAGCTGACACTCCGAATTACAATCTAATAGCTTACCGCGCTTACCTCGCACTCAGCGGCAAAGGTTACCGTGCAATTACGTGTCGCTACATACAAATGACAGAGCAGTTACGGTTACTTTACCAATTACAGGGAAATTGCTCCCACTCTGCAGAGAGACTGGCACTCTGAAAAGCTCTATCATCTCCACAGAAAGGGGATTTTAAGTGCTGCCAGCATCCTTCCTGCTCAGTCTCCCCAGGCTGGAGGGCAGAGCTGCAGAGCAGCCACCCAAGGACCCCAGCGGTTTCTGATGGTCTCTGCAGAGACCCTCTGAGAAGGGCTGAAGAAGGAGCAGACCTGGGAGACAGTGGGCATCACCCTCCGGCCCCTGCCCCACCATCACCCTCATAACCTGGGCCAATCCATCCTGAAGCCCTCCAGTGACGAGGCCTTGGGTGGGGACCTGATTCTGAAATCACTCTTCGTCCTGGCTAGCATGGCCCCCGGCCTGGTTCCAGATGCATCCCTCTTGCCGGGTGGAGCTGTTTTAGCCCTGCCCTTAGTCACCCCACCTTTGCAGAAACCCCAGATCGAGTCCTTATTATGGAAAGATCAGAACTAGACCAGAGCTCAGTGGTCCAAAAGCAGTGCTAATGAGATAAAGGTCACCAGGTCCATGCCCCTGTGGGCCAATTAGCTCAGCTCTGGGACCTGGTCTCTTCCATAGCCATAGGCTGCCCCTTTCACCCCAGATGTCCGCTGTTTACAAATATCCCAGACGGATCCAAAGGAGGCTGACCAGGTGAGCCTGCGGAGATGGGCGAATCCTCCACCTGGGGATACAGCTGCCAACCGCTCTGAGCTGGCAGTCGCCGTCTCTGAACCCAGGAAGGAAAAATACAAAGTCGACCTGGTCCTCCCATTGCTCATGGTAGCTCCTGGCCCAGCGGAGAGAGGAATCCTTCCATCTGGGAGCAAACTCATTCTCTAGCTCTCTCTGAAGGCAAAAGTAGCATCCACCCTCAAGCCGCCTAGTCCTGAGCACCCCGCACCCACCCCCAAAGCTAGGAGGCTGGACCATTATGGGAAAGAAGGCATCCGAGACCTTCCCAAGCTCACACACCGCGGGGCCTTCAGTTGGGCCTTTTTCCATCCAACTTTTGGTCTCTTAGGCTACTGGAACTCTCCGTTGCCACTAGAGGACACTGAGGCACCAGATGAAGACGACAGTATTTACTGTTCCTCACTGATTACCTTGCTTAAGAGTGTTTAGGAGGCTCTACTAGGCACCAAGCAGCAGGGGAGGACCTAACAATAGAAAGATGGCTTGGAGGACCTGCAGACCAGGTCCATGACTAGGCAAGGCCATGTATGCCCAGCTTCAGTTGTGCACCGGGGCTGGAGGGCCAGAGGGTGGGACCATGACTGCTGAGGGGGCAGTAAGGTTTCAAGGAAGAGGCAACACTGGGGGTCACTTGAGGGTTCCCCATCCAGGACAGGGCATGGCCATGCTTTCACACATTGTGCAATTTCAGAGGAAAATGACCCCAGAGCTTAGAACTGAACAGCCCCATTTTACAGCAGAGAAAAATGGAGTCTTAGAGAGTGAACTGACCTCTCATGTTCTATCAAGGTACTGAGAAATAGATACCAGAACCCCAAATTCCAAGTCCGAAGGGGAAAAAAGTGGTATTACATAGAGGCTTCCTCTAGGGTACTGGAGGGTGGCCCCAAAAGGACCAGGATCAGAGAACAGGTCTCTCAACATGCCAGGATGAGAGAGACTGCTGGAGGGACAGGCCTGACTTCTTTTGCTACTATCCAGGAAAAGCCTTCTGCCCTTCTGTGATCTCTGGGAGAAATTGAACCTCCTGTCTGGAGGAGGCCCTTGGCCAGTCATCAGAGTGGGCTTCCTCCTTTCCTGGGCCAACCTGTCCCTAAGGAGAGGGAAAGCTGAAGTTTAGAAAAGAAACACAAGTTAGGAGAAAAACAGGTGCCTGTTGATGTGGAAGAGTAAAGGTCTTTAGATTTTTCATGCTCAGCAGCCCCAAACATGTACCCATTAATTAATTACACTTACACTTTTACACACACACACACACACACACACACACACACTGGGAGCTGACCAGAGTAGAGCTCCACAGGAAACAGGGAATAGGTGGATTACACATGTGGGATTCCTTTATAAAGGGAGATATTGATCAGGTAAGTACAGCAGCTCATGTCTAAAGACAGACTCTAGCTGTATATCTCTGCAGTGCAGGAAGGTAATGATCCCCGCTTACTGGGGCCAGATCTCAAACAGAACCGCTGACCCCACGGCATTCATAGATGTGCCAGGCTCTGATGCCCGCAGTGTATCTATCCCTGGAGACGACTGTGTGCCCTCTGACAGCAGGCTGGGGGGGAAGCAGGGAGAGTCCTCAGGGAGGCAGGAACCTCATGGGGAGGCTCTGGTTGGCTTAAGGTTACTCTCATCAGAAAGCTTGTTTCTCCATAAAATATTCCCATGTGCCTTGAGTACTCATTTCTAAAACAAAGCAAGAGATCCAAAAACTCAGACAATATCACCCTACGATTGTTTACTGTTTTTCATAAACTTTGCTCTTTTTCATAATTTCTAACCCTCTCCGAAGCTCTGCCCAGGGCTCAGGCCGATCCCAGGCAGTCAGACTCACTTCAGAGCCGGAGAAACCCCAGTAGAGGCAAAGGTTGGCCCCACACCTCAGACGTGAGCCCAGATGTCAAGAAAAGAGCATGAAGGAGAGGAGACGTTTCCAGCTAGATCCTCCCTGTGGTCAACTTCCTGTGCCCCTCTGGTTTTTGTAAGGCAGAAGGGAATGGCTCCACGTTGGCACATGGCACTAGCGTCACCTCACTTACAAAGTTAGTGGATAGAAGGAAAAAAGACAACTCACGGGGTTGTTCTGCCTCATCCACTTAGTTACTAACACATTATCTCAGAATGGCTCTTTATTGTGTCTTTTTCAATGAGATTGAAGGAGAAATGAATGTGCAGAGAAAGAAAGAGGAAGCCAGCAAACCGCAGTCACAGTAACCTGGTTAGACCAACACGTTAGTGAAGGGGCTTTGTGAAAAGTGTCTTGGGGTTGGAAAAAGAACCCAGTGAATCACACCAAGATTCCCAATGAGCTACGCGCCCTGCTTCTAAGCATCTCACAGAGATGGATACCAGAATACGGGTCATCTAAGTGGCCATTCACTCATCATGATAACAAGTTATCTTTCTAATAGGCAACTAATGCCACTAATTTGAGCTGCTTTCCCAAGAGAGGGACACTAAGCCCACTCCGGGCTGTAACCAATGGCAAGCTGCAGCAATGCACCCCTCCTAGGAATTGCTGAGCATGGCAGGCAAAGAGCAGCTCCAAGTCGGGAACCCCAGGGATCAAACCCCTGACCTTCTCCTCATTAGCTCAGCTGCTGAGAGCCCCAGGGTCCTCCCTCTGGGTAAGCAGAGAGGGCCATGGCACCATGACCAGAGATTCAGGCTGGCCAAACAAGAGAAACGGATAAGTCTCCACTAGTCCAATTCTGCAGGTAACCTCAATGACGGGTTCAGTGCAGAAGCCAAAGCTGGACCCCCGGGAAAGACCAAAGGCGGCCTTGGAATGACACCAAGCAAAACCCACAGGTGCTGTCCCTTTCTTTGGGTACCTTAAGCTTCAGAGGTCCCAGCGGCTGCCTGCCAAGGACCAAGAGCCACCTCCCCATCCCCCAGCCCATCAGTTCCATTTCCCCACTGCTCTCCCTGTCTCCTGCAGACAACCTGAGCCGCCACCGGAACTGTAATTGGAGTGGGGCACACCACAATGATTAAGTTTGCGTGTTTTCTGGCCGGCGCTGGGAAGCAGTGACCCCGCTCGCCAGGCTGAATTACGGGGGAGGTCATTCCCTTGTTAGGAGGAATAAATTTTATTAGCCCCAGTCTCGTTGCCATGCATCTTCCCCCTCTTCGCTCCTCGGGCCCGAGTGTGGGTCTGGATAATGTTGCCGGCAGGCAGGATAAATCAGCCGAACAAATCCCATTATATTTTGGAACACTGACAGAGACACAGTAATGACACCAAGACTGGGAAAAGATGCAGGCTTTCTTCTCCCCCCGCTGATGCCATTTCATATATGCGGACAGCATGCGGGGCCCAATTCACTAGGAAAAATAAAAAAAATATGTAAATTGAGGGACTGAATGGAGAACTCCGTGAGTTGTCTTTTTTCCTTCTTTCCACTAACTTTGTAAATGAGGTGATGCCAGTGCCATGTGCCAACGTGGAGCCATTCCCTTCTGCCTTACAAAAACCAGAGGGGCACAGGAAGGTGACCACAGGGAGGATCTAGCTGGAAACATCTCCTCTCCTTCAAAGGCTTTGACTTTGTATTCACATCACGTGCTGGATGGCAGGGAAGGTGGGTGGGCACGCTCCAGGTCTGGGATTCCGAACATAACATCTGGGTCTGGCACAGCCCAAATTTCTCAAAAGCAGACATCGGTGGCGAAAAAAAAAAACAAAAACACGTTAAGTATGAAAGCACAGCAATATTATTAAATCCCTTTCTATCTCCTCAGGTGGTTACGGTAACCAAAGGAGAGTATAAGGATGATGCCATGAGCTATTTCAGTGTTCTACAAACATAAGGTGCTCTGTGTCTATCATCACTTATGAATGTCTCTGTATTTCTCTTTCCCTAGAAGTCTCAGCACACTTTATTAAGGGATATGGTTTTATTGCCTCCTTCTAAAAGATGAAGTGTATGATTCAAAGCAAAAGGGAAACCACTCACCAGCTCAGTGACCTCTCATGAGATGGACCTGGCTGAGACTCAAAGACCCAAGCCCGCAGGCCAGCATCCTGGCCAAGACGCCACACTGAGAGGATGATAGGAGTTGAAGGGAAGGCAGACCTGGATGGATAAGTTGGGCTGGTCTGTGTGCTGACCGAATAAGAGGCTCAGTTGCTGATTTGGGCTGGGCCATTGCACACCGTCTAAGGGGGTGTGTGCACAAGTGTGTGTGTACACGGGTGTGGGTACATGGCTGTACTTGCAGTGTGAGCTGCTGTGTGTGGTGTGGGGGTGTGGGGGAGGATCCATCACAGAAACGGGGAGCCTCAGGGATGCCTTGCACAGAGTATGAGTGTAAGTGAGAGAGTGAAGCACAGCAGAGAGAGCGACAGAGAGAAAAGACAGGGTGGGACATCCAAGCAGAGAGGATGTGTGTGCACGTGTGGGTGTGTACCGGGGTGCACGCCTCTGTGCGGGGCTTCATGAAGTCAGGGTCAGAATCTCAGCGTGAAGACATGGCAAGGCTGCCCCATGCCCTAATCCCCTGCTCGGCAAACCCCGCCCTGTGGCCACGGCAGCTGTCTGTGTTAACATCTGCAGGCCTGATTCCTGGATCTCATCACCCTCCCTGCTGGCCCCATGGGCTCCAGAGTGGTTCCTGGTAAGTCACACCCAGCCTAGGAGGCCAGCTTCAAGCCCCTTCCTCTCACCAGGTCCAGCTCATCACCAGGAGCTTGGCCACCATCAGGGACCCAAAGCCCTGCATGCACTTGGCCGGGGTGTAACTTTTATTGCAAATGCTTTCTCCCAAAGAGAAAGAGGTAGGTGTCCTCTTCACCTGAATACCTCGGACAGGAGCCTTCTCAAGGGAAGGGGAAAAGCTTGAATCTATAATGACTGGAGTTATGACCCGGCAGCCCCCAATGCTAAACCAGAAGGGGTCATGGGGCTGTGAGGGGTGAGGGCTTGCACTGACGGAGGTTTGTGATGTGTGCTGTCAGGGGGACTAGAGTGTGGCGTATGGGCTGGGTCCCAGTGTGTGTGTGTGTGTGTGTGTGTGTGTGTGTGAGTGAGTCTCGAATGTAGTAGAGCTGAGGAAGGAGGGATGGGGGTGGGCAGGCAGGAGTAGGAGATCATGGTCTAAGGGAGGACTTTGGCTGAGCAGAAAGAGAAAGCCTTGCTTTGCGCCATAAACAACAGGATACACCCATCTAGTCAGAGCCACACTTCCTGCTGACAGGAAAAGAAAACAGCCCGAGCAGATGGGCACAATCCCGCCCCCAGAGCCTGGGGTGGCTGCCTGGCCGTTCCGGATACGGACTCGTGGAGTGTCAGGATCCCCGGCGCCAGACCTCACTGAGTGACCATCCAGGCCAGGCAGGGAGGCCAGCCCGCATCCAGGCAGTGACCCTGTCCCCTCCCAGGGCTGCCCTGCGAGAGCAGTGGACATGAGTCAGTGTGACGGCTCACACCAGCGGGTTCTCCTCCACTGCCGATGTGAAGCGAAGCTTGGGGTTAAAAATGAAAAGCTCGGTCCGAGTGCCTCTGTGAGTCTGAGAAGTACTGGCAAGTAAACTCCAAAGTTGAGAAGATGCCTGGTCTGGCAACGGCTCTCAATCAGGGGCTAGGGATTTCCTGGTTCTGCAGTGGCTGCAGAGTCCCGTAGGCACATAGGGCTCTACAGTCCAGCAAAGCAAGTGCCCAGCACCACCAATCATCCCCCTGCCCCAGGTCCCACTATGGCCCTATCGAGAAACACCAGTGGGAAGAGCCCCAGGCTGAGAATTAGGATGTATAGAAGGTTCTGGTCCACCAATTACATGACCTTCAGTGAAGCCCTTGACTTTTCTGATCCTCCATTTCCTCGACTAGATGGGATGTCTGCCTTCCCTATTATCCTACAGAACTGCTGGGAGGAGAAGAGGAGGTGATGAAGCCCTTTATACGTTGTCAGGCCCCACAAGGACTCTTCAGTGGGATTGGCCGGCGGCTCAGAGGCCAACACGCTCTGCTTAGAGGCTAGACAGGGGCGAGGTGGGGATTCTGGTCACAGTTTCTGCCCCATGGACCAATGTCTTCTATTGGAAGGTCACTCAAAGTTCAGGTCTTGGAGGTGGAGATTAAGCTGCCGAGTTCTGGTGGCTCAGACAGTAAAGAATCTGCCTGCGATGCAGGAGACCCAGGTTCAGTCCCTGGGTTCAGAAGTCCCCTGGAGTGGGCATGGCAACCCCTTCCAGCATTCTTGCCTGTAGAATTCCATGGATAGAGGAGCCTGGCAGGCTATAGTCCAGGGGGTCACAAAGAGTTGGACACTGACGTTTTCTGCCCCATCCAGCCTTCTCAGCATTAAAGCTGATGCTGCCTGACTCCTACACCCACTTCTCAACTGGTTCCAGACTTAGGGAAGACTTAAGTGGCGTGAGTGATGGTCACTCCCAGGGCCACAGCCCTTGTTCCCATCACAGAGGCTATAATGACCTGCTTGGAGGCATCTCTCTTCTGGACTCCTAGGCTCCTAGAGACTGATGTCATTTCATGATTCTTGGAATCAGCCAGGAGGGAGTACATTGCCAAGGCCCTAATAAAAATTTCATCCATTCATTAACTCATTTGTAGGCAGCAGGGCTAGTGTTCTGTAGGTGACCCCGGAAGGCTGAAGAAAGGGTGAGGAGGTGTAGATCGCCATGCCTGGGGGGGCACTAGGATGTCCGGCTTCTCTACCCACGAAGAACACAAGGTCTCGGAGCCCAACAGCACACTCTCCAGCCTGGTGGTCTCACTCCAGGTCAGAATTCTTGGGGCTCCCAGAAAGGGACTGAGAGCTGTTACCTTGGCCTGCTCAGATCATGGGACATGACAAAAGCCTCAGGCTATAATCTCCTCACCCCAACTGCAGAAAGAAGAAGGTTTGGGGAGACCAGGCAGTAGCCCTTAAAGGGACCAAAGATAGAGACCATCTCAGTGCTGAGTAGCAGAAACACAGAAATTACACCGCCATCCTTAACCCTCACCCCGCATGCTCACCAGCAAACGGTGTTAGGCTGATCTACAGTCTCCCAAATCCTAAGACACACTAGGAGGAGGCCTGGTCGATCCCTCTAGGACCCATCCTCTGCCCAGGCCCTCCTGAGGTCCTTAGAGCAATTTTCAGACACCAGCCCGTTTGTTCTTGGATACCTCTTTCCATCCAGGCTGGAGAAAAAAAAACCAGGACCCAAGAAGGAATGGGCCAGAGGCAAAGGCAGAAGTTTCTTCGCCCCTCCCCAACCCTGCCCTTCCCAAGCACCAGCAAATGCCCGGGCTGCTTCCCCGGCCTCTACACTTGATGCCCATTCTGGGATTTGCATGTGCAAGATGCACTGACACTCACTGGGCCACAATCCCATGAGGAAGCCACTTCTCACCGACAGGCCCTTATCCATGATGGGGGCTCAACCAGACTTCCCTGGTTCTCCATGAGTGAAGACAACAGGTTGCTCCCTACAGATCCAGACTCCAGGTTCCCAGCCCAAAGTTTGTCCTCTCACCTGGTCACCAGGCTGTGGGCCACCGCGTGTCTCCACTGACGCCCCACACATGCAGGCCCTCGGACCTCATCTTCCCTGAGTACAGCTGAATACAGCAGGGACCTGGGGAGGAGGTGGGGCCTCAGGTTCATACTGCTTCCTGCTCAGAGTCCTGGAGGCATGAGTTCAGGGGAAGAAATGTGAATCCCAGGAAACGGAAGAGACCAGAAAAGCCTGAAGAGCACCATGGGACAAGTATTCTAGCTCAAAGAATTAGGACAACAAGAGTGCATTAAAAACAATGGGCAAAAGGGATGGGCTTCCAGTTATAAAATAAATTAGTCCTGGGGTATAATTAGAGCATGGTGATACAGTTAATGATACTGTGATGTATGGGCTTCCCAGGTGGTGCTAATGGTAAAGAACCTGCCTGCCAATTCAGGAGACAAAAGAGATACGGGTTCAATCCCTGGGTTGGGAAGATCCCCCGGAGGAGGGAATGGCAATCTACCCCAGTATTCTTGCTATGGACAGGGGAGCCTGGTGGGCTACAGTCCATGGGGTTGCAAAGAGTCATACACAACTGAAGCAACTTAGCATGTACACACTGTGTTGTATATTTGAGAGTTGCTAAAAAGGGAGTACAAACTGTGGAAAATTCTTCAAGGAATGAGAATATCAGACCACCTGACCTGCCTCCTGAGAAATCTGTATGCAGGTCAAGAAGCAACAATTAGAACTGGACATGGAACAACAGACTGGTTCCAAATAGGGAAAAGAGTACATCTACGTTGTATATTGTCACCCTGCTTATTTAACTTATATGCAGAGTACATCATGAGAAATGCTGGGCTGGAGGAAGCACAAGCTGGAATCAAGATTGCCAGGAGAAAGAGCAATAACCTCAGATACCCAGATGACACCACCCTTATGGCAGAAAGCAAAGAAGAACTAAAGAACCTCTTGATGAAAGTGAAAGAGGAGAGTGAAAAGGTTGGCTTAAAACTCAACATTCAGAAAACTAAGATCCTGGCATCTGGTCCCATCATTTCATGGCAAATAGATGGGGAAACAGTGGAAACAGTGAGAGACTATTTGGAGGGGGGCGGGGGGGGGCTCCCAAATCACTGCAGATGGTGCTGCAGCCATGAAATTAAAAGACAGTTGCTCTTGGAAGAAAAGTTATGACCAACCTAGACAGCTTATTAAAAAACAGAGACATTACTTTGCCAATGAAGATCCATCTAATCAAAGCTATGGTTTTTCCAGTAGTCATGTGTGGATATGAGAGTTGGACTATAAAGAAAGCTAAGCGCTGAAGAATTGATGGTTTTGAACTGTGGTGTTGGAGAACTCTTGAGAGTCCCTTGGACTAGATCCAACCTGTCAATACTAAAGGAAATCAATCCTGAATATTCATTGGAAGGACTGGCTGAAGCTGAAACTCCAATACTTTGGCCACCTGATACAAAGAACTCACTCACTGGAAAAGACCTTGATGCTGGGAAAAATTGAAGGTGGGAGGAGAAGGGGAGGACAGAGGATGAGATGGTTGGATGGCATCACTGACTCAATGGACATGAGTTTGAGTGAACTCTGGGAGTTGATGATGGACAGGGAGGCCTGGCATGCTGCAGTCCATGGGGTCGCAAAGAGTTGGACATGACTGAGTGACTGAACTGAACAGAGTAGATGGTTTGTTTTTTGTTTTTTAGTATAATTGCTTTACAACGTTGTGTTAGTTTCTGCTGTACTATATGAATCAGCTAAATGTATACATATATCCCCTCCCTCTTGAGCCTCCCTCCCACGCCCCCCATCCCACCCCTCATCACAGAGCACTGAGCTGAGCTCCCTATGCTTTGCAGCAGCTTCCTACTAGCTACCTATTTTATACATGGCAGTGTATATATGTCAGTGCTACAAGAGAATAGATCTTGCAAGTCCTGATCATAAGAAAATATGTAACTATGTACGGTGATGGATTGTTAACTAGACTCTTGCAGTGATCATTTTGCAGTATATACAAATATTGAACCATTATGCTGTACATCTGAAACTAATGTCATGTTACATGTCAATTTCATCTCAATTTTAAAATGAACCACTTTGTAAGCTCTTTGAGCTGTAACTATGACAAAACCTACAAGGGACTCCAATCCTACAAAACATAAGTCCTAAAGTCAGCTTCCTGTGCCCTACACACCCCTCCTCCACTTTCCTGCTTGAAATGTCACAGGACAGAGGTCATCTGAGATTGTGTTCCCCTTCTCAGGCCTCACTCAAGGGAATCCCAGACTCGAGGCAAAACAAAACAAAATTCTAGAATTTGTCCCATCCCCATCCCTCATTGCCTCAAGGTAAGAATGCAAAAGGGAAAGGAATGCAATGGTCTTGAGAATGAAGAGTGCGGGGGAAAAGCTGGGTTTTCGAACAGTGTGCCCGAGAGGGCTCCTCAACAGGAATGCTCAGGAGCCTGGCCTGGCTGATGGCGGGTGAAACCTGTGTGGTCTGGGCTGAGGCCAAAAGAAGCGTAGCCTAGCCCCAGAGCAAAGTAACTCGAGCATCGGCTGAATCAAAAGAAACTGATACTGTGCATTAAAAGCCAGTGTGGCCTTTTAGACTGGCTGGGGAGTCAGCCTCCAGCCCTGTGTGGAGTTTCTGGCCTCCTCCTTTCTGCTCTCAACCCTGAACTTGCCTCAAACTTGAAAAGGCTAATTAAAGCCCAAAGAAAAATCAAAAGCTTGTTATCTGGCTCCATTAGTCCCAGTACTGGCATTAGCCGGTCTTGCAAAGCTGCCTTTCCTCTGTTCTCTCCAAGGCCGCCAGGCGGATGTTAGGACCTACAGCTCTGCGGACTCCCCATGATGAACTCTGCTTTTTGTGCTGTGGCAGGGAGCAAGGGCGAGACAAATGCTTGCCTGTGGGCAGTCAGGCTGATCCCCGCTGCTGATTTTACTCCCAAAAGCATCGCCCCAAAAGACAGGCTAGCAGCAAGTTTTCTGCAGCAAAAATAGCCAACCCCTCTAATCTCAAAAGAACTAGCTGTTAAGTAAGCACACAGCATAAACTTACTATTTTCTAACACAAGGAGCATGTGTGTGAGCTCATGGGGGTATTTCTTGTGTACATGCATATGCATGTGTATAGAGATGTGTGTGGGTGTGTGTGCAAGTGTGGTGGTGAGAGGCAAGGGTTTTCTCCTCAAATGCAGTCTCTGCCATGCACACACAAAGTATGGGACTTAGGGCAACTCACTCAAGTTGTTGGGCCTCAGAACAAAGATATAGATTGGGAGATCTCTGAGCACCTTCCCATGGAAACACTCTTAGGGCATCTCCCCCAGGGACATGCATCTGAGTGTGTAATAAACATACACACAGCACAGCATCTGGCCTGTCATTCATTGCCTTCATATGGGAGCAGTCCTCAGCCCAGGAAGTCCATAAACCCATCTTATAGATTCTTGAGTGGATCACCTACTGCCCAAACCAAAGTCTCTAGGGCTCAGCAGATACAAGGGAGTTCCCTCCATTCCCTGGCCTCAAGTCCCCTCAATGTGTTGCTTCCTTCTCTGGCTCATGGTGCCTTTTCAATTCCCTTTGTGACACTAGGGGTGTCTCCTGGCTTTCCAGGACCTCCAAGAAAAAATGACATCTTATAATTTCAACCACTGGAAAACTCATCACTAGAAAACAGCCTGAGCCTAAATGCTAGGGCACCAAGGACAAACTTTGGGTGGCAAGTGAGTTCCTTCTTTCTCTTCCTCTCCCCTGCTGTCACCCCAAATCCCAATACCCCAAGGAATGACCTCACCACATGCTGGGGGTGGGGTGCCAGTGCCCTCTGAGGGCTGCTTGGCAAGCAGCCACACTTTATGAACAAAACTTGCACTTCTTAAATCAGTCCAATACCCTCTCCTAATATGGGATTCCATCAAAGTTTGACTAGGAGTCAAGAACTACATCCACATAAATGCATGTTTCTACCTGATGAGTGAACTGACTTCTCTTCTCCTACACTAATATTATGGGATAGATTTTCTCAAACAAGGTTCATAACTTTTCAAATGGACAATAAATAGGAAAAAGGGAAAGGAGAGTGACCCAGAGCATAGAAGATGCCAATAGCTGAACCTTCCAAGTCACTTGAATAGTGGTTGAGAAAAAACAACCGTGAAGATGAACAGAAGTCAAGCCATAGAAAGGCAGATGCTTCTCGCTTTAGGTCACAAGTGGGTTAGGTTGGGAGAGGCAGGAGTCTGTGTCACCCATTGCACCTGTGGTCACCCAGCGACCGGAGGCCATCTGTCCATCAGGACCCTGGGCAGGCTTCCCAAACCAACCCTCATTCTCCCCTTCCTCCAGTTTCCTTCAGCCATTTTGTCACCCAGCACTGCTCCAAGGCTGCTTCTGGACATTGTGACATATCTCTTCCATGGAACTGTGCACACAGAAGATGCTTAATAAATGCAGTTTTCTAAGCAAGCTCTGTTTTTCAACTATGTTCCCTGGGCCCTCATCCTATTCCTTCTGATCTTATTTTGCCATTTCCTAAAGACACAAGGGGCTAAAAACATACCTCTTCAAAAGTTCTACATCTACTCCAAATGTGAAACGACTGCCTCCCCCTACTCCCAGTAGTGGCTTTACTCTAAGCTCTCCCCCTATCACCCAGTGGTTTCATTCTGCACTCCCAGAAGAGTGACTAGCAGGTGTGGTTGGTGAGAAGGTGGTACACCAGTGCACGAGGTGAGGCGTCCAATGCCAGTGCTCTGGGACAGTCTGGAGGGATATGGGGAGGGAGGTGGGAGGGGGGTTCCAGATGGGGGGACACGTGCATACCTGTGGCTGATTCATGTCTACGTATGGCAAAAAACATCACAATATTGTAAAATAATTATCCTCCAATTAAAACAAATCAAGTAATTAAAAAAAAAAAAAGAAGGTGGCTACACATCTGGTATCACAGCATACATAATGCAGCCTTCAACAATGCCTGGTCCACGCAGAATGTACAGCATGCAATTCCCGCCTATTCTAGCCCCTCCTCTTTCAGCCAATGAGCCAATCAGAACAGAGAAAAGTGCCGATAGCGAAACCTACATTCAGCTCCGGCTCTGACTCTCATAAGCTCAGTGCCAGTGGTCACAGCACGCCTGAGCTGGTGATGATCCGAGTCTAAGCAGCCCCAGAGGTGGGATATACTTGTCTCATCTACAAAACAGGGCAGGTGGTTCACACCCTGTGGAGGCCACAGCCTAGGCCTCCTCACTGTGCCCTCCCAGCCCACGGGTCCTCCCTGGACTCACCGCGCTGCTGCAGGGAATGTCCTTCACCTTGAGCCAGGCCAGGTCCAGCGTGCCCTCGCCCCGGTAGCAGGACTGTAGCCGCTCCTTAATGCGGTCGTTGATCTGCTTCAGGATGAAGATGCATAAGGCCGACTCGTCCAGGGATTTCATCTTCCGCTTCTGGCCTTTGGAGAAGACCGTGAAGAGGAGGTCGTCCTCTGGGCGGACCCTGAGGGTCTGGGCGAGCACGGCCCCGGCTTTGGACAGGTAGGCGGCCTGCAGCAGGCGGTACTCCACCCCGCCGCGCTCACAGCCGATGGGCACCTCCACGTAGGAGTTGAAGGCCGTGTCCTCCTTGCAAAGCCTCACAAGCTTGGACGTATATACCTGCTCCTTTGTGGTGGAGCCCGGGGGAGACACCATCTCAGGCTGGAGGGTCAAAAAGTAGACAAAGTTGCCGCTGCTGAAGCCGTAGACATAGTAGATATCAAAGTCGGGGATGACGGTGAAGGTGTCCGAAGGGATCTTGATCATCGAGGCCACAAACTCGTCATGGAAGACATATGCGAACATGCCGTCTGCCTCCGAGTTCTTGGTCAGTTTCCGGCTGGAGATGGTGGGGAAATACTCCGGCTTCCCATCCACAGCGGTGGCAATGAAGAGCTTGTCATCCAGGTTGTTGTAGGAGACGATCACCCCAAAGACGGAGCCACTCTCGTTGACCCCCGACAGGTAGTGTTCCTTCTTGTGGAAAGGCTCCCCCAGCTTGAAGAGGTCCTCCAGCCTCAGCAGCTTGCAGATGCCCTGGTACAGGCTCCCACAGGCGATTAGCCTGTTCTCCTTGTAGTCTATGAGCAGCATTTTGTTGACATTGTTGGTGGGGGTCAGGGGCTCATTGCATGTCTGGACTATGCGGGGCGGGTAGCACTTGGGGTTGTCCTCGTCCGGCCCCGTCTGGTGGGTCACCA
Organism: Budorcas taxicolor; assembly: GCF_023091745.1. NCBI lineage: Eukaryota > Metazoa > Chordata > Mammalia > Artiodactyla > Bovidae > Budorcas > Budorcas taxicolor. Next base: position 98,061,344 of record NC_068913.1, read on the forward strand.
GGACCTTCAGGTCACTGGAGAGCTTGTAGATCCGGTTGACAGCCCCCACGTAAATGTGCCCTGTCCTCTCATCCACCACCAGGTGGTTGAAGCTCTCCGCAGGCTCCCCGCGGAACGTGACGAAAGACCGCTTCTGGGACGGTGGGGGCGACTGCCGGGGGAGCAGAGTGGAGGAGCCCATCCCCACCATCAGGAGATGGGAGAGCAGGCAAGTCCAGTTCCAAGGCATGGCTTTCATTTCAGAGATGCGTCCTTGGGGCACGGGGTGCTGGGCACAGGGCACAGCAGTGTCACGTGAGGAGTGCAGGCTCCCTGTGGGGGAAAGGAAAGAGGTGATGCTGATGACAAAGGCCGAGTCTTCGTTTCACCCCATAGCTTGTCTGGCTGGGCCCTCAAAGCATTCTGCACAAGCCGAAATAGATCTGCAAGGGGGAAAGCTGGGGCTGGTCCCCAGCATATGCGTATGAGTCAGCCCGAGCTAGTGGCGGCAGGCGGGCATGTCAGTAGTAGTGCTAGTAATAATACTAGGGATGGTAGCAACAGTGATAATGGTGGTGGTAATGATGATGATATTGTTGATGTTGATGATAGATAGTCATTGCCCACAGAATGCCTGACTTTGCATCAGTCACTGTCCAGCACCTTCCAGGGACTCTCATTGCATTTGAACAAATCTTTAGTGCTGTGACCCTTCCACCTGGCCCCCTCCCCACCCCTCACACACACACCCAGCTCTGCTCTCTTCCCTCCTCTGTGCCCAGGAGCCCTTACATCTGCAGGTTCCTTGCCCTTGGGCCGAGTTAGGTGCAGCCAAGTGAAGATAATCAGCAGAAACCCAGTGGGAGGGGGAGAGGCTAGGAAGAGGGGAGGTGGGCTGTGTGTACTCGGCCTCCCCATCCCCGGGGTCTGTGAATTGCCTCCTGTCTGCCTCCATTTGGTCCTAGGGGAGATAACAGGCCTCCGTGTTTTTGCCCCTAAACACTGCCCTGCCTCTGAGGAGGCACCTGGTCCGCAGCTCCTCTATTAACCTTTGTGCCAATGACCTGATTTGCATGAAGGATGTTTCCTACTAGGACCCTAACCAGCAGCCTCCGATGTAAATACCTCTGACATTCCCACTTTAGAGCTGAGGGCAGGTGTCCAAGATGCGCAGGTAAAAGCAGTAAAGGTCATCCGACATTCCCGGTGATCCTGTGGCTGAGAATCCACCTGCCAACAACGCAGGGCAGATGGGTTCGATCTCCGGTCCAGGAAGATTCCACGTGCCTCAAAGCAACTAAGCCCCTGCGCCACAACTACTGAAGCTCTTGCACCTAGGGCCCATGCTTCTTCAAGAAGGGAAGCCACTTCAGTGAGTAGCCCATGCACTGCAACTGGGGAGTAGCCCCTGCTCACCAACACTAGAGAAAGCCCATGCACACCAACGAAGGCCCAGCCTAGCCAAAAATAAATAAATTTTTTGAAATGCTATATATGTATAAAACTATACTTGAATAAACTGACTCACTTTTTTTAAAAAAAAAGCAAGAGAGGCCGACTCATACATGCATGGAAACATCATACATGGAAATCAGGTCACTGGCACAAAGGTTAATTGAGGTCCACGCTCTCGTATTGTCCTGCTAAACCATTTCAGTTTACCCTAGCCGGGCACTGATGGGAACGTCCACCAATGATGGCTTATACACAACAGACCAGTTCAAACAACCCTTCCTTGGGTTACAGCTCCAGCCCCCTGGGTCTGCACCTACTGCAGGGGAAGTTTCTCCTTTGCCCCTCCCCCCCCATCCCAATCCCCCTGGTCGGTGCAAGAGGCCGAATTAACAACCCAGAGCCCAGCTCCCTTCTCTGCGTGTCAGCAACCCAGTCCTCCGGGTCCACTGCCCAGCTCTGAGCCTCGATGTCATTTTAATGAGGCAGATCTTGGCTGCCACCCATAGTGAGGCCTCCTCTGAGAGGTTTTCATTAAAGGCAGAGAACAAATGCTTTAAGAAATGGTCAAGTAAATAAATAAATAAACAACTCCCTGTGGACCAATACAGCTTTCCATCCTAATGGTCTCATTCATTTCTATTCAAGATGCCTTTCAGCATGCATTTCCAGAAAATGGTTTTTCATATTTCTTCCAGTTTGGGAGAAATCTGGGAAGGAATGGCCTACGTCTTATTCAGAGACATCTCACCTCTGCAGAATTTTTTTCATTCTCCCCCTAGTCCCTGCCCAAATAACTCAGAAACAAGCTGATGGGAAGAGATAGGTGACTGAGCCAAAGCCCCATCCCCCATCCCAAGCAGCTTGTTAGTTACTGTTAGTCCCTCAGTCATGTCAGACTCTCTGTGACCCCATGGACTGTAGCCCACCAGACTCCTCTGTGCATGGAATTCTCCAGGAAAGAACACTGGAGTGGGTAGTCATTTTCTTGTCCAGGGTACCTTCCCTACCCATGGATCGAACCTAGGTCTCCTGCATTACAGGCAGATTGTTTACCATCTGAGCCACCAGGGAAATCCCAAGCAGAGAGAGTGCGAAGTCCTAAATGAAATCAACCCTGAATATTCATTGGAAGGACTGATACTGAAGTTGAAGCTCCAATACCTTGGCCACCTGATGTGAAAAAGATTGGGAAACGATCCTGATGCTGCGAAAGATTGAGGGCAGGGGGCGAGGGGGGCGACAGAGGATGAGATGGTTGGATGGGGTCATTGACTCAATGGACATGAGTTTGAGCAAGCTCTGGGAGATGGTGAAGGACAGGGAAGCCAGGTGTGCTGCAGTCCATGGGATCACAAAGAGTTGGACACGACTGAGAGAGTAAACAAGAGATGAAAGAAAGCTAAACAGAGACTTGACATTGTCAGCAAACGTCCCAGTGAAAACCACAAATCTTTTCAAAAAAACATCAGAGAAGGGGAACTGGTAGATAGCACACCCAGGAGCAAAGCAGTCCTGTGAGCAGATGACCTTCCTCTCTTCTCCCACAAGGCAAACATGCACCCAGATCACATTCCAAATGAGCAAGATACTGTGGATCCAAGGATGGCCGAGGCTGGACCAGGCCCTGGAAGAACCCGGAGTCAGGGGGGTGGATACCGCCAGAACCCCAGTTACTCAGATGATGAAATGTTAGAAGATGGACTTCAAGAGCTCAGATGAGTACAGCTGACCTCCAACCTGGGGCAAGGGGGATGAGGAGAATGTTGCAGGATGCCTCAGAGAGGCCAGGGCATTTGGGCTGAGCCTTGAACTTTGAGAGGATGTGAAGAGCTGGAGAGGAAGGGCCTCCCTAGGGAGGGGTCCTTGGGGCACGGCAAGGGCACCCTCAGGGTGCACACCAGAAAGCATCTGTCTGGAAAACACGGTTCGTAAAAATCAGGAGGACATAGGGTGAGAAAGGGAGCCAGGACCTTGTCAAGGTGTCCCTGGGAGGTGGAGACTAAAATACACGGTGTCGAAGAAAAAACTTGGGAAGAGCTTAGCTCCTGCTCCCAGAAAGGACCTTCATGCTCCTGTTGGTTTAGCCTTTGCTGAAAGAACTGAGTTTGGAGCTGAGGCCTCTGAGAGCTCCATGGGAGCAGGGGGTACCTTGTTCACTGGTACGTCCACAGTGCCAGACCCACAGCTGAAATGGAATGGAGATTCAAGACCTCTTCTCTGGCTGGCAGGAAGAGGGCTAGAGGCGAGGAGGAGCATCAGCATCTGTGTATCACTTACGGGCCCCCAGGCCCCAGCCAAATGCTAGGATACCCATGACCTCACTCATCAGACAACTGTTGGCTGGGGTCAGAAGTGTTTGATCTGCTTTGCAGGTGAGGAAGCCAGCTCAGCAAGAGCACATGGCTCATGGGTCCTAAGCTGGCAGAGCTGAGCCTGAAACCCAGCATTGGTGGTGGTGGTGGTCTAGTCACTAAGTCATGTCTGACTCTTGCCACTCACCAGGTTCCTCTGTCCATGGGATTTCCTAAGCAAGACTACTGGAATGGAGTGCCATTTCCTTTTTCCAGGGGATCTTCCCAACCCAGGGATCGAACCTGGCTTTCCTTCACTACAGGCAGATTCTTTACTGACTGGGCTACCAGGAAAGCTCAGGTGAAGTCCAGCATTGTAGTACTACAAAAGCCATCTTCTTTCTAGGAAAGCATAATTCCAGAGCCCCCAGAAGTCAGTTTTATTTTATTTACTTATTTATTTTTAAATTTTGATTCTTTCCAGTGAAAGCTCTTATCAAATTTGTTACACTGCTTCAGTTTTATGCTTTGGTTTTTTTGGCCACATGGCATGTGAGATCTTAGCCCCCCGAATAGGGACTGAACTCGCACCTCCTGCATTGGAAGGTGAAGTCTAGAGAATTCCTGAAAGTCCATTTTAATCCATGTTAAGTTCCCACACACAGAAATCCCAATACATCACCCAGAAATACCTCTCCTAGCTCTGTAGAGGGAAAGCAAAGCCCCTGGAACCCCCAGGGCATAACCTCACAGGTAACGCCCATCAGGCAGGCACAGGTATTAATTTCTAAAAGCAGTAATGACTGGAAAGGGCCTGGCACACAGTCTCTCCCAGCCCCAAGTAAGTGTTTCTTATGTGTGAGTTGTTGTGGATGTTATTGTTGTTGTTGTTGTTGGCAAGACTTTAACAAGATTAGAAGGACTAGGATCAAAAATACCCAAAGGTACCATCTCTGTAAGTGACGAGGGGTCAGGATGGTTCATTGTGAATTGCCTGTGCACATTTAAGTATCAGAAGAATCTAGAAGTTTATCTGAAAGAGATGATCCATTTGGACAATTCCAACTGCTGATTTTAGAGACAAGAAAGCTGTGACCCACAGACATTAAAAGACTTGCAGGAGGTCATGCAGTGAGCTCACAGTGCGGATGGGGTCAAGCTCAAGTCCCTGGACTCCCAATCCAGGGCTCTTCTCACCACCCTTGGGCTATCTCCTGACTTTACCTGAACCCCCTTCAGCCTTTGTCTGGAGGAGCCTGCTATATGGGTGCCATGTGCTCTGCTGGCTACTGCAGCTCTGAGAATACCGCTGCCAACAGCCAAATTCCAGCAGGGTTGGTAATCCTCATTCCAGACAGGCAGGTGTGGGTCAGGCCTCAGCCACCAGCCTTCTGGAGGGAACTGTCAACAGTCCCTGTATTGGAACCTGCCGAGCACCAGGAAAGCGTGCCTGCCACAGCCCTGCCTTACTGTACCCACTCACGGGCCCGCAAGCCAATCAACAGCTCTCTGGTTTGCAAGAGGCGAGACGAGGAAGCCTGTAATTATAAATTTACTGAGCAGAAAGGTGCCAGGCCTCATTCCCCATCTTCTATTAGGCGCTGAAATGAGACACAGTTATGCATCTCAAACACTCGTCACCCTCATCTGGGGACGGTGAAATTACTGCGCCTGGAGAGGGGGGAACCCACAGAAAACAATAACGTGTGATAGGAATAACCAGCCTCTCATTTCACACACCACGAAAGAGACTGATTAGAAAACAAATAAGGGAAATGGAAGAGATTGGGGGAGGTAGGGATGTGAGCTCCAGGGATGTGGAGGGCTCCAGCTTGCCTCATCAGAGACCCCACCAGACACCACCCAGGGGTGAACCAACTGCAGCCCTCCCAGCCCAGTGCCAGACCCACAGGTGGGCAGAGTTGCCCACCCTGCCCCCGCCCAAGGCTGCCTGAGGCCGTCCATCCTGGCAAAGCTGGATTTAATTCTGGTAAGTTAGGATGTGACCTAGGAAACCCCCTAGGAGATTCCAGGTCTCATCTGCCATTTCTCTCTTGGCTCATCACTCAGTTGATTTGAAAAGCCAAATATTGGAGATGGCATTCAGCCCAGCTATGATGCTTCAAGGCAAATAATGAAGCCGAGTCACCCCCAAATGGCCCTGAAGGACTCAGGAACTAGGAAGAGTGAGAAAGGCTCAGGAAGGTGGGACCGAAAGACTCTGAATCAAACCCAAACACGCTGCTGTTTTCCCCCTCTTTGAAATCAAATTTTAATTCTAAATCATCTCAGGAGAGGTGGGACTCATTTTTAGAAGCTGATCATCATTTTGATTAAAGAAATTGGTGCTTTGTTTTATGTGGCACATGGTGAAGAGCTCAAACTAATTTTCATGAAATAGCATCATCTCAGATTCTTGAGTGGCAGAGAAGAAAGTTATTATAGAGTAGTTTAAAAATAGCAATTACTGCACAAAATTACTTCAGAGTTTACAAAGTGTTTTCATATATATTACCTTGTTCTGACTGTACTGTGCGGGGCAACCCTGTTAGGCAGAAGTATTTGTAAGTAGGCAGCCTTTACAGATAAGGAAACAGATGCATGAGTAGTTACAGGTCCCGGCTGGGGTCACACCCAGTCATACTGGGACTTGGAAATCTCTTCAGGTCTCCCTCGGTGGCACACGGTACCTTCCCTGACCCTCTGAACAGAATCCTCTTGTCCTCAGGACCTTTGCTATGGAATAATAGAACATCCAGGAAGTGTCTTCTGGGATGGCGTTTCAAAAGACAAATCACAATCCATCTTGAGTCTAGAAATCAACTGAGCAGGCCACAAGTGCTCTTTTTAATGAAATAAAATAGAGGAGAAAAATAAAAGCATGTCACATTTAGGAAGGATAAAAACTTTTGTGAGACTGATGTTTCAGCCACGTAAGTGCACACATGGGTGTGAAGTAAGTCCACTTCCTACGGTCAGTCACTGTCATGGTAACTATGCTGTGTCCACTGGACTGGGCCACGGTGCCCAGATATGTGGTCAAACGTTATCCTGGATGTTTCTGAGAGGGTGTTTTGGGATGCGATTACCATTTGAATCAGTGGACTTTGAGTGAGGCAGACTTCCCCCTATAATATGGGTGTGAAGTCACCCAATCAGTTGAAGACTGACTCAAACAAAAGCCTGACCTCCCCAAGGGAGAGGGAATTCTGCAGCCGATGCCTTTGGACTTGAACTATGACATGGGCTTTCCTCTGAGTCTCAAGTCTGCAGTCCTACCCTGCTGATTTTGGACTTGGGGACTCCATAATTGCATGACCTGATTCCTTAAAATAACCCCCCCTCCCCCCATACACACACATCCACACACACACACACAGCTTCTGCTTCTCTGGAAAACTCTGACTAATACAGTCGTGATCAAAAAACAAAAATTGGAAGACACTGTTAGACACTGTAGACACCTGTTGTTTTTGCTACTATTCATTTATCCTCTAGAGATCCACCCCTTCACCCTTTCTCAGCCAAAAGTTTCTGGGAAAATTAACTTCCCCCCTGGTTCAGGGGAGGACACGTCACCCAAGCTCAAACCAATCACCACAGAGCAGGGGCGGGTCCCAGTGACTGGTTCAGGGATGGGCACTTGGTTGCATCAGAGTCTCTGGGAGGCAATAGACTTTGGTCGGGAGTGCTGAGGAAAACATTCTAGGTCTGCCATTGGCTGTGGCCTTGGAGAAGGGTGGGCTTAAGAACTTTGGGCACCATCTTGTAAGCAGGGGGGTTGGAGAGGGGCAGGGAGTCTGAAGAGAAGGAAGCCTAGTCCTGGGAGAGCAGAGTTGAGCCAGGGCATGGAAAGTCCTGAGTCCCAGGTCCTGGTGATCACACAGATGTCTAGATCACATGCACTGAAGCTAGCTCTATGCTTATACTTTCCAGCTACGGGAGCCAAAAATTCCCCTTTTACATAAGCCGGCGAGGGTTCTGGCACTTGTTAATGAAAGAATTATGACCCATACACAGAAAAATCCAGCCTTCCAGCCAAAAGAATAAGTGTCTCTCACCACATCCTAATAGACCGTCCTTTCACAAGAAGAAGTAATCATGCCTGGGCCCCACTGCCCCAGAGATAAACTAGAATTTTGCTAATATAATGAGTTTGTGTGTGCATGCTGACTTTCATAGCCCACCACAATGCTCTCCTGTCTGCTGGGCCTTTGCCTTGAAGGCCATGCTGACAAGTCTCTTGGGCTCTTCACCTGTCCACAACCCCATGTCTTCCGCTTAGGTGGTTACCTGGCCTGGGATGACCACCCCATCCCCTCCCCTACGGCCTCATTCTTCTGATGAATCATGTCTGACCCTGGCATTGGTCTAGGACAGCCCCTCACCCATGTGTTCCTGCAGGAACTCAAGTTAGTCTCACATTCCACAGACACTATTATATTTGCCCACGGATACTCCCCCTTCTCTAAAAAATATGAGCTTCTGGAGGTTAGAAATTACTATGTATTTTTGCCACTATTCTCTTCTATTTCAAGCCCAGAGCTGGATACATGGTTGGTATGTCATAAATGTTTGGGAATGCATAAACGAGTGGATGGATGAATTATGAATGAACGAGCTGATGAGCAACTAAACGAGGAATGAATGGCGACTTCACAGAAGGGTGTATGAGACCGCAGCCGGGATTCCCCTCCAACTGAAGTGCCCTGTAAGTCTCGGTGCTGGGCCTCTTAGGCCAAACTCACAATGCTGACCTTGCCCACTCTAATCCAGGGCATGTAGCTACTTAAATAGCCTATTTTGTCCATTAAAAACATGACTTCAAATGCAACAGGAAACTATATCTCTCAGACACGGTTTACAATGAGAGCTGCCAGTCCACCAAGTGGAACATCATAATAGGTTGCCTGGCATCCACAAATTAGACTTGAGAACCATCTCCCTACTCAGCAGAGGAACTCAGCAAAGACCCTGTTGAGAAGAAGGAGCTGGGCCTGAAAGCTAAACTGCAGCGAGGAAAAGAGAAAATACGGGAGACCCAGTTGCTGGAAGTCAGGATGTGTTCGTTCATTCAGCCAATGAGTGTTGATGGAATATGTATCACGTGAGGGGTTCTGAGCTGGGTGTCAAGGACTATAGACACTCCAAAGCAGAGAAGAGTAGCCCTGCTGTCTGGTGGCTAAGGTATATTGGACCCTGTCGCTTTCCCCTTTGAGGTCGTCCACAGTCACTGGCAAGCTCTGCCAAGCTCTACCTCTCAGTCCCACCTGGCGCCCTAGAAACCAGGAACTTCATCCTCCTTCATCCCCCCAATGGGGCTACACTAGAGGTAAGCCATCTCTTGGCAGGTGAGCCCAGGGGGACAGGAAGCTAGCTATCCACCAAAACGGTATGCTTCTCCATCACTGTAGCTGCTGATGTAAAGCTGTTGATAAGAGATGCCTACCAGCTATGGTCTCCCCGGCCTCTCTGCGTCCACATGGCCTCCAAGTATGACCGCGTGACTGGTGAAGGAGTCATGGTGACACTTTCATGCCAAAACAGGTAAGAAATGGCTATGTCTTCTCTACAGAGTCTTTCACCAGCTGGATAAAGAAGATTCTGAGGCCCTGCAAGATCGTGGAGCCTCAAGATGGAAGGACCCACCGACCAACCACAGACATCCAAGTCAGACAAGAAATAAACCATCCTGCCTCCTGAGAAATCTGTATGCAGGTCAAGAAGCAACAGTCAGAACTGGACAAGGAACAACAGACTGGTTCCAAATCAGGAAAGGAGTACGTTAAGGCTATATATTGTCACTCTGCTTATATAACTTATATGCAGAGTACATCATGAGAAATGCTGGACTGGATGAAGTACAAGGTGGAATCAAGATTGGCAGGAGAAATATCAATAATCTCAGATATGCAGATGACACCACCCTTATGGCAGAAAGTGAAGAAGAACTAAAGAGCCTCTTAATGAAAGTGAAAGAGGAGAGTGAAAAAGTTGGCTTAAAACTCAACATTCAGAAAACTAAGATCACGGCATCCTGTCCCATCACTTCATGGCAAATAGATGGGGAAACAATGGAAACAGTGACAGACTTTATTTTGGGGGGGCTCCAAAATCACTGTAGATGGTGACTGAAGCCATGAAATTAAAAGATGCTTGCTCCTTGGAAGAAAAGTTATGACCAACCTAGATAGCATATTAAAAAGCAGAGACATTACTTTGCCAATGAATGTCCGTCTAGGCAAGGCTATGGTTTTTCCAGTGGTCATGTATGGATGTGAGAGCTGGACTACAGAAAGCCAAGTGCCAGAGAACTGATGCTTTTGAACTGTGGTGTTGGAGAAGACTCTTGAGAGTCCCTTGGACTGCAAGGAGATCCAACCAGCCCATCCTAAAGGAAATCAGTCCTGAATATTCATTTGAAGGACTGATACTGAAGCTGAAACTCCAATACTTTGGCCACCTGATGCGAAGAACTGACTTATTGGAAAAGACCCTGATGATGGGAAAGACTGAAGGCAGGAGGAGAAGGGGACAACAGTGGATGAGATGGCTGGATGGCATCACTGACTCGATGCACATGAGTTTGAGTAGACTCCGGGAGTTGGTGAGGGACAGGGAGGCCTGTTGTGCTGAGGTCCATGGGGTCACAAAGGGTCAGACACGACTGAGCAGCTGAACTGAACTGAACTGGGACAAGGCTCTGAACTGGTGGACTTGTGTGTCCCAACAGTTGGCACCAACCAAATGAATACAGAACACAGCCAGACACAGTGTATCTGAGCCAATTCCAATCCGAAACTGCTACCCGGGGGGGGGGGTTCTGTTCCTTGGAGTGCATGAGGCTGACTCCAGGGAAAGTCCTCCTTAAGTGTCAGCAGCTCCCTCCTTGTTCCCAAAGCCAGACTGCAAGTCACCAAGCCCAGCGAGTGTCAGTGTCTCCTCAGGGCAAAAAATCTTCTTGTTACTCTGAAGTGGTCTTTCTGAAGTTTGGGGCCAAGAAGGCACCTTGTGTGTGTGCAGCTCAGAGCAGTGGGGAGACTGGGGACACGGCCCAGGTCCTCTTTCTATTTCACCTAAGAAACACCCGCCAGCCACTGATCCGAATCAGTAAAATGGACAAAGGTCTTTGTAAGATTCCTCCTCCAATTTGTAATCAATGCATTCAGAAGAACACCCTCAGGAAGTAACTGGTATTTTTTCCTGTCTGCATTTCTCAGTTTAAACTCTTGGTTTCTAGAAGAAGGAGCCATGAGTTGTGATTTTCTTTCTTTTCCCGGAGAATTATTTTTTTCATAGAACATCTGTCCTGCCTTCTGAAGCCACGATGGTTATAGCGTCCCCTGCACTGCCAAGTCCTGGCCTTCACTGCTACCCCTCCTCCTTGTCAATGTCTCAGAAATTACTGCCGCATTCACGGGAGGAAGAGCACTCCAGGTGTGAGTGTCATAGTGCATTCCATCACTACCCCTAGGAGGAAGGTCAGGTCAGAGGAACTGTCCTCCCAAGGGGAGGTCACAGCGCTATGACCAGTCTCCTATGCAGGGGCGGGGGCGTGCCAGAAGGGTCAGCCTGGTTGTAACCCAGCACAAAAGCAGAAGGCAGCAACAGCAGGGGCAGGTCACAAGCCCAGGGATCAACCCCTCCAGTCTGCTTTTGCTCTGCTTCTGTTCCTTTGAGCAATGAGAAGTGTGCCATCCGTGGCCAGGGAAGGGCTAGAGAAGGGCATAAAAGGTACGGAGAGGGAGACATGGGGAGCCAGGCCCAAGCTTAGAGCCTGGCTGCCAGGCAACCAGCCCAGTCCCCGGGAAATTCAGCACCAAGCTCGGTGACTTAATCCTTTACTTCCCAGTTTATTAGACAGGGCTGGGAACACGATTACCGTGGACAGAGCCTTTGCAATCAGCCTGGAAGAAGCCCCTGCCAGAGAATGAGCCAGGGAGCCACCCCCATTCAGAGATTATGTTGATGCTGGACCCCTGAGGCCCCCATCTGTGGTTTCCCCTCCCCCAAGCCTCCCCTCCTTGGCCTTGAGGGAGTACCCCCTCCCAGGGTGCAGAACCACCTGTTCCTGGCCAAGTCCGCCATTCTCAGCAGAGCCGAGTGGGAGCTCCAGTGAAGCCCAGGCAGCCCAATATGGAACGCTATTATTACACCACGGCAGTCCTTTATATTCCAGGCACTGTGCTCGGGTGGGGGAGTCGCTAAGCAATGAGTCTCTTTACTCCAAGTCTGGCTGCGAGGCATTCAAAACACAACACTCTCAGTGGCAGCCTGGGCTGGGAGGACACAAGTGTCAGCTTCTTTCCAGGGTCCCACTTAAAGGAAACGGCCAGCCAGGAACTGGGGGGCAGATGTCCCAAGCTGACCTGGCGTCCGTGTGGTCACTCTCTCCCATCCCAGTCCTTGGTCTTGCTGGTGAAAAGTGCCCTGTCCAGGGGGGCTGGCTCCCAGTTACTTCTGAGCGTCCCCACTGGCCTGTGGATATGCAGAAATGGGGGCATATCATGGGAAGATGTTCAAGATACCCCAAAGCTGTGACAAAGGGAGTATTTGTTGTCACTTTTGCTGCCCCAAGGTCTGGGTAGACATTCGCATTACAGATAGGGGTCTGGGGGGCCCACCACAAGCTAGGGACGGTCATCGACCCACCCAGGCCCATTTCAAGCGTGTGGCCTGGGGTGAACTAGACTGAAGGCTTGCTTTGCTGTCTGATCTTCATCTAAAATGGAGGCTCCCCCAGCCATCCATTCGCCACTCCCCTGAGTCTCACCATTTTCTCGCCCTGGACTCCCAGCCTGGCACCAGAAAGCAAAGTGACACCATATGGGCTTCAGGCTAGCAAGCTCCCCTCTCTCAAGACCCTTCTCTCCTGCCACGGTTGCAGGAAGAGGCAGGATCTTCTTCGTTCCCAGAAGTTGACCTGTCAGCCAAGTTCACTCCTAAGAAGCCGTTTCTCTCTTAATCACAGTAGCAAGGATGCTACAGGCGTCAGGAATGGTCCTTCTCGCTGGCCACAGTCTTGCTTTCTTGATGCCTCAGTGTCCCCATCTGTAAAATGGCATTTCTGGAAACAGGGTGCTAAGTCAAGGTCACTCATTATGCTTCTTTTGGACTTAATTCTAGAAGGAGTGAGAGTGAAGCATTTCAGGCTGCGTGGAGCATAGGCTGACACTTATGTGGGGAGGGTTCCACAAGTGGCCTTTGCCATGAAATGGTGAGGATGAGAACACCCAAGGGTGGGTGTTCACCACAAAACTGAAGGCTGGTGCTAAAGTCTCTCTCTTGAGTCTCTTTGCATCTTCACTTAAAGGCTTTGTAGTGGCTAAAGTCCAAGTTGTGAGGTGCTTTGGGAGGGCCCGCTGGTCAAGTCCCATGACCTGGCCCTGGAGAATGCAGGGCACGCAGCTGTTAAGCCGGCTTCCATCACACTCATTGAAACTATTTTCTCTCTCTCAGTAAGGATTGCTGGAGCAGGACACACTCTGTCAGCTCAGGCATCGGCCAATTCACTGAGTCAGACTCTAGAGAGCAAGTTAACCCTCCAAGGAGGGGCCTTCACTGCTCCCAGCCTCTAAGGACTCCAAGTCTCTCGACAGTTGAGTGAAGAGTCAGCAGGAAGCCTCCAAGCTCTGAGGCTCCCCCACCCACTAAAGGGCTTAACCACCACCCCACGATAAGGAGATCCTGCCTATTTCATCTCCTATCTTCAGCAAGAGAAGAAATTTCTTAAAGGAATGGAAATTCCTCTCTTTAGATGGCTGGAAATCTCTCAGTAGACTTTTCCAACTAAAAAAAAGTCAATAGGTTTGGAAAGGATGCTAGAAGCAGGTTGCTAGGGGGACCCAGATGGGAACCCACTGTGCTCAGATCCTTGCACTCAGCATCTCTCCCAGGTACCACTCTGTTCCCAGAATGCCTCATCCCACCCAGAGCATCAATGCCAGCTCCTTCAGAGCAGCCCTGCATCCCACAGCCTGACCTCCTGCCTTCCAGCCCACAGGGTCTTCCTGCTGACAGGAAGTGAGTGTCTCCACCCAGTGGGGGCAACATGAGGGAACAGGCCATTTGGGGCAGATTTAGGCTGAATAACTGCACCTCTGTGTCATCTAATGTCTGGTAAGAGAGCTCTCTCCCTGGTCCCCTCCTTGTCCTTGTCCTCCTCCTCCCTTTCTTTTTCAGTTCCCCAGAAAATCAGGAAGTGAACAGTTGTCTCCCTTGCTGGTCTATATTCATGTAATTAGTGCTATTTAATTCCATGATGAGCCAAAGCTCATAAAATACAAAACACATTTCAGCTGCGTGCCGCAAATCTTGGCAGAAATCTCCCCTGCAGCCGGAAGCCGAACCGAGCTATATTCACTCCTTTAAAAAAAAAAAAAAAAAAGTTCAGAATTGACTGGAACAAAGTTTGGGGACCAGGCACTATTACCTGTAAACAGACAAGGAGCTAACAAAATAGGGTATTTGATATCTTCAAGTTTGGAAATAATCTCTATCACCAAGGCAACACTGAATTTTTAAAATATTTGATCAAGTAATGCTAGTATGAGGAGGCCATACCTCCTAAGCAGGAGGTTCTCAGCCCCCGACTCTCTCTTTATTTTCATGGGCTTTAGGTGTTTGGGTCCCAGGCAGTGGGGGGGACCTGAGCCACCATCTCATCCTGACTCTCCCTCCTGAAGGACACACGCCTATGAATCAAAGGACGAAAGAGACCTGTGGGTTCTGGCAGTGCTTCTCCATTAACTAACACAGTCTTTCCTTCCAACCGCTTTGCCCCCGCCCACACCATTTTGCTGAGATCTCACTCTATTTCCATACTGGTGCCAGCAACAAGGAGCAGGAAAACTGAATCCCCATTCTGCCACCATTCCTCAAGCGAGGCACAAAATGGCAAAGGCCCTCCAAGACCATTCTCCAAGGCGCCCATCACTGGAGAAGCCACACAGCATGGGTCTTAACAAGTCAACCCCTGCCCCCACATCAAGGTCAGGCCCTCTCGCCAGCATTCGCGAGGGAGCCTGGCCCCTCCCATAGCACCCCTGTGAATCGGTCAACCCTTCCTCCTTCTCCAGGTGACAAGAACATGGCGGGCAGGGTGCTGGACAGCCCTGGGGCAAGGCCAAGCAGAGGAAGGAGTCCTATTGGATGCTGCCGACACCTCGTTTCAGGACCTGTTCAGAAGCTGTGTTACCGGGGCACAAGTGTCCAAGAGGTAGATCCAAGGTGTGATGGAGGATCAAACCCGCTGCGAAACCCAGGAGACCTTGAAGTAGGCCCTGCAGCTCTTATAAATCTGCTCTGCACATCACTCAGTGGATGGAACCACGCAATGCTCCACTCAGCGAGAACACGAGCCAGCACTGGCCACCTCCTCCTCTCACGCAGCCTGAAAGTCCACCACCGTCACCTCTTGTTTGTGGGTTATATTTGGCTTTCCACATGCTCCTTCACATGCAATCAGCCCTCATGACTCCAAAAATATATATCCATCCCCATCCAACCCATTATTATTACTGGCCAGGTGGGGACACAGAGACTCAGAGAATTCCATCAAGTTCCCAAAGCCCTGCTCTTCATATGCCCACAACTCAGGTCTTCTGATAGATCCAGCACTTCCCTGTAAACCACAAGGCCACCCATCAGGGCCATCAATGAAGGTGGCATGTCAAAAGTGGGATGGGGGATAAGTTGAGAAGATAAAGACGATGTGACCAATGCAGTGGTTAGCTGGGAGGAAAGGGAGGCCTCTTAGCCTGTTAGAGTATAAACAATTTTGGACCGTCATGACCTCCATAGACTTTGATGGCTTGCATGTGATGGGAGGGGACCCTTTCCTTCAGACCAAGGAGATGCCGCAAGTGGACAAGTTCTCAGTGGCCAAGGGATGATATAAGGAGTCAGGTAGCAAGAAGGGTGGGTGACCCAAGCCCATCTCTGCATTCATCAGCAACACTTGATCAGCTCCTACTACATACCAGAAACCTATGTTCCAAGGGTGTACAGTGAGTAAGACCAAAAGATCTTCGATGTCACAGAGCTTACATTTGACAGGAAGAAGACAGACAATAAACAGGAAAAATAGTTATTTTCAGATAGTGTTATTTTCAAATTTTTGAAGTTATTAAAAAAAAAAAAAAGATAGTTGTTTAATACAGAATAAGGGGCAGGGCATCCCCAGCTGTAGTGGCCAGTAGAGGTGCCTCCCAGGTGATGCTTGAAGGGGACCTAACAAATGACAAGGAGGAGCCAGCTATGCAACGATCTGGGGACACAGCATTCCAGGGCAAAGGCAGAGTGAGTGAGAAACTCTGAGAAGGGGGCAGATTTTGGCAAGGAAAAGGCAGAAGACCGAACTGCCGGAAGGCACTGGGCAAGCAGGGAAGTGTGAGTAATGGGGTCCGAGGGAAAGGTGGGGACAGATGACAGAGAACATTCAAATCCAGAGGAGGAATGAGAATTTCATTCCGAATGGGATGGGAATTCATGAAAAGATCTTGAGTAAGGAAGTAAACGTGAACGTGAACATGAACGTGAACGTGAAGTCGCTCAGTCGTGTCTGACTCTTTGCGACCCCATGGACTGTAGCCTACCAGGCTCCTCTGTCCATGGGATTTTCCAGGCAATAGTACTGGAGTGGATTGCCATTTCCTTCTCAAAGGGATCTTCCCAACCCAGGGATCGAACCCGGTCTCCCACATCATAGACAGATGCTTTACCATCTAAGCCACCAGGGAAGTCCAATCAGGTGAGGCATGTGGGATCTACTTCCCTGACTAGGGATCGAACTCCAGCCCTCTGCATTCAAAGCATGGCGTCTTAACCACTGGACCACCAGGGAAGTCCGTATATCATTGACCAACTCAGTCTGGCTCCAGGTGGAGGATAATTTGAGGGTGGAACAGGTGACCTGCCAGAGTTCCTTGAGGGGTGATGGAGGCTTGACTCAGGTGTTATAGGTGAAAACAGGGTCATCATTGTTCCAGTAGGGCTTACTGGTGAATATGGAAATAAGAGGGATATTTATAATACCACCTTGATTTTGGCCGGAGCACCTGGGTGAATGGTAGTTCCTTTCTACTGATATGGGGAAGGCTAGGGAGGAACAGGGCAAGTAAGGAAAGATGTCAAGAGTTCAGTTTGGAACATCAAGGGCAAGTCTGCAGAGTCTGCCACTCTGGGATGGAAGGGAATCATGGAGGGAAGTGGCTTACAGAGAACCCAGCTATGTGGTCTGCATAAAGCATCTCATTTAAATGCTCCAAGTGGATGCTAATGGTATCCTTATTTTCTAGATGAGAAACTGATTCTCAGTACCTAACATGAAGTGAAACTGAGATCTGAACCTAAGCCTGCAGAAAACCCCAGAGGCATCAGGGCGCCTGCTTGCATCAGCCTTTGGTAGAGGCAGAGACTGAACCAAGGGACCTTGGCTGGCAAAGGGGGGTGCCAACTAAAATATTTTCCTAAGAGACCTAGCATTTTACACTTACATTTTGTGAAAGAAAAACTATCACATCAAAGTTTCCATTTTACTAAAGGGAAATTGCAAATGCTTATGAAGTACAGGCTAATTTGTAAGCTCATAAATTTGTACCCAAAATTAATAATACGAAAAGAGTGGAAATGGCAAAGGAGATTCAGCATCAGTCATATACTTCTTAGCAATGAGCTCTCTCTTCACTCTCTCTCCAAGCTATAAAGAGCATCTTGGGGGCCCAGTTATGCTAACCAGTGAAGGTTTAAGAAATTAGACTGAAATCAAAAGAATTCAGGCTAAGGATAAGACCTTTTAATATTAACTTTTAAGAAAATTATGGCAAAATCTACATAAGGTAAAAATTTTCCATTTTAACCATTTTTCTTCTTTTTTATTGAGCTATAGTTGATTTGCAATTTTGTGTTAGGTATACAGCAAAATGATTCAGTTAATATATGTGTGTATATATATCCTTTTTCATATTCTTATCCATGATAGGTTATTATAAGATATTAAATATAGTTGCCTGTTGTTTAGTCACTAAGTCATGTCTGACTCTTTTGCAATCCCAGGACTGTAGCCCACCAGGCTCCTCTGTCCATGGGATTTCCCAGGCAAGAATACTGGAGTGGGTTGTCATTTCCTTCTCCAGGAGATCTCCTGACCCAGGGATCGAACCCACATTCCCTTGTGTCCCCTGCATTGACAGGCAGATTCTTTACTACTGAGCCACCTGGGAAGCCCAGGCATTTCCTGTGCTATTCAGTAAATCTTTGTTGTTTATCTACTTTATATATAGAAGTTTGTTAATTGCAAACTCCTAATCTATCCCTACCATTTCCTTTTTGGTAACCATAAGCTTGCTTTCTACGTCTGTGAGTCTGTGTCTGTTTTGTAAACAAGTTCATTTGCATTACTCTTCAGATTCCACATATAGGGGCTATAACCGCTGTAGCCATTTTTAACTGTACAGTTCAGTGCCATTAAGAACATTTGTATTGCTGTGCAACCATCACTGTCATCCATCTCCAGAACTTTCCCTTCATCCCAAGCTGCAATTCTATACCCATTAAACACCAGTTCACCAAACCCCTGTCCCCGCAGGCCCCTGGCAGCTAATAGTCCACTGTCTGTCTATGGATTTGACTACTCTAGGGGCCTCATTTAAGTGCAGTCTTAGAGTACTTGTCCTCACATGTCTGGCTTATCTCTGTTAGCATAATGTCTTCCAGGTTCACCTATGCTGTGGCATGTAGAGTAAGACAGTGTTTAATTTTAAAACATGGACTTCCCCTGTCAAAAAAACTTTTCTGGATTCTAAGTAATTCTTGCTCACAGTTGCCATTTCATGGACACTGGTGAGAATGGGAAGAAATGTTGAAATGAGAAAATGTAATAGGATAAATGCCCACGGAAGCTTCTTGAATGAAAGCATACCCCCTAACAACACCTGCAACTCCAAACCTGCATACTTATCATGACATGGCAACACGAAGAACATCAGTCCCTCACAAAGCTTCACCCTAAAAGGGGCCCTGATGAAGCAGGTTTGGGAAACACCAGTCACCCTCCTAGACAGTCAATTTGCATATTTGTTGCTGTTGTTTAGTCACTAAGTTGTGTCTGACTCTTTGCGATCCCATACGCTTATTATTAAAAGTCCTGAGAAGCCTTTTGATGAAGACACCCATTGAAGGATTATTAACCAGAGTTTCTCAAACATGCTTGACTACAGATGCTTAATACCTATTAATACCTTCCATTGCTTAACGCCTTTTAATGTCTCTAGGAACACTGTTCCACGTCCACACTTTGGGAAATGTTGGTATGCTGGCTTCCAGTCTTCAAAATAGTGTTCCATCTATTTTCTCACTTAGTCTTTATAAAAATCCTGTCAAGTAGATTGAGAAATTTAAGGTAATTTGCTTCACTTATTAAAACACACACACACATAGCTATCAAGCTTTAGGTCTGGAAGGAAAATCTCCAGGTGAGAGAAGCATCTGGAAGAAGTGGTCTGGACTCTGTCCCCCTGATGTCCCTTTCGGCTAAAAGCCCACTCCCATAACACACTGTGTGCACCATTGCCATAGCCGCAGGACACACAACATCCCCCCTTCTAACCTTCTGGCAGAAGACTACATGGCCATACCCTCTCCTGCTGCCTCTTACACAGCTGAAGTGTGAAGTGAAAGTTGCTCAGTCATGAACGACCCTTTGCGACCCCATGGCCTGCAGCCCACCAGGCTTCTCTGTCCATGGGGATTCTCCAGGCCAGGATACTGGAGTGGGCTGCCATTTCCTCCTCCTTACACAGCTGAGAAAGGCCACAATGTTCTCTATGATACTATGAAATCTGACAGGGAAACCAAACATAGACAAAGGAAGACACATAAAATGTGTCTCTCTGAACAAACAATGGGTTTCTGCTTCAGACATTCCTAACTCATTCCCAGGTTCAAAGGTCCCTCCATCCTCCAGCCAAAGAGCGGGTTCAACTTCAAGGCACCTGGCTTGGAAGTCTCACTGCCTCTCGGCCTGTAGTGAAGGCGTTTGCGGTGCCCCTGTGGGGGCTGCTGCTTTGTTTGAAGATAATGAGCCTCTATCCTGGTCTCATGAAGGGGTGACCAAAGTGGCATCAGGCATCCAGGTAAGAGGTGGCTTCCCAAATGGGCACACCTTTGCAGGCAGGAGAGGGGATTCCCACCCCTCTCTGAGCCTCAATCTTTATGCCTAAACTTTAAAGGGTCTCTAGGGTTCTAGCCAGGGGTCAAAAAAGGACATGGACACAGCAGCACAGTGTATGTTCATCTACCGATGAAGAGAAATAAACCATAACTTGGAAATCACAATGACTTGTTACAGTATTTATTTTCCTTTTATGATACCCAGGCCCTAGGCAAAATACTACTAAAATGTCCAGCCTTGTCTCAGCCGTGCTATTAGATATTAATGGGCAGTTGTAAATCCATTCCTGGGCTGAGGTTCTAAGGAAGATACATCCCGTCCTTGGGAGCCAATGCAGCTGAAGCTGCAGTTATTAGCAGGAGAAATCCCAGTCTCTGAGGGAGAGTCGAGGCTGCAGGATCTCAGCCGCCCACACCCCCCCAAGTGGAGGTTCTTCCCTCAGTGCCAGGTCTGAGCAAGGCCATCATTCCCTGACTGAGCAAATCCTGCCATCACCTCTGCTCTCCCAGATCCCCACCTGCCTGCCTCCCTACCTTCTAGATGCTTTGGGGAGGAATAATCCTCTCCATTGAGTAGATGAGGAAACAGAGGCTCAGAGAGGTTAAAGGCCTTTCCAAAGGTCACCGAGACTGCCCCAGGGAAGGGGTGATCAGCAACCACATCAAGGAAGGATAACACAGTGTGGTAAAGTGTCAAACGGGCACAGAAAAGTGAATTGAAAAGAAATGAAGCGATCTCTAAGTGAACAACGAACAAGAGTCAGTCGACAGTGAAAAATCAATGAGGCAAAATGCTCAGCCGGTAAAGATCGATGAGGCAACCAACCAACGACCTGTATTCCCACCTGAATTGGCACCCGACCACATCACGGTCACGTTTGTATTTGCCCAAACCAACCCCCCATGCCACCTGCTGGCATATTCCCCGGGGTACCAGATTCAACCTCCACCTAGGCGACCCCCGGTGCTGATTCGAACAGCATCCTCAAACATCCCTTGAGACGCAGCTGATGGAGTTCGCACAGACAGGCTACAGGAAGAAGCCCCTGGAACGAGGAGATAAGGTCACCTTCAGAGAGTTAATTTAGTAATGATAAAGACATCCTCATGGAAGCAGCAGATATCTGCAGAAGCCACCTTACAGGAACTAAGTGTCCCCAGACCACTACTGAAAGAGCAGTGAGCCAAAGTCCACTCGAGGTGACATGATTTCTTCGTCAAGACAAGAATGTAACTCTAGAAGGCTGTAGTCTGGATAAAGAAGATATTAGCCAACTCAGGGCAGTCGGCCTGGAGTACAGAGCAAGCCAGCATGAACTGCTGAATTTTAATCTCATACCAACCAGGGAGAGAGCACAGGGATGGCCATCAGACATGAGTGTGGGGCTTACCCACTGGGAGGAAGGACAGCAGTTGGTCACCAGGCTTCTCCATGGCATGGATGATACCAGCCTCCTGGTTCCAATTCCACATTACTCGTGTGAGCCAGCTGAACCACTGATTCTTTCTTGCCAGTATACTCCCCCAACTTTATTCAGGAGTACAGCCTCCATAGGCAGCCTCACCTCAGAAGGGGGCCAATCAAGACTGGAATAAGCCAGTGAATCCCAGTCCTAGTGGGCAATCATGACTGGATTAAGCCAATCAGGGGGGTCTCCTTCCCCCTGCCAGTGATAAGCTTTGGAACAGCCATGACTCAAGCCTGGCCCACTGGACCAAATGGGAAGCCTGCTGGAGACTCCAAGCAGAGGAACAGTCCTCTTCCTCACTTGTCCACCACCCTTGGTGCCATCAACTGTTGCAGGCTTCTTCTGAACGGGAGGGGAGACATCACTGATATACCCAGATAAACCCACCATGGCTGAGCAGAGGAAAGGAAGTACCTGGTTGGCGGGGGGGGGGGGGGGGGGGGGGGGGGGGTGACCCATCACACCACCTTATCACTGGATGCTGAGCCACTGAACGATCCCATCTAGAGGCACCACCTGCAGTCGTCTCATGGGAGACGGTCATTCACTTACTGTCCACACTATCCTTTGGGTTCTGTTAACAGCAGCTGAAAGCCTCTCACTGACTCACCCAGGAAACCTTCAGGTTACTCAGGGGTTCTCCAGATACCCTGCCACCATGAAGCCAAGAAGGGTGTCTAGGAGAGCAAGCACCTTTCTTCCATTAACTAGAACAGACTCCACGACAATGAATGAGGTGGCATTTTTACCTTAAATATCTTAAATATTTTATCTTAAATATCAATATCCCAGAGAATTAGATTAAGTTAGTCCTGAGAATCTCTCCATCTCTGGACACAGACCCTGGTCTATGGTAACTCCACTGTGGGGTACCCAACCCGGAGGCCACTTGCTGCTTGAATGTCGGTGTCACCTTGTTTAATAGCAACTGGAGGGAAGAATGGTAAACGCATGCCTCCTTCCAGCCCCACCTATTTATATCTACTCTATGTACTTGCATCCTTGTTTTTAAACAAGCTCCATCTCTCCTGGGGCTTCCCAGGTGGCTCGGTGGTAAAAAGTTCGCCTACTAATGCAGAAGACGCAGGTTCAATCCCTGGGTTGAGAAGAGCTCCTGGAGAAGGAAATGGCAACCCACTCCAGTATTCTTGCTATGGACAGAGGAGCCTGGTAGGCTATAGTCCATGTGGTCACAAAGAGTGGGACATGACCGAGTGACTAAACAACAGCATCTCTCTTACCTACCTCACGGTGTTCTTGAAAGTAAAACAAAATCAACATGAAGAATACAAAGTGTTGTATTTTGGATAAGAAGGCTGTGTGGAAAATCATTTCAACTTCCTGTGCATCACAATTACTGGGGGAGCTTTGTAAAAAGCAAAGACCCAGGAACTCTCATCCAAAAGATGTGGGATAGATATCAGTATTCTTTTAAAAGCAATAATTATTCAAAATTAATTATAAAACAATAAAATGTGGCTTTTTTAGATAAGCAATAATCACTTGATTCCCAAGTGATTGCTCTAATAATGCAGTCAGAGTGGATGAGAACCACTGACAGCCAGTCCTGAGCAGGAGAGGTGACAAGCCCAGGTGAGGGAAGGGGCCACTGGACACCAGCCTGCACTGCCCACAGAGTCAGAACACCAGCAGTCTGAGTCCCAAATTAGGTATCTTCCCATGATGGGGCCGGGCTCAGTAATGTGTATTTCTAACAAACTGCCAGGCAGCAGTGCTGCTGGCCTGGGGACCACACTTTGAGGTCCCCTGACTCACGGTCTCTCGTTTCTCTCACCACCACCTCCTGTTTCTCACTTGCTTCGGTGTTATAATCCCCATATTACAGCCTGTTGTTGTCATTCAGTTACTAAGTGGTGTCCAATTCTTTGCAACCCCATGCACTGCAGCAAGCCAGGCCTCCCTGTCCTTCACTATCTCCCAGGGTTCTCTCAAACTCATGTCCATTGAGTCGGTGATGCCATCCAACCATCTCATCCTCTGTCGTCTCCTTCTCCTCCTGCCTTCAATCTTTCCCAGCATCAGGGTCTTTTCCAATGAGTCAGCTCTTCATTTCCAGAGGCCAAAGCATTGGAGCTTCAGCATCAGTCCTTCCAGTGAATATTCAGGGTTGATTTCCTTTAGGATTGAGTAGTTTGATCTCCTCATAGACCAAGGGACTCTCAGGAGTCTTCTCCAGCACCGCAATTTGAAAACATCAATTATTCGGTGCTCAGTCTTCTTTTTGGTCCAATTCTCACATCTGTACATGACCACTGGAAAAACCAGAGCTTTGACCAGATGGACCTTTGTTGGCACAGTGATGCAGAAAATCAAAATCAAAATCGTAGGTCCTAGAACCACAAAAGGAGCTACAGCCTGGACCGAGAACCTGAGCTTAGTGCTCTGCGCACTCACCAACCACCTCCCTCAAAGGCAATAAATGTCTGAAGACATAAAAAATGTTTAGATTCATTCCAGTAAAATGTTGAGAGAGATACCTAGAGCGCAACTGGCACTGGTATGAAAATATCCAGTAAGGAGACAGGAAGAGAATGAAACAGTGATAACTACAGACCAGTCTGGGGGTCAGGGTAATAGATGCAAATGTGTAGATGGAGTCGGGAGGAATTGAAATGCGGACCACTTTCCCTTCATTCTTGTGAAATGAGTTACCTCTTATCAAAATGAAAATAAATTTTCTCTTCTGCATTGTCCAAAGTAATACGCCTCTGGGCACAGTGAATTACCTCTCACATGCTCTATAAGAGTCACTTCTTAATTCTCTGCACATCTGATTCTCTTCTTTCCTGACTGCTTGTCTGCTCTGATCAAGACACCCTCTTACTCGGGAAATTTCAGTGGCCCCTATTGTCTACAGAATGAAGGAGAGAGTTGGCTTTGTGTTCAAATACCTCCTCCATTTGGCTTTCATCATCTCACTCGAATAGAACTCCTCTTCACTGCCCATACTTGTCCCATGCTTTCCTGCCTTCACGCCTTCATCAAGTTGTTCCCTTTGCCTAAGATTCCCTCCTTCTCTCTTCTCTAGCTCTGCCCTTACAAATCTTACCCTGGACAGATTACTTATTCACCTTAGGCCTCAGTTTCCTCAACTGTAAAATGGGGATGAGGGTAAGACCTGCCTTCTAGATTGTAGTGAGGAATAACTGAGGCAGTTTGCATAAATGGTTACCACCATCACAAAGCCCCCCTAACCTCCAAGCCAATGGAATCTCTTTCCTTCCCTGAGTTTCCAAAACAATGTGTGCAAATATCAGAACTTATCACTTGAACTTCGCAGTTGCCATCACATTTATACCTGTATTCACTTGGCAGCTACCTAAGCCCTAATGAGGTGAAGACATGCTTCTTACGTATAGTTCAAGGCTCAGAGCTCAGCACCTAACCCACTGTAAGTGCCCAACAGGAGTTGGAAGGATATATGATCAGTCTCATGTGACCATAGATGGACCCTAGGATGTCCCTCCCAGTGCTTTCAGCCCATCAGAGTAGCCACATCCTTGGGCAGGCCACAGAGTCAGCAATCAGATGGGGGTGAGACTTCCAATACCCTGATGTTGAAAAGACCCTGCTGCTGGGAAAGATTGAGGGCAGGAGGAGAAGGGGAGGGCAGAGGATGAGATGGCTGGATGGCATCACCGACTCAATGGACATGAGTTTGGGTAGTCTCCGGGAGTTGGTGATGGACAGGGAGGCCTGGCATATTGCAGTCCATGGGGTCACAAAGAATCAGACACGACTGAGTGGCTCAACTGAACTGAGGCCTCCAGCATGAAAAGATTTAACTCGTCCTGTGAACCAGTTGCTAAGCTTTGGAGAAGGGTCTCCAGACATCCCTGTTCAAAGAGTTCCCCCAAATCCCCAGAGGCCAGCTTCAGCCCGGTTTTCCATCCCCAAAGCATCTTCCAATAATTCAAAGATTCTCCTCCACAACAGGAGTCCCTTGTGCTTACTTAAAACAAAAAACCTTGGCTTCACAAGAAAACCATTTTTCTCTCATTTGATGCTTCTGGGCCTCTGTTCTTCCAGTGCTCTGCTCGTCTATGAAGCTGCAGCTGCCCTGCCCACCTCAGGGAGCTCTGACTCTGTGGAGTCTGGGGGCGTCTCCACACACCGGCTGCAAGCCCAGCAGGCCCCCTCCTCCACCCACTGCCAGCACCACCTCGCCTCACCTCTGCTCACTGCCTGCCTTGGGCATCCCTGGTACCATCACCCCAGACCAAGCCATCTCCTTGAGCAAAGCCACATCATCCTGGGACTCTGGAACTCTGGCTTGGGCCCACTGCCTGTAGAACCAGACCACTGTGGGTTCTAAAGGACACATTAAGGAGTTCTGTTTGTTTTGGCATCTCACCAAGCAACAGAAGCAATGAGACTGAAGGACATTCCTTTGATGGGGGGAGGGGGGAGGCTGAAGAAAGGGAGGCTGGGAAACAAAATGGCCGCTCAGTGATGACTTACAGGGCTGAGCCGACTCAGAAGAAAATGCCACTAAATAAGAAGCTTGATGAGGGAGAAAGGAGGTTGCAGGGGTGAGGGGAGGCAGGTGAAGAGGAAGGGGGAGCAGGAGCTTACACTGAAATGGATAGTGACAGTGTTAGTCACTCAGTTGGGTCCAACTCCTTGCAACCCATGGACTGTAGCCCACCCAGCTCCTCTGTCCATGGGATTCTCCAGGCAAGAATACTGGAGTGGGTTGGCATTTCCGTCTCCAGGGGAATCTTCCCGACCCAGGGGTCGAATCCAAGTCTACTACATTGTGGGCAGATTCTTTTCCATCTGAGCCACCAAATGGATACCTGGTCAGCATCAACAAAGAAAGGACGCACTGCTTCTCTCTGCCTGGCCAGAAGAGGGGTACCTAGCAAGATCCATCCGCAATTCTAGCTCTCCCCCATCCCTAATCTAGGGCTCCCCAACTGACCGACTGTGGGGCCACCTGTCCTACTAATTCCCCCCACCATTAGATGCACTCCTGCTGCAGGGGTCCCAGTGAGGAAGGGGCAGCCCATCTTCCAGGAGAGAGCAGCACGGTCTCCCCATGCTGTGTCCCTACCACAGTGCAGAGGCGAGAGCCTGGCTGTAAGGGACAGCTCCATGGAGACATACACATGCTTACAGACACAAGGGGCGGGAGGTGAGGAGAGAGCGAATGGAGGAGGATGGAGTCTCCGAGTGAGAGTCCCAGCAAATGGGACAGATGCTAGGTTGGCTGGTGCAGAGGTGATTCCTTTTAGTGGTCTCCAAAATAAGGAGATATGAGAAGAAAGAGCTGGAGTTTCTATTTAAATATATTTTTATCTCAAAGGAATGAAAGATAACAGCTCTACAAATATTCAGCACAGAGAACCAGCATAGCCCTGGGTTAACATGTCGACAGGCCTCTGTCCTGCAGGGAAAGCAGGTGTCCTGAGGGCAGAGCTGGGCTCTCATGATGCCGAGGGACTCATGTGGTCCCCTCACACCTGAATTTGCCAGCAGTATGAGCAAGACATGGCTGCATATCTGCATCAGCTAAGGGGCTTTATGATGCATTATTACATTTTTACCATCCCGTGCTTTTCAAAATGGACAAATGGCTTTAAAAGATTCCTATAATAAGAGCATGGCTAGAAAGGAATAGGAAGTTCAAGTGCTAGCAAGCGACCAGAGAATGAAGAGGCCATCCTCTGTCCTTCTTCTGCCAGCACAAACTCTTCACCACCCACATTACAAGTCACAGGGCCACCTAACCAGACCAGAAGTCACTCCCTTCTCCAAAAAAGAAATCAAAATGATTCAGAAGACTATTTTCATATCTGGATTTATAGTCACCATTGTGAATGCATCATGAATGCTGACCTTCCCCATACGCGCTGTTTTACTTTGAGACACTGCCTCATGGGTGGCAATATGCACTGAAATGCGGCAGACCATAGACCATGTCCTGGTCCACCGTGGGCTTCTGTGGGTGGGCCGGGGCAGGGAGGACCTGTGATCTGGCTGGTGGGCTTCCGTGGGACCATGAGGAAGGAGTGGGGTTATACTTTCACGTATCTCAAAATCCAGCTCTTCCTAAAGGCCTTTGTGCTGAGACCAACCAGCTGACTCATTTTTCCTCCCACCCTCTCTCTCACATCAGTCGCTGATTTGGGGCTCCAGAGGAAAAGGGGTCCCTTCCTATTCAAGCACTTCATTAGTCTCATTCACCTTCATGGCAGCTAGCCCATGGCCGGTGCCCCCCTTGCTCCAGCAGTTCACCCAAGAGAACCCCCCCCAAAAAAAAATGTGATGCCAAGAAATGAGGACCCAGGTCCCCTTGCTCCCTGACTCTGCTTCAGTCCTGGCTGAACAGCCTCTTGGCAGTCCCCACAGTCAGGAGATTTTCTCTGTGATTAAAGATCAAGGTATCTTCCCCTTCATAAGAGCAAGTTACTGAGACGTTGCCACATGCCCAGCACTGGGCTCTATGCTTGACCCCATCACCTCTGATAATCCTCATCACAGCCCCTCGAGGTAGGTATGACTCTTGCCCTCTGACAAGGGGAGAAACTGGGGTTCATTGAGGGTAGGCTTTATTCAGGGCTGGAGTCTAGACTCTATCCCAGGCTTGGAACCTCAGCTCCCCACCTCTCTTCTGCTTCTCAAGGAGGTCGGAGTGCCAAGCCTGGAGAAAAACTCACATCTGTCTTGCGACCTTGGATGAGTCGCTCTCTGAACTTCAGGCTCCCATGTATAAAATGGGGTCATAATACATAACACACTACCACGTGCAAAATAGATAGCTAGTGGGAAGCTTCTGTAGCACAGGGAGCTCAGCTTGTGCCCAGTGATGACCTAGAGGGGTGGGATGGGGGAGGCTCAAGAGGGAGTCCAGTTCAGTTCAGTTCAGCCACTCAGTCATGTCCGACCCTTTGCAACCCCCTGGACTGCAGCACGCCAGGCTTCCCTGTCCACCACCAACTCCCAGAGCTTGCTCAAACTCATGTCCATTGAGTCGGTGATGCCATCCAACCATTTCATCCTGACATCCCCTCCTCTCCTGCCTTCAATCTTTCCCAGCATCAGGGTCTTTTCCAATGAGTCAGTCCTTCACATCAGGTGGCCAAAGTATTAGAGTTTTTCAGCTTCAGGATCAGTCCTTCCAACAAATATTCAGGACTGATTTCCTTTAGGATGGACTGGTTGGATCTCCTTGCAGTCCTAGGGACTCTCAAGAGTCTTCTCCAACACCACAATTCAAAAACATCAATTCTTTGGTGCTCAGTTTTAAAAAAGATCTTCATCACCCACATAACCACGATGATGTGATCAAGAGGGAGGGGATATATGTGTACACATAGCCAGATCACTTTGTTGTACAGCAGTATGAAAGCGAAGTTGCTCAGTCGTGTCCAATTCTTTGCAACCCCATGGACTGTAACCTACCAGGCTCCTCCGTCCATGGGATTTTCCAGGCAAGAGTATTGGAGTGGGTTGCCATTTCCTTCTCCAGGGGATCTTCCCAACCCAGGGATCGAACCTGGGTCTCCCGCATTGTAGGCAGACGCTTCACCGTCTGAGCCCCCAGGAAAGTCCTTGTAAAGCAGTACACTCTAATTTAAAAAATGGGGTCACAGTAGCACAGACCATGTGGGGTTTTATGAGGATTAAATGAGTGAACAGGTGTAAATGCCTCAAACAGTGCAGGGCACCCACAGCCATCACATCAGTGTTCACCATGATTATTGCCATCATTCTTGGGTTATATTGCTCTCCCAGGAAGCTTAGTCTCTCTTTTCATCCCCCATGAAAGACTAATCCTTGTCATTTTATCCCAATCCTGACTTTTGCTCCAGGCCTGGGGAGAAGCTGTAGATCACAGAGGGGAAAGACCAAACTCTCCTTCCCTCATACACCCCTTGGCCACAGTCAGATCTCTACCAAAGAAGCCAGGAAGTGAATAGAGCAGAAGAAAGAAGATGCAGGCTTCAGGGCTCCTTCAGCCCATGCAGAGCCCTCACCTAGCACATCCAGTCTTCTCCTCCAAGGCAGTCTGCCCAGTACAGGCTGCTTTGCTGGGGCTCCAGACATCTGGAGACTAACTAGGCAGCCAGTCCTTGGGCAAATCAGCCCACAGGAGCCAACAGGAGGCAGCTGCTGAGAGAGGCTGGAAGGCTGCAAATCCCAGAGCCACTTCAAGGAGCTGCCCTGTCCAGCAGCAGCGGCGGGAGGGGCAGAGCTCAAAAGCCCTCCCCGCAGTGAGAAAACACTCTACAGAGATGGATGACACTGACTATTCAGAGGTCCTAACTGCAAGAAGTTGGGGGAACAGATGTTCATGCGAGGGGTATTATTTTTTTTTTCTTAAAAGAGAAGCGTATTTGTTGAGAGCGTACTGTGGAGTTCCTACTCTGTCTCAGACTCTGCTTCTTGCAGAGAAGAGTTACTAAGTTGACCGTACTCTCAGAGATATCAGGCTGCTTAAAAATGAAAAGAAAAACAAGCAGCTATGGAGGACCAGGAAGTCTTGAAGTGGCTGGGGATCTTTCGGCTGAAGCTAGGGGCTACTGGGAGGGGAGACTGACCTTTCTGGATGACTCCAAAGAGCAGAGATAGAGCCCCTGAGTGGGGGTCATGAGGCAGAGTGATTTTGATCCTCTCTGAGTCCAGGGGACCAGTCCGGTCATGCCAGACAGGCTCAGACATGGCCACCCCAGACAGGCTCAGGCAGGAGCCAAGTGTCTAGTTGGCAGGGATGTTGCGGACAGAAGCAGGGGAGTGTACCTGCAGGGGAGTGATGCTGAAAGAAGCACTTAGCAGCATCTAGCGCCTACTAAGCACTCAGCCTGTGATAGTTTTTATGGTAATTATTAATCCAGTGATAAGATAGTGTGGTTCTTTTGAGCCAAAAATAATAAAAACAGCCTTTTTCGAAGGGGTCTTAATCCTTCGAGTCCACTGTTGCCCTGAATGAGGTTATTTTCAGAACCCAAAATACCATTTCAAGAAAGTTAAGGACTTCCCTGGTGGTCCAGTGGCTGGGAATCCCCCTGCCAATGCAGGGGACATGGTTTCAATCCCTGGTCCAGGAAGATTCCACATGCCCCAGGGCAACTAAGCCTGTGTGCCATGACTCCTGAAGCCCGGACGTGCCCTAGAGTTTGTGCTCCTCAAAGAGAAGCCACCACAATGAGAAACCCACTCACCGCAACTATAGCAAGCCTGTGTGCAGCAACGAAGACCCAGCACAGGAAAAAAAATTAATAAAATAATTTAGTAAATTTTAAAAGAAAGAAAGAACGTTAAGACGCTTTTTAAGGACTTCTGCCGAGATTCCCAAGGTCGGGATAGGCAGCCTGAAACAGAAGACCAGGACTTGCACCAAGAGTCATGTGTCTCAGCACAGGGCAGCGGTCCTTCCCTGCAACATCATCTTCAGCTTGGGCTGTGCGGGAAAAAGGAGGAGCGAGGCACATGCGGGAAGAAAGAAAAGGAGCCCCAAGGCTCTCTGAGAGTGAGGTGTCAAGTCCACAGTGACAGGGAAACCTCTGATAAGACTGGTAGGTAAAAAAAAAAAAAAAAAAAGTCTTTATCTGGATCAAGCCCTTTTCAAGCCAGGAGCTTCTGTTGTCAATTTCATGGGGAGGTGCGCGGGCAGCGGGGGCCACCGCGACCCACGTGCTCAGCTTGGACACCCAGCCCTGGATCATTTATCAAATCAGCAGACGGGAAAATCCCCCAGCACACAGCAACTCCTCTGCAGGATGCAGAGCATCGCTGAATCCGCCCTGACCCTAGACCTGCTTGCATTTCAATTCCTCCTAGAAAAGACATCAGTCTCATCCCTACTCACATGCCTTCTCCAGCTCTCCTGGTGCAGTCACACACACAGAAGGAGGCAGGGGTGTGGTGCCATGTGACCACCAGGAGTGCCAGCCCCTGGCGGGGGGCGGGGGGCGGGGGACAGCCCCTGCACAGCTATGGATAGAGGACACCATCACCACCTTCCTTCCCAGGACCTGGATGTATCAGCCGTCCACACAGCAGCCCCACAAGAGAGGAGAAGGGTCCTCCGCTCACAAAGGGCAGACACTCAGGCCCATGGAGTTGGAGGACCAGCTCAGGTTCACGGGCAGAACCTGGTCTGAAGCCTGGGGCATCGTCAGCTCCACGAGACTTAGAGAGTACCTGCTTCTAGGTCAGGAGCTGATGTTCAGTCGCTAAGTCGTGTTCAGCTCTTTGTGACCCGATGGACTGTATGTAGCCCATCAGGCTCCTCTGTCCATGGGACTTCCCAGGCAAGAATACTGGAGTAGGTTGCCATTTTCTCCTCCAGGGAATCTTCCGTACCCAGGGATCCAACCCATGTCTCCTGCATTGCAGGCAGATTCTTTACCACTGAGCCACCTGGGAAGCCCCTGGGTAAGGTACTCGTTGCAGTGAGTGAAGTCTTCCCTAATTGAGACAGAGAAAGTGCCAAGGTTTTAATGAACTTCAGTGTGAAAGGGTTAAGGACATGGGCTTTACTTCAGGCAGCTCTGGGCCCTAGGTCTTACTCTGTTGCTAGCTCAATATGTGAACCTGAGCAAATTATTGGAGCTCCAAACTTACTTTCTTTTCCATAAAACAGAGTTGAAAATAGACTCCATACCCACAACTACTATAAAGTGCTCAGTCTGAGCCCTAGCACACAGTAAGTGATCTGGGGAGGGAATCTGGACCAAGCAGGCCTGGATGCTGCTGGCAGCTGTCCTGTGCCGTGTCCACCTCTCTTTGGGTTTCCCTCACTTGGTCACCATCACGAGCAGCCGTCAAGAGATGCAGCTTCCCTCTTAACAGCCTGGCTAAAGCATGGAAGGAGGAAAATCCCTTCTCCTGTTTCCTGTGTGCACAGGTTGACAGTGTCAGGAGAGGAGAACAAAAACCCAATCGTCCCAGAAAATTCAGGCACAATAGAAATAAAGTATCCTGACAACAAGTCTCAGGATCTGTAGTAACACATCCTAGAGGACTTTCCCAGCTCCCAGCCCTTGCCTGTCGCCCTGTGGCCGATGCCACCCCCATCACCCACCTTCCCCTTCTCTCTCCTATTAAAGGACCTCACTAGGACTTCTTAGGACCCTGTCCCTCCCCATCTAGAGCTCAGGGACACATTGAGCCTCAGCAGACTGACAGTGAAGACACAAGCCAAGTGACACCCTGTCCCCTGCCTCAGGGGCTGAGCCCTTTCAAGGCTACATCAAACATACAGGATCCCTTGATGTGTGGATATGTGTGTGTGTGATGTGTGCAAGGGGGTAAGGGACATACTCTCCACTTGTCTCCTCAGAGCTTACAATACATGGCAAATTGCTGGAACTAATAAACTGGAAGACTTAAGTCAGTGGTTCTCAACACGTGGTACCCAGCACAGCAGCCCCAGCAATTTCTCGGGCCCATCCCAGACCTATTGAATCAAAAACTCTGGTGGGGGGTCCCCACCACTTGTGATGTTCACAAGCCCTCCAGGAGATTCTGAAGTTTGAGAGCCACTGACTGAACTTATACTTCATGTTGCCGAATAATCTTGAGTCTTAGCTTCTGTAAGATGGGACTAAAAATAGTTTCATCCTCTGTGAAATGGGAATAATAATGGGACCCACTTCATCAGGTGGTTGGTTACAAAGATTACATGGAATCCTGCATGTAACATGCTTAGCAAATTGCCTAGCACATTGAAAACATTCACAAACATGCATTAATGTTAATCTTCCTCCTGAATCTAAGACATAGGTTTTGCTATGATCACTATTCAACAAGTGAGGACCCTAAGGGCTCAGAGAGTTTTTGATGTGATTTGTTCAAGGTCATTTCTCTGTCCAAGATAACAAAAGAGGAACAGGTGTCATGTGCAGGAAGAGTATAAACCATGCTCTTCCTCTCAGGCTTCCAGAAGTTCTCAGTCTGGAGTGCTCCATCGCGGGCATCCAGAAATGTATGGAGGCTTTTTTTGGTTGACCAAGGGCCCCTGGTTTTTAGCCCCCAGTGGGGCAGGGATGCTCACCCTGTATTTTGGAAGATGGTCATGCATAATGAAGAACTGTACTGACCAAAAGGCCCGGTGACAGCTCCATCAAGAAACATAGGCTGCACCAGATGTTCAGAGCTACACAGAGCAGAACTCTGTGTCAGAGGCTGCCTGGAGAACCTGGCAATGAAATCAGAGTCATTGCAGTGAAGGACTGAAGCTTCAGGGAACAGGATTCCTGCTGGGGTCCCCCAAACGCCCACACTGGGTGTGGTGAGGGCTGGGTTTTTACCCTTGACATTTTGTTCTCACTTGAACATGCAATGATTAAAGCTTCCCACCGAACCTGCATGAGCCTCCACCTCCAAAACCCAGCAAAATTCTGTCCAGCTCTGTGGTAATAAGGATTCTCCAGAAGCTTGTACTGGAAACAGACGCTGAGTGCAGAGACTAGAGGGTATGATGGGACTTGTCTTAAAACTTTTGTGCTATTTACTATGTGCTGCTAAGAAAGGGAGAGGGCTTCCCAGGTGGCTCAGTGGTAAAGAGTCCACCTGCCAGTGCAGGAGACGCAGGTTCGGTTCCTGGGTTGGGAAGATCTCCTGTGGAAGGACATGGCAACCCACTCTAGTATTCTTGCCTGGGAAATCCCCTGGACAGAAATACTGGTGGGCTACAATCCATGGGGTGGCAAAGAGTCAGACACGAGTACACATGCTCAAGAAAGGGAGGAGAGAAAAGGAAGTAGAATGTGAATGTTGTTCTGAAAGTAAAATACCCTGGGTGTCAAAAATGCAAGCAGTGGACTTAATCAGTAGAATCAATACAGGTTTACTTCAAAGGATGCCCAGTGAACAGGTGCCCAGACAGAGGGTGGAGGAGGGAAAGGGCGGCAGCAACAGCGCATGCAAGTCACCAGTTTGCTGGAAGCAGGGACGGCGCGTGACCCTGATGAAGTGGGCCGCCGCCCCTAACTTAACACCTCTTTTCCCATACACCGCCCCCTTCCTTCCTCCAGAGACTTCACCCAGTGCTTTCACCAGTTACTCCTCCCCACAAGGGGTAGAGACTGACTGTGCTAAAACGTTTCTTCTCTTGCAAACCATTAAGCTGTCAAGCCAGGTGGTGAACAAATCCAGAGAGAACCAGAGCTGGAATGCTAATGGCAAACACTGCAATTATTCTTTCTGCTCTGGACAATCCCTGCTTCAACTTTATTGGCCCCAGGTCACATTTTGCGATCTTCGGATGCTGATGGAAGAGACACGACTTGATGCAGAAAATAACCAGGGAGATGATGTCTTGATAGAGATGGAGATAACAAGCAGAGGAGTTTGGGGGCTTTTTTCATTGTTTTCCTTTCGACATCCACATAGGTGTTCTATAATGGCTTCCAGGTACAAACCCTCCTATCCAAAGGAAAAGCAACCTCTCCATAAATACTTTGCCCACATCAGTGAAAGAGCTGTGTTACACACTTGAGTACCATTTTCGAGGACACTTTAAATAGAGCACCGGTCGCTGCTTTCAATTTAACGTGTGAACGGCAGCCGCTGAGGCAGGCAGAGGTGATAAGGTGTGGAGACGGGCTCACAGCTTCCACTGGTGCATCTGCTCAGACTTTTAACAGATCACAGACACTTAAGGCATTCTGGGGACAGACCACATGCAAGACTCACTCAACAAGTAAATGGGCACTTGCCATGCATATGCAAAGCTAGGTGCAAGGCACAGAGTGAGACAGAAAAAGAAGAAAAGGGACCCTCCCCTGGATGAGATGGGCTTAGAAATTACAGAAGTTCAAGAGAGAAGAGTGTAAGTGGCATAAGACAGGTAAAATGCTTCCGGTTCAGAGGAGGACTGGGTGGCCGTACTTTTTCCTGTGTAGAAATCCCTGGTGAGTTTTAGGAGAATTAAATGAGATCATGTATCATGAGTAACCAAATAGTGCCTGGAACTAACTCAGTGTTCCATAACGAGAGCAGTCATCAAGGAAGTAGAATTGACACTGGTGACGTTAAACATTTTTATACTTTTAATTATAAATCTAGCGGGTGGTAAGAACAGGAATATTATCAGATAAAGCTTGAGGAGACAAAGATGAAGAAGGAAGGAACAGTATATGCAAAGGTACAGGATACAGGGGGCTTGCTTGGGAAATCATAAATAATCCAATATGTCTTCAACATTCTACACGTGCATTATGACATGTCTGGGTGTAGATTTCTTTTTATTCATTCTGCTTGGAGTTTGTAGGCCTCCTAAATCTGTTTTTGATGGCTGTTAATTCACAACCATTACTGCTTCAAATGCTACTTCTTCCCCGTTCTCTCTCTTTCTTTGTAGAAATCCAATCAACTAGGTAAGACCTTTTCAATGTATCCACTACGTCCCTTAGCCCCATTTCTGTACCTTTTACCTCCCATTTTGGATAGTTTCTCTTGCCCTGTTCCCCACTTCATTAATTATCTCTTCAGCTGTGTCTAAAGCATTTAGAAGTCCATTCACTGAGTTATTAATTTCAGCTGCTAGACTTTTCAGTTCTGGAATATCTTTTTGGTTTCAAATCTACTATATATTCTTTATAGTTTCTAGTGTGCTGTCGGGTTTCCCGGTTTTGTCTTTTTTGTGTATGTGTTTCTCTTAAGTTTTACTTGGAGCAAAATAAGGACTGAAGCCCAGGAGACAGCACCTCATATAGCACTGAGAAACTGCTCCAAAGAGGCAGAGAGGGGGAAAGGTCACTATACACGTGATTTTGGTGAAGGGGGAATTCGTGCAGTCAAGCACATATGTTTCCAGAAGGTTTCTGCTAGCCTCGTGAAGCTTTGCTAACCACGGGGAATGTCATCACCATGAAGAATTTTAGTAGTTTTCTAGATATGGGGAGATACATTTTTGAAGTTAGTGATGACGCTACTCTCCAATCAAGAAAACTGCCAGGTGAGGGAGAAATTCAGGCTAAAATACAGAACCTGCCACTAGAAAGCATCCACTCGGCATAGCACATGATCAGGCAGGAAGGACCAGCCCGTGGCGAGAGGGAGATCACCCCATTTTGTGATTTCAGAGATTCTCTAAGTGATGTTAGCTGACTGTACAATGCTTGTCCAGGGCAAGGAGAAAGCTCTCAGGGCCCTTTGTTAATAACCAGATATCCCGGGACATCAGAACACAAGCCAGGAAGTTCCATAGAAAACAGAGAGCATAGAAATGGATTTTAAATGCATGGAGGGCAAGAGGTGCAGACCCATCACTATGTGATAGTTGGTCCTCGGAGACTCCTAGGACTGCCATCACTGGTTCCCCTGAGCGACAGAAAGTGTCCACAAGGACTGAGCTCCCAGGTTTCCAGCTAGAGACTCAATCCAAAAGAAATGGAAACCTTTAAATTATCATCACGTCTTCCTTGGCCTACACATCTGCCATGTACTACAGATATTTTCCCCCCTTCCTCCCTTCCATTTATATGAATGAGTGTCGAAAGGTAGCCACCTGTGAGGAAATAACTTCTGCTTTCACGGTAGGGATCTGGGAGATGAAATAAAATAAAAGTAAAATGTTACTTTGGGAAGGACCATATAATTTCATAAATAACTTACCAGGCTTGGCTTCGATCTGAGCTGAACTCGTGCTACAGATGGAAGAGAACAGGATGGCCACATCAGGCAAAGTTCACCAAACGTACAGAACCTGTCTGCCCCTGATTTTCTTACTAATTGTCTGCACCAAATCAATGGGATCTGCAGAAAGCAAATGTACTTTCTCTCCCAATATCCTCTGGGCTCAAGAAATTCCCACTGATTCTCCCCCAAAGGAACCCACCTCCGGCAATCAGGTCTTCGGCTCCTGCAAGCAGCTTACATTTAACCCAGTGAAAGCTCAGTTACGCTACCTGCGCAGAGTCGCTCAGTCGTGTCCAACTCTGTGCAGCCCCATTGACTGTAGCCTGCCAGGCTCCTCTCTCCATGGAATTTTTCAGGCAAGAATACTGGAGTGGGTTGCCACTTCCTCCTCCAGGAGGTCTTCCCAACGTGAGGATCGAACCTGAGTCTCCTGCATTGCAGGTAGATTCTTTAACTACTGAGCCATCAGGAAGCCGTGGGTGCGCTAGAAGGTAGGAAAGCCGATGGAGGTAGAGTGAGACCTGTGTAAAGGTGTCCCAGGAAGGGATCATCAGTTCCCTGAGGGCGTGGTCCTACTGGCTGATTCGCCACTGAACCCCAGGCTCTGGCACCATACCTAGCTTATAGGAGATACTCCATAAATGCCAGAACTGTTGAACTGAGATTCCAGGGAGGAGGAAAGCAAGCCAGGCATCATGTCTTTCCAAATAATTCTTAAATATTTTGCCATCTGAGAGCCAGGCAATGGATTGACACAATATTTTTCTAACTTTTTCATTACATCATCCCAAGGAGGGTCCCCCTATCCTTGCAAATGTATTCTTTTTGCCTCTCAAAGTACTCATTCCATAAAAAAAGACAAATAGCAGTTGGATTTCCAGACTCCTGAGAAAGGGAGGGCTACATGACTTTCCTGTGTTTTTTGCAGAAGAAAGAAAGAAGGTGAGGATAAGGTTAAGTTGGGATGAAGGTGTTAAGAACTATAACAGGAGAGAAGAGGCTAAGAAAAGTCAGGTGTTGCTGGGGTGGGGAACCTGCAAGGCTGAGGGCTGACACCATCCACCACACAGCTACCAGCACCTGCGGGTAAGGACCCAGCAGGAGGTAGCCAGGTATATTCCTGCTGACTGATGGAATCACTTTGTCTATTCACAGCTAAGGTGGGACATGAGAAGAGGACCACCAGTAACCCACCAACCCTGGAAACTGACTAGTGCTGAGTGACCGGTCATCTCTGATAACTCCAGTCATCACTAGCTAGGGCAACAGTGGCTTTAACTACTGTCCCCAATGGACAAGGCACTCCAGAGGGGTGCACATGCCTGAGCCAGAACTACGCCAGTGTCCCTCTGTGATGCTCTGGCCACCACCCAGGGACCAAGGGTCCTGTCCTCCAGCTACAACTTCAGGAATTGTACCTTGCCTACTCCCAAAGCTGATCTCTGGAATAGAAGCAACAGATGAACATAGTTCCGGGGCAGGAATAAGGACACAGATGTAGAGAATGGACATGTAGGTGCGGAACAAATTGGGGATTAGAACTAACATATATACACTACCATGTGTAAAGTAGACAGCTCGTGGGAATCTGACACATAGTAGAGGGAACTCAGCCCAGTGCTCTGTGATGACCTAGAGGAATGGGATGGGGGCGGGAGGCTCAAGAGAGAGGGAGTACATGGATGCACATGACTGGTTCACTTTGTTGTATAGCAGAAACTAACACAGCATTGTAAACCAATTACACTCAAGTAAAAGTGATAATAAAATAAAGGTTGGTTGGTTAGTCACTAAGTCATGTCCGACTCTTTTGCAATCCCATGGACTGTAGCTCACCAGGCTTCTCTGACCACAGGATTTCCCAGACAAGGATACAAGAGTGGGTGGCTGTTTCTTACTCTTCTCAACCCAGGGCTCTAACTGGTGTCTCCTGTGGCTCCTGCACAGGAGGGTTCTTTACCACTTATCCACCTGGGAAGCCCAAAATAAGGGTGTGCATGCATACTAAGTTGCTTCAGTCATGACCAACTCTTTGTGACCCGATGGACTATGGCCTTCCAGGCTCCTCTGTCCGTGGGATTCTCCAGGCAAGAATACTAGAGTGGGTTGCTATGCCCTCCTCCAGGGGATCTTCCCAACCCAGGGATCAAATCTTCGTCTCTTGCGTCTCCTGCACTGGCAAGCCAGTTCTTTACCACTAGCACCACATGGGAAGCCCAAAATAAAGAGTAACCAGGAGCAAAACAAAACAAAAAACCAAGGGCAGCACTGCAAAGAAAACATCTGAAGGCAGATATGTGGAAATGGATGCTCTAGGACCACAAAAAATTATAGCATCCAGGAGGGGCCATGTGTTAGAGAGTCTCATAGTTATTCTGGTTATTCTGGCTTATTCTCTTAGCTCCTCCCATCTCTGGGCCCAGAAGAAGTTTGAATTCTCTTTATTTTCATCCGTCTACTCCAGGTAGAGTTTATAGTTTCCTCCAGAAGCCCCTGACCAGTGAAGGAAGCAGGGAATCTCTACGTGTGGTTCAACCGTCCCCTGCTTGCTTCTGGCCCAAGCTGGGCTGCACTCAGGCTTCACCTCTCTGTTTCTTCAGAAATCCCTGTCCAGCCATCCAGGCCCTAGAGCAGGGCTTCCACTTTGAACAGTGAGTAGAGGAATGAGTGGCTTTTCTATTTCTCCTGGAAAGCTTAGCGAGGCAAGTTCTGTTCACTAAGCAGAGCCCCCCAGAAGGCAGCACTTCACGTTCCACCGACAGGTGCAAAAGCAGAGCTCAGCTGTGTGGCAGATGCTGTGCCCCTACCCGAGACCCCTGGCTCCAGAGGAGAAAAAGGAACGAGATGCCTTCACATCAACTTCTAACAAACACTGAGCTGATGGGGAGACCTGGGGCTGCTGTCCTTGGTGGGATTTGCCTGGACCTCTCTATGGTCACACACTCACCCTCATAGGAAACTGTGCCTTGAACTCTAGGACAGTATTTCTCCAAGTGTAGTTTCTTGCAGCAGAATTGCACCCATGGGATCAGAACCTCTGACGGTGCAGGAAGCAGCCTTCTAGACAACAGATCTTTAGGTGCCTCTTATGACACCAGGAGGCAGGGCTCCCAAAATCAAGTGACAACCCTGGGCCTAGGCAAGGAAGGCAAATAGCACAGAGAACACAGCAAGCTGAGCAGAGCCTGTGCAGCTTTGCAAGCTGGAGAACGTGTCCTCTGGGAAGTGGCCTCTAGCCAACTCTGCGATTGCCATGTGAGAAGAACGGCTCCATGTTCTCAGATATGCCTGTATTTTCTACAGATGTGTAAAAACCACATTTTACACGCAATCTTTTGATCATTAAATTTTGGCCATGGGGAAATATTCCATGTACCTAAATGAAACACAAGTGTGCTTCAGCTCATGGGTTTCCACTTAATAGTCACGATTGCGAACCACTGGTTTAGGATCAATTTAAGAACTGCTAAACTTGAGGATCCGGATGTGAGAGCTGGACCATAAGGAAGGCTGAGTTCCAAAGAACTGACGCTTTCAAAC
The DNA here is from genome assembly GCF_023091745.1 of Budorcas taxicolor. Classification (NCBI taxonomy): domain Eukaryota; kingdom Metazoa; phylum Chordata; class Mammalia; order Artiodactyla; family Bovidae; genus Budorcas; species Budorcas taxicolor. Next base: position 98,101,863 of record NC_068913.1, read on the forward strand.
TGTGGTGCTGGAGAAGACCCTTGAACAGCAAGGCGATCAAACCAGTCAATCCTAAAGGAAATCAACCCTGAATACTCATTGGAAGGACTGATGCTGAAGCTCCAATACTTTGGCCACCTGATGCAGACAGTCGACTCACTGGAAAAGACCCTGATGCTGGGAAAGATGGACGGAAGAAGAAGAGGGTGACAGAGGATGAGATGGTTGGATGGCATCACCGATTCAATGGACATGAACTTGGACAAACTCTGAGAGACAGTGAGGGACAGCGAGGCCTGGTGTGCAGCAGTCCATGGGGTCTCAAAGAATCAGATACAACTTGGCAACTCAACAACAACAAACTTGAGAATGTTTCTCAGCCACACCTAGCAAGACCCTCTGTTTCCCATCTTAATCAGCCCACAGAAGCAAAAGGACCCAGTGTCTGCCTAGTCTGCTAGAGTGAAGCCTTCTGGTTCCTCCCAGGGAAGAGAAGGAAGACTCCACGTTTTCAAGGCCCCTCAAGGGGATGTAGTCTCATGTCCCCGCCGTCAGGTCAGGGGCAGATCCACACAGCTCCCGTCACAGGAGGTGTGCCCTCCTGGCTTGGAGCACTCTCTGTCTCATTGAGGTCCTCACTGACCTGCCGGAAGCCATCAAGATTCTTGGAAATTCACAGATTTCAGGCTCCAAGGTCCCTCCCTTGAGTTTCCAGAGTCTATAAGAGGAATAAGGCTGGCATGATTCTGAAATACCGTCCCTCACAACATCTGAAACCCATCCTTGAGAAGCAGAAAAGAAACGGAAACAAAATCACCCAGTGTATTTCCTAGAGTCTGTCCTCCTGGCTCTTACGAACATCAGGAAAATGCTTCAGAAGCATCTTCCTTGGGAGGATCAGCAGAGAGCTGTTGCCTTGGCTCTAGCAGGAGCTCTGGGCAATGGGGCCAAGCAGAACAATGAAGGGGGAGGCAAGGAAGGGTCAAGGTGGGACACCCACCCTCACACCCAGTCTGGTGCTTTTCTCCCTCTTCCCCTCACACCTCCTTGGGGCCACAGCTGGGGAGAATCTGAAGATAAGAGAGAGGGAGGGAAAAGGACATCACACTGACATGGGTTTGCTTGAGGTGGTCTTGATCTCCCCCCGCCCCGCTTCTATCAGCCCTAGTGGGTTCCCCCACTTCTATCAGCCCTAGTGGGCTCCTCCCTACTTCTATCAGCCCTAGTGGGTTCACCACGCTACACTGCTGGATGTAGGAACTGAAAGAGAAAGTTATCCAATGCATACGTCAGATGCAAACACCCAAGTGAAAGCCCAGTGCCAGTGGAAGTCATTCATAAACTTATCTTCAGATCACTGTCACCTCCAAAGGGCCACAGGTAACTCAGACACTCATCTAGACTCAGGAACAGAAGCTGGCAGACACTGATAACTCTTTGAGTGCTGAGCTTTGAGCTTTTTAAGCTCAGCAGAGGTGGGCAGCGGGGAGAAGGAACACGTCTCCCTCCTATGCCCTGCACTCCAAAGACAGTGATCTTGCTTCAGGTTTCCTTAACTGATCATCAGATCCTCCTTGAAACCCTCTCCAGAAGGTTCTCCATCCTCAACCCCCCACTCCCAACCCCCTCTCAGAGGCTCTGATTACATCAGCCTGGGCTGAAGCCAGGGCATCTACAATTTTTCAAATTTTCTCAGGTGAATCTTAAAATAAGCAGGGCTTGGGAACCATGGGGTCAACTGAGATTCACAAAATGAAAACACGCAGGTCAAATATCAAACCAGCCCAGCTGGTTCTACTATTCAAGGCAGGAGATTCCCAAAGTATGCCAATTCCTTACAAGTGACCTAAGAGATACATTTATTTTTCAAATACTTCCTCTCTTGAAAGAACACACTGAATTACATCAGGTTAATTCCACTGTGGTATTTTCCCCAATTCCAGTTCACAGAGATCATTTAAAACTGAGAATCCTTTCCAAAGGGAAGAGATATGAGGCCACGTTCTTCGACAATGCCTGCTCTGGGCCTGGCACAGGGCCGAGCACTTTACGTGCCTCACCTCACTTAACCCTGTAAGGAAATGATAGGGATTCCATGTGACTGATGAAGAAGTGGAGGGTTAAGTACCTCGCCCAGGCTAGGAAGTGGGGAGACTGAACTTTACCTGCAACTGACCCGAGTCTTTACCTTCAAGCCTGACCCAAGTCTTTTCCTTCACCCCTCCCACATCTACATCTCTGCTTGTTCCTGGACCTCTGAACATCACTGAACAAACATCCCCTCCCGGCCAACAGAGCAACTCCTATGTCAGGGCCTCCTGGAGGCGTGCAGGCACCGTTGAGGGCAAGGTGGATGGCAGAGGTCAGAGGAGAGGCTGGGAGCTATATATAGGCCTCCTCCCAGGATTGCCTGATGATGTGAGTCTTTGATCTCACATCGATGACTACACGGAGTAAAATCCCCCCATACGAACCAATATTGGATGGCAGTGTGCAAACCCACTGATCTTTGGAGCTGTTTGTTACGGGATTTCCGATCTGTATCTACTATGCAGAAGGACCAAAGGACAGGCATTCCCAAAGCACAGAGAAGACAGGGAAGGGGTGAAAGCCATCAGGGTTCCACAAACACCCACCGAAAGCATCAAATCAGAGGTGAAGACAAGAGAGTATGCTAGTTGCCTGGATTTCTGTTTTTCAGGCTGCTCTGTATTTCAGCCCCTGCCCCAGCTTACAGCTGAGCTCTGGGGATGAGAAGAAACCAGAGAGCACCTCTCTCTGCAACCACAAGTCCAGATCCCCAGATCACCCGGACCAAATTAGGACAGAAAGCCGTCACTGACGCACACACGGGCCCCAGGGAGTCTGAGCGTGAGCGCATCTAATGCTGTCGAACAAAACGTGAAACCAAAGAAAACACCCAGCCAAACAGAGCCCTTTGAATTGATGGCTTCGCTCCAGGATCGCGATGGGGAGAGTGTGAAGACAGACAAAGCCTCGCTTTGGAAAGGCTCAAAAGAGTTTCTAGGAATGCCACGTCCCAAATCCGGTGGGGTTTGGGAGGGGTCTGGAGAGCCCCAGGCGTTGAACAGCGCTTCCTTGTCAGAGTAGGAAGTGGAATCCTAGGCTCGCGTAGCCCTGGTCTTTCATCAAATTAAAGTCTAATGCAAAATTAATTCAGAGTACAGTGTAATTCTAACTTCAAGATGACTGCCAAAGGATTTTATGATAAGCCAATGAGCCTAGGGCCATTTCAAGCTCCAGGGAGGTTTTTATTTGTTTTTGTAATGTCCCATCATTTTGTCTACCTTTGGAGGTTTTGCTTGGCAGGTAGAGTCCAGAAGACGGGGGACAGGCTGGAAACAGATGAGACTGCCAACAGTGGACAAGCCGGCAGCTGAATGAACGCCAGGCAGGCTGGGTTCTATTCCCACCACCCATCCCAGAAACACCTGTTCTGACTCAAAGTTGGGGAGTTCTCACCAAACACCAAGAATTCTATGGTGCTTTCTGGTAAATTCCCAATCTAGCATTAAAAGCTAGAAAGTGAAAGTCGCTCAGTCATGTCTGACTCTTTGTGACCCCGGGGACTGTGGACCACCATGCATCTTTGACTCTCCAGGCAAGAAAACTGGAGTGGGTTGCCATGCCCTCCTCCAGGGGATCTTCCCAGCCCAGGGATTGAACCCAGGTCTCCCACTTCGCAGGCAGATTCTTTACCATCTGAGCCACCAGGGAGGATCTCACATCAATGACTATACAGAGCAAAATCCCCCCATAACATATGAACCAGTATTGGATGGCAATGTGCAAACCCACTCATCTTTGGTGTTGTTTGTTACAGAAATCACTGATGCTGACTAATACACCATTCATAAGCAACTCAAGAACAGAGCAAGCTTACACTAGAAAGGCAATGGCCATCCATTCACTGACCTTGAATTACAAAATTCCAGACAGCCCTACAGGCAGAGCAGTAAGTGTGAGTCACCATTGTGAATGACGATGTGCCAGCCACCCTCACACACAACCAGAGTCTCCTGTGAGAGATGGAGTACGGACAGCCCCACACCCTCTCAGACACCCTCCAGTTTCCCTACTCGAGTAGTGGAGAGAGCCTCTGATCTCCCAAGGAAAATGCAATATGACTCTAGGTGTCACCTTTCAAAGACTGTCAGCACAAGTGATTTAAGCCCCAGGAAAAACCCTTGTGTCCTTTTAACATCCAAAACTAATCCTCTTCACACCAGACGTCAATGTTAAATAAACAGAAATTTCCATTAACCTGCACCTCTGTACATTTATTTTTAAAAAGCGATGTCACTCTCCTTTAAATGAACATACTAATTAGTGTATTAATAAATAGCTGAATGGAATCAATGAGACATGTAATCAAGGTCTGACCAGGAGTCAGGCCAGGTTGAAGGAGGTTGGAGGGAGGGAGGGGGAGGAAAAAGGATCTTATTAGCAGGTTTGCTGAGGAGCAACGTGTAAAATCAATGTCCCACATGCAACTGAGTGGAGGGTGTGTGTAAAGCTGAGTGCCTGCATGCCTCCTCCCTCTAACAGGAAAGCTCCTGGTGAGAGTTAATGGGACTGGCAGGGTGGATGTTAATTGGGGCTGGAAAAGCCATTCAGAGATCCTGTCCAGATCACAGCTGGCAAAGTTTTTACCCAGAACCTCAGTGCTGAAGACCTGACTCCTCGACCCTTATTTAAAATACTGAAAAATAACAAGCTGGGAGGGTTGATTTCATCCTTAGCAAACACTTGCTCTAAACTAGAAGCCATGATGGGTGTTATTTGTTGGAGGTTCTCTGTTACTCTTACTCCTCTTCCAAATTCCTGGCCCATAAAGAGTAGCTGGAAGTACCTCTGATCCCAGAGATGGGGTGCTGGGAGGCCAAGGGTCTGGAGAGCTTGAGACAACTTTAGGGGTGGTAATGGGACAGACTTTGCCCTTCATCAGCCCTCAATTTCCTGTAGCACACCTCAGACCAGGAAGGCTCAGAAAGGTGAAAAGAGGAAATTTTTTTGCAGGTATGAGGTTTCCAGCTGAAGTGGTGATCTGATTACCTGCAAACCCACCCCACCTCCTTGGGGCTCAGGTTAGCACTGATAGCACTCAGTGAATTTCCTCCACCTAAAAACACACCCCTTTGGGCTCGCAAACTCTGAACTAAAGAAACCTGGGTTTTTGTTTCCCTGGAGATTAATTTCAGGAGTCCTACCCTTCAATACAAAATCAATTCAGTGCCTGAGCCCCTTCCCCAATACCAGTGATAAATGGAATATTGCCTGCCATGTCAGTAAACAAAGGATGTCAGAGTCATCAGCAATTGCAGCTCTCTAACCAGTGTGAGCTGGTGAGCCCTGAGGGAACTCAGGAAGGAAAGAGTACCTGACTTCTAGCAGCCATCAGACCACAGTCATTCCCAGCGACCCCTGAGGAAACTCTGGATGTGAAAGCACAGGATACTAGCCCGCAAATAGCTGAGGTGCATATCAAAGAAATGATTTCAGTGAATCCCCACTCTTGCATCCTTCAGTACACAGAAAAACACTAAATTCCTTAACTTGGGAGATCTGTTTTTTTTTTTTTAATTAATAATCTGTTGATGTTCAGACTACCTGCCCTTTGTTACAAAACTTCTATATAATCTGGCACCTCCCTTTTCCTCCCCAGAGCAGTTCTCTCAGGATCACTTGAGATGCTGTCTCTCAGGCTTGAAGTCCTAAAAATTGCCACCAAATCAAACATAACGCTCAACTTTTAGGTTGTAAACGTTTTTTAAGTCGACACCAGCTAAGTGATACTAAGTGAAGTAGAAACTGTTCAGATGAAAGAGACTCAGAAAAAGAAATCTTGCCTTGGGGTTGGCACTGCCCACGACAAACCCCTTGGGGTGGTCCTGCTAGGAGGCAGGGGATTGGCTTGTTAGCCCTGATTGGGTGTGTGACCCAGGGTTCTGGGTTGCTGTAAGGCCCCGCATGAAAATCAGGGTCTTCCTAATTCCTGGTTCTGAGAAAGCCAGTCTCTCTGAGCTACCCCACAGGCAGAAATCCTGCTGCTCTACACACCTATCCCTAGCACTTGCATCCACACCAGATGACCCAGAAGCAGAGGCTACACCATGAGGTGCATTTCTGCCAGCCTCAGGTAGCGCCTGTGACCCGCTCACCGGAAGGCCAGCATTTCCTGGAGTGATGGTGAGGAGACACAAAAAAGGAAGCATGGGGCCTTGGGAGGAGGCAGTTCTCAGCCGCCCCTGAGCTACTGTCCACAGGACAACTAACGGTGTTTTGCCCCAGGAGGTTCATAACACTGCTGGAAGGGTCTCCTCCCTAGATCCATCAGAAAACCAAAGGGTGACAGCCTCAGCGCAGGGGCAGAGCTTCCTGACAGGGCCATGGAATCAAATGCAGAAAGAGGGGCCCGAGACAACTGCCCCACGCCCAGTCTGAAGCACAGACACCTAAAGCTGGTAGTCAGGGGCCTCCCCGTCTGGTTTGAGAAGCTCTAGAGAAGTCCCCCTGCATCAGTCTTCATCTTACCTTCTGCACTGAAATGCCTGAAATGCCACCATTGGAGCTCTGTGTCTTTGGGTCAAGTGTTACAGTCTCTCTCCCAACAACCCACTCCTTACTGTGGCTCCTCCATCACGTCCCTTTCCCTGTGGACAGGGAGACACAAGAGCAGGCAGAAGAGGTGAGTGGAGAGGGTTCAAACAGCAGGGGCCCACTGGTCTACAAGGCTACATGGTGAGACTGAGGGAGAGCATCCTCTCTGGTCAACTAGAACTTGGTGGGCAGAAGGATTTTGGTAGAAGAAAGGGATAAGTCTTTCCTCAGCAAGGAGATGAAACAAAGCTTGGCCGACGGGACATGGCACAATGGCAGCTCCTACTCATTCCTGAGTCACGGATATACAACTAGAGCCCCCGAGGGCCTGTCTCAAGAAAATAAGGAGAGGCAGAAAGGAAGAGGTTTCACTCTGAATGGAGTTCTTAAGGAGAAAAGCAACTTCTTCCCAGTTTTGTCTAAGGATAACCTTGGAGATACGTCGTTCAGTTGCTCAGTCGTGTCCGACTCTTTGCAACCCCATGGACTGCAGTACACCAGGCTTCCCTGTCCTTCACAATCTCCCAGAGTTTGCTCAAACTCATGTCCACTGAGTCGACAATATAGGCAGATATGTAAATAGACATATGTATATGTGTGTGTGCACTCTGTATCTATACATATAGACATGTGTATATCCCATATCTATGTCCATATCTATATCTACACCTACATAGTGACTATTTTTAAACCAAAAGTACCAGGACACATGCTTAGGCAATGGCATAGAATATCTGAAGTCTGTTTCTAGCAAATCCAGGGGGCATGGTCACTACTAACAGGCCAAAGAGTGGCGGATGGCTGTGACAAGGATATGGGGGTGATACTGCCAATAAGTGCCTCCTTTCCTTCAGGGAACAGAGGAGAAGCGACAGGTCTTTCTGTGGTGTGATTGCTCTAGAATGACCATCTCATTCCAAGCTGGCTAAATTCACCGTTCATAGAGGCTCCATCCTCTTCAAAATCCACCAATGCACTGAAAGTTCCCAGGCTCCCAGGCTTTTGTTCCCTCTCCACAGTGGCTCATCACCTCTCTCCACAGTCAACCAGTGGTTTCTTCCTCCCTAGCCAGGATGTTGCTGGGGAAAATGCATATTTTGAGCTTAATTGTCCATCATCATGCAGAGATTTAACTGCTTTCAGAACTGAGTGACCAGGAGAAACTGGGTGTGCTCTGCCAATCAGGCTGTGTAGGGGCAATGGGTTCCGACTGGGTCACTGGACACATACAGTGAAATGCAGGCAGGAAAGTCCCAGAGGCCCTTGCAATCTAGCTAATGGCTATCCTACCAGGAAACCAGGGCCTGGAACTGAAGACAACTGAGATGGGCTGCTTCCATAAATATCTCCTGTTGGACTCAGGCGAGTATATCCAGGTATGTCAATGCCATGCACACTGGACCCACCCTTCTGGTCTCCAATAGACCATGTCAGCTTTATGACCTTGAAGCAGGCGAACAGCAAATGCTCCATCCTGCAGAGCTTGACGTAATTATCAGGTAGGCTCCAGGCAATAATTATCCATTGATGGTTAGTCACTGCCTTGAGTTAAAGCCAAGAGTCTCCTATTTGCTCTCCTTTAAACCAAATCTTGGGGTCTCGGTGGTAAACCAGAAAAAAACAGCAACCATTGCCACCGCCTGGCAAGAAGAACACATTATCTAAGTTATCCCTGAAGGTGAAACATACATAAAACCATATATGTTTACAGGAGTGCATTGGCAAAATGGATGGCTGAGCTGAGCACAGATCAAAGATATAATATTGCCTGTTAAACTTAAATTCCAGGCAAATCCTGGATTTTCCCAAAATGAAGAAACTCCTACAGAAACTTTTAAATCTTTTTCTAGGACGCCATACTTAGAAGGAGAGGCAGTATCCATGGGATCAGCCACCTGCCCTTCTGCTCCTCCCACATGTATGTACAATCTCAAGCGGTAGGCACACTGAAGTCTAGTGTTAGAAACAGGTGTGACTATTTATAAGCCAATAAAGTTGAAGAGCTTTAATCCAGCACAGAATACCAAGAATCATAACTAACAGGTTTTAGGTATCTGAAGAGGAGGCAATAATTTTCAGCAATATTATAAGCATTTAATATGTGCCAGGCAGTGTGCATTATGCTACTTGATTGTCCTAGTAATTCTGTGATATATTATTTTACCTTTTTAATGATAAGAAACCTGAACATCAGAGAGGATGGGTTACATGCCCAGCGTCACACAGCCAAGGAGCCAGAGTTTGATGACATCTGTAACTTACTTTAAAACCCTTCAGTGTAGACAGTGTGGTATAATGTATGTAAGTTACTTTTAATCTACACCCAAGGACAGTTAGTCAACATCTGAAGTACTGACATCAAAAATGCATACACACTCCAGGGTTGCTGAGTTGGCTTTTGAAAGACTCACATCAGAGTCCACCCTGAGTCTTTCAACTTCACTATCTTGATCAGTACCACTGGGTTTGTTAAAAAGCATAAGAGATGTTGGAAATAATTTTTCAGTGGGAAAGTAAGTGGTGTCAAAGATAGACAACTGGACTGAAATACTGTCTGGGCACCTCTGCTCTATGGCACAAGAAACTGGGAGGTTTGTGGCTTAGGGATCCCATTAGATCTATGTTTCTTCTTTCAAATGATTCTGTCCTCTGATCCCACTAGAAGATGAGCTGAAACCTGTAAGCTAAATATTGTTGCCTCTGCCTCAAGTAAACCTCCCTTCAAACAAACCTCACAGAGTCATGTTAGAGACTGAATGTGTCCTCCCAAAACTCATATGTTGAAATCCTAACCCCCAGTGTGATAGTATTAGGAGGTGTAGCATTTGCAAGGTAATTAGTTCATGACAGTGGAGCCCTCCTGAGTAGGATTAGTGTCCTTATAAGAAGAGAACAAGTGTCCCCCTGCCCCCACATGTGTGTGTGTATATATATATATGATATATAATACATACATCATATATATATGATAGATAATATATACATCATATACATATATCTCATACAAGGAGAAGGCAATCACCTGTAAACCAGAAAGAGAACCTTCACCAAGAACTGAACCATGCTGGTGCCCTAATCTTGGACTTCCAGTCTCCAGAACTAAGAAAAAATATCTGCTGTTCCAGCCACCCTTTCTATGGTATGCTGTTATAGCAGCCTAAACTGACCAAGATGGTCACTAAGCCAGTGTTCCCCAAACTTTCTCACTTCCTGACACACGAAGAAAATGATAATATTTGTGCTACTCTCTGGAGCTAGAGAGAGCTGGCCTGGGGGCTCTGCCATCTGTATGCCTCATATGTCCACAGCGGGGCTGAGGGGACTTGCTATCCCTGGTGCACTAGCTGGGATCAAGAAGACAGGGTCATCACTGAGCTTTCAGGACAGGAGAGCAACTGCTTTTATGTCTTCTTACAAACAAAGACGCGTGTGTGTGGTGGAATCCAGTCTGATACTTGCTTTGTTGGAAGGTTGTGGAGGAGAAGGCCTACAGCTCTCATTCATCCGTAATCACTAGAAACTGAGCTCCCAGATAATCTATTCATTGGGAATGGATGACCAGTTGGCATAAGCCAGGTTGCAAGGCCAGGTCTGTCTGCCTCCAAAGTCTTTGCTGGGTCCTTGTGGTTCCATTGCTTCTTGAGCCCAGAGGAACTTGTGTGTGCTAAGTTGCTTCAGTCATGTCTGATTCTTTGCAACCCTGTGGTCCACCAGGTCTGTCTGTTCATGGGATTCTCCAGGCAAGAATACTGGAGTGGGTTGCCATTTCCTTCTCCAGGGGATCTTCCCAACTCAGGGACTGAACCCTGGTCTCCTGTGTCTCCTGCACTGGCAGGTAGGTTCTTTACCACTAGCACTACCTGAGAAGCCTTCAAAGAATTTTAATCAATTGTTGTTTGTCAAACGTATAAGGGAAGCTCTCTAAGAAATGCCATGCCAAAGGGTTCTGTCCTTGGTGCTCTGCAGTTCCACAGTTTATCAGTAATATGAATGAAGACACTTCTCAGAATTGCAGAAGACAAACTCTAGGACTTGTAAAGGTCAAATGAGAGGCAATGGGAGAAGTTGTGTGGTCTCTATGGGTGATAATGACACATAATTCAAAACTATCTTAGCAGGCTGGAACAGATCCGAACTTGACTCCAAGATGAAACGGAATGTGATAAACATAAGTTCAGGGCTTCCCTCGTGGCTCAACACTAAAGAATCTGCCTGCAATACAGGAGATAAGGGTGCAGTCTCTGGGCTGGAAAGATCCTCTGGAGAAGGAAATGACAACTCTAGTTGCCAAAAGAATACTCAAGTATTCTTGCCTGGGAAATCCCATGGACAGAGGAGCCTGGCAGGCTATAGTCCATGGCGTCGCAAAGAGTCGGACATGACTTGGTGACTGAACAACAAAAACTAAGTTCAAAATTTAGGTTTAAAAAACACATGAGTGAATAAAGTACCAGGTGGCAGAAGTTAACATAAAATATATATCAAATGAGTGTGGAAGGAGTTTAGAAACCCCCCAGTTCTGGACCAGCAGTGGGATGAGCTGCCCCTAAAGTATATGGCAGCCTGTGCCCAGCTCCTCTGATGCAGGGGAATTCTAACACTGGGATCTGGTGTCCCACCTCCCGCAGATTCCCACCTTCTCCACACATCTGTCCCCAAGTCAGATGTGAAGTCAGACCCATTCTTTCATGGCAGCAATGAGCTCTCAGTCCATGTGGGAAGGTCAGTAGAGGAGAAAGAACCATCGTGTGTCACACAGGGCTGTTCACATCCCCCACCAAGATGCATAGCCCAGATGTGTAGCTCAGAGAAGAGTGGAAGGAGAGTTGATACAAGCTGGGAATTAAAGATTTTCTTCACAGAAAATAGAAGGACTGGGGTGGGGGAGGAAGGAGAAACATAAAAGCAGGCCATTAACTACCAAGGGGCAATCATCTGTGCCCCTAAATATAAATCTCTTTATTTCCTTGAATTTCAGTTTGATATTATCTTTATTATTTTTTCACTTTTATGAAACCTGAGAACCTTCCAGCCAAAGACCACAAGAAAGCAGACTAGTTTAATGGAGTTTTCATTTTGGGAAGGAAGTGACTGGATCTTCCCATGTCCTCCTATGTCCTCCAAGGCCTTACAGTAAGTCTGTGGTCAAGACTACAACTCAAGAGATGCTCCATTCACAGTCACTGAGCAACTACGATCAGACGGAAGATTACACACCATCACGCAGACATCATGGCGTGCTGATTTCCCTGTGAAACTACTTCCCACTTCCCGTGAGTTCAAAGTTGTGTCATTATATGTGATGCCCTCTGCAATCTGCCCATTGCAGCACCTCTCTTTTTTGGCTCAGAAAACCAAGAAGAAAACCAAACTACCCTATTATTGGAGCCAGATGAATTGCAGATGCATGTGAGACGGTACAATTACCGTACAACTGCACTCATTTCACATGCCAGCAAGATTATGCTCAAATCCTTCAAGCTAGGCTTCAGCAGTACATGAACCAAGAACTTCCACATGTACAAGCTGGATTTAGAAAAGGCAGAGGAACCAGAGATCAAATTTCCAACATACCCTGGATCATATAAAAAAACCAAGATAATTCCAAGAAAACATCTGCTTCATTGGCTATGCTAAAGTCTTTGACTGTGTGGATTACAACAAACTGTGGAATATTGTTAAAAAGATGGGAATACCAAACCGCCTTATCTGCCTCCTGAGAAATCTGTATGCAGGAAAAGAAGGAATAGAACCAGACATGGAACAATGGACTCGTTCAAAATTTGGAAAGGAGTCCATCAAGGCTGTATATTGTCACCCTGATTATTTAACTTATACACAGAGTACATCATGTGAAATGCCAGGCTGAACGAATCACAAACTGGAATCAAGATTGCAGGGAGAAATATCAATAACCTCAGATATGCAGATTATACCACTTTAATGGCAGAAAGTGAAAAGGAACTAAAGAGCCTCTTGATGAAAGTGAAAGAGGAGAGTGAAAAAGTTGGCTTAAAACTCAACATTCAAAAAACTAAGATCATGGCATCCTGTCCCATCTCTTCATGGCAAAAAAATGGTGAAAATGTGGCAACAGTGACAGACTTTATTTTCCTGGGCTCCAATATCAATGCAGATGGTGACTGAAGTCATGAAATTAAAAGACGCTTGCTCCTTGGAAGAAGAGCTATGATAAACCTAGGCAGTGTATTCAAAAGCATAGATCGTTTTGCCAACAAAGGTCTGTATAGTCAAAGCTATGGCTTTTCCAGTAATCACATATGGATATGAGAGTTGGACCATGAAGAAGGCTGAGCGCAAAGAATTGATGCTTTTGAATCGCTGTGCTAGATAAGACTCTCGAGAGACCCTTGGACGGCAAGGAGATCAAACCATTCAATCCTAAAGGAAATCAACCCTGAATGTTCATTCACTGAAAGGACTGAAGCTGAAGCTCCAATACTTCGGCCACCTGATGTGAAGAGCTGACTCGCTGGAAAAGACCCTGATGCTGGGAAAAATTGAGGGCAAGAGGAGAAGGAGGCAACAGAGAATGAGATAGTTGGATGGCATCACTGACTCAATGGACATGAGTTTGAGCAAATTCTGGGAGACAGTGATAGACAGAGAAGCCTGCCGTGCTGCAGTTCATGGGGTTGCAGAGAGTCAGACACAACTTAGCAACTGAACAAGAAATAAGACAATTGTCTGCTTTCAAGAAGCTTGTAGCTAAAGGGAGATATGAGACGTAAATGTTAAAAATACAAGTCAGTAAATCATATATTACAAACAAATTCTTGCCAGCTTGAATTTGCAGAGAGATTCTAGCTATACGCCTGCTATCTTGACATAGAAGTTCCTGGGTATGGCTCATGTCTGGAATGTGGACAAGGTTACATGCAAAATTTGTTAACCAAGAAAAACTCGCCCAGGCCTGAAGAATTTTTTTTTAATTTGCAAATATAAATGCCATTCTTTCAAAACAATATGTGCTGGTGAAATATTGCTTGATATTTTTAGGAGTCACTTTTCTCTCTTTGGCCACATGATGTTCTCAAGCTTTACACTCAAGCTCTCTGGAACACTTCAAACATGGGCATCTTCAAATTAAAGCAAGAGAATTCCTATTGCATCTTCAATACTAGATGCCAAGAAAATACCATTTTACCCTATAAGGGCAGCTGCATACAACAGAAACTAACATAACACTGTAAAGCAACTATTGCCCAATAAAAATTTTAAAAAATAATTAAATAAAATATGCAACCCATTTATTTTTTAGTCCTTGCCACGAAGCACTGGCTCTTGCTAGTATCAAGTCCTAAAGAAAAAAAAAAAAAAAAGGAATGAGGATGATACCTCTGGCGATCCAGTAGTTAAGAATTTGCCTGCCAATGCAGGGGACATGAGTTCAATCCCTGGTCCTTGAAGACCCCACATATTGCAGAGCAACTAAGTCTGTGGGCCACAGCTGCTGAGTTCTCGTGCTCTGGAGCCTGTGTTCCACAACAAAAGAAGCCATCCCAGTGAGAAGCTCACACACCACAACTAGAGAAAGCCCGTGAGCAGCAACAAAGACCCTTGCAGCCAAAAAGAAATTGGATACATTCCTTCATTTCGGTAGTGCCTGACTCTTTGGGACCCCATGTGAGCCTACCAGGCTCCTCTGTCCATGGAATTCTCCAGGCAAGAATACTGGAATGGGTTGCCACGCCCTTCTCCAGGGGATCTTCCTGACCCAGGGATTGAACCCAGGTCTCCTGCATTGCAGGCAGATTCTTTATCATCTGAGTCACCAAATTTTTAATTAAAAAGAAAAAAGGAGTAAGGAGGGTAGAATGAGCAAAAGTGAACTCCTCGTGAAATCAGGCCTGGGTTTAGCAAAGCGTGCTTCCCCTCACCTCCTCTAGCACCCAGCCCAGGGCCCATCAATAGCCCAGACCCTCTGCTCAGTTCGATACTGAGCACAGAGTCAACAGCTCAGGTACCTGCACCTTTCCTGGATCTTCGAATCTACCCTCTTTGAGGGAGTCAGCTAAGCACAGGTTCAGTGGGAAGTCTCTACAATGACACTTAAGAGGACAGCGAGGCAGAAAAGCAGGAGCAGTGGGGATCGCCTGCCTCTGTCCCAGACTCAGAGGCAGCCTCAGAGAGCACGTGGCCCAGCGATCTGGAGCCCCCTGCCTCCCAGCACTCACAGCCAGGCAGAGGGGATGCCAGCAGCACAGCCTTGGGTGCTGTCAACCGGTCTATTTTGGTCCTCATCGCACATCACTGTGGTTAAATTACTTCCCTTCTTAAAACCCCGGGCCCTGCCCTCTGCCCTCAAACAGGGAAACAAGATGCCACCAGATAAAGTGGGAAAAGCTACTGAGTTCCCTGAAACCAGCAGTGCACCTACATAAATATATTATGTACTGAGTGTAGATGAGAAGGGCTGGTACAGAGGCATGGGGCAGGAGTAACACAAACCCTGTCATCTCTGCGGGGCTCTGAGGGGGTAAGAGCTCATCAACACTTATCCTGCCCCTCTTCCCTCCCCACATGGTAGACGGCAACACAAGCCCTTCTGATTAGCTGCTCTGACACCCAAGAGCAACCCAGAGTAGCCCCATTGTTTCCCTCAAAATTGCATGGTGACTTTACGGCTGGAGACCATCTTTGGAGCTGAAATCCCAGAATCCCTCATTCAGGAAGACTGGCGTGAATGGCATCTGTGCCAGCCAGACCGCTCAACTCATTGGAGGACCCCAGCTTCATGGGAGCCTGGTGACCCTTCTATAGCAGCACACAGCAGGGCTGGGGGTTGAAGGGGTCTGGGAGGACGTGAAGCAGTTGGGTATTTTTCTCTCTACACAGTGCTCAAACCAAACATCCTGCTTCCTAAAGTTTCCATAGTAAAAGCACAGAGTGCCTAAAAGTTTTGCCAGCAGCCACATCTATGTCTCCTGGGCTTAACAGGGGCCACTAAGTGACAAAGCGTCCCTGCAGAATGCAGAGCACTGGATGCAAAAATAACTCATTTTATCCCCACATACTGTAAAGAGGGGGAAAGTACCACTACTTGAGTAGCTCTTAGGTATTAGGCTGCTGGCATTTCAATTCAAATATCTCCACCATAAATGTGTGAAGCAAAGGTGTGACTACAGGGAGGGCAACCTGCCACCCCCTGGAGAGGGACCATCCCACCTAACGTCTCATCATGAGAATTACACAAATTTCTCTTGAAGGCTCTTTGGACCAAGCAAAACCTCACTAGTGGCCAGATCCTACCTGCAAGCCTAGACTGTGCAGACCTGTTCCTGCGCACAGGACACAAAATTAGACAAACAATACTTCTAAAGGGCAAGGTCAAAATTTTAATCCCCATCTCTCAGCTCAGGGTGGGGCTCATTTCACCAGATCACTCTGGTTTATTTTCTTGGGCTCCAGAATCACTGTGGCTAGTGACTGAGCCATGAAATTAAAAGACACTTGCTCCTTGGAAGAGTAGCTATGACAAACCTATAGCATATTAAAAAGCAGAGACATCACTTTGCCAACAAAGGTTCGTCTAGTCAAAGCTATGGTCTTTCCAGTAGTCATGTATGGATGTGAGAGTTGAACCATAAGGAAGGCTGAGCATCGAAGAATTGATGCTTACAAACTGTAGTGCTGGAGAAGACTCTTGAGAGTCCCTTGTACAGCAAAGAGATCAAACC
This sequence comes from Budorcas taxicolor, assembly GCF_023091745.1. Lineage (NCBI taxonomy): Eukaryota > Metazoa > Chordata > Mammalia > Artiodactyla > Bovidae > Budorcas > Budorcas taxicolor. The sequence continues at coordinate 98,118,164 of NC_068913.1, forward strand.
AGTCCATCCTAAAGGAAATCAACCCTGAATATTCACTGGAAGGACTGATGCTGAAGCTTCAGTACTTTGGCCACCTAATGCAAAGGGCCGACTCATTGGAAAAGTCCCTGCTGCTGGGAAAGATTGAGGGCAAGAGGAGAAGGGGGTGACAGAGGATGAGATGGTTGGATGGCATCATCGACTCAATGGACATGAGTTCGAATAAACTTGTGAAGATTGTGAAGGACAGAGAAGTCACGTGTGCTACAGTTCACGGGATCACAAAGAGTCAGGCGTGACTGGGCAGCTGAACGACACTGTGTGGAGTGTTTCCACATCCTTGGAAGACAAGCTATGACCAACCTTGACAGCATATTGAAAAGCAGAGACATTACCTTGCTGACAAAGGTCTGTCTAGTCAAAGTTATGGTTTTTCCAGTGGTCATGTATGGATGTGAGAGTTGGACTATATGGAAGGCTAAGAGCCCAAGAATTGATGCTTTTGAACTGTGGTGTTGGAGAAGACTCTTGAGAGTCCCTTCAACCACAAGGAAATCAACCAGTCCATCCTAAAGGAAAACAGTCCTGAACATTCATTGGAAGGACTGATGCTGAAGCTGAAACTCTAATACTTTGGCCACCTGATACGAAGAACTGACTCCTTGTGAAAGACCCTGCTGCTGGGAAAGATTGCAGGCAGGAGGAGAAGGGTATGACAGAGGATGAGATGATTGGATGGCATCACTGACTCGATGGACATGACTTTCAGCAAGGTCCAGGAGTAGGTGATAGAGAAGCCTGGTGTGTTACAGTCCATGGGGTCACAGAGTCAGACATGACTGAGCAACTGAATTGAACTGAATGCTGAAAATGGGATGAACACACCTAGAAGAGGAACAAGCTAATGCCTGGAACAAAGGCCTGTGATTCTCCTCTGCCAAATTCTACTTCTGCCTTTATTCTGATCCTACTCTGTAATCAGCTGCATATGACTCAACCTTCCAGGCCCATGCTGTTTCCATTGGAAAATAGTAGAAATTTCCTAAGGCAAGGTGAATGCCTGGATGTTTTCAGAATAATCTCAAGCAAAATGTTCAAGATAGTATGTTTAATTCAAAACATGAACCACTTGAAAAATGTAAAAATCTATATGTGGGTTTTCTTGCTTCTTTACCAAGCTTCTGCCAGATCCCAAAATGAGCTCCTAAGTCTACAAATGGGACCAGCGGTAAATAGCATAGTAAGCAAGGAGATGATACTGCCAGCAACACAGAGGCCATATAGCTACTGGCCATCTGGTCACCTCTACCCACAAATCTATGTGCACCTCAATTCACCACATCCAGAAAAGACCACATCCTGTCCCTCAACCAAGTCTCAGTTTAGAAATCTGTAGTTCAGTGAAGCGGGGCCACCTTTCACCAGCTGCCCAAGCTGGATGCCTGCAAGACGTCTCCAACTCCCCTTCCCCTCCCTCCCACCACCTTCATTACCGTATTCACCATCTGTCAACTCTAACACCCATGGACCTGTCAAATCTGTTCCTTTCTCTCCTTGGCCACCACCTCTGGGTAGCCGTCTTCCATGTCTTCTGGATTACCATAGTAGCATCTGATTCTTTCGCACACGGTCCCACAGGGATCTTTCTAGAATGCAAAGCTGGTCTTGTTGCTTCTCTCATTTGGAAATCCCCAAGGCCTCACCACTGCCTGCTGGATGAGAGCCCGATCTGGACGCTTCTCCTTGCCCTGACCCAACCTCCAACAGTGTTTATACCTGGTCCACTTCCCAACCTGTGCTGTGGGCGCTCAGCCCTCCATGCCTTGTCTATGTTGCTTGTTCCCTCAGGGCACCTCTTCCCCATGTGATCACGAGGCCAGTCCTGCTCTCCCTTCAAAATACTTTTCAAAGCTTCACTTGATGCCGCCCTCCTCCAGAAGACTTTCACCATGTCCTGCTTCATATCTAGATGGGTGCCCCTTTTAACATCTTCACAGAAGGTCCTCTGCATGCACAGAGCTTATGTCTCACCATCCTGTGTTGAATGATCTAGAAATGTGTGTACTGTGGCCACGCCAAGCTGTGTGCGGGCTCTCCCGTGCAGGAACTGAGTCTTTCATCTCTTTCCAGCCAAACTCCTGCATCATGCCTAGCACATCGTAGGCACTCAAGAAATATTAACTAATTGAGGGATTGATCAATTCATTGGTTAAATAGTCCTTAGCTCACATCTACCTACAGTATGTAAATATATACACATGGACCAAAGTAGGAATGACAGCTAGGGAAGGAAATCAAGACCTTTTGCTTATCTTTGTGATCCTTGATTGGGCTTCCCAGGTGGCCCTAGTGGTAAAGAACCCACTTGCCAATGCAGGGGATATAAAGCATGTGAGTTCGATCCCTGGGTCAGGAAGATCCCCTGGAGGAGAGCACGGCAACCCACTCCAGTATTCTTGCCTGGAAAATCCCACAGACAGCGGAGTCTGGTGGGCTACAGTCTATGGGGTTGAAAAAGGGTCGAACACGACTGAAACGACAGCATGTGCACATTCACATGGTCCCGATTAACATACTACCGCCAGGATCAGGACCCCCACCCCCAGCCTCATGCCCACGCCTCTGGACTACTGCGTAACCATTCTCTCCCAGGCTTCCTGCTATCCCACCGGCGTTCTCCTCTCTGACCCTCTGTGAGCTGTTTTCGTCACTAGTCACTCTTCATCAGATCAGCAAACACACAGGAGCTGGTAAAGGTGCGATGGTGAGAGGCCTAATCTGAGACACTCTTCCCTCTTACTTGATTTTCTCTAACACTGGATGTAAATAGAGCCTTTTTTCTGACGCTCACCTGGTCCTTTACTATGCAGGGCAACCTTCATCGTCACGTCTGGGGCTTCAGGTCAGAAACAGCAAGGGCCTATTGTGGCTTGAAAGAAAGAGAAATCGAGGCTGAGCCCAGAGAGGGAACTCTCTGAAAGCGATTCAGCAGCCCTAGGATTAGAAGCCGGGGCTCCCACTTCCCTGGCCAGCACGTAATACTTCTTCAATTGCTCTGAAAATGAAAACCTCCGGATTATTTTGCAGGAGGGGGAGAAAAAAATAAGCCTCAAGAAGCTGTAGCCATATTTCCAACAAGCTCCATTCAGAGGGCACCGTAACTTACATAAATGATTTCCTATTACACTGAAATTGTCACTGCAATATAACCAGGCTGCAGCCTCCTTGAGGTGTTATCTTTGTTGTTTTTCTGTACAGATCCCCCAGAAAAAAAGCATCAAATACAGTCTGAGCGGGAAAACAAACCACACAGCAACCACGGACCCAGGTTCCCCTTCCGCAGGACTCCTCCTGGGAAAGACCAAAGAGAAGGCTCCAAGTGGTCCCCCTTGGGCCTGAGCCATCTTCCACCCGCCTGTTCCCAGAGCTCCACTGAGTCCCGGGGAACAGGACTCCCTGTGAACGTCAACAGTTGATGAAGAAACGAAGTGGCAATTTCCCAGAATGCCTGGGAATCAATACAAGCGTTGTCGGGGTTTTCCTTTCAAAGGGTGACTGCCACACCCCTCCAGAGTCAAGAGGGACGGAGCTCCAGTGCTTGACTTACAACACCTTCATCGTGGCAAGATATGTTTAATTTTAAACTCACCACACTTGGGTTCGAACTCAGCTGGGACTTGATTTACTGCTGATTCATCTCCCCGATCCCTATAATTCTAAACTCGGTCGCCAAACAGTTTAATGCTGCTAGAGCCACCGGTGCTCTGTTCTATGAATGGGCGTCAGGGGAATTTTGTTAGTAAGTGTGTGATAGCAACTGCTATTCACGTTGAGAAGGAGCATGGTGCTTGGGCAAAGCGTGGTGAGGCCCTGTAACTGGGCACTTAGGTTATCAGTCAGTGTCCACAGGTGCCAAAGCCAGGGACCACAAGGGTGCTATCCCAGCCCCACCCTGACTCATGCACGCGTGCACACACACAGACACGCAAGCACACACACACACACACCATTACCTAGGCAAGACAAATACTAGGCGGTGAAAGGCTTCCCGTGGGAAATGCCTAGCTTTGCTCTCTGGGTCACTACCCAATGGTAGAAACCATGGATTTACAGTCTAATTAGAAACCGTCAGCCTCTCCGGGGTAGCAAAGTTTCTTCCCTGAGAGAAAATGTGTTTCAACCATCCAAAATTTAGGGAGCTGTATCTTAATAACTCACGCCTTTTTTGTTAATTCTGAACATTTATCTTTGCCAGTTACATTGAAGTCTCTTATTCAATAAGTGTAGCTGAAAAAAATATATTGAGAAGGTGAATGTCATTACTCACATATCTTGCAGACATCCATCTTGATCTATTACGCGCAACCGGAAAGTGCTACTTGTTGGAAACGCTGCCACAAACCTGTCAGAACTGCAGTCACACTCCTAAAACGGTCCCTTTAGAAAACATACATCTGAAGGCACCAGGGTCACCAGCGTCTCATAGCAATTCACAGCCATTTCTGAGATTCCCAAAAGCAACTGACAAGGATAAGCAGAAGCCAGCACCTCACCAGTCCTTGTTTTAACAGCACAGTCAAACCAGTCCATTCTAAAGGAGATCAGTCCTGGGTGTTCTTTGGAAGGAATGATGCTGAAGCTGAAACTCCAGTACTTTGGCCACCTCATGCGAAGAGTTGACTCATTGGAAAAGACTCTGATGCTGGGAGGGATTGGGGGCAGGAGGAGAAGGGGACGACAGAGGATGAGATGGCTGGATGGCATCCCTGACTCGATGGACGTGAGTCTGAGTGAACTCCGGGAGTTGGTGATGGACAGGGAGGCCTGGCGTGCTGCGATTCATGGGGTCGGAAAGAGTCGGACAAAACTGAGCGACTGAACTGAACTGGCTGAAATCTGTTCTGTTTTTTCTCCTCCAAACTAAACTCAAACCTGAAAGCTTCCAGATGAAGGCCAGTATCTCCCAAAATGCTTTCTGGGGAACACTCATTCCAAGAAATGTCAACAGGTTTAAATACACCCACACAAAGGGATCCCTCCATTGAAAAAAATGATTGGCTAAGAATAGGGCCTCCCTGGAGGCTCAGATGGTAAAGCATTTGCCTGCAGTGCAGGAGAACAGGGTTTGATCCCTGGGTTGGGAATATCTCCTGGAGAAGGGAATGGCTACCCTCTCCAGTATTCTTGCCTGGAGAATTCCATGGACATGGGAGCCTGGCAGGCGACAGTCCATGGGGTCGCAGAGTTGGACACGACTGAACTAACACTTTCACTTCTTCACTTCAAGAATAACTAACCAGGATTCTCTATAGCCAAACTCCTTTGCCTTTAATGTGCATCTTGTATCTCCAAGAGGAGGACATAGCATAAAGTGTTTGCAAGACTTACTTGGCCACGAATGCATTTTCCATGGGGCGGGAGTGTGGGGGGAGCTTGTCTTTGGAATGCTCTAATAAATGCAGTTTGGTCATATCTCCCAATATATCAGGATCTAAACCCATAGCAGGTTTTACATGGAGAGCAAGAATTCAATTCTGTGTGCGTCAGTGTGACAAGACCATGGCACCTGCCGGCTTCCAAACCACCACCACCCAGAACACTCTAGGGTGACTGATGGGTTCAGCCTGTGCTAGTCTTGGTTCATCTTAACCTTGTGAAACAGCCACCAGCCTTGATGTGGTTCCAGCCAGCCCCTGCCAGAGAGCAGGCACACTCCAGGGTGGCTGGTTTTCACCTCCCTAGTTTTCTCCTTTATAGACTGTTCCTCTGCTCTCTGCCTCCACTCATTCATTCTTCCTACTCAGCAAATATTTACTGACTGCTTCCAGTAAGACAGGCCCTAAGCTGGGTACCAAGTATTCAAGAGACATAAGAAACAAGCCCTGTCATCTAAAGGCACAAAGAAATCAGTAATTTCAATGCTATTTTCATCGTTGCTATGGCCATCAAAAAGTATGAATTAAGTTCCTGATTACACAAGAGAATGCTTCAAGCAGGGGCTGGTTCTGACCCTCTGGGAGCCAGAAACCTCAGGCAGCCGTGCTAACACAGATGTTGTCTCAAAGTCAGTGAGTTGCTTGCATCAATCAGTGGTTAAGGGCAAGTGCATTTAGGGGAAGAAGACAGGGGTCAGTATCTAATGGCGAAGAGAGTGGGGATGGGGGTCACAAGCACAGTGTGACCATCAGACTTTTGCTCCACCAGACCCTAGAGGAGCTTACCTTGTGGCTCAGTGGTACAGAGTCTGCCTGCAAATGCGGGAGACGCTGAAAACGTGAGTTCGATCCCTAGGTCAGGCAGATCCCCTGGAGGAGGAAATGGCAACCCACTCCAGTATGCTGGCCTGGAGAACTACTTGGATGAGGAGGAGCCTGGCGGGCTACAGTCCATGGGGACCCAAAGAGTTAGACTGAGTAAGCATGCATCAAAGAACATGGGTTGTTAAAAAAGCGGGGGGACTGCCTCCAGGCAGTGGCCTATGGGAAATATTTTATGTAGAAAGGTCCCCTGTTGCTTTATCTGCCAATGTTTACAATATTTTTTAACTACTGGGAGGGGGCAAAGGTCATTTGTATCTGCCTCCAGCTTCCCAGCGGCTATGCCCCTCTGCCCCCACCAAGAGAAGGGTCTGAACTCGTTGCACACCAACACGTAGAAAGCATAACTTTGGTCAATAAGCCCTAGAGGTCAGGAAAGCCTCTTGAAACCTGGCTGGAACACATTCTTCGTGTGGTTCCACAGGGGTTTAAATTGGGTAAGCCATAGTCTGCTTGGCTCTTTCAGCCAGAGTCATGATTCTAGCAGCTTAATGATGCCTTATTGGAGCAGCTGCTGCAGTTCACTGACTATTCTGAGGAATCACTTCTTCCTTATATGGAGCCCATTATCATAGACCCCAGAGTATGTATCTGCTCAGATCATTGAGCCCCACCTAACACCCCACCCCATCCCCAGGTCTGAACTTCAACCCCTTGCGGTGCTTGCTCCCTGCTAGAGCAGCCCCATAGACACCTTGCCCCATTCTTTCCTCTGCTCCTAAAGTTTCTGCTCCTTTTCTTCCTTCAGGAGTGAAGGTCAGGGTCCTGCAGGTAGAACACCTGCAGGCCTACTGTAGGGGAGCCACGGGTACCCAGGCCCTGGGCCTGACCACACAGGCTCCAGCATGATCTGCCATCATGACCCCAAGGGGCAAGGGAGTTCCCACCTCGTGGGGTGAACAGTGCCCAGGGAGATGCAGCAGGAAGGACCCAGCAGGTAGACGGATGCTGGCCATGCCTGTCCTCCAGGCTCTTCTGAAACCATGTTCCCACCAGGCTTCTCTTGGTACATCCTGAGAGTCTGAGCCACCAGCTGTTTCCTGGGGGCACAGTGGTTGGCTTGGTAATACGTCATTCTTTGTATACTTTTTCCCTCCCTCTCCTCTCTTCTGCCTCAGTCTTGCTGCCCTGGGATTCTACCCCTCAATGAAGAGTCACCACATCAGCTTTTGCCTCAGGCTCTGCTTTCCAGGGAATCCAGGCCAAGACGGGGGGTGGAGAGAAAGATAAGGGTGTCAGGCCCTGGGTTCTACATTGCTTACACCAGAACAATCCATCTAGCATCTGTTCTGTGCATTAGAATTCCATTGCCTTCGCAGAGAATTCCACTGCATAATGTGGCGCTAGTGGTAAAGAACCCACCTGCCGATGCAAGAGACATAAGAGACATGGGTTCAACCTCTGGGTTGGGGAGATCCCCTGGAGGAGGGCATAGCAGCCCACTCCAGCATTCTTGCCTCGAGAATCCCACAGACAGAGGAGCCTGGCAGGTACAGTCCATAGGGTCGCAAAGAGTCGGACATGACTGAAGGGACTTAGCTTGCATGCACGCAACTGCATAAACATTTTTAAAATCACGGATCTAGACCAACTCCCTAATTTTATAAACAGTAATACTGAAACATAAGGTGATTTTTCCCAAGACCCCTTTGCTGGTAAGTGACAGGGCTAGGATCATCTACATCTGTCTCCAGGCATGTCCAACTCTGTGTAACTCCATGGACTGTAGCCCGCCAGGCTCCTCTGTCCATGGGATTCTCCAGGCAATAACAGTGGAGTGGGGTGCCATGCCATTCTCTGGGGGATCTTCCTGACTCAGGCACTGAACCCATGTCTCTTAAGTCTCCTGCATTGGCAGGCAGGTTCTTTACCACTAGAGCCACCTGGAAAGCCCTCTTCAAAACCTAGCTTTCCCCCAAAACACCAGTGCTCTTTAACCAGGGGGACACACCAGCATCATCCAGGAACCTGAGAAAATATACACCTCCTGGATCTCACTACTGTCTGAGAACCTCTCAGCTGCCTTGGAAGGACAAGGGCCAAACATTGAATCTGGAGTTGAACTGTCTGCCCACCTGGCAAAATTCTGCTTGAAACCCTAGTGTCTATATAATCAGCAGAACCTAATACTTATCATGATAATTCAACTGAAACTTTTTTTTAATATAGATTCCACTCCTTCTTTCACAGACAGGAGTAGATGAATGAAAGTGCTTGTCAAGTCTGGCATCTCTTGGGGGAGTCCCAGGGCCACAACACATTGTGTCTACTTCCTGTGGTTTTCCCAATGCACGTTCATGTATTTAAAGGCTCTGAGAAGTCCTGCAACAAAGAACCCCTTTCCGCTTTGCTCTTAACACTCCAGATTTCTCAAACTTCTCTGGCCATGGAAACTTTGCGTATGTGTAACACCTATTCACAGAGTACACTCTGTGAAATTCTGCTCTATTTTAGGTATCACCTTCAGGAAGCAGGACTGAGATGAGGAGGAAGAAAATCTACTTTAATCATCTCTGCAAAGTTAGCTGGCATTCCACGCAGGCTGGTTCAATCCCACATTCTGGGCCCGCCTCTCTATCTATTCCCTCCAAGAGAGGAGAAGCAAACACCCATCTCTCCTCAGCTTCCTGTCCTTCCTCTCGACCTCTGGGCCAAAGCCAAGGAATAGCTTGCTTCCCCTCTGCTTCCCGGCCCCACATTACCCAGAGGGAAATTGAGTTGGGCTTGTAGCAGAGGCTGTCAAATGGGAACCTGAACTTGAGCAGAGACCAGGAGAGCCTCTGACCAGCTCTGGTTTTTCTTTCCTGCAATTTCAGTGACCTCGTCCTCCACTGCTCCTCTCCTCGCACTTCCTAATGAAAATCCTCATCCCTGGAAGACCTCGGGAATTGATTCAACGAGTCTGTGTTCAGCACATCGACTGCGGAGACGATATCCTCTTAGCTAGTGATCTGTTTTGTGTTGGAGTGACAAAACATTCCAAAATCCAATTTGCTGTTGCGAATCCTGGCTCATGGAGAAGGCACCGTGAAGAGGGCGGCGGGCAGCCAAGCTGAGCCGGCAAAGAAGATGCTCGACGTCTCGCACACACGTGTCGGCATGAGTCTGAGCAGGCCAACGGTGGCAGCCACTCCTGCTGTGGCCCGGAGGGGTGGTGATGAAATCCAAGGGCACCCTTCTAGCCGCCTCAAGTTTAGCAGAAGCTTCACTCACTTCAGCGTGGAGGAGAAGCCAAATAAATAACACACAGAATGAAAGTTTGTCTTTTGGAGAGACAAAAAACAAACTAACCACAGCAGATCACCTGTGGATGTTCCCTACAGTATTCAGGCCAGAGAGACCAAGTCAGGTAGCTTAGGCCCGATTTCCAGGTGGGACAGCGCCCAGCTGGATGAATGGGCTCCATCAGGGCCTTGCTGCCGACATTTCTCAGAATTGGGATGTCCTTCCTGGCTAAGTGCTACGCTTACCATAAGTCCGTACAATGACCTTCCCCACCCACAGGCCATTTGCACCGATTTCCAATGAACCTCCGCTCCAACACCATATGGTCTAGGCCCCCAGCACATCATGACATCCACAAGCAAAGATTCCTTTCTTGCCTCTGGCTTCCAAGATCTGGAACCCTAGGGTGGCTAATCAATGAATAAGGCAACAAGTGGTAAGCACCTACTGTGTGCACACTTCCCAAAGAATGAAAAGACCATGCACTGAATAGCAGAGGGGCCTTGGGCATTCATTCCATCTTAGTTCCCAGACCACCAAAATGAGAATAAAGAATCCCCGCTTTACTGAATGATTTGAAGGATTAAATGAGAGTGTGAAGCAGCCCCTGGGAGAACTAGACTCCTACCAGCATAAGACTCAGAGCCTCACAGAGTCAAAAGCAGAGATCAGGACCACACTCATTCACTCCTCCTCAGGCTTTTCCCAGGATGAAATAGGAGCTGCCAAATGAGGCAAGAGTCACTCTCAGGAACTGAGCACTCTGCCAGAATGATCCTCGAAATTTCACAACCAACAGCAGTCAAGGATAAGGCCCAACCCTATTTGGTGATAGGGGAAGTCGAGGTTCAAAGAATGAATAGATTTGCCTGGGATCACAGAGGTGATCCAAGGGAGAAACCAGATATTCTAAACCTCGCCCCAGCACATTCCCCGCAAACCTCCCCATAGCTTGCTAAAGATGCAAACAGCACGGTGACAAGTGGCCAGGTCAGTCTGCCTGGGGTTGAGACCTGACTCCACCCCTACTAGCTGTGTGATCCTGGATAAAGTCCTTACCCTTCCCCCAACACTGCCCCCACCTCAGTTTTCTGGTGGAGGAAATGGGGATAATAACAGTGATTGTCCCTCCGGGCTGTTACAAGGAAGACATGGGCCAACCTGTGCAAACCCTTAAACGATGCCTCTACCAAGTAAGTGCTCAGGAAATACTAGCCACCATTATCATTACTAATTATTATTTTTTTCATTCTGTTATTTTCACAAGGACAAATACGTCCTCACAGCCTCTTCCCTGTTGAGGCTGATGTCACAGGATCCTAAGCACAGAGATGCGGGGGTTCATGCAGACTTGGCCTGGGACTCAGGAAGCTTTTCTTCCAAGCTGCTTGGTACCAAGCAGGGAAGCAGCCTCCTCTTTCAGGAACAAGGCCCCTGCTCTGGGAATTAGGACCCCTGCCTCCCTCCACTTTAAAGATCCCTCGCTTACCACTAAGCAGCAGAGCCCCCTTCAGCCTCCCTGCTGACTTCACCTTCCTGCCACAACTGGAAGGCTAGCTGTGACCTGGGCAGTGAGGAGGAAGGAAGGAAGAGCCGGTCAGCCCGGACCAAGAGAGAGGATCAAATGGGGGTGCAGGGTGGAGAGCAGTCGGGTGCATACCTACGAGACAGGTAGCCTCCGCAGGGCTCCTCTAGCCCAAGCCTTGCTCCACAGAACCCATAGGGCAATTACCCTAGTCACGTGCATCTCCGCCACAGCCGTTTGATTTATTAGTGCGCCGTCTTTTTAAAATGCCGCTCTTAAATATAAATAACACTTAATCATCCAGCTGTCGTTAAATTCATGTTATATTGATTTCTTGGAGTGCCACAAATTTGAGGGCGAATGGGCTGGCGGATGCGTGCACGAAGCCACGAGGTGGATTGGCAAGGGGAGGGGTGGGGATGGGAGGAAAGTGGCGGGGCGGGGGGAGGAAGAGGGGGTGTCAAGGGAGGGAGGTGAGCCCTGCTCCACTGCCCGAGGGTCCAAGCCGGCTTCACATCGGGCAGCGCTGGACACAGATGAAGAAGAGGAGAGAAGAGCCGAGAAAGAGTAGCACGCGTGTTGCATCCCAGACGCATCCCAGCCTGGATCTCGGCGGGTTTTCTGCAGGGCAGACACCCTATCACAGCCCCTCGCTGAAGCCACCCCAACAGGTCTTGAAGTGGCATTGTCTGTGAATTGGCTTCTCCGGGTGAGGATGGGGAGAAAAGCGACTGAAAAATGCCCCCTAGCTGGCTAGGAGGAGAGAGATGGGCGGCGATTTCTTTTGCATCAAAGCTTAGGGATAACTAGGAGCTAAGAGCGGGTGATTTCCCCGCCCCCTGAGCGCTCTCTCCACTTCAGGACCGCGGCGGCGCTAGAAAAACACAACCCCCCCGCCGCCGCCCCCCACCCCCATTTAATTCCCAGCAGCCTTCGTCGTGATTAGAAGGATCGGGAGGCCAAGTGTAGGAAGACTCTGCGGCGCAGACTTCCCTGTCTGCGAGGAACAGCGGCCGCGGGGAGGGAGAGGCGCAGAAACGCAGAAAGGAAACAACTTGGCGGCCTCGGATTTCTCCGGAAACGTTTGCCCGAGCGTCGGTGGGCATCCAGAATGATGGGCTGGGAGGACAGAGGCGAGCCCCGCAGTAGCTGGATCCGGCGAGAAGGAAGGGCTCCCCGGCAAGCCACGCCGCGCGCCCACAGCAGAAGCTCCCGGAGCACAGCCCTGCAGCAGCGAGGGTCTGCAGAGAAGCTAGTTGGACTCCCTTCCGAGCAATGAGGAAGCCCCTCCCCCACCTAGAGAACTTAACTGGAAGGCTACTCGTGGACTGGTGGAGAGGGAGAGTGACAAGGAACGTGACATGCTCCAGGGCTGGGCCAGAGAGCCAGGGAAAAATGAGATGTACAGCGAGCTTTACACAGATGTTAATTAATGCCTGCTTTGTCCTAGAAACCAAATTGGTACCTAACACTAAGTTCCGAAAGTGTGGGGATTTTTTGAACCCACGTTAAAAAAAAAAAAAAATGTTAAGCTTGTCACCAGCATAGTGACTGCTGGCTTGGCGTGAATATGATGGATCCTGAGGTTGCAAATAATCAAGAAAAGAAAGTGGGTGGGGAAGGAAGCAGAGAAAGGGGCAGAGATTTCTCCTGGAAGGCACATAGACCTTTCTGGAAGCTTGGACCCCCCCTTTCTGCCCTTTTAAGGTGCCCTGAGGGAATGTTTACCTGGGAGCCACCCACTGTCGCTGGTGCTCCCTATTTCTGAAGAAAACCATGTGCTGCTCCACGCATACGTGGGACCTCCCTGTCCACGCACACACAGGGCATGCGTGCGAAATGTTAAGGCTCTCCCGTAACCTCCAAGATATAGAGATGGGTCCCACTGTCAACCTTTGTTATGTGGTTGAATGAGGTGACCACATATAGCAAGGCTTTTTGAGAAGGCGCGCGTATATCTAGGTGCGTGTATATCTAGGTGCGTGTACACACACCCACCATTCTTAAAAAGAGAATAATATCTCTTTTCCCGACTGGGTTCTCCCCATTGTGAGAGCTTTGCTTTATTCCATCTACCCTTTTCAATCAATCAAAGAGCAGCTCACACAGCACACAGCGGGGAATACAATCTGCCTCCGGGGGATGTCTGGTTCTTTCCTTCCCAGCCTAACCGGAGACCTTTGCAGGAGCTGAAAAAAGTTTGAAAATAGCAGAGAGATGGGGGTAGGAAGAGGGCCCTTTAGTTCAGCACCCATCTTCAGTATTTACAGAATCAGCCCAATCCTGTGCCCAGCACTGAAGCCCACTTGTTCGAAAGAATGTTGCCTCCTTCCCCCTAATGTTCTGGAAAACACCCAACATATTTTTCCCACTGGTGGGTTTGCAGGACACACTGAACACATGATCTTGTATAGAGAGTACAAGCTGATTCCATTTCTTGCCAAGTTGCCCAACAAGCTATGCCAACAGGGACAGCTCCAGAAACACAGAACCTCGCTAAATCTATATTCAACTCCAAACTGCTGTTGTGATGGATCTCACATTCTGCTCCCTACAACTGAGCCCTGAACGGGTTGGTCTTTGATCCCCAAATGGGAACTGTGAAAAAAAAAAAAAAAAGCAACTTTGGGAACCTTATCACTTCCCACCTCCTCCAGAAAAAGTTTGAAAATGGGCAGCCTGTAACACTCCAGCCAGGGAGGAAAAAAAAAAAAAAGGACAAGCTTAAGGGAGATAGAGCTTTGAACCACAGGCGTTTCCACATGTCGGGAGCAGCCTGGCTCTGGGAGACGCTGCCAGACCCAAGAATGCCTGGCCTCTTTGTCGGGTGGGCACTGTTGAGGTGGTCATGAAGGTGGTGGTGGGGGGACCCTCCTCCCTTCCTGCAGTGCGCCCTCTTCCATCTCCCTTCTAATTCTATTTCTCAGACACACAGCTCGAAAGGCATGTGGCAGGTGTTAGGCGCAGGCAGGGGAAAGCATCCTCATGTTTCCCCGGGCACAGTGCAGCGGAAAGGCTAGGGAGCCCCCGGCGCGTGTAGGATTGCTGTTGCCCACTGACTGGAGATACTAGTAGGTTAGACCTTCTACGGAGGATCCGGCCCCATACAGTCTCTCTAGACCAGCCACACACCCAAAGCGATGGTTAAGCCCCTTCCTGCCAGAAACCCCGGCGCATTCCCGGTAAAGCAAGCGTTGCCTCGCTTCAGAAAGGCGGTTGTGCTGCCTCTTACTGGGGAAACGCAGTGCCTGTTCCATACGCACCGCCCTACAGAACTGCAGCCCCATCCGCCTCTGTGGCCTCCTCCCCGTGCGCGGGGCCACCCCTCTCTCCAAAGATCTGTCTGAATATCTGTCGGTCCGTCCCAGCGTTAAAACCCCCCGGTGCGCCAAGGCCACGGAGCAGAGATTACCAGGGGCGGGTCTCCCAAGACCATGACTTCTCTGTTTTTTTTTTTTAACCAGCTAGGGATGCCAGTGGCTGGGAACTAGGGGGGAGGGGGGGGGGGGGAAATCGCTGCCTCAACCTGGCCAGCCGGGAGGGAGAGGCAAGAAGGCACAGAATCCCACCGAAAGTCCCGGTTGGCGAAGTCTGAGTCCCAGAGCGTCAGAGGAGAAAGAACACGGGAAATACCTGCTCCGGCCGCGCCGCACCTACGTGGGTGTCCAGGTGGGACGTGGACAGGTGCGACTGCGCGGCGTGTGCCTATGTGTACGTGTGTGTGTGCGCGCGCGTGTGTATGTGTGTGCGTGCGTGCAGGGGGCTGGCTCCGGGGCAGCCCAGGACTCCGGACCGGGCGGGTATCTCCGCCCGCGCTGTCCTCGCCCGCCCGGCTCCTTACCTGCAAGCGCCGCTTTGCCTGCTTCAGCTGGAGCGCCGCATTGACACTGCAGATGGTGCTGGGGCCGCTGCCTCTCGCCCTCCTCTGAACGTGTGCGTGTGCGCGCGTGTGGCTGCCTCCTCCAGCCCAGCCCCGAACCAACGCGAATACTCCACCGAGGCGCGGGGAACCCAGGGGGGGAGGCCAGGGAAGCGGAGGGCGAAATCAGAGCCTGCGGGACTTGACAGCTCCTCCGGCGGCGTCCAGGGTGGGCGGAATGTCCAACAGAAAGGTCGGGAAATGCGGCTAGCTTCCAAGCACCCCTTTTCCCCGAGATCCCGAGCCCCGAAGCCCGAGCAGCAGCGGTGGCAGCTCTCGGGGGCTGCGGTGGCGACGCGGGGCCGCCCCCCTTCGTCCCCACCCCCGCGGGCTGAATGTCCTTGATGCCAAGCGGGCACGGCGGCGTCACTCCGCACCGCCCATGCTCGCCCGGTCGGGCCGCTGCCCGGGCGCGGCGAGAGCGCCGGGGACCCGCCGGGGAGCGCTGTCCGCGCCTCTGCGCGCCTCCCTGGGCAGCGGCGGCCACCCCCCGGCCACCCGCGGTCGGCCGCGCCGCGGCTGCCCCCGCCCCCGCCGGGGGCCGGGCCGGGCCGGGCCGAGGGGCCGGGGCTGGGGGACCGCGGGAGCCGCCGGCTGCTCCCCGGGGAGGCGCGGGGCGGCGGCGCCGGCCGCCGGCGCTGCGGCGGCGGAGAGCGCGGCCGCGGGCCGAGCCGGGCCTCCCGGGCGCGCCCCCGGCCCCCCGGGCGGGCTGCTCGCAAAGTTTGCAGGGGGCAGGGAGCGGGGCCGCCGCTGGCTCGGCCGCCGCCGGAGCTCCCGGGCTGCCTGCTGCCGCCGCGGCTCGCTGCTGCTGTGCATTGAAGCCCGGCCAAGCGCTGCAAAAACTCCAGCTGCCTGGCGCTCTCTGGGTCCTCCTCTCCTCCCTCCCGCCCTCCCCGCTTCCCTGCCTCCCTCCCTCGCCGTGCCCCCGCCCCTCCCCGCCGCCCGCCGCCGCTCCCTCCCTGGCTCGCGCTGGCTGGCTCGGAGCTCGGCTGACAGCTAGACCGCCCGAGAGCGGCCGGCAGAGGGGGCAGGGGGTGCTTCCCCGCACCCAGCGCCCGCGCCGCCGCCTCGTCCGCGCTCCCCGCTCCCACGTTGAAGGAGACCCGCCTGGTGCCCTCGGCCCGCACCAGGAGATCCCGCCGGCGGCGAGGTGGGGCGGAGGGGCGCGTACTTGGTGGCACCGGAGCCGGGCGCGCCCGCGAGATGGGGCGCACAGCCGCCTCCGGCAGGTCCGGGTATCGGCGCCAACGGTCGGAGGGACCCCCAGGTGCTCAGAGCCAACACACCGACACAGGCACCCGTGCCCCGAATCAGAGCCCCGCCCCAACACCCAGCGGGGAACCTGAGGATGCGAGGCTTGTTTGAGAGAATATGGGTGGTCAGTGGCCCTTTTTTCCCTTGCTAACCTGACTTCTCTAGTCCTGTTCCTATTGAGGCCAACCTGGCTCCTCTCTTCTTGAAAACCCTAGATCCTTGACCAGAGCAAAAACAGACAATACCAACATCAGGGTGGTTTCTGAAGTCCAAAGAAAACAATCCGGACGTTGCTCAGGTTCAGAGATCCATGGGGCAGGGAGCAAATATGGAAGTGAGCGGCTCTATCCCTGAAACCTCTGTCTGCATCCTCCCAGGACTGTGCCGCATCCAGCAAAAGAAACTGCGATTTCCACACTTAATTTAGCCCGAGACATCCGCGTGTCCCTCCCTCATCCCGGCTACAACCTCCACCCACCGCACCAAAGTGGCACCATCAATTCTGCCCTCCAGGGACCTCCTCTCATGGGCAGCTATCAAGGATGACCCTCAAAAGGAGCCCATGGTTTCTGGCTTCCTTCCTCCTGTCTGGTTTTCAACTTTGCTTTTCTCCCCCCACAGCCAGCAAGCAACTTTCTGTCCATTACTGTCCTCCCATCGAAACACCTTCAGGGAATCTTCCTACTGGGTGGAAATGATTGACAATAGCATACATTTCTATACCTTCCTGTAGGAGTTCTGTTTCCACATAGATCAGGGTTTCAAACCAGGGAGACTGAAACCAGCTGGGCACTGGGGGGCTATACAAGCCCCAAGGTGACCGTGCCCTCAGGTCAGGCCAGACCCACCCAGACAGGCCTTGCTGAAGCTTTGCCGTGGAGAGGTGGCTGCCCGGATGAGCAGGAGAGTGCCAAGCCCCAGTGAGAAGGAAACCAGACATGGGGTTGTTTGGTGAGAGGGTATTCCAGGAGACACAGTGGAGCCCTGGGGGCTTCTGGTCCTCCACTGAGCGTCGCAAGGCCCAGAAAGCAGCAAGGACTTATCTTATTAGCTTGCGTTAATACATTGATCTGTCTCTTCTCTTCTCAGAAACCCTGGATCCCAGACTCTAGATAAAGCACACACTATCAGGTTAGTTTCGGAAGTCCAGAGAAACAGAACAAAATAAGTCAGTCTTGCTGCTTCTTGGACCTCCATCAGGATTTGAGGAAGCCCAGGACCAAATGTTTCTCCAGGCGGGACCCAGACTAGGGAGAGACAAGCCAGGCGCCCCAGAGGCAAAATTTCAGGAGGCATGCACGCTCAGGCGCCTTCCTGTCAGGCTGTCCTCACCCTGGTCTGGGCCCCACTTCAAGATATCTTCTCTAAAATTGCTGCATGAAACCATCACAGTCCTCTCCCAGAGGTGACAGCCCCACAGAAAACCCTAATGGGTTACTTATGGAATATGGTTCCATAAAAGCAGGAGGGAGGGGGAGCCCTTTCAAATGTGTTTACCACTCAGCTTTCAGGGTACGCCATAAAAATGCCGAAGGTGGGGGGGAGTAGTGAGAAAAACATCTCTGCTTCCATTCTCAGCCATCTAGCATGTATTTTTAATACAACTTGATTTTTTCTCTTGTAGCTTGTGTGTGCACATGCATCTCGAGCGGAGGAAGGGGTGTGTGTGTGTGTGTGTGTGAATATTGCTGGTACGCCCCAGGTCCATTTTCTGATGGATGGATGGGAAGTCAAAGACCTCTTTTTTTTAGCAGTAGCAAATAAAATGTATTTATTATTCTTTATCTCCTGCCTAGTGTGTGGCGTCATTTATTTTCATTCAAAGAAATGAATGCCATGTGGTGCCTGAAGAGCAATAACAGAGCCAAATGACAGAGAAGGAGTGAGGCAAAGAGCTGGCCCAACAGTGGGCAGGTGAGGGGTCCCACCAGCCAATTCTCCTTTAGTCAACAGGGCCATTTTCCTTCTTTTCCCTTCCATTTTAACCTTCCACTTAACAACCAGGTGAAAGGTGTGCTGAGGGCTGGTTATAAGGTCCTTGCAAGGAAGGACATGAAAGGTCAAATTAGCAACAGTGCTGGACCTACCTGGTTTTTTGTTTTGTTTTAATTATGATAGCCGCTTGTGTTTACTCTCTCTGCACTGGACAGTGCGATGGGTTGGGATGAGCCGTGCTCTAGACCGGATGTTAGGAGACCTGGGTCCTAGTCCTGACTCTGCCACCTGCCCGTTCTATAATTTGGGGTGGATCAGACCTTTTCAGTGACACTCTGTCTTCTCACCTGCCCCATTTACCCCTTGGAGGCAGTGACATTTGGAAGATGCTGTCCACGTGCTTGGAGACTCTAAGGTAAGCGTGATATACACCTAAGGGATTAGCAATGCTTTTCAGAGGACCTTTTTAAAAATAGCACCCTACAGGGAGGGCCAGAAGGTTCTCTGTCATTTTGACCATTCTCCGTCACTGGGAAACACAGCGTCTACACTGGTTCAAAGTGGGTTTCTGCAGGACGTACAGATCCTCTTAGCTCCTGCACATCCCCCCCGCCCCTGCCTGCTGGGGAGGGCCCTAGAGAGACCGGAGCTTTCTCCTGCTGACAGTGGGTCTGCAAGTCACCCACTTTCTGCCTGCGCTAGTGGGTACACTGCAGAGGTCATTGCCTGATTTACGGCCACAAGAGGGAGAAACTAAACGGCACACCGCTTCCTAAAGTCCTGTTTTTGGTGGCGATTTGGTGGTGGTTTCTAGAGACAGTTGAGAAGTAGAGTAGTGGTTCATCCCTCAGGCTGAATAAAAGGCCAGATTTAACAGGAGAGGGGAGGAGAAATCCTTGAGTTTTCCTTCACTTAGCCACCACCGTTTTATTAGTCTAGGAACAGAACCGCTATTTAAGTTGATAAAAGCCAGATTTGCTCGTTAAATAAATCACCAGAGCCTGGTGGTGCTATAGAGAAAAATTTCCCCCCATAACTGGCCCCATGGCTGGGTTTGAAACTGCACCCGGCGCTGGATGGAGGGAAAAAAAAAAAACAAAAAACAAAAAAACCAGCCGAGGCCGCAGCTTAAAAACCTACATTGTGGCGCCACCTGCAGGCGAGTAGAAATATCAACATTATCCCAACGCAGCAGAGACTGGGAGGAAAGAGGCGACACTGCGCTGGAAACAGGGGGTCAGGGTTCCAGACGGAGAAAAGGACCCCAACTCCCCAGCTGACCCCTGATTTCCAAGTGTGTCACCAGGTGCCCACCACACTCCTGCCAGCTTCAATCTGCATCCTCCTGAAAGCTGCCGTTTCGAGGTGTCCACAACTGCTCTCAAGATTCTCCGTCTGTGGAAACAAACTTATTTTTTTCCTGTCTTCTAAGAGGTTAAGTTGGGCTTCCCTGGTGGCTCAGTGGTAAAGAATCCACCTGCCAATGCAGGAGATGCAGGTTCCATCCCTGGGTCCTGGGTCTGGAAGATCCCTTGAAGAAGGAATACTCCAGTATTCTTGCCTGGAGAATCCCAGGGACACCAGAGCCTGGTGGGCTACCATCCATGGCGTCACAAAAAAGAGTCGTACATTGCTTAGTGACTAAACAACAAGAAACAAGAGGTCAAGTCGGCCTCTAACCTAAGGGTTCCATTTCCAAGACTCCAGGCCATCACGCTGTAAAACCTGACAGAGAAATGACTTCCCTTTGAGGAGGGTGGGGCAGGAACATCCTTGTGGCACCACAGTTCCTAATTGTACTTGACCTTGGTGACAGAGGGAGTGGGTGCTTCCCTGTAGCTCAGATGGTAAAGAATCTGCCTGCAATTTAGGAGACCCAGGTTTGATTCCTGGGTCGGGAAGATCCCCTGGAGAAGGGAATGGCTACCAACTCTGGTATTCTTGCCTAGAGAATGCCATGGACAGAGGAGCCTGGCAGGCTACAGTCCCTGGGGTTGCAAAGAGCTGGACACGACTGAGCGACTGACACTCTGGTGACTGGGTATCCTTAGTAGAGCCAAATCACCTCAGGCTTCTTCAGCCTGTGGGTGCTAGCGAGGAACCTCATAGTGACATCTGAATCTCATCTCCCAGCTTTTTCCTGCTCATGCAGACTTGGCCTCCACTGACAAGCCCCTCCCTGATTCCTCTCATATGTCAGAGACCCCCAAGAATGGTTGTGCTGAGGAACAAGTCTGATCACGTTATCCTCCGCAGGCCTCGTCATGGACGTCCACTGCCACAGCCACATGATGGAAGGACATCTCGGCCTCGCCTCTGCCCGCCTACACTGCTGGGCACAGCCAGCCCTGCTGCTCTGCTGTGGCTTCCCAGGCCACACCAGGGGTCCAGTGCCAAGGCAGGGAGGATGCTTGCTCCCTTCTCCCACTCACACGCTTGGTGGATCTTGGTCATCTGGGCCCTGAAGCAGGTCCCATGCCTCCCAGGGTTCAGGCCCTAAATCCCCTTCACCCACAGAAAGGAAGAAAGTGTCAGTCACTCAGTTGTGTCCGACTCTCTGCGACCCCATGGACTGCAGTCCAGCAGGCTCCTCTGTCCATAAGATTCTCCAGGCAAGAAGATCCTCCCCAGACCCCTCACCAACCACCTCTCTCCAGAATTCTCCCTTCTCTTCCAGCTAATGAATCACTTGTCTTTTCAACTGCAGGAACCAGAAGTCGGAGGATACAGTGGGTGGTAGGGATGTGACCTAACTTGATTGGCCAGAAATAGCAGAGTCCCCATTCTGGCCAGCTCCATATTTTGCTACAACAAGAAAACGTAAACACTTCTGTGTGACCCTTCTTGGGGGTTCCACCCCAGGAAGCATGAGGTCCTATAGCACGCCTGAATTCCAAGAACAAGATGCCATTCATGGCTTCCACATGAAGGCTCCATCTTGCCTCTGCCCCATTCACCTGCCAAGTAGCTTAAAGCAAGTCACTTGGCCCCTCTAACTGGGGCACCAAGAGCACAAAGGCCTCGGTTGTTTTCCTTGTAATGAAGATGGATTTGCGCTAATGGATGGAATACCTTATCTGGTAACACACATTTCCAAGGTGATTGCCAGGTGGTCTGAGTATAATCTTCTAAGTAACTGTGATAACCAGCCTCCAAAATGGCCCTAGTGCTCCTTGCCAACTGGTATTCATGCCCTCCTGCAGCCTCCTCCCACAGATACTGACTCAGGAAACCAAGAAAAGACGGCATGTGACTTCCAAGGCTAGGTCATCAAAGATGTTGCAGCTTCCAGCTTGGTCTCGTGGATAACTCTCTCTGGGGGGATGAACATCACCAGGTGGTGAGAACCCTCAAGCATCCTTGAGGAGAGAAAGTGAGGTTTCTCACCAAGAGCCAGCACAACTTGGCATCGCGTTGGGGAACTGCTTTGAAAGGGGGTCCTCTGGCCCCCACCAAGTCTTCAGATGATTCCAGCTTTAAGTCTTTCAGCTGAGGTCCCAGGCATTGTAGGGCAGAGACAAGATACTGCTGTTGTTCAGTCGCTCAGTCATGTCCAACTCTTTGCGACCCCGTGGACTGCAGCACGCCAGGCTTTCCTGTCCTCCACTCTCTCCTGGAGTTTGCTCCAACTCATGTCCATTGAGTTTGTGATGCTATCTGACTATTTCATCCCCTGTTGCTCTCTTCTCCTTTTGCCTTCAATTTTTCCCAGCATCAGGGTCTTCTCCAAAGAGTTGACTCTTCACCTCAGGTGGCCAAAGTATTAGGTCTTCAGCTCTAGCATCAGTCCTTCCAATGAATATTCAAGGTTGATTTCCTTTAGGATTGATTGGTTTGATCTCCTTGCTGTCCAAGGGACTCTCAAGAGTCTTCTCCAGCACCACAATTCGAAAGCATCAGTTCTTCAGCACTCAGTCCTTTTTATGGTTCAACTCTCACATCCATACACAACTACTGGAAAAACCATAGCTTTGACTAGATGGACCTTTGTCAGTGAAGTGATGTCTTTGCTTTTTAATACACTGTCTAGGTCTGTCATAGCTTTCCTGCCAAGAAGCAAGCATCTTCCAGTTTCATAGCTGCAGTCCCATCCACAGTAATTTTGGATACTGTTGGAGGTGGGTTATTAAGCTGTGGATAACTAATCATATAGTGATTTACAGGAGAGGGAATCCTCCCCCTAACCTTGGTATCATTAGCCTTTTATTCTTTGAGCTCACTTGGCTTTAGAAAGAAGGACAGAGAGGGGCATGCTTCATGCATGATACTGACTATACTGGGCAGGACTGGGCATTAGTATTTATGTGCCCTGCCAGGAACTTGCTACAGAGCTCCTGCATCAAGTCCCTCACCATATTTCACTGTGTTAACTGAAAATGAGAAAACCCAGCCAGGGGGCTGGAAGGCACCACACGCACAGTGCTGGAGTCGTGCTCACTTTAAGTAGACGTGGTCATTTCCAGAGTGTCGGCTTCAGAAACGCCCCACACTGAGACACAGAGTGGGACTGGATGCTGTTCATGTTAACAAGCTGCCTGGCACCTGCCCGCACGGGGAGCCGCTTGGAGGTCAGATTGAGTGGACTCTGGTGTGAGCACCATGCCTGCAGTACTGAGAAAGTTCCTCCCACCTGATCCTGACCCTCTCTGCACTGCCAGGCAGCAGGGAGGCCCAAGGTCTCAAGAGAAGACACCGCAGGAAGAGACCGGAAACAGGAGGCGCCCGTTTCCCCTCCACTCGGTGCGCTGTGAGGACGACCGCCCGTCACCAGCTTCGAGGAATCTCCTCAGCCCTCTGCAGCTTCTGGACAACCAGGGAGCGCCTGCGGGCCGTCAGGGGCCAAGGCACCCACAAGGGGAAGGAGGAAAGGAGAAAGAAAATGAAGGGAAAGACGTGCCTGAACTGAGCTGGTGCAGAAAGAGCTGCAGATGGCACCTCAGGGAGTTTCCAGGGACCATGCGTAGACCCAAGGGGACTTCTTTCCTCCTTCACATCTCCCTTCATTCTCTTTTCCTCTGTTTTAAAAGGGCTTCCTCCCAAAGCACTCCTGTCTGCCAGCTTTACAAATGCTGGGTGTCTGTCCCTTGTGGAATCCGCAAGGTCATAGCGGTACTCGGGAGTTAAGTGCGTGGGAGGTCCCACTGTGCGCCCCTCTCTTCAGCCCTGCCCTCAGTGATGCCACTGACAGCAGAAACCGGCCATGGTAGGAATATTTACACCACAGGAATCAGCACACACTGAAAACCAGGGCGCCCCCCCACCTTTTTTCTTTTCTTTTTTTTTTTTTTTTGGTGGAGAGCCACTTGTTAAACCTTTTCAGAAAGGCACCAGGCAGGGCCAGTGATGGGAAATGAGGCAGGTCAGCTCAGGCAAGGCCGGCTGAGCTGTTCAGCTGACTGTTCATGGGTGCCCAGCAAATGCAGCAACCACAGGACCTCAATTTAGTGTTGCTGTGGCCAGAGTGAGAGTTCCCTTCTGCCCACACCCCACCTCTAGATAACGAGAAAATGTTGAGGCATACCCTTCCTAGTAGCTGTTTTCCCCCAAGTCCTGTGTCTAAGGAGCTTTGTCTCATGTTTCTTGACACTACAATCAAGAAGGAAGGTGATTTCCTTTCTTTGCCAGGCAAACTGAGGCAAGAGATGTTGAAGTGACGTATCTCAGGTTACACAGGAATCTGAAATGTAAACCTGTTAACACCTGTCAGTCACTCTCAGCACTTCAACTTTCAGATTAATACCTTGGATTTGGCAACAATTCTATTTTCATTCCCTTAAAGCACTGCTGTTAAAATTACGGTACAACCATGCAACAGAACACAGCGTAGTTCTTAAACAAATGAGGTAAATCTGTGTAATCAACGCTCTGAAAAATAAAATGCAGAAAGGTATTTGTGTGTATGCTTGCATATTTTTGAATATAGAGAATACTGCATACATATCTATATAGCTTTATATATACATAGAACATTTTGGAAGGAGACAAAATATTCTTACCAGCAGAAACCTTAGAGTGGGAGCCAGGGTGATATATATTTTATTGTTTCATTGCATATCTTTTGTTCTTTTTGACATTTTACCCTGTGCAAGTATTACATTCTCCATGCAAGTATTAAAAAAGCTAGTTAAAAAGGAACAAAAAAATACTGCTGCTAAAAGCATCTTCATCACACCACTCTCGATTCCCGAATCCAGCCAACCACTCCTCCACCCCATCTGTATCATATTCAAGTTTGCTTTTGTTCTACTTTCTGACTATTTGCTCCATCTTGCTTGTCTTCTGCGGGCTGCCATGAAGGTCACGTAGCAGTCTGTCGGCGCAGCATGATGGGGTCAACATCCAAGCTCTAGTTCTCATCTCTCATTTCCTAAAGACCAGCCAGCATCCTACTTGCACTGAAGACTTCTGTTGATACTAATTGACTAGAGGGAGATTCCTGGATTGATCCAGAATATCCTTTCCATGCTAAAGCAAGTAAATTTGCGTTCATGTGCCGTTTGTCAGTCATGTCCAACTCTTTGGAACCTCATGGACTGTAGCCCGCCAGGCTCCTCTGTCTGTGGGATTTTCCAGGCAAGAATACTGGGTTGCCATTTCCTCCTCCAGGGGATCTTCCCACCCCAGGGATTAAACTCTCATCTCCTGCATCTCCTGTATTGGCAGGTGGATTCTTTACCACCGAGCCACCTGGGAAGCCCCAAAGCAAGTAACTTTAAGTCAAAGGCAGTATTCTTCTCCACTGTGGTCAGTAAACTCATGGACACTGATACCCAGAAATGGTACAGGCTAAACACATGATAATGCCAGGAAGCATTTAGATATAAACAGGTGAAAAACTCCATATCGTGGTTTTAACCTCATCAGGAACTGTGGGAGGGTGTGCATGCTAAGTCGCTTTAGTCATGTCCAGCTCTATGTGACCCCTTAGAATGTAGCCCGGCAGGCTCCTCTGCCCATGAGAATCTCCAGCCAAGAATACTGGAGCAGGTGGCCATTTCTTCCTCCAGGAGATCTTCCTGACCCAGGGATGGAACCCGCATCTCATATGTCTCCTGCATTGGCAGGCAGGTTCTTTACCACCAGCGCCACCTGGGAAGCCCCAGGAACTGTGTAGGGACAGGGAAAGGACAAGAGACAGGCAAACCTCATTCTCATTTTTCAAAAGGTGAAAATAATGTAAGTTCTGAAAACTGCAAACAGATGAGCTGGCCCTAGATATTGACCATTGGCTCAGTAAAGGGCTGGCATGTGATTATTTAGAAAATGATATAGTGAGTGCTAGGAATGGGCCTGTGAGTGCCAAGAACAAACCCTACCAGGTTGGTTTTCCTCCCTAATTCAACAATGTGGTGAGGCTTTCACATCAAAGAAGTGTGGGAGAGACTATCTGAATTGACCAAGGATTCTTTAATAAGATCTTTCTAGAACACAGGGCAATGTGGGCTGGATGGATCAGCTAATTGAGGTCATCTTCAATGCATCAAGACAGCGTTGAGGAAGGTTTTCTTGGGGTCTGTGTCTGAGCTCAGTTCTCAAACTAATCCTGTTCAACAGATTCACTGGTGACTTGGATAAAGATGGAGAAGACATAGTCATCAAATTTGTCTCTGACTGCAAGCAATGAGAAAAAAAAAAGTTAAATACAAGTATTTACAATCCTGATCCTTGCTCGGGAAAAAGAAACCTTTGCTTAATATTGGGCATTTTTGGTGTTCGTAAGGAATTTTGATGTTGACCTGGGGCACCATGCTGAGGAATGAAACAGTGAGAGAAGCTGAACTGACCTACATATGAAAATATGCAGAGCTCTCCAAAAAGAAGGATCTGGCAAAGAGGAAGGAATGGGGCAGCAGCCTGAGAGGGAAGGAGGCTGTGAGGATGGGTGGGAGGAAAGTGGAAAGAAGGCTGTGAGGATGGAGTCCCTGGAGGCACGTGAGCATCAGTAACAAAAAGAGTGGGTTTCAGGAAGTCTTTCAGAGCATGGGATGTAATTCCTTCTTTTGATGCCTCCTCAAGAGATCGTCAGTAGAAAACTTTGTAATTTGTCAACGCTTTGAAAAGGTTGATTTTTGCATTTCTTTTGGATATATTGTCAAGTTTGGATGGATCTTAAGGCAGAATCAAGAAGACCCTGTTTTATTCAGGATACAGGTGCATTATCAAAGTCTAACAACATAAAATAGACTCTCTGAATTCAAAAATAATTTTGCGTGCTGAAATCATGGGGAAACTTTTTTCAACAAAATGAAATTTAATATAGATACAACCAAGGTCCTAAACATGGGTGTAGAAAAAAACTTTACAAATACAGGATCAAGGAAATGTGGCCACATTCTTTTTGTGTATAAGCTGAAGTTGAAAATAAGCTCTACATGTGAATCAACAGTGAGAGGTTGTCAAAGTCAACGGAATCACAAGCTATGTTATTAGAGAGTGGAGTCCCAAAGGGAACAAGGAGAGTTCTGCTCTACTTTGAGATGATAGACCATACCTAGATTATTGCATATGGGTCCCAGACCCCATATTTTCAGAGTGGCTGAGCCCAAAAGGAAGTTAAAATCCTGTTATATTTGGAACTATCAAAGAAGTGAGTGATGTCCAGCTTCAAGGAAGTAAGCATCAAGGCAATATGACAACTTCAAATATCTGAAGAGCTGTCAAGGGGAAGAGTTGCTGAATTCACTCTAAAACTTCAAAATATCCAAGCATGATCAATGAACAGAATTTCTCTTACATAGGGTTATTTTGGCCCACTATAAAGAATGCCTTTCTAATAGAGGTCGCTAAAGACAGAGGAGACCTTCTTGGGTGGTAGTGAATTCTCTGTCACTTGATGTATTCAAACAGGAAGTGATACCTAGGTAAAGGCTAGAGTTTGGATGAAATGACCTCCAGTGTCTCTAAGGGTCTGAGATTTTAGTTATTCTGTGTTTAGTGTTGTATCCTCCACAATGCCATGGGTTTTGCTGTGACTCAGTAAATGTTTATTGAATCAAAATGGAATGCTTTGAGTGTCATGTTTAGGGAAGATAACCAACCTCCTGCCCAAGACTATCACCAAGGAGAAGAATCAAGGCTGAGGTTAGAAATATAGTCAAGTCAAAGACTGAGATAAAGGGAATGAGTCTCTGTCCACAGAGCTAAGGTGAACCCTGCTTCTTTCATGCTCTGCACTGTACATCTCATTCACCAGACAGGCCATCCTTTGCCTGGTGCAGGCTGGATAGAACCATTTTCCTTATCATTCATTCACTGAATACTCCCACAATCCAGAGTTCAGAATTTTTAATTTCTTTCCTTTGGTTTTCAAATTATTGCCCCCACCCTATTTCTTGCTCCCTGAATACCCACTCTCCTTCTGGCTGCTCAGGTTGATTTTTATTTCCCTGTCCTCTACATCTCTTCCTGCTCCATCAGGGGAACTTTGTCATTCCTCGATTCCTACCCCTTAAGCTTCTGAGATCCAACCAGTCCATTTGAAAGGAGATCAACCCTGGGATTTCTTTGGAAGGAATGATGCTAAAGCTGAAGCTCCAGTACTTTGGACACCTCATGCGAAGAGTTGACTCATTGGAAAAGACTCTGATGCTGGGAGAGATTGGGGGCAGGAGGAGAAGGGGACGACCGGGGATGAGATGGCTGGATGGCATCACGGACTCAATGGATGTGAGTCTGAGTGAACTCCGGGAGATGGTGATGGACAGGGAGGCCTGGCGTGCTGCAATTCACGGGGTCGCAAAGAGTCGGACATGACTGAGCGACTGAACTGAACTGAAGCTTCCGAAGCTTTCCACGGCTACCAAGGCCCTGACAACCAGGCCAGGGGTCCTAGTGTCTCAGAGAAGTTGCAGGTAATGAGCTCAGTGTCAAACTGTGTCATCTTGTAAACCTCGGGCTAAACAGGTCTCTGTCCTATATCTAACTGCATTGTGGACATGCAACAAGCTATTCATATAATGACTGCTCTTTCACCCTCTAGCTTGTCTTAAATGATATGAACAATGCATTCTCATCTCCTCCTCCTCTCCGTGCCCCAGGGGAAATTATTCTATCATCAAATGCACCTCTCTGTAAATGAGTGGGTGTTGGCTGCTTCTGTGAGAGTTCCAAATTTTCAGTCTATCCCTTTGTCATTCCTAATTATGCTTCCTCCCAAATTAATGGTATTATTGACACCTCATCATTTTCTTCTGTAAATAAAACAAAAGCACCCTATCTCTTCCTCTCCAGCGATTTCATCAACACCTTTCAGGCCTGGTCCTAATTTCCCTTCCTGATTTGTCATGCTTCTTCAGGCATAAAGCTACAGGAAGAGAGAATACATCTTAAGGAAGAAAGAGTGAAGTGATAATGATGGTAACCATGATAAAGATTTCTTCCAAAGACTAAAGCCAGATAGCACAGATTTTCATGAGATTTTAAAGGTTTTGTAAAATTTCATTGTAATTGTAGAGTGCAGTATGCCAAGGGGATGCTCTGCAACTCATATCACATTTAGGATCATCCATTCAAAAATCATTTATGAAGTGCCTGCCATATGTCACTATACTGTGGATCAAAGCTGTTTCAGGCATAGTCCCTTCCTTAGGGGTTTTCAGGTGAATGGGGGACAACATGGTAAACAAATAACTGCAGCGATATGTTATCGATGCTAAGATATAAGTGTTTGCCAAGTAATAGGGGATTATAAGGAAAAGACTGTCATTTCAGAAAGCAATTCTCCTTGATTCTGATCATACCATATGCAAATTATAACTATTCATTTTGTTATTAATAGTGTCTCTGCTGTTTCAATAGTTGTAAAATAAGGTTCGTCTCAGTGAGAAATAATAATAATAATATTTATTCTTCTGATCAGAAGGACTTGGAGTAAGAAGCTGCACTGAGGCATGGACCAGTAGAAGACAGGAATGAACAATGAAGATCAGCCAGTGGGACTGACTGGGTTGCAAAGGATGTAGGTGAAAGAAACGTGTGTGTGTGTGTGTGTGTGTGTTAGTTGCTCAGTCATGTCCGACTCTTTGTGATCCCATAGACCCTGCCAGGCTCCATGCAGGTAAATAGGTAAATACACAGGTGCTAGGTAAACAGCGTTATCTTTTAGTATCACTTTACCTTTTAGTATCCCTGTTTCATAAATCTGAAAAATTCTCCCAGGGAATAAAACCAAGGAGTCACATGAGCAGGTAATTCACATCTATACAGTCTTTTTCTACTTAATGCTGAAGATCTTATTGGCTTTATTCAGTGATTTATGAATCAGACAACATCCAGTCTAACAGGAAAAAAGGAGCCCCCTATACATTCTTTCTTTGATTCGTTTCTTTATATGAATATATTCTGAGTTTCTCCTACGTGCTAAGTTCTAGGTGCTGGGGCTAAGAAGGAGCCCAAGCCAGCAGGTCTCTGCTCTTGTGCAGTGCGCACTGTGGATGAAGGCAAGAATGAACCAGTTAAATGAATGAACAGGATGATTTCAAGTAGTGATTTTTCTCATGAATAATATAAGAATATAGTGCTTTGAGGAGTCTCCATGTGGGTGAAGAAAAGCTTCTCTGAGCTGGTAACCTCTGACCTGAGGCTTGAAGGACAAGAAGGAACCAGCCAGGGGAAGACATGGAATGAAGAAGCAGTAAGTGCAAGGGTTTTAAGGTGGAATGGAGAAGAAAAATAATACTTCCAAAGAAGACAAGCTTTGGGAACCACGAAGTGGTCAGTGTGGGCAGAACTCCGCAAGGAAAAAGACCAAGCCGTTAGAAACAAACACACCCATACTGATCCAATTGGGGAAAATAAAGTAGAAAAGAGGTAGGAAAAATGCATGGCTCTAAAAAGGTCTTTGGATCATATGACTTCTTATACCACATGGACCAAAAAATGTAGTGGATAAGAAGGAAACTGACAAAATGGTGAAATGAGGATGGAAGATGCTAATTAGAAATACAGAGATGGAGACTGTGTTGTTAAGAAGACTTTGATCTGCAAGTAACAACATACCCCTCCAGCTGCTTAAAAGACATTTAATACCTCACATGAGTAGCCTGGAGGTAGGTGGTTCCTGGTCTAGTATAGGAATTCACTGAGGTTATCAAGGATCCAGCGTCTTTCTGTTTTGTCTGTGTCTCATCCCTAACATGTCATTATTTTTGGCCCTTAAGCTTAATTTAAGCCCCCCAAAAGGAGCAGAAGCAGTGCCAGAAAGCTCTTCTGCAGTGGCTCTCCATTCTAACAACATCTCTCAAAATGCTTCTATATGTCTCATTGGCCAGAACTGGGCCACATGGTCACTCCAAGATGTAAGGGAAGTTGGGGACATGAGTGTCTGGCAAAGAAGAACAGGATTCCTGACACTGATCTGGACTAACCAAGACCCCACTAGTCACCCCCCATAGATTCAATCAACCTGGAGAGCCCTGGAACAGAAGAAGGAGGGGATAGTGGGTCATTCACTTCGGTCCCTGCCAGGGTGAGAGGAAAGAAGCAGGGAGTATAGAGTAATGGAAAGACCTCCCAGATCTGCAATCAGAAGACATGGGTTATAATCTCAGCTCTGGGAAAATTACCAAACAATCTCAGCCAGAGTTCCTTCATCTATAAAATGAAAGTGACACCACCACCTACCTGTCAGGTAGATTGTGAGGAGCAGAAATTGTTAGAAAGGGTTGTAAGTCCTTAGTGTATCCCCAAGACTCTGTGGTGTTGCAGGGCGAACGTACTATAGTAACTTCTATTTCTACTTATTTTGCTCAGTCTTTAAAAATATATGTGGTTATATATTATACAATAGCATATAACATAAATAATACATGCCATATAAAATATGCATCTATAATATACATACTACATTACAACAACATATATAGGTATATAACTTATACATAAATAAAAGTACATGTGTTTTGAGTGCTCAAAAAATATACTGACAGGCCTCCAGGTTTTTAACATAATCAGTTTGGAA
This sequence comes from Budorcas taxicolor, assembly GCF_023091745.1. NCBI lineage: Eukaryota > Metazoa > Chordata > Mammalia > Artiodactyla > Bovidae > Budorcas > Budorcas taxicolor. Next base: position 98,149,276 of record NC_068913.1, read on the forward strand.
ACACTTTTTTAAAGAGCACAATGCATGTAAGGTGCTTGGCACAGGACCGGTGTGTATTGAGCCTTCAAAAAAAGGCTGGCCCCGTAGCTGCCTTTCAGATGTAGTAGAATTGCGATTTTTAATGGCATGAGCATGCATCTGTCACAGTCCCTCCCAACTCTGCTCTCAAAATGCTGCATATCGTGTGCTCTTGTGCCACCTCAAATCCCACTCCCAGAAAACAGGATTATAAACAGTGCACCATGCAAAGCAGCTCCCAGGAGCCCCGATCGTGTAGCTTCCCCAACTCCCTGGGCATCTTCTTCTCTTTGGCCATGTGGGCGCTTCTATAGGAAGGGATGGACAAAAGCAAGGACAAGGGGAAGCCAAGCCAGCCAGGGAGGAGACCTGCTGGTGCAGGAGAGAAAAGGCCGCCGTGGAAGGGGAGGGTTAAAACTCCAATGGGGTTTGGGAGTTTTCTGTACAATTCACCTCTCCCTGTGAACCCTGCTTCCCATTAGCATGGACAAGTGAGAAGTGCCCATATCTCCTTTTCACCCACCCTCATCTTTCCTTGCAGGGATTCGGGATACTTTAGGAAGGAGAGCATTTCTTTCTTGCCTTGAGCATCACCTCCGCGGTAGACGCGGGTAGAGAAATAAAGTCACAAGGTCACTTAGCAGCTCAGCTAGAAAACACCCAGGAGTCCTGACACCCGATTGAAATCACTTTTCTCATTAAAAGTACAAAGATAAAGCCTCCTTTATAAATATGAGGTCCTTAAATATTATCTGTGGCCATCAGTTCTGCTGGCTGTGTAGGCATTGTTCATTTATTTAATTTAACCTTTTCTTCCCCCCAAAGCTTTTGGCTCTGCCTTTAAAAACCCACACTAAATTCTCACTTAACGATTTGACCGGCTCCCCTTTTAGCTTCCTTTAAACGAGCTGCCGATAAAGGAATAAACTTGCTGAAGAAATAAGAAATAAGCCTCCTGAACACTGTAGCCCTTTATGCTGCCACTGTCCAGGCTGAAGGCTCCTCTCAAATGAATTGAGAGATAATGCTAATGGAATTACACATTGTGACTGGATCAGGGGCTGCCACGGGAAGATAAATACCAAAGCAAGGCTAAGGCATTTAATCAAAAATAAACCCCCTACGTGTCCTTTTTTTTTTCCCTTCAGAGTTAAACAAACACACACACACACACACACACACACACACACACACACCCCCAAGACCTTGGTTTACCACATGTATTACTTCACTCCCTTGACGCTTTTATTCCAAATTATTTGATTTAGGGGAGGTCCCACATACATGCGTTTAGAAGCACATTAAATCAGTAAGAGTGACCCACCCAACATGTGTTCACACTGACACAAATGACACCCTGGCAAACCTCTTGGAAGATAAACCGTATGTGGATTACTTCGTGGAGATGATATAGTGCTTATCTGTTCTCTTTAGACTCAATTTTAAATAAGATAAAATCGCTGGGCCCTGTGATCTGCCTGGTGAAGCTCTTTACCATGCAATTGACATGCAACGGGGGCTGTTATGGAATATAGATTAGCAAGTGGCAGTGGTTGGCTGTTGCTTTCTTCCGGCTCGCTCCCGCTCCCCTAGGGGCGACAGTGATGCCCACAGAGCATGGGTCTGAGGTCCCAGTTCGGATCTGGGTCTAAAAGAATAATCCCGCATGATGGTAATCTGTCATGTTTTGGGTCTCACGATGTGTCCTGCTTCATTCTAAAATTAAAATGAACTTAGTGACACCTCTCCAGGTAACCTAATCTGGGCCTCCCAGGTGGCTTAGTGGTAAAGAATCCGATTGCCAATGCAGGAGACATGAGTTCAGTTCCTGGGCCAGGAAGAGCCGCTGGAGAAGGGCATGGCAACCCACTCTGGTATTTTTGCCTGGAGAATCCCATGGACAGAGAAGCCTGGCAGGTTACAGTCCACGGGGTCGCAAAGAGTCAGAAACAACTGAGCAACTGCATGTGAGCGTGCCAGGTAACCTGCGACATCCTGGTGTGTTAGAGTTTGTTTTCATAAGTAACAGAAATGAATTCTGCTTCTCCTACACAAAAACAGGGCTTACAGGAAGAATATCAGGGACTCGTAGCAGAATGTCGGGGTTCTTCTGAGGGATGACCAAGGGGAGACCCAGCAGGCCTAGCCTATAGGAACAGGCTAGTTTGAGTGTTGCTCTGGCCTCCGAGTCATAGCATCACTTACTCAGGGGACGAAACCCCAGAGGATGGGTCTGACGGGCTGAAACTAAGGCATGTGTCCATCTGGCTACCCGGAGATAGTAGGAGGGTCTGCCCTTTCAGATCTGAGAAGGGGAAACATGTGCTATCTGCTGAGGAAGTGTCACCCAATAGGAGACTCTCCAAGAGGAAGACCCGGTGCTAATAAAAAGAGGTGGAACAATTTGTTGCTCAGTCACTAAGTCGTGTCCGGCTCTGTGCAACCCCGTGGACTGCTGTTTACTTCCTGGTCCTTCACCATCTCCCAGAGTTTCCTCAAACTCATGTCCTTTGAGTCAGTGATGCCACCCCAACATCTCGTTCTCTGTCACTCCCTTCTCCTCCTGCCCTCAATCTTTCCCAGCATCGGGGTATTTTCCAATGAGTCGGCTCTTCGCATCACGTGGCCAAAGTAGTGGAATGATGATCACTCCCAAACTGGCAAATGACTACCAGACTAGGGCTGACAAAGGTGTGCTTGGGACCCTGTTCAGTCTGACATCAAGTAGGAAACAGCTTGCAGTGACAAAAAGAGCTCTTAACCATGAGTTAGGAGAACCAAACTTAGCTTGGATGCTAAGGCAAATCTTCTTGAACTGAGGCAAGTCCATTTCCCTCTAGCTCACTCTTTTGGGTTGAAATATGACCCTCCCAAGATTCATAAGTTAAAATCCTAACCACCAGTACTTCAGTGGCCTTAATTGAAAATAGGGTCATTGCAGGTGTAATTTGTTAAATGAGATTATAGTGGAGTAGAGCAGGGCCCCTAATTAATAATAATTTGTAAAAAGGGGAAATTTGAACACAGACACCCATGGGGAAAATGGTCTCCATAAATGGAGTTATGTTGCCACAAGCCAAGGAACTACCAGAAGATAAGAGAGAAGCCTGGAACAGATCTTTCTCTGGTGCCTTCAGAGGGAGCCTGGCCCTGCTGACACCTTGATCTCAGGTTTCTAGCTTCCAGAACTGCGAGACAACATGTCTCTGTTAAGCCACAGAGTTTGTGGCACTCTGTTACAGTAGCTCTAGGAGGCTAACACACTCAATTTCTTAAGGGGAATAAACACACTCAATTTCTATAAGGGGAATGGGTTGGATTAGGTCTGTGACTTTTCAATGAATCTTGACTCAACTTTGAACTTTCTTGGAGTCCTAGCAGTTCTTGGCAGGATCCTTGAAAACCATGAGGCCAGGCAATCTCCAAACCCCCTCCAGTGCCCTCTAAATTAAAGCCCTTTTCAGTTTGGACAAAGCAGTGTTCAAAATTTTGGAAAGGATGTTCCTGGGGCATTTTTTTTTCCTTCTAACTCTCTGGACAGGCTAGTTGTTTAATTGGTCCCATGCCAATCTCCATACCACACACATTCACCCTACTGTATCAACCACTAAGCCTTAGGAAAATGAGGCTACTTCATCCAGTTTGCAGATGTCTTGGTCTAGTCCAGTGACATGTTCACTCAGACACAGACATATTTGCTGGGCTTGCATCCCGGGGACTCAGTCGTATTGTAGACCCTAATCCAGCCGCTCAAAGGTTCTGTGACCTACCACACTTTCATCTCCCTACATTAACCCCCAGCATCTAGTGGCTATGTCCAGTATCTCATGGAACAATAGATACCTGAGTAGATATTTTTTGAGATGTATATGATGTCCATGGTTCTATCTTTAAACAGAGAAAGAAAGCTCATGATGTCATAAATATTTGGAGGGCAACAGGCACCCTACCAGACCTGATCACATGCATGTCAGAAGCCTCTACGTGAGCTCATGACACTGTGGGAACTGGCTGATTGTTAATCTGTCTCCTAGGCTAGACTGAGAACTCCGAGCAAATAGGCTCCACTGTGCTCCTCAGATTTCAATCCTCAGATCCAGGTGGACAAACCGTAAGTGCTACAGTTGAAGACCAAAAGAGCTGCCAACCTGGAAAGGCATGCATTCACAACATCCAGACTCCACACCACGAAAGAAGGAAGACTTGGCCAGCTCCACTTGCCCAACCTGATTCTGCTCCTGCGTCTGTTGGCTTGTGACCCTCCACACAGAGGAAGACCTCCAAGAGACAAAGAAACAGAGGTCACCATTCTTTCTTCCTCCAAGTTGTGCTACAAAATTGTCTCATACATACATAAACAGTTTAAAAATTAGTGAAATGAATCCATGGATACCTTCCACTCTCAGCCCAATCGTCATTATCACTCAGGCACATTTGTAGACATCATGAAATGTTACTTCTAGATACTTAAGCGTAATTCTCTTAGAATAAAACATTATCTTATTTAACTGCCATACCATGACTGCACATAATAAAATTAATAATTCCACAATATTATCAAATATTAGGTATATAGACAATTTTTTCCATCATCCTAAAAAGTGCCACAGCTTTGTTTGTTTCTAATCAGATTCTAATCAAAGTTCACATATTTCATTTGATTGTTGTGTCTTTTGAGTCTCCTTTAATTCAGCAGAGTCCTCCAACTCCTTTCTTTGATGACACTGACTTTTTGGGGAGTTAAGTTCTGTCACTAAATCATGTCTGACTCTTTGCAACCCCACGGACGGAAGCACGCCAGGCTTCCCTGTCCATCGTCAACTCCTGGAGGTTACTCAAACTCATGTCCATCGAGTCAGTCCATCACATCCTCTGTCATCCCCTTCTCCTCCCGCCTTCAATCTTTCCCAGCATTAGGGTCTTTTCTACTGAGTCAGTTCTTCCCATCAGGTAGCTAAAGTATTGGAGTTTCAGCTTCAGCATCAGTCCTTCCAGTGAATACTCAGAACTGATTTCCTTTAGGATAGACTTGCTGGATCTCCTTGCAGTCCAAGGGACTCTCAAGAGTCTTCTCCAACACCACAGTTCAAAAGCATCAATTCTTCAGTGCTCAGCTTTCTTTATAGCTCAACTCTCACATGCATACATGATTACTGGAAAAACCATAGCTTTGACTAGATGGACCTTTGTTGGCAAAGTCTCAGTGAAACTATGAGCCATGCCGTGTAGGGCCACCCAAGACAGATGGGTCATGGTGGATAGTTCTGACAAAACATGGTCCACTGGAGAAGGGAATGCAAACCACTTCAGTATTCTTGCCTTGAGAACCCCATGAACAGTATGAAAAGGCAAAAAGATAGGACACTGAAATTTGAACTCCCCAGGTCGGTAGGTGCCCAATATGCTACTGGAGATAAGTGGAGAAATAACTCCAGAAAGAATGAAGAGACGGAGCCAAAGCAAAAACAACATCCAGCTGTGGATGTGACTGGTGATAGAAGTAAACTCTGATGCTGTAAAGAGCACTATTGCACAGGAACCTGGAATGTTAGGTCCATGGATCAAGGCAAACTGGAAGTGGTCAAACAGGAGATGACAAGAGTGAACATCGACATTTTAGGAATCAGTGAACTAAAATGGATTGGAATGGGTGAATTTAACTCAGATGACCATTATATCTACTACTGTGGGCAAGAATCCTTTAGAAGAAATGGAGTAGGCATCATAGGAAACAAAAGAGTCCAAAATGCAGTTCTTGGATGCAATCTCAAAAACAATAGAATGATCTCTATTCATTTCCAAGGCAAACCATTCAATATCACAGTAATCCAAGTCTATGCCTAGACCCGTAATGCTGAAGAAGCTGAAGTTGAACGGTTCTATGAAGACCTACAAGACCTTCTAGAACTAACACCCAAAAAAGATGTCCTTTTCACTATAGGGGACTGGAATGCAAAACTAGGAAGTCAAGAGATACCTGGAGTAACAGGCAAATTTGGCCTTGGAGTACAAAATGAAGCAGGTCAAAGGCTAATAGAGTTTTGCCAAGAGAACGCACTGGTCATAGCAGACACCCTCTTCCAACAACATAAGAGAAGACTCTATACATGGACATCACCAGATGGTCAATACCAAAATCAGATTGATTGTATTCTTTGCAGCCAAAGATGGAGAAGCTCTATACAGTCAGCAAAAAAAGACTGGGAGCTGACTGCGGTTCAGATCATGAACTCCTTATTGCCAAATTCAGACTTAAATTGAAGAAAGTAGGAAAACCCACCAGACTATTCAGGTATGGCCTAAATCAAATCCCTTATGATTATACAATGAAAGTGAGAAATAGATTTAAGGGACTATATCTGATAGACAGAGTGCCTGAAGAACTGTGGAAGGAGGTTTGTGACGTTGCACAGGAGACAGGGAGCAAGACCATTCCCAAGAAAAAGAAATGCAAAAAGGCAAAATGGTTTTCTGAGAGGAGGCCTTACAAATAGCTGAGAAAAGAAGAGAAGCTAAAGGCAAAGGAGAAAAGGAAAGATATACCCATTTGAATGCAGAGTTCCAAAGAATAGCAAGGAGGGACAAGAAAGCCTTCCTCAGGGATCAGTGCAAAGAAATAGAGGGAAACAACAGAATGGGAAAGACTAGAGATCTCTTCAAGAAAATTAGGGAACATTTCATGCAAAGATGGGCTCAATAAAGGACAGAAATGGTATGGACCTAACAGAAGCAGAAAATATTAAGAAGAGGTGGCAAGAATACACAGAAGAACTATACAAAAAAAGATCTTCATGACCCAGATAACCATGATGGTGTGATCACTCACCTAGAGCCAGACATCCTGGAATGTGAAGTCAAGTGGGCCTTAGGAAGCATCACTATGAACAAGGCTAGTGGAGGTGATGGAATTCCATCTGAGCTATTTTAAATCCTTAAAGATGATGCTGTGAAAGTGCTGCACTCAATATGCCAGCAAATTTGGAAAATTCAGCAGTGGCCGCAGAACTGGAAAAGGTCAGTTTTCATTCCAATCCCAAAGAAACAAAATGCCAAAGAATGTTCAAACTACTGCACAATTGCACTTATCTCACACACTAGCAAAGTAATGCTCAAAATTCTCCAAGCCAGGCTCAACAGTACATGAACCATGAACTTCCAGATATTCAAGCTGGATTTAGAAAAGGCAGAAAAACCAGAGATCAAATTGCCAATATCTATTGGATCATCAAAAAAGCAAGAGAGTTCTAGAGAAAAATCTACTTCTGCTTTATTGACTACACCAAAGCCTTTGACTGTATCAGTTCAGTTCAGTCACTCAGTCGTGTCCGACTCTTTGCGACCCCATGAATCGCAGCACGCCAGGCCTGCCTGTCCATCACCAACTCCCAGAGGCCACTCAGACTCACGTTCATCGAGTCTGTCATGCCATCCAGCCATCTCATCCTCGGTCGTACCCTTTTCCTCCTGCCCCCAATCCCTCCCAGCATCAGAGTCTTTTCCAAGGAGTCAACTCTTCACATGAGGTGGCCAAAGTACTGGAGTTTCAGCTTTAGCATCATTCCTTCCAAAGAAATCCCAGGGCTGATCTCCTTCAGAATGGACTGGTTGGATCTCCTTGCAGTCCAAGGGACTCTCAAGAGTCTTCTCCAACACCACAGTTCAAAAGCATCAATTCTTTGGCGCTCAGCCTTCTTCACAGTCCAACTCTCACATCCATACATGACCACAGGAAAAACCATAGCCTTGACTAGATGGACCTTAGTCGGCAAAGTAATGTCTCTGCTTTTGAATATGCTATCTAGGTTGGTCATAACTTTCCTTCCAAGGAGTAAGCATCTTTTAATTTCATGGCTGCAATCACCATCTGCAGTGATTTGGGAGCCCCCAAAAATAAAGTGTGACACTGTTTCCACTGTTTCCCCATCTATTTCCCATGAAGTGATGGGACCGGTTGCCATGATCTTTGTTTTCTGAATGTTGAGCTTTAAGCCAACTTTTTCACTCTCCTTTTTCACTTTCATCAAGAGGCTTTATAGTTCCTCTTCACTTTCTGCCATAAGGGTGGTGTCATCTGCATATCTGAGGTTATTGATATTTCTCCCGGCAATCTTGGTTCCAGCTTGTGTTTCTTCCAGTCCAGCGTTTCTCATGATGTAGTCTGCATAGACGTTAAATAAGCAGGGTGACAATATACAGCCTTGATGTACTCCTTTTCCTATTTGGAACCAGTCTGTTGTTCCATGTCCAGTTCTAACTGTTGCTTCCTGACCTGCCTACAGATTTCTCAAGAAGCAGGTCAGGTGGTCTGGTATTCCCTTCTCTCTCAGAATTTTCCAGTGTGGAATTTGACTGTATGGATTACAACAAACTGTGGCAAATTCTTCAAGAGATGGGGAATACCAGACTACCCGACCTTCCACCTGAGAAATCTGTATGCAGGTCAGGAAGCAACAGTTAGAACTGGACATGGAACAACAGACTGGTTCCAAATCAGGAAAGGAGTATGTCAAGGCTGTATATTGTCACCCTGCTTATTTAACTTACATGCAGAGTACATCATGCAAAATGCTGGACTGGATGAAGCACAAGCTGGAATTAAGATTGCTGGGAGAAATATCAATAATCTCAGATATTCAGGTGACACCACCTTTATGGCAGAAAGTGAGGAAGAAGAGCCTCTTGATGAAAGTGAAAGAGGAGAGTGAAAAAGTTGGCTTAAAATACAACATTCAGAAAACGAAGATTATGGCATCTGGTCCCATCACTTCATGGCAAATAGTTGGAGAAACAATGGAAACAGTGACAGACTTTGTTTTGGGGGGGCTCCAAAATCACTGCAGATGGTGACTGCAGCTATGAAATTTAAAGACGCTTGCTCCTTGGAAGAAAAGTTATAATCAACCTAGACAGCATATTAAAAAGCAGAGACTTTTTGAGGAACCCAGGCTCAAAAGTGGAGTGTTTTCCATTCTCAAACTGATTGTTTCCTTGTGGTATTGTGTGACTTGTTACTTTATCCCCTAGAGGCAGCCACCATCTTGACCTATCAAAGTCTCTGATTATGGACTTAGCCTAAGATAGAAACAGGGTTGAATGCTCCTGTTCTAAAGTACCCTGATCTCTCTCTCCACTAAGTGCAGGCTCCACGCCAGCATCTCGCCACAGCACCGCCACTGAATGCTCCATCCTGCCAGGCCGCTGCACCTCGGTGCAGTCCCTATCCATACACCACTGCCTTTGAGGTCAGAGTGGACACAGCTGGAAACAAGCAGTGCCACAGAAGAGTGCAACGATTTAAAGATTTCTTGGTGATTTACGTCTCTTTAATTAAGGGCTTTTATGCTTCAAATAAAAAGTTACAAAAGTTGTCTTTACTTCTGAAAAAAATGTGTTCATGGTTCACTGCCTGAGTGAATTAAACAGCATCAGACCCTAGGCTGGCTCCATGCTAGACCCCTACAGCTCATTTTCAGGGTAGAAGAAGAAGGTCAGTGAGAAATACCACTAAGAAGAGAAGCTGTGACAACTTTCGTTACTTTTTGATGATCATGCAATAATTTTCCATGATAAATCATCCTATTATATTTGCAAATTTGGAGGCAGAATCTAAATGCCATTGTCCTAAAACAGAAAAAGTAAAAGCATTGGAACTTGTTTTAAAGGGATTCACCTCCTAGTTGAGGAAGCAGAGACAAAGCTGACATTTTATTACTAATTGTTTGATTGGTTCTCAGGTAAAATTAATTATGTGCAGTGTATGATTTTTCAGAGTTCACCTGGGCTGCATGGAGAGTCTGGCGCCAACATCAGAACCCACTTCTGAACCTAGATGGGCCCCAGACTGGCAGATTATCTGAGTCATTTGTCAATTCTATGGGCTCAGCTCAGGTATCAAGACGTCTTCTGCTATTCCTTATAAAGGATTATCACTGTTTGCCTTGGAAATCCCTTTCAGTTCAGTTCAGTTGCTCAGTCGTGTCTGATTCTTTGTGACCCCATGGACTGCAGCACACCAGGCTTCCCTGTCCATCACCAACTCCAGGAGTCCACCCAAACCCATGTCCATTGAGTCGGTGATACCATCCAACCATCTCATCCTCTGTCATCCCCTTCTCCTCCCACCTTCAATCTTTCCCAGCATCAGGGTCTTTTCAAATGAGTCAGTTCTTCACATCAGGTGGCCAAAGTACTGGAGTTTCAGCTTCAAATCAGTCCTTCCAATGAATATTCAGGACTGATCCTTTAGGATGGACTGGTTGGATCTCCTTGCAATCCAAGGGAAAAGGCAATCCCTTTGGATTTACTTTTAACATTCACTTTTAATTTTTCCTTCATTATTCTTTGAATTACATTATTCATGTCATTCCTGTCCCCTCCACTAGAGCACCATTGTCTCCTCTAGAATCTCATCTCCCCATCCCCTCACCCAGGTAAAAATTAGACCACCATGATTTGTGTTCTCCTTCTACCATGAGCAAAATTGCTCCAAAATGTTTTAAATCACTTTATTCAACTTTTCAAATGAAATACGTCTATCTCCTTCTACTAAATTATAAGCCCTACAGTCCTGGGTGTTCAGACTGGGTGGAAGGACTGATGCTAAAGCTGAAACTCCAGTACTTTGGCCACCTGATGCGAAGAGTTGACTCATTGGGAAAGACTCTGATGCTGGGACGGATTGGGGGCAGGAGGAGAAGGGGATGACAGAGGATGAGATGGCTGGATGGCATCACTGACTCAATGGACGTGAGTCTGAGTGGACTCTGGGAGATGGTGCTGGACAGGGAGGCCTGGCGTGCTGCAATTCATGGGGTTGCAAAGAGTCAGACATGATTGAGCGACTGAACTGAACTGAATGACCATAACTTGATCATCCTTTTTCTTTTCTATTGTACTCGATCTAAGGTCAGAGAATTGAGTAAACCATACTCCTAGTTCATGACACACTCATTCCTGTATGGCCCTTCTCCATTCATTCCTTCATTCTTGTACTTATTTATTCCCTTAATTCCCCTTTCTCAATGCTGTTACCTTGATCATTGATTACCATTCTAATTAAGTTAATGAGGTTCTTTTGTTTTTATGCATTGTTATCAAATGTGTATATCTTTATGTACACAAAATTTGCATTTACAGATGAGATGGCTTGATGGCATCACTGACTCGATGGACGTGAGTCTGAGTGAAGTCCGGGAGTTGGTGATGGACAGGGAGGCCTGGCGTGCTGCAGTTCATGGGGTCGCAAAGAGTCGGACATGACTGAGCGACTGAACTGAACTGAAATATATAATATCATATATTTCATGTTGTTTTTCTAGAAAAAAATATACCTGTATGGTAGGAATTCACTGTTCTTTATAAATGTGATAGGATGAAACTTTAAAACTATATGAGCCTAAATTTTGAGGGGATAAGAGGTCTTTGGTTATCATTTCAACTTTTTTAGTGAAGTGAAGTTAAAGTCACTCGATTATGTCCAACTCTTTGCAACCCCATGGACTATACAGTCCATGAAATTCTCCAGGCCAGAACACTGAAGTGGGTAGCCTTTCTCTTCTCCAGGGGAATCTTCCCAATCCAGGGATCGAACCCAGGTCTCCCGCATTGCAGGCAGATTCTTTACCAGCTGAGCCACAAGGGAAGCCCAAGAATACTGGAATGGATAGCCTATCCCTTCTCCAGCAGATCTTCCTGACCCAGGAATTGAACCGGGGTCTCCTTCATTGCAGGTGGATTCCTTACCAACTGAGCTATCAGGGTAGCCCTTTCAATTTTTTTAGTACTTATGTTCTAATTATGTTCTTGAATTTTTTAACTTATTAAAATTATTTTTTATTGAATTATAGTTGATTTAAATGTTGTGTTAGTTTCAGGATATAGCAAAGTGATTATATATATATATATATATATATATATATATATATATATATATAATCTTTTCTTTTTAAGATTCTCTTTCCTTATAAGTTCTTAATAAAATCTTGAGTATAGTTCTCAGTGCTATACAATAGGTCTTTGTTGGTCATCTCTTTTACACATAGTAGTGGGCATATATTAATCCCAAACTCCTAATTTATTCCCCCCCCACCCCTGCCACTTCTCCTTTGGTAACCATAAATTTGTTTTCTATGTCTGTGGGTCTGTTTCTGTTTTGCATATAAGTTCATTTGTATCATTCTTAATTTTCCTCATTTTATTTAATTTTTCCTTGTACCAATTTTTAGTATTTATGGTTCCTAAAAATGTATCCACAACTTCTAGTATATTCATACTATGCTGATTTTTCTAATTTCTGCTTTTTGTATAGTTATTTCTCTTTTCATTCCACATTTTATTTATTTGTATCTTCTCTCTTTTGTCTTGATAAGTCTTTTCAGAGGTCTAACTATTTAACAAATGATATTAAAGAATCAGAGTTAGTTTTGTTCATCTTTTCTATTATTTTTTTGTTCTCAATTTTAAACATATTTATTAGTTCATTTATTCTTATTTCTTTGTGTTAACTCCATACTTCTTTTTCACTTTATATATCCAGAGACGAGCATGTACTTAGTACATAGAAGCTTTTATCAAATGTTTACTGAATAAATGAATGAATTGTAAATGTCTTGAGGTCAGATGATATGTGTTATCCATCTTCATAGTCCTCAAAACACCTACTACATCACCTAGCACATGGGAGACCTCAGTAAGTACTGAGAGAATATTTACTGAGGTAATTGTTAATATAAGGAAATATAGTTCTCCCTAGAGGAAACCATGGAGGTCCTCTAATTGAGTTTTCTGATTTAAAAAAAGAACAGACAACCATAGTGACTTTAGTGACTCTCTACTCTTTTCTTCTTTAGTGATAGAACCCCTAATTTTAACTAGGGGTTAACCCCTAATTTTAACAGAACTATCTGGAATGAAGATCAAGTGATTAAGTTCTCATCAGTGATTCCATAAGTGAAAATGTTGGGTACAACTGAAGAAAGCGAACCTCAAGAGAGATGCATCTTTTCCCTTCCCCTTGCTTTCTGGAACATAGATTCAATGGTTGGGATGTGAGGGGTTTTAATGGATCAAGAACTGACCTTGGGAACAGAAGCCCACAAAAGAACAAGACCAAGTGCCTGGGCTCCTCACCAGGAACTTTCCATGGCAGCCCCAGCTGACTGCTCTTAGACTTCTTTACAAGAGAGAACTCTTGTCTTATTTAAGGTGCTATTTGAGGTCTTTTTTCTTGGGGGAGGGGTGGGAAGACTTCATTCACATGTAGCTGGACATATCAATTTATCAGAATAAAATTAGCTTAGAAACTAATTCAGCAGGGACTTGTCAGTTCTTTTCTAAAGCAAGTCTCTCTTAGCACAACAAAGACCTAAGAAAGGTGATTTTTTAAAAAAAATCCCCATTTCCCATGTGGGGAACGCAATGAGGGAGCCAAGATCTAGACTCACCTCTCATTCTTACTCAGATCTCAGCTTGCTGATGAAATACACCCTTGTAAACTCAATCAATTAGAAGAAGGCTGATTCTAGGGGTTCTAACCATAGAAGAATCTAGGGATTCTCATGCCAACTCCCAATAATTTTCAGCCCCCAGGATTACCTGGGTAAACGCTAGTACAACCTCAATTTTCTAGATTCTAATATGATTTTTCTCATGCTTGACTCTCTGGCTTACAAGATAATCAGGTTCCTGGACCCTTTGAGAAAAGTTAAAGACAAGTCAAAGATATGAAAGCTTTGTCTCCTCTACGTGGCTAATGACCTTGACTCTCAGAGGGTTGCTCTATGTGTTTCTCCAGGAGTTGTGGTTTGGGGTTCACACTCAGCATGGCTTTGCACACTCCAGAGCAAGCTCCATGGGGGACACCTGTATGCTCTGTAATCTGTTAAATCAAATGACCTTGTTGCCTCTGTCTCACTACCAACTTCTTTATGTCCCTATGGTGTCCTTGCTGTGACCAGGGGATTCTTGGATGATTCTCTCTTAAGCGGCATCATTATCCATGGCCACATCAACATCAGCCCTCTACTGATCTGAGAATTCTACAGCAAAGAAACAGTTCTAGAAGGGGTTGTATCTTCCAGACACCAGGGCCTGGGATTATAGGGCAAAATCACTGCAGATGGTGACTGCAGCCATGAAATTAAAAGACACTTACTCCTTGGAAGGAAAGTTATGACCAACCTAGATAGCATATTCAAAAGCAGAGACATTATTTTGCCAACAAAGGTCTGTCTAGTCAAGGCTATGGTTTTTCCTGTGGTCATGTATGGATGTGAGAGTTGGACTGTGAAGAAAGCTGAGCACCGAAGAATTGATGCTTTTGAACTGTGGTGTTGGAGAAGACTGTTGAGAGTCCCTTGGACTGCAAGGAGATCCAACCAGTCCATTCTGAAGATCAGCCCTGGGATTTCTTTGGAAGGAATGATGCTAAAGCTGAAACTCCAGTACTTTGGCCACCTCATGTGAAGAGTTGACTCATTGGAAAAGTGATGCTGGGAGGGATTGGGGGCAGGAGGAGAAGGGGACGACCGAGGGTGAGATGGCTGGATGGCATCACGGACTTGATGGACGTGAGTCTGAGTGACCTCCGGGAGATGGTGATGGACAGGGAGGCCCGGCGTGCTGTGATTCATGGGGACTCAAAGAGTCGGACACGACTGAGCGACTGAACTGAACTGAACTGAACTGATCCGAAGTCTTAGCCAAAGTCAAAGACTAAGCATCCTTAGTCTTGGGGATTGACAGGGTGGAGGGGATTTTAAAGGACTTAGGATCCCTCTGTGCTCTCTCTCTCTCTTTCTCCCCTCACCGCACTGTGCAGTTTGTGAGATCTTAGTTCCCTAACCAGGAATTGAACCCGAGCCTTCAGCTGTGAGAACTCAGAGTCCTAGCCACTGGACTGCCAGGGAAGTCCCAGCTTTGTGCTCTTATAAGTGAGCTGGATCCAGAGCAGCCTCTGACCCAGACATCTCACCAGAAAAGAGGAAAAGAAGATAAAATACTTACTGAGAGCACTCTGTGTGCAGGCACTGTTAGCAGGCACTTTCAACAAACATGGCATCCCTTGTTCTGATGAAAGGCAGTACAGTGCCATGCCTAAGCATAATCAGTAGCGATGTGGTCTTGAGTGAGTGACTAACTTCTCTCGGATTCATGTTAAAAGGAGGTAAACTAGTTCTTACCTCATAAATTTTATATAATCAATGTATTTAAAACAGTGCCTAGACTATTACTGTTTTTATTTTTCATTAATTTTTATTGAAGGAAGTCTAATTGCTTTACAATGCTGTTTTAGTTTCTACTGTACAGCAAAGTGAGTCAGCAATACGTATACATATATCCCCTCTTTTTTGGATTTCCTTCCCATTTAGGTCATTACAGAGCATCGAGTAGAGTTCCTTGTGTTATACAGTCAGTTCTCATCAGTACATAATATCATCAGTTTGGGCTTCCCTGGTGGCTCAGACAGTAAAGAATCTGCCTGCAATGCTGAGACCTGGGTTCGATCCCCGGGTTGGGAAGATCCCTTGCAGAGGGCATGGCAACCCACTCCAGTATTCCTGCCTGGGGAATCCCATGGACGGAGGAGCCTGGCGGGGTCGCCAAGAGTTGGACACAACTGAGAAACTAAGGACAGCACACATCAACAGTTTATGTATGTCAATCCCAAGAGGGCTGTTACTGCTAATCCCCATAGTGATACTTCAAAATGGGTTTTATTACGTGCCTAATAAAGTTATGGAATGACACAATGGGATATCAGAGTCAGAGGCTTAAGATAGCTTTCCCAAGTTCACCTGCTAATAGTGGAGGAACCAGGATTCAAATCCAGGTCCAGTTAACTCCAACCTCTTGCTCTTTGCCCTAGACATTTTCCAGAAAGCCAGTCCTTCCCTAGTCCTTCCCAATGACCCTAGATGGTCATTCTAGACACCATTTAGGACCCCTTATGAAACAAGTACTTACTATCCAGGCCATTAATGTGGTCAGTAGTTGGGGCACTAAATTTAAATGAAATATTGTCTCTTGAGGAAGTGACCACTGATCATAACCTGTTCTCCTCTGCCAAAATCAGCTGAGATATAGAGTTAATCAGGAGTTAAATAGGAATAAAGATATTGGGTGGTTTCTTACTGGTAAAAGTGGAGGACACAGTTTAGACCTAAGACCAAAACGTATTTCCTACTCTTTCTTCCCAAGCCTGAAACCTTGGTGCTCATACACAGGGGGAGGTTTGAGTAGGCAGAAAAGACATGCACCCAGTACCAGGATGATCACCAAGAATGACAACAGCCTGTCTCTATCTCAGACAGGGGAAGAGAGTCAAAGAAAGACCAGAGATATGGGAATCAGTCTCTGATGAAGACTCTGCCCCATGGGATCACATGGACTAAAAATGTCAGACTCGCACCATCTCACCTGTCAGTGGAATCTCCCTCCATCCTTGGTAGGTAAGTAAGATAGAAGTTTCTTCCTGATACAATCAGGAAGTGTTGGTATAATTCTGCAAACCAAAATAAACATGGAGAAAGGAAGAGGATCTCTCCTTTTATCACAAGCCCAAATTCTTGACACATTTACCCATCAACCACTTACAATTGATCAGTCAAAACTAGGAACAACAACAACAAAAAATCCCACAAGTACCCAGAAAAGAGCTGCCAGCCTTGAAATAAAAGGGTTTTTTTTTTTTCCTTTCTTTTTTACACCATGTTTTTATTCTTCTCATGGCCAGTTTGCTGGTTTCACACCTCCTTTAAGTAGCTCCTTCACTAATGCAATTGGTACTTTAAATGTTTCAAAGAAACAGCCCAGACCACTGGGATCTGTATTTTCTTTCTTAAAAGAAAAAAAAGGAAAAAAAAAATGGACTGCAGAGAGTTAGATGGAATTAATTCCACCCTGGGAAGAGAGAAGTCAAGCAACTTCACTCTTCTGGTTTATAAGGTCACCAGAATCCCTTGTCGGGAATTATTCTTCTGTAAGTCACTTCTGCCTGGCTACTCTGCGGCCCTGAATTGCAGATAATCCAGACAGTGATTGTGTCTTGTCTCTGAACAGAAGCTTCACTGACCTCCCCTAAGAGGATTCTGGTGTTAGCTTTGGCTGCAGGAAGAAGTTAGGGAGTCTAGCCCCAGTGCACACCAGCTTTGGAACCACCTTCCAGCCAGGATTCAGCCTGGCACGTAAGCATCTTGGGTAGAGAGGCCCCTCCTAAAAGCACAGGCTCTGTTCTGCAAGAGGCCCCCACGCCCCAAGGCCCAGCTCATATAGCATGTAGAAGGACAGAGGATGAACTAGGACTTAGGAGATGGGGGCGTCAGCTGGCATCAAGTACACTAGACGCCCAGCTGTGAGGCTAGTGTCCATTTGTATGTTTCCCTTGGGTTGGGTTTTATTTTGCTTTTTTTTTAGACTATATTATTATACCACTCAGTGGGCCTCCGAGGTGGTGCTGTGGTAAAGAATCCACTTGCCACTTCAGGGGATGTGGGTTTGATCCCTGGATTGGAAAGATTCCCTGGAGGAGGAAATGGCAACCCACTCTAGCATTCTTGCCTGGCGAATTCCATGGATGGAGGAACCTGGCGGGCTACAGTCCACGGGGTCACAAAGAGTCAGACACAACTGAGTGCACGTTCACAGTGACACACACACCATTTAGTTCACTTTTGGTTCCCAATTACTTCTGGCCTTGGGCAAATCATTTACTTTTGAGCCTTAGTTTCACACAGTTCTGAATTGAAACCCTGGATTTGCTGCATATTAATGATGACTTTAAGCAAGTTACATGATCACTCCAAGCCTCAGTGTCTACACCAGTATGTTGGGACCATTAATGCATAGTTTGTAAGGTTGTAATGAGGATCTAAAGGATAACATATATAAAGTACATAGACGATGATCTCGCTGTAGTAAACTGTATGGGTTACTTGCCCAGCTGTGTCAATCACTGGGCACAGCCCCCTTTAGAGACATCCCCCCGTGTTTCCAGTCTGTGTAGTCCCAGGATGGCTGTCAGGATACCCAACTCCACTACCACTCTGTGGTCCAGGATGGCCGCCTAAGCCAAGGCAGGTCAATACAAGTCCCTTCTCTCAAGATCTAGCACTGGCTAGGTACTAAGAGAGAGAGGACCAGGGACACCCAGGAGCTCAGGAGCTAACGGGGACATGATGCCTTGCCAAGCAGCCTGGAATAGCCAGAGAAGCTGGTCTTCAGATGGAAAAGAGAGAAGATGGACACAGAGAGGAGAAAAGAGACAAAATGCAGATAACACTCTAGCCTCAGTCTCTAGTTCCCCTTCACCCTTGGGCTCCATGAAACTCACATCCCTGTATCCTCTTGATCAAGTCCTTTTCTTTTTAGGCTAGCTTGTCTGGTTTTTGTTACATGCAAGAGTCTTAACAATCTGGTAAACAGTTGTGATTCAATAAACAGTAAACACCAACTTGGGGAAAATGACAGAATTGATCAAATGATGCCACAGATTCTTCCCCTCTCTCTGCCTGGAAATAATTATTTCCTGGGAGCCCCACTCTGTTTTCATATCCTTTAGAACAACTTTCACCCACACTTATCATTATTTAATCACTTGTTCATTTGATGAGCTGCTTCTCCATATGAGGCCAAGGACCACAACTTACCTCTGTGTCCATGTGCAGATGGCCGCATCTCTCACGCTCTCCCCTGAACACGACCTTCTTCACACCAGACTCTGCCCATCCCCCATGCTGCCCCACCACAGTGACTTCCTGGAACCCAGCCCATGTGGTCTTGCGCTTCCATCCTATCCCAGCCCTTGATGGCCCTTCCTTTGTTGACCCCAGCCCTGGCAGCAAACAGCAGCCCAGCCTCAGCACCCATCAAGAAAGAGGCACTTTTAAAAGGCAAACTTCCCCACCCTCATGATAAAAATAGCTAACTGTGCAGTCCCCACACTGAGCATTCCACAGGAATCATCTCATTTAATTACCCCAACAATCTATAAGATTGGCACTGCTATTATCCATATGTTAGTGACAAAGAAGCAGAGGAAATAGACAGGGCGAGCAATTTATCCCAGGTCATACAGATAGGAAGCAGCGGAGCAAAATTCAAATCTGTGCTCTGTTGCCAAGGTCCATGCACTTTACCTCTTAAACCACACTAGACTAGAACTTTCGAGATGGGCTTTGATTTTTTTTTTTTTTAATGTATTACACAGATAATCTGTCTGAGCAATGGCTACAAGAATTCAGAGAAGGAATTCAGTGTGGGCTGATAAGGTGAGAGAGGATTTAGGGGCAAGGTACTAGATTTTGACCCTGGAGAACAGGAGGAGGACATGACAGAGGGTGGAAAGGTCAGTGGCCCAGAGGTCTGACTGTGTGTGGAGGGCTTGTTGGGAAGTAGGCGGGTGACACTGGTAGATTGGGGTCAGTTCTGGAAAACCCACACATCTAGTGTCAAAGTGAACAGTCCTATAAGAGTCAAGAAAAATGCATTGAGTTTTTTTTTTTTCCAGTCCTAGAAAACTCCCAGGTCCTTGAACAAGACTGGGGCAACAGGAAGGAAGTGTTTTCTGAAAATCAAGCTTAAACAGTGGAAACTGCTCTGAGGCAGAGAAAGAAAAGAGACTCTGAAGGAAAATGAAGACTCAGCCCAGCAGTCTCTATACTTTCTCTCTCTCCCTACAGGCCAGGGAATAGACTCCTTCCTCCCTCCTTTCCCCTTAACTCCCCGCTGGCCAGTTGAAGGCTCAGAGCCACCTGGCCCTTCTCTCTTTAGCTGGGTTTCTTCACCTATAGGACGGAGGTGGCAGTGCTGCTGCAGGCTGCTCGGTGTCCCTTCAGGTGCCCCTTCTGTCCCCATGCCCCATATACGCCTCCAGTGCACTTTGTCCATAGCACTCACCTCTCACGGTCAAGGGAACGTTGGTGTGTTGGCTTACAGTCTACCCCGCTCCACTAGAAGCTCACCTCTTGGAGGGCAGCCACGTGCTCTGCCCACTGATATAACCCCATACCCAGATTAGTACCCAACATGCAGCAGGGCTTCAATGTGGAGAGAGGGTGGTATGAAGATGAAATGAGACGATGTATATAGGGCATCTGTTCCACAGGAAAGATGCAGTATGTACCAGTTCTGCCCCTTCTGTGTCCCTGAACACTTCTTTCATTTCACCAAGTAATTCCATGTTTAACTCCATAGCTGGGAGGATGTGTATTCTATACTTTGGATTCCATAAAAGTAAAGTTGAAGCAACACTACCTTAGAGATCTATTTTTCAATTTTGCTCGATTTTTCATTTCTATAAACTGGAAGATATTCTCAGCCTTTTTAAAAAACATTCTTTATAAGTTATGTATCTTTGGTGAGCAATCCAAGTGGCCTGTGGTAAGGAGATCAAATGTTACTCGCAGATGTATTAATAATAAGGTCCCTTCTCTCCAAGATGAACACTATCTACCTTTCCCAGCTGGTCAGGGTGAGGCTGGGAGCCCCCCACTTACAGCCAGGTTTGCTTTAACACAAAATCACCAGGATGTGCAAAACGGCTTTATAAAAATCACAGAGTTGTGGAACAAGTGAGTTTAGAGGTGCAGCACTCAGATATTTTATCAAGGACACATATATTTTTCTGGGTTTTTGTTTGTTTAATTTTTACAGTGTTGTGTTGGTTTCTGCCATACAACAATGTGAATCGACTATAATTGTACATTTATCCCTTCCCTTCCAAATCTCCCTCCCTTCCCCCATCCCATCTCTCCAGGTCATCAGGGTGCCAGCCTGGGCTCCGTGTGCTACACAGCAGCTCCTCACCAGCTCCCCATCTTGCCCCCGATAGTGAGTATATGCTGATGCTACTTTCTCCATTCGTCCCACTCTCTCCGCCCCCACTGGGTCCACAGGTCCACTCTCTACATCTGCGTCTCCCTTCCTTCCCTGCAGATAGGTTCCTCAATACCATTTTTCTAGATTCCACATATATGCATCAATACACTCTATTTGGTTTTCTCTTTCTGATTTATGTCACTCTGTGTAATAGGCTCTGGGTTCATCCACCTCACTAGGCCTGACTCTAGTTCATCCTTTCTGTGGCTGAGTAATATTCCATTTATATATACCACTTCTTCTGTATCCATTCATCTGTTGATGAACATCCAGGTTGCTGCCAGGTCCTGGCTATTGCAAATAGAGCTGCAGTGAGCACTGGGGTACATGCATCAGTGACACATTTTAAAAAAGAAAAAGGAATCTAATGAAAACGGCAGCACAACGTGACACATGCAAAAACGGTTAAGGAAGCCACAGATACTACAATAAATACGGTAATTTTCCCTGAAAAATTCTGATGCTTGCTTATGGAAATAGGACCCCAGAAAGTCTGCAGCTTGTGAGTTATTATAACGTGAAGTCAACAGAGAGTTGTAACAACAGATGTGGATGGGTGTAGCTCCTAAGATGCAGTGAACAGATGTGGCCAGTGGATGTTAGGGGCGTGTGTGTGCATTCCATACATTCTTAGGCTGTTCAGTCAGTTCGGCTGTGTGCAGTTTTCTGCATTCACCTAGTGTTTCTTGCAGGCTAAATGGCACATAAGTAAATGTGAAATCTGTGTTATGCTCAGATTGTTCCCTAAGACATCAATTGCATTGGAACAAATTTGCATTTCCAAAAGTGTTGTAGCAGAACTCACTAATATAGCCAAACTCATGTAGGGGAGTTAGCAATAGGGCCGACCAGTTTATACTAAATTCTCCTAACTTGCCAGGGCCATATCTCACTTTTAGCCTGAGAAAAACTAGGGAGCCTGTGACACGTGGTAAAATTTTCATTAACCTGGAAACACCCAAGCCCTCATACATTTAGAATTATCCATCTTCAACTTGCAGAAGAAGTCAATTGCAAGAAACAAACTGATGTCTGGGAGTTAGCCAAGTAAAATCAAGAATGCATGCTGGAATGAGATTTACCGAGTCCCCGAGCCTTCCACACCTGTGGTTACGTGCAATAAAAAAATTGGCATTTCAGCCTAGAGACTCTGATCCTGATCCTGAGTATGTTCCAAATCACAAAATCAAGAGTAAAGAGGGTGCAGTGTTTAAACAGCTTAAGGAAAGAAAATGGACCAAAGCCTTTGAAAAAAAGTTAAAGAAGGCTAACTAAAATAGAGTTTTTTATAATCTTCAGTTAACCAGAAAAGGCATGGTCCAAGCATTCGCAGAGGTTGACCTATATATGCCCACAGGAGATGTGCCCTCTGAGCATGCAAGATATATCACAGTTTAAAATGCTGGACTTCCCTGGTGGCTCAGACAGTAAAGAATCTGTGTGCAGTGTGGGAGATGGAGGTTCAACCCCAGGATCAGGAAGATTTCCTGGAGAAGAAAATGGCAACCCACTCCAGGATTCTTGCTGGAGAATTCCATGGACAGAGGAGCCTGGTGGGTTACAGTCCATGGGGTTGTGAAGAGTTGGACATGAATGAGTGACTAACACACACACACACACACACACACACAATGCTGGGGAAATTGCTCAGGTGGTTCCGGTAGTTTAGGGTGATTTTGACTCCCTCCTCCCTCCCTTCCTCCACCAGCCTGGATCTCTCCCTGCTTCACCTGGGAGCTCCCCCACCCAGCCAGGGGAAACACTGAGCACAGCAGAGTAGCAGCTGCAAATCTATATTAAGCAGATGAGGAATCAAGGGAAACGTTTATAGATGGAGAGATGGATAGTCCTGAAGTGCCATAACCAGGCTAAGGGGATTTGACAGAAGAGCCTTGATGGGGCCCCTTGCGAGCTAGGAGAGCAGTGAGCATTCTGTAATGGAAGTGTTCCCTGAGCCTGTGCCTTCTTCCAGCCACAAAGTTCCAATCAGGACACTTCGCTCACATTAATTAATTAGGCCTCCTGCCTTCCCCAGGGAAGCTTGGAAGCATTATGTGTGGAGAGAGGAAGGTGAGCAAAACGGCGTCATCACGACCATCATCCTCCCACGGAGTTGGACAGGCATCTGTGAGACACCATGCTGGAAGCTGCAGTGAGCCAGTTTGATGCATGCACCGCTCCTACACGTGTGCGATTTAATGAAAATGAACAGTCCATTCACCCATTCATCTTCATGCCAACTCGTCGGCGGTCATTGCTGTTTAGTTGCTGAATCGTGTCTGACTCTTGGCAACGCTCTGGACTGTAGCCCACCGGGCTCCTCTGTCCATGGGATTTCCCAGGCAAGAACACTGGTGTGGGTTGTCACTTCCTTCTCCAGCAGATCTTCCCAACCCAGGGATCAAACCTGAGTCTTCTGTGTCTTCTGCATTGGCAGGCAGATGAAGCCTGCGCCACCAGAGAAGCCCCAGCTCTACGGTTGTTGGGCTTCTGTTCTGTATTAGTATGAGGGGTACAACTGGAGTGAGTAGGACTTAGTGTCTGCGTTCAAGGAACACCTGGTCAAAGGGCAAAGATGAAAAAACTGCAAGCATTATAACTTAAGCACCATAGAGAAATTTGGCCCCAAATTCCAATTACCCAACAGAGCAATAGGTAATCGTCCTCAGCCTCCTGTCACTCATCCGCCAAGTCCAGTTCATCAGCAAGGCTGCCAGTCTTTCTTCTCACTGTTCCTCTGCCTTGGCCCCGGCCCTCCAGGATCTTGCAATAGCCCCCAAATTAGCCTCCACTCTTGCGCTTATGGTCCACCCTCCCCAGAGCAGCCAAACAGATCTTCCCAAAGGCAAACCAAAGGTGTCACTTACTCCACCGACTAACTCACCCCCACCCCTGCCCTTATCTCAGGCCTATGTTCAGGCTGGGACCAGGCCTCACTCAGCAGTTCACGTCCAACACCCTTGGGTGGCCTGACACTCGTCACCCTACAGTGCTCACCGATCCCAGGGAGAGCTCTTTGGGTCGCACCCTGAAACCTTGCTCACTTGTTATCCTTTCTAACCCCGTGGCTACCTGCCAAGATCCCCATCCTCCCTAAAGGTCCACCCCATTTCCACACAAATGACCTCTCCCAACACCTTTCTTCTCATGCCAAGTAGGATTCATTCCACTTCAATTACAGCACTTTTAAAGTTTTATCATAATTCCTTGTTTGAATACCTCTCTTTCCGCCTAGACTCTAAAGTCTTTGAGAGCAGGGCCAGTCTCTCTGATGCCAGGTCAGGGCCTGACATAGAGTAAGGGAACTCAGTAATGGCTGGTGGAAGGCATGATGACAGACAGCCTGCCTGTTTCGAAATTGCCAATGGTTCCCCACAGAGTACGTGAGATCCTCTATTGTGATCATAAGCCCTGCCATCTGTATAAAGTCACCATCCTGCCTTCTCCTAAGGCTGATGTCAAGAGCATGTGGTTTTGGGGCATGTCTTGGAGTTAGGGAAGCTTCTCCGGTCCCCACAGACCTCTTGGTCCCTCAGCCGCTATCCTTGCGTCCGTTGTCACATGTAAGTGAAGACTAGCTGGGGCGAGAGTGTGGTTTGTGGCCCTTACTTGTGGGCTATGACTATAGGAGGCCTACTGTGCACTGCTCGTTTTACTTTTATTTACTGAATTGGATTCATCGGTACTGTTATCTCTGTCTTATAGGTGAGCAAACAGCCCTGCTAGGGTTAAGCTGCCGGAGGCCACGCTAGCTATGGTAAGTACCAGGGCTGGGATTTGAACCTATGGCTGTCTGATTCCACAGTACGAGTCCCTTCTGTCACTCAGGGCTGCCTCCCGCTTGCAGTGGAAGTGGGGAACATGTGGCCGACACAGGCTCAGTTTGGATAACACTGCCTCTGCGTCCTGTAGGGCCAGCACTCTGTGAGCACTGGTTTTTATTTACCTTATATGGCGAAAAGAGAGATGCCCATTTTTTTTTTCCCCATTTCTGCAGACTAACAGACGGGTGCTAATTTGGTAAGTGCAAATTGTCTGGCTTCGGTTCTATCCACCATCTGCCTGCTTGAACTAGTGAAACCAGGGTGACTTGTAATTATGCCCAGTTCTCTTCACAGGGTCCCTCCATCCCTTCAGAGGCGCTTATCCTTTTCCTATTTTAAGAAAGAGCTTCACATAGCACAGCATTTATGGAACACATCCAAGCACCAGAGTAGAAAGTGATATCATGAAGCCGAGGCAATCACACAGACAAAACCCTTAAACTAGATGCCAGGGGGGCACCCGGGCTGGCCCTGCTCCTCCCAGGAAATTGCCAGGCGATGGGAGACCAGTCACTGTGACTCTCTGGGCCTCAGTTTCTCCCCCAGGGCACAGACATCTGGAGCCCCAGAGAAAAGGAAGTGGTGCTTTGCCGTTCGTGTGGCAGGCCTGCCCTGGCTGCTGCTACCGCTGGTGCTTCGGGTGGGTGTTCGCAAGGACCGTCCCACCCTCTCACTCTCATCCTCCAGAAGCAGCTCTTCAAACTCTACATCAAAGATTCCCTCTGACTCCCCACCCTCCGCTAAAAACAAAAGGCTGCATTTCATTGTATTCACACCACAGCTAGGATAGTTGCCGCTGCTTGAGGCTCCACTTTTCCTGGTCTCTGCAACAAACTCTTCCAACATCCAGACTCCACCATGCTTTAAAAACTATGGGCAGAAATGATAAGAGGGTCACAGGGCTAAAGAAGCAGTTTACCCAGCTGGAAGCGTGCCATGGAAACCCCAGCGTCATTCATTTTCATCGGAAGCAATGCTCTCCATGCGTTTACTTAAGGCAGTCTTCTCCTGCCCGTTTCTCCCTCCCTGGAGGATGGGTCTTTTGAGAGATAACCACCCACATGGCAAATGAGTGGCTTTCCCCTTCCGTGTGAAGATATCACCTCTTGGAAGAGCAGAGGTTTGCCATGAGGAAGGTGGGCCAGCAAGGGTGCACATGGCCCAAGGGAGCAGTTCCCTGCCTGCCCCGGAGGAGGGGAAGCGTCTCCTTGCCTCCAGCCACCGCTCTCTCCCTCACCTCGACTGTCACTCCTGTCCCCAAGCCCAATCACACGGCCAGCTCATCCCCCACCCCCGCGACTGCCAAATGAGCCAGGCCCACCGTCAGCAGCCAAGTTAATTTTTTTTTTAAATCTCCTTGACAAAATGGAGAGGGAAAGTTGGCTGTTTAACTTGGTGGTTTTCTTTAGCAACACTGAAATGTCTAACATCTCAATGTGTGCTGTTTGCGAACTTAAATACGTCGCCTCTGGACCAGTCATTCCTCAAGGAACATCTGCTCTCCAGAAGATCAGAAGTGAGAAACCACAAAGTTGCATTACTTATCTTTCCCTAAAGAAATGAAAGGTGTTTTTTTCTCCCCCTCAAAGTAACAGCTATTTCTCCACTCCACATCAAAACTCCAGCCTTTGGCAAAGCATGTCTCAGCACTTCCAAATCCAAGCTTCAGCACAGAACTGCCAACTTCAAAAGTGATGGTGCGGAGCCGGCCCTGAGAGCATCCCTCAGTACCTGCTCACTCACAGCTTCTGAGCATCTCGCATGTACTGAGCTCATGCGATACTACACACCCAGAGGAACGGAATTCTTTAAACAACCTGGGGTGCCATGCTGGAAGATGGGCTACACCCAAAGCTCTCCATCGGTTGAGTCTGACCTGGAACTTGGAAAACTGTGAAAATGTCACCTGAGGTTGGATGACCATTTAGCATACAAGGAGACTGGTACCAGAACAGAAGTAAGAAAGGGGTCCCCAAGATGGAGTAGAAAGTGCCATGGGCCTACTATATTCTCCTTGGTGGCTGACTCTCAGCTGGAAGGAGTTTCCACCATCTATTATGGCAACCTCAAATAAGAGATATGAACATACCAGTTCATCGGTTCACGTAAAACATGTCTGGAAGGAAAGAGTCCAGGGGCTCCATGAAGCCAGGGAAAACCAAGGCTCCTTCTGTCTTTGTGCTCTGCCATCTTCAAGGTCACCTCAAGGCCACTTTCTGGCTTCCATGTGTATATGTGTGTGTGTGTGTGTGCACACGTGCACGTACATGTGTGTGCATATGCTTAGTCGTGTCCAACTCTTTGCGACCCCATGGGTTATCGCCCACCAGGCTCCCCTGTCCATGGAATTTTCCGGGCAAGAATACTAGAGTGGTTGCCATTTCCTACTCCAGGTCCTGGTTTCCATATTCAAGGTCATTGGTATTCTGAATGACTGATCGAGCTCCAGCAATCATACTATGTTCTATGTATCAGAAAGAAGGAAAGAAGAGCAACGTGTCCCAACACCACCTCCATTCTAGCAGTCTTCCCAAATGACGAGATATTTCTGCTGACATCTCAGTGGTGAGGACTTAGCCACATGGCCACACCTAACTTTACAGGACAGTGGGAAATCACGCCCTTTAACTGGGAGCATTGTGATCTTGAAAAAAAATGGGCTTCTTTTGCTAAGGATAGAACGAACATTGAATATGAGGTGGCAACTGGCAGCCTCTGCCACAGACTCAGCTTTCCATCACTCAAATGAATATATATATCTTGATTATATTTATATCAGAATATCTCAGCCTCAGCACTCTTGACATTTTGAGCTAGTAACTCTTTGTAGTGAGGGGGCTGTCCTGGGTATTACAGGATGTTTGCAGCATCCCTGACCTCTGCTATCTGGAGACCAATAGCTATATCTGCACCCCCAGCAGTCATAATAACCAAAATGTCTCCAAGATGTCACCAAATGTCCCCAGGGGGACAAACTCACCCTTGTGTGAGAACCACCAAAGCACATCAAAAGGGCATCCAAAAGAGATGATAGGCATGACTTTCATACAGCAAGAGTATGAATTTTACCCCTGCTCACCTAGGGGTAACACTATGAGAAACAATGCTTTGTTGATGCTTTGTTGGTTGCTTATGCTTTGTTGAAAAGCATCTCGAGAGCTTTTAAGAGTCAAGTGTACCTTACAATGCTCACCAAGTTCCACAGGATAAACCCAGAACACACAGAGGGAATCGACCCACCAGTGATTCGTCTCGCCATCCAGAGCTTGGAACTGCAGAGAGAATGTCCTTGGCCTCGGGCAGCTCTTCTTCTCCATCCCTGGGTCTTCCCTTACCGGATTCACCCTGTCTGGGCCCCTCTCGCACTTCTGCTCTATGCACAGATGACTCCTTGGCTAAAACGTTGTCACCTTAAATTGACCACGAATCTAAGTCAACCTGCCTGCCCCACCTCCTGGTTCCTTTCTCGAATCCTCCATATCACAGTTCATAAATGCATTCTTACTCACTTTTATCATTCTTCCCCTCGTTAGACTATAATTTCCACGAAGGTGGAGACCTTTATATTGCTACCCTGGTAGCTCAGTTGATAAAGAATCTGCCTGCAGTGCAGGAGACTTGAGTTCAATCCCCGGGTTGGAAAGATCCCCTGGAGAAGGAAATGGCAAATCACTCCAGTATCCCTGTCTGGAAAATCCCATGGACAGGGGAGCCTGAAGGGCTGCAGTCCATGGGGTTGCAAAGAGTCGGGCACGACTGAGCGACTAACACTTTTTCACTTTTCTATTAAGGCGGAGACCATATGTCTGGATTCACCTGTACTTACCAGTACCTGATGCAACAAAGTGCCCTTAAATACCTGATTGAATAAATGAATGACTGAATGCAGATGGTGATGGGGGTGAGAGAGAGAGAATGAGTGGGGTGGGAGAGAACTGGGAGGGGGGAGTGATGGGAAGAAAGGGAAACAGACCGAGACAAAAGCTCCATTTGAGCTCACAATAACCAGTCTGTAGCAAGAGCGATTTTCTTTCACAGACTTCGTATTTCCAGTCAGTTATAGGTGCTTATTGGGTGTCTGTATCTGGAATAGACAAATAAATGAAGCATGGCCGCAAGGACCTACAATAGAACATATGGCAGCAGTCCCCAACCATTTTGGCACCAGGGACTGGTTTCATGGAAGACAATTTTTCCGTGGACAGGGGTGGGAGAGGATGGTTTGGGGATGATTCAAGCACATCACATTTATTGTGCACTTTATTAATATGTTGACTAAAAAAATACAGTCACAACCTGAAAGTAGAGAGTTATTTTATTTGGTGGGAAATGTTCAGGACTCTGAGCCTGGGAGACAGCATCTCAGTAGCTCTGAGAAAACTGCTCTAAGGAGGCAGGAGGGGAAATCAGGCTATAAACAAGTCAGCAACAAAGGGAGCAAGCAATCTGAACCTCAAAGATCAGCTGTCAAGGTAAGGAATTCAGCATTCCTTGTATGGGAAGATGCAAGCCTCTGGGCTCACTGAATTCATTCCTTCCATATGTACCTCAGCTATCTGGGGCCGACCCTGTTTTCTTGTTCTCCTTAAGGATTGGCAGATCACTGCTTCTTGCATTCCCCCAGCTCCTCAGCTATCCAGCATCCACTGGATTGCAATTTTGGAAGCCCTCAATGGCACCCCACTCCAGTAATCTTGCCTGGAAAATCCCATGGACGGAGGAGCCTGGTGGGCTGCAGTCCATGGGGTCACTAAGAGTCGGATACGACTGAGCAACTTTCCTTTCACTTTTCACTTTCCTGCATTGGAGAAGGAAATGGCAACCCACTCCAGTGTTCTTGCCTGGAGAATCCCAGGGATGGGGGAGCCTGGTGGGCTGCTGTCTATGGGGTCGCACAGAGTCGGACACGACTGAAGTGACTTAGCAGCAGCAGCAGCATTCACATCTGGAAGCCAGAAATTGCTGCTGGCTGTAACATTTCTTATTTATTGATATGGCAGGAGATATTTTCATTTTGCAGTTACATCAGTTCCACCTCATATTATCAGGCATTAGATCCCGGAGGCTGGGACCCCTGATACAGAGGATAACACACATAGTATAATTATAATGAAGGTAGAATGGGCCAAAAGTATATTTTAAAATACAGAAAAGTAAAACTAAAAGAAAGAAGTTCAACAGTTCTGAATGCAAATAGCTACAGGCAGAAGTATCTTAGACATGGAGCTTCATGGGGCAGCACTGGAGGGAGGTTTTGCAGGATGGGTAGGAGTTGGGTAGTGGAAGATGGAAAAACCTTCCTGGAGGGAGAAGCAATCTGAATAAAGGCAGCTTCTGAGAAAACCCAGGCCTTTCCCAAGACTGTGGCTTAGGTCAGCACTGTGCAGAGGAAATGACATGTGAGCCACATAGGTAATGTTAAATTTTCTAGTATCAACATTTTAAAAAGTGAAAAGAAACAAGGGAAATTAATTTTAATATTATATTTTATCTAATTCCATATATCCAAAACATTCCAACACATGATCAATATAAACAATCATTAATGAGATATTTCACATTCTGTTCCCTAAGTATTAAAAACACAGTGTCTTTGACTCCTTTGGCACATCTTGGTTTGGGCTGGCCACACTTCAGGGGTTCAGAGGCCAGTGCACTCAGGTGGGGCGTGCTTGGGCGGGCTAGGGCAGACCCACCCTGGGAAGATAACAGGATGCAGCAGAGGCTGAAGTTTGAATGGGCATATTTAATACTATGGTTTTCATAATGTGAGTTATCAGTATAAGCTCAAAAGTGAGAGGTACAGAAGACTGCGGGAACACGGTCAAGGGCAGAGGTTATCAGTGTGAGACCAGCAGGGACAGTACCAAGGCAAGGCTGGAGGTCACAGACACGGTCCCCCGGAGCTACAACGGTACATAATGAGCCCTGCCTGGCCACACTTCCAGGACAGAGGCACCTGGCCCGACTTAGCTAATAGGAAACTGTCAAGGAAATTTGAGGCTAGTTAGTTTATTCAGGTCTCTTGAATGGAGGAGATGTAAACACTAGGGAGATGCGGGGAGGCGCCTCCCACCAGGAGCTGAGCAGCAGAGAAAAGCAAGCTGCAGAGGAAGAAGAGGGAGACAGAGGTGCCAAGAGAGAGCATCGGAGGCTGTGAGGAGGCTGTCTGGGTACCACTGGCCCTCAGCTTCCAGACTCTTCTGAGCTCCCCTGAAATCCTGCCCTTGGGGTGTCCTTTAATCTTAAACTAAAATCTCTCTCCCTCTCCTTTTCCTCTCTTGTAGAATGCTGGTTTCTGTTCCATGCAACTGAAGTTCAGAGTCCTGAGAAATACTATTAGTACAGGGTTTTATAACATGCAAGGTTGTTTTTTTTTTCCGCCCTCCTGATCTGGGAAGAAGGCACAGGGAGGAAGTGGAGGGACCCGTGTGAGAAGTGAAATGGTCAGGGTCAACACCTGATTCAATGCGAAGTGGGTGGGTGTTGGGGAGATGGCCAAGGGTTGGAGTTTGGATGACTGGAAAATTGCTGGCGTCCTCCATGCAGGTGGGAGGGGGTGAGAGGGAGGGCAGGACTCTAAGGGGAAATGATGCTGCACTGTGCACGGACATCTAGTTCTCAGCATCTCTGCCCTGGCTGGGCGTGTGGAGACGCTGGGCAGCCCGTGCCCCTGGCTGAATATGGGGCTGCTTGTGCCCACCAGCAGGCTGTCAGGGGTACCCTGGCCTGAACGGTCTCCTAAGGCTTCCAGATTACAGGCTTTCATCCCCTCGTCTGCTGCCGGCTTTGGCTACAACAAATATTCATTTCTGCTGTTTACCTTCAGATCTGTCTTCTGACGCTTTCTCTCCCACTGGCACCTGCCGCTTATTCCCTGCACCAGTCTCCCCCCTCTGTGGTCTTCTTTCCCTTCTCTTCATGTCCCAGAGCTGGGGTACCCTACTTCAAACAGAGGAAGAAATCCTAACAGATATACAAACATGCACGGGTGCACACAAACACACACAACACAAACACACACAAATGCATGCATTTATTTTCTCTCCCTCTCCCTGTACCCTCCCCCACCTCCTCTTTCTCTCCATCAGCCAGACTTATCCAGTAACACTTTTCCCCTAGAGCAAAGCTTTCAAAGATTTTCAGCCTCTCCGGGGAAAGCAACGGCAGATAATGCCTGGAGTCCTCTGTTATATCTTCCCCTGGCTCTTCCAACCGAGACAGCACTCTCTACCTGACACTGATCACCACCACACACCCAGCACGCCACCCCATGCACCATGCTCCCTAATACGCCATGAACGCATGCTGCCTCTCTGCAGTCCTTCTGCAAAGCCCTGAGGCTGCTTTTGCATTTGCTGGCTACAGGCAAGGGCAGTGAAAAGGTATTCAACCTAATTTAACCTGTCTCAATCTCTCTTCTTTAAGGACTTTTCATGTATCAATCCTAGAAGCTTCTGAAAGGGGAGTCATGATTGGAATTTCACAGCCAAGGAAACCAGAGTCACTTTGGGGTTAAAGGCTCCAGGCCCCATTTTCAAAGAGCCTTTGGCACTCACAGCCAAGGATTTTTTGGTCCCATTCTCTGGCTCAGTGGTCACCCAACATTTCTGATTGCTTGCTCCATCCACAAAGCTTTTTTGAGCATCCACCCCCAGTGTATGCATATTTATTTACTTATAAATTATAATCATGTACCACTACATATACATTATGCACTTTATAAATAGACATACTCATTATAATAGGTATAATAGACATGTTCAAAAAATAGACATTTAAAAAGGAGAGGATAAAGGATAAATATAACTGGAAGGACCACTATGTTCTTCCTTCTCCCAGTGGATCATGTATACCTCCTGGGATGCATGCCCACTTTGCAGACTTCCTATTCCCCCATCAGCCTTCTCACAGTGTGGTCTCTGGGGTGGGCCTTGCTGCTGCTCATCAACATTTGCAGTTTCCCTTATCCTCCAATACACATGGGAAGATTGCGAACCCCAGTCCTTGAAGCCAAGAGTGGCTATGTGACTGGCATGTCCAATAAATGACTCACTTCTGCTTGGGAGCACCAGGAACCACGGTGCTCCATGCTCTCCCTCCTCTTGCCACAACAAAGCCTGAAGCCTCATGTTGAAATGTGGTATTGTGGATGGTCCTCTGGGAACCCTCAAGTGGTTATATTACAGATACTCCTGAGCCACACTGGATTTGAGTTTGGGGGTTTGTTTGTTATTGCAGCACAACCTAACTTGTCTTGACTGATACTGTCTGTGATGAACCAGATGACATCATGGTCCTGAGTTTGTCTAGTTTACCTCTGAGGGCCCGTCTCTCCCAACTTGCTTTGCTGACACTATAGTGACAGCCAGCCACTGTATCATCAAGGAAGAAAGAGTAGGGGACTGAGCTAAGAGTCAAGATGTAAGAAATGGCCCAGGGTGTGACAAGCAAACCTGGAGACCAATGAGGTGCCATCTGAGCAGACATGCCCAGGAATTGAGGGGCAGTGATCACTGTACGTTGAAAAAAAAAAGCAAAATGGCTGTCTGGGGAGGCCTTACAAATAGCTGTAAAAAGAAGAGAGGTGAAAAGCAAAGGAGAAAAGGAAAGATATAAGCATCTGAATGCAGAGTTCCAACGAATAGCAAGGAGATTAGAAAGCCTTCTTCAGTGATCATTGCAAAGAAATAGAGGAAAACAACAGAATGGGAAAGACTAGAGATCTCTTCAAGAAAACTAGAGATACCAAGGGAACATTTCATGCAAAGATGGGCTTGATAAAGGACAGAAATGGTATGGACCTAACAGAAGCAGAAGATATTAAGAAGAGGTGGCAAGAATACACAGAAAACTGTACAAAAAAGATCGTCATGACCCAGATAATCACGATGGTGTGATCACTCACCTAGAGCCAGACATCCTAGAATGTGAAGTCAAGTGGGCCTTAGAAAGCATCACTACGAACAAAGCTAGTGGAGGTGATGGAATTCTAGTTGAGCTATTTCAAATCCTGAAAGATGATGCTGTGAAAGTGCTGCACTCAATATGCCAGCAAATTTGGAAAACTCAGCAGTGGCCACAGGACTGGAAAAGGTCAGTTTTCATTCCAATCCCAAAGAAAGGCAATGCCAAAGAATGCTCAAACTACCACACCATTGCACTCATCTCACATGCTAGTAAAGTAATGCTCAAAATTCTGCAAGGCAGGCTTCAGCAATATGTGAACCATGAACTTCCTGATGTTCAAGCTGGTTTTAGAAAAGGCAGAGGAACCAGAGGTCAAATCGCCAACATCCGCTGGATCATCAAAAAAGCAAGAGAGTTCCAGAAAAACATCTATTTCTGCTTTATTGACTATGCCAAAGCCTTTGACTGTGTGGATCACAATAAACTGTGGAAAATTCTGAAAGAGATGGGAATACCAGACCACCTGACCTGCCTCTTGAGAAACTTATATGCAGGTCAGGAAGCAACAGTTAGAACTGGACATGGAACAACAGACTGGTTCCAAATAGGAAAAGGAGTATGTCAAGGCTGTATATTGTCACCCTGCTTATTTAAGTTATATGCAGAGTACATCATGAGAAACGCTGGACTGGAAGAAACACAAGCTGGAATCAAGATTGGCGGGAGAAATATCAATAACCTCAGATATGCAGATGACACCACCCTTATGGCAGAAAGTGAAGAGGAACTAAAAAGCCTCTTGATGAAAGTGAAAAAGGAGAGTGAAAAAGTTGGCTTAAAGCTCAACATTCAGAAAACAAAGATCATGGAATCCGGTCCCATCACTTCATGGGAAATAGATGGGGAAACAGTGGAGACAGTGTCAGACTGTATTTTGGGGGGCTCCAAAATCACTGCACTATTTGACTGCACTATGGTGACTGAAGCCATGAAATTAAAAGACGCTTACTCCTTGGAAGAGAATTTATGACCAACCTAGATAGCATATTCAAAAGCAGAGACATTACTTTGCCAACTAAGGTCCATCTAGTCAAGGCTACGGTTTTTCCTGTGGTCATGTATGGATGTGAGAGTTGGACTGTGAAGAAGGCTGAGTGCCGAAGAATTGATGCTTTTGAACTGTGGTGTTGAAGAAGACTCTTGAGAGTCCCTTGGACTGCAAGGAGATCCAACCAGTCCATTCTGAAGGCGATCAGCCCTGGGATTTCTTTGGAAGGAATGATGCTAAAGCTGAAACTCCAGTACTTTGGCCACCTCATGCGAAGAGTTGACTCATTGGAAAAGACTCTGATCCTGGGAGGGATTGTGCGCAGGAGGAGAAGGGGATGACAGAGGATGAGATGGCTGGATGGCATCACTGACTCGATGGACTTGAGTCTGAGTGAACTCCGGGAGTTCATGATGGACAGGGAGGCCTGGCATGCTGCAATTCATGGGGTCACAAAGAGTCGGACATGACTGAGCAACTGAACTGAACTGAACTGATCACTGTAATCTAAAATCACTCCCTGGACGCTGGCCAGCAGAGTTCCAAGACAGGGGGTGAAAAATGACTATGTTCCTGGTTTCTCCATGTCCTGTGTCTTGCTAATAGAAATGAGTTCAGTTTGGAGCCAGATACATAAATCCTTCTCCTTCAAGTTACTCTTTTAGCTCCTAAGGCTGTGGATCTTTGTCTTTAAGAAAATTTCAGGCGAATTAAATTGGAAAAGTACCTATATTACTGAAGCTACCTTTCCATTGGCTCTAAACAGCCCATTTCTCACATGCCTCCCAGATCAGCCGATGCAAGGACTGTTCCTGAATTACACTATGGGATGCCAAGTGGCTAAGAAGAGGAGATTTTGAATTTGCAACTCTGTTAAACCTTTTACACTTTTAAACCTGATATAAGGCTTGATGTATTGGTCTAGCTGTCCTGCTGCTGCTGCTGCTAAGTCTCTTTAGTCGTGTCCGACTCTGCGACCCCATAGACGGCAGTCCACCAGGCTCCCCCATCCCTGGGATTCTCCAGGCAAGAACACTGGAGTGGGTTGCCATTTCCTTCTCCAATGCATGAAAGTGAAAAGTGAAAGTCAAGTTGCTCAGTCGTGTCTGACTCTTCACGAGCCCATGAACTGCAGCTTCCCAGGCTCCTCCACCCATGGGATTTTCCAGGCAAGAGTACTGGAGTGGGGCGCCATGCCTTCTCCGCTAGCTGCCCTAATAGAGACTAAATACCAGTAGGTTCCACAGATACACGTTGTCTATTCTTTTCCACATAATAGTCTACAGGTCTTGGGCTGGTCAGCCAGCTCGGCTGTCCAGCATTTTTTCTGGTTCGTTTTACCTTTCTCCTCGGCTACCTTCACCATTGAGCTTCCCTCTCATGGTCTAAGATGGCTGTCCCAGTTACTACCACTTTTCAGACAATAGGAATAGGAGATGGAAGGCAAATCCCAGAAACCAGAAGTAGCACATCGCTGCTGCTTAGATCTCATGACCTAAATTTAGTCACATAGCTGCGGTTAAGCTGCAAGGAACCCTGGGAAAGGTAATCTCCAGCTGGGCAGACATGCTCTTATTAAAGGATGGAGAAGGAAGTGCACAACCCACACCAGTGTTCTTGCCTAGAGAATCCCATGAATAGAGGAGCCTGGCAGGCCACAGTCCGTGGGTGTGCAAAGAATCAGACATGGCTGAGCAACTAACACACTTTATTAAAGGAAGGAGAAAAGAATGAGTCTTGGTGAACAACTGACAGCCTCTTGCTTCTTGGTGTGCTATCTAGCCTTCTTAGGAAGCTTTTCCTCCTACCTCTGCCCCGGTCCACAAGCGCCCATAGTACCCTGCACTGCTGGTACTCAACACATCACTGGTACTCAACACATGATGGAGTACTCATCATGGTACTGCACTGTGGTACACAACTCATCACTGGTACTCATCGCTGCTGGTACTCAACATATGATGGAGCACCATGTGCCGTGGTACTCAACCCAGTGTGCTGTAAATGGCCACATACTCTTCTCTGTGTCTCATCAGGCAAAGCTTCATGAAAACAGAGGCTGTGTTCATCTGGTTTACCCTTATATGCCCTGGCCCTGGCACCTAGTGCTTAATAAATATTTACTGACTAAATAAACAGATGATTGTGTGATAGGAGAGTAATGATTAAGTTACGGCTGTTCTCTGCCATTCCCTCCCCACTGCCCTCTAGTCTTGCCTACCTTTGCCTGCCTCCGGCTCTCTCCATCTTCTCCTCAAGGCCAGGCTCCCTCTGGCAAGACCAATGCTTTGAACTTTTGTGATGCACGATTATGAGAAACACAGAAGAGCAGCAGAAGGCTGAGACTGAGAGGACAGTTTTTGAATAACTGTCCTGGCAATAGCAAAGGAAGTGGCAAAGAAAAGTAGATTTAAGGTGCATCACTGTGGGCATCATGGCATTAAGAAATGCAAGAAGGACAGGACAGAATCCATTCGAAGAATTTTAAAATTTGTTAGACTGTTTCTATGACCCAGACACCGCCTGGTGACTAGGCAAGCTGTGGCTCAGAAGGAAATGACTCAGAACACCAGGAAAATGTCAGGGAAGTGTAAATCCCAGAAAGGCTGCTTCACAACAAATTTCTGCCTGCTTTGGATTCTTAGGAAAAATAAACAACTCTGCCAAAGATCCAAGTATACGTCAGTGGTTTTCAAATATTTTTCAGGTAGCATCAAGCCTAGAAATGATGATGCTCTCCATATAGCCCCAGAAGATATTTATATTTTTATTCTACTTTATAAATAATAATCTTAGTAGGAGACAATGTTACCTAAGTCATGTATATGAAATATAATATCATATCCAGGCATACATGTCTGAAAAGATTCATTGTTAAATTAAACATTAAAAAGCTCTTTCTGAATTTCCCTGTTAATACCCTTTGCAACTGGCTCATCCTTATTGGCTTCCCTGGTGCTCAGAAGGTAAAGAATCTGCCTCCAATGCAGGAGACCCGGGTTCAATCCCTGGGTGGGGAAGATCCCCTGGGCCAAGGCAAGGCAACCCACTCCACAGTATTCTTGCCTGGAGAATCCCACGGACAGAGGAGCCTTGTGGGCTACAGTCCATGGGGTCTCAAAGAATCAGACATGACTGAGTGACTAACACTTTCACTTTCATCCTTATCACAATTGTCTGTGCTTACTGGTTACATAAGCGATATGAAAAATCAAAGGGAAAGTTTACGGGAGCAAATCTGAAAATGGAGAAAATTCTGTGCATTAATGCTTTCTGTAAATTAGGAGGACATCTCTAGACGGTAAGCTCCACAGGGGAAGTGGCAATGACTATCTTATTTGTTGTTCTGTTTCAGTTTCTAGGACAGTGTCTGACATATTACAGAAATGAAACAAATACATGTGACCAGCTCTTTCATCTTAGCTATGGAACCTCTCACTCCAACTGGAGTCTAATTTGACAACTGCTGGCCAACAGCAACACTCCGTGTCAACGGTGTTCTCTTTTTTGTTGGTAAATGTGTTCAAGATTCCAGGGCCACCCTCACTCCTCCTGGTTCTGAAAAATTGCATGACACACTCAGTGTGTGTGAGATCCTAATCCTAAGAACTCCTGTGATTTGGGGAGTGAAACTAGGACAAGTTGGCCTGCTTCTGAGTAGGACTTGTGAGAGGATTCTTGATTGTTTTATTTTTGTGTCTTTGTTCAAGATCTTAAAACATTATGATAACAATAAAAAGTATAATAAGTAACATCGTTATTTATATTTTCAAATCCAACATACTTAGACTTTTTAACTTGTTTTCTCACTTTAGTCATTTCCTTATTTTTATTTGTTTTTAATTACATAATTAGTATATGAATGATGCTTTACAATAATTAAAACCCCAACAATAAAAACCAAAATCCCCTTGGTTACGATCTGAGACCCAGTCTTCTCCTGAGAGGCAGCAACTTTCCCTGGTTTGTACCCTTCCAGATCTTTTCCTCTACTTTTACATATAAATGTATATGTACCTAGAGACATTTATAGTTTTATCTAGTCTTTATGTCTATAAATGGTATAATTTATTACTGGCGCTCTATGACTTACTTTTTCTTTTGGAATATGTCTTAAAGCCCTTTCCATGTTCATCTGTATAAATCTACCTTATATTTTTAAGCATTCATAGTATTCCATAACACCTGATAGCTCAGCTGGTAAAGAATCCATCTGCAATGCAGGAGACCCTGGTTCGATTCTGGGTTGGGAAGATCTGCTGGAGAAGGAATAGGCTACTGACTCCAGTATTCTTAGGCTTCCCTGGTGGCTCAGCTGGTAAAGAACCCACCTGCAATGTGGGAGACTTGGGTTCAATCCCTGGGTTGGGAAGATCCGCTGGAAAAGGGAACAGCTACCCACTCCAGTATTCTGACCTGGAGAAATCCATACACTGTATAGTCCGTGGGGTCACAAAGCGTCGGACACAACTGAGTGACCTTCACTTTGCCTCATTCTCAGCATGCTATATAATTTACTCACCTGGCCCCTACTACTTGCTATGCACATGGTTTTTAATTTTTTGGTTTATGTACATCACGAACAACCAGCATCTTATTCATGCTTCACTATACACTTATGAGAGTTCTACTCTAGGGAAAACAGTGAGAAATCGAACTGCTGGGTCAGAGGGTATGAACACTGAGATTTTCACAGACACTGACAAATAACTTCAAAGTGGTTGCACCAATGTATTCTCCCACAAGTACTGTATGAGAGAATCAGCTTCTGTAAACCTCTGTCATCACCATCAAACTTTAAAATGATTGCTGGCCAGATGAGTGAAAATAATTTCCCATTGTTGTTTTATTTCACCCTGTAGTGGTTTGAATGTGGAAGGTCAATGACGTTGCTATCATCTAAGACAGATTTTCCTCATTGTGCTGTATTTCTTGCCCCCAATAAACAAAGACATAACCTAAGCAGATGGTCATGGCAAGGACTGCTAGCTGTCCACCAAATCTCCTCTTTTGGACACACAGGGAAACTACTACTTTGCAGTTAGGTAGAGCTTTATTACTGGATTTTAGCCATGAAAACGTAAGTGGAGGGATATGTACCACTTCCCATACTGACCTATAAAAACTCCACCCACTATCTTTCAGGCTCTTTTCCCCTCCACTGGCTGGATGCAAATAAGCCTGGTGAGCCTAGAAGTCTCATTTTCAAGATGGCAGAGCCATAGCAAGAAAGGTGCCTGGGTCCTTAAATAACTGCTTAGAGAAGAGGCACCTATCAATCCAAGCCTGTTTTGATTTAGTGTGAACAAGAACACATTTCTAGCATGTTTGATCATTGAGGGGGAGGGGAGAGGTTATCACAGCTGCCATCCGTATGCTAATATAATATAATGAGAACTAACTCATTAAAATGATCGTGGATGCTAAAAATCAAGGAACAGTTTCCTAGGTTTTGGAGACAATTTCCCAGGGCAGAATATTCCCTTTTAGGAAATCTCTAAATAATGAGGAGCTAGCTGAAGGCAAAACAAACAAACAAAACAGCCTGAAATATTGCACAGTTTGGCTACCAAAAGGATTTTGTCCATGTTCTGGTTCCCACTGTGGCCTGACTTTCCCACTGGGGAATCTGGCTGTTGGTCAGCACTTGGCCTGGAGGACGCTGTTCTGTTAAAATGTCCTGTCAGCTCTCAAGGTCAATTATCGCAGAGAGCCTAGACACTGCAGAAGCGTTTCATCCAAGGTCAAAGATGACTCAGAATGTCATTTGCTGTTAGAATGCTGCCCATGAGCTCAGGGCCGGGGGTGAAGCCACCATTTGATCACCAGGTTACCTACTGAGTATGCCTGTCTGCAGCGAAGAGAAACTGCCATAAGGAGAGTGAGACCCAGCATTTCATGTGAAGCACGGCAGTCCCAGCAGGGTAACTGTCCAGGCTGCTGTCCTGTGATAGCCACCCCACCCCTCCAGGTGACTTGTCACCCTCCCAGTCCCTTCCATATTCTATATGAGTATTCAGATTAAGACCATCATTTCCTGGTTCCATCCCAATAATGGCAACCAGCCATCGCTGCCTCTGGCTACCACTGGGAAGAGAAGAAAGAGACTTTGAAAAAGGCTCACCCATGAGTCAGATGTAAAAGTTAGAAAAGATCAAGGAGCCAGGCTATCCAGTTCCTCCCACCAAAGGAGGAATCTTCACACCATGATATAAAACAGGAGAAGAGGAGCAAGCCAGCTGAAGGCAGGGAGCGGGGCTCGGAGTCCCTCCTGCTTCCTCCACCCCTCACCCATGTGATTTCTCCCTGGGACCCTTGGGCTCCCAGAGCACAGTTTGAAAAGCTTCTCTCTGAAGGTCTTCCCAGATGGCCTACCCATCGAAAGGTCTAGTAGGAAGCAAGCCCCAGAGTGTGCAGCAGCACACCCAAAGGTGCCAGGCCAGCCTTCCTG
The DNA here is from genome assembly GCF_023091745.1 of Budorcas taxicolor. Classification (NCBI taxonomy): domain Eukaryota; kingdom Metazoa; phylum Chordata; class Mammalia; order Artiodactyla; family Bovidae; genus Budorcas; species Budorcas taxicolor. Next base: position 98,190,401 of record NC_068913.1, read on the forward strand.
GACGTGGGGACGCCGACACTGCGCCACAGCACGTGAAACTGGAGACTTCATTGCTTTCAGCCCATTGTATTCCCAGAGCCTGACTCAGCATCAGACACATAGCAGGCACTCAATATCCAGAGAATGAGAGGAAAAAGGAAGCCAGGTCTTCGCATTGCAATCAGCAACCCTTACAGCATATTGGCCGCACAGCAATGTACAGTTTACAAAGCACTTTCCCTTATACTGTCTCATCCAATCCTCAGAACCCACTGTGATCCAATCAAGACTGATTCTCATTCTTTCCATAAAAATTGAATTTCAGAGAAGTCAGGGGACATGCTGAAGGTCACACAGCTCGTCAAGGGCAGCTACAGGATTAGAAGCACAACTTCAGGCTCCAAGTGTCGACGCTCCCTCTACTTCCCTCACTGCTGAGGTTCTGAGATGTGCCCACCATAGTGGCAGTAACCATTGGTGGTGATGGTGGTGGCATATTCATTACAATCACAGCATATCCAACATATAGAGAGATTCTAGTCCCCGACTGTAAGCAAAAGCTGCTGATTAGCTTACATGGCTGTAGCTTCTGTCTCTACACTGGAAAGGTCAATCCCTGCTCCACAAGCACAGATCACAGACCCCACATCAAATAGTCATCCTAAATGTTCATACCAGGCATCTCCAGGGGTTTGAAGAACATGGAATGCCGAGTTGCTTTCATTACCTGGAAACCAATTCAAATTCCAAGCCCTACTTCACACAGGAAGTTACATCTGAGAGTTAATCAATCTTGATAAAGGAAGCATGGGTCTAGAAACTACAATTCCTATATTCTAGTACAAGTCATGAACTTGGTCCATAAAACTCACAGGTTGCTGATTTGGTGTTTAGTGACAAAGATGAAATACTAGTCCAGGAAATTGTTGAGTGCTACGCTACAGAGGCTATCCATAGCTTGTCCACTCCTCTTAGAGTCACCTTCACCATAAACCTTGAGAAATTCACCTACCTCAGGGTCAGTCCATGAGCAAGCATGAACAATAAGTATGCATACAGGGGGTCCAAGAGAGGAACAAATAGCCTAAGCCAGGGAACTTTCTTCTACTTCCAGGTCACTGTTAACTCCTTCCCATGGATGGCCAATGCTATGAACACCTTTCCAACTGCAAAACCGGAGTCTTGACCATAAAGCAGTTTTTTGGCCTGCAAGATCTTTCCTTCTTTTGTTCTTCAAGTTCCCTCTGTACTGACCTTTTCCATCTCAAAGGTGAGGGCTAGGCAGTTTGCAAGAACCTAAACCTCCTGGTGGGGTGCAGACCAATGATTGAGGCCCAGGAGAGGTTGAAGAGTACTCAACTGAGTTTCCCTGGGTTGAAGGCTGTACGGCCACATAATAAAAGGCTTCCCCTTCCTCTTCCCTGGCATCCCAGCACGTGACTAAAGCTTGAAGAAGCAGAGTTATGGTGATTAGGGGATCCAATTCTACCTTTCCTATTTTTGTGGCCCTAAAAATATCACTCCCCTGTCTTGCTCATGTACATAATCTGAGCTCATTTTCAACAAAATTGGCTAATTCTGCAATATCGTAATGGATCTTTCTGCCCTCTCTGGACACCATCTTTTCACACCACTCACATGGATCCTGCAGAGCATTTGGTCTACTCAAGCACCAGAGAGACCACCATGAAAGGAGAGAACAAGGTGGGAGGCAGACTGGGGGTGTATGGAGTCCTAGACCTGAGACCCCCTTGGCTGCTCATCAATCAGTTGCATTTGGTATGTGGGTCCAGCCCTATGCTGGATGCTGTGGGGGTAGACAGTAGTTAAATAATTTGTGATAACTGGCAACAAAAAGTTTGAGCTCTCATTGAGGTGGCCAGACACAAAGAGACAATCATAGGAACAGTACATTTGATCAACAGCAAATATGTACATGTGTTGCACTCTCAACACTAGGATCTGCCCTAGGTACTGGGATTCAGAAAAAAAAAATCCCTGATTTCATGGAGTTGAACTTCTAGTAGGAAGTATATTGGGTTAGCCATGAATTTCACTCAGGTGTTTCTGGAACATCTTACAGAAAATCCCAAACAAACTTATTGGCCAATACAGTAATTCAAGGTTTGGTTGCGAAGGTCAGAAAACAAAAGTCATCTGTAACTAAGAGAAGAGATCTGGGTGAGCTGAGGTAGAAGCTTCTAGGGGGCCTTCTCCCCCTACAGGCCTTTCTAATCATCTTATCCCAAACCGAATGTATCATATTTTCTCTTATATAAGAGGCCCTCTCTGTGTGAATCCAGCCAGCATCACCATCCATCCAGCAAGAAACCTAGAGGTATACCAGATGGTCCTAACTCACTTTCCTTTCTTTTCACTCACTACAGCCAATTTCTTGGCATGTCATTAGGCTTTATCTCCTAATTACCTCTGAAATCTGTTCCCTCCTCCATATTCCCACTGCCATAAGCTAGCTGAACCTTCATCATTGCCTGTCTTCTGTAGAAACATAAGTAGTGGAGATGGTCATGCACAGTTCAGGTTCTCCTTCCATAAAAGCCTTGTGGCCCCAGCTCTGGGGATGCTGCTGGTGCCCAACCCTTAGGAAGTGCTTCAGCTGCAGAGACCTGTCTTACTCCAGGCTCATCTATCTCAGCCCAACTCAGGAGAACTCCAAAGAGCTATTGTAGCTCCAGAGCTCCCTGTGGGGTCAGCTGTTGTTGGACCTGCATCATAGAAAGACATTTTCCTCTGCCCATTCCTGTTTCCGCCCCCTCCCTTCCACAGGTGCTGACTGCAAGGATCCTCCTCAACAATTAGCCTGCAGGCTGGAAGCCAACCCACGATGCTCAGATAACTGCAGTGCCTTCTGACTTCCTTCTCTGCTTCCGCTTAGTCCTTCACCAGTCTCATCTCCAAATATCTACAAAAGTGATATTTCTGACTTTCTAGCAGAGTTAGCTTAAATTTTATCAAAGAACTATAAAGTTTACAAAATGCTACTCAAGGGTTATACAGCAGAATGATATCTCCTTTCTTCATCCATCACCGTCACCTTCTGGCATTTACTTTTAAATTCTAAATAACCTGAATATGCTCCTATTTGTTGATGATTTTAACTTTTAGATGTTTATTGACTTGCTACCATAGAAGATGAGGGTTTAGATCTTTTACACAAATGCATACTTTTCCTCTCTTCATTCTCCCAATATTGTTATATCACAATTTTCATTGTTTTTCTTGTTTTTACTCTATAATATTCACAGCTGACCAATGTAATATATGATTACATTTCTATTTCTGTACAGGTTTTTTGCTTTTCCTTCAATAAGTAATTGCCATGTTTTCCGATGTGTTTAACTTTTATGTATTCCTCACTAATTTCTTTCCAAACCCTTTACCAGAATATCTCTTTTTGATATGTTTAAACGCATTTGGTAATCTATCCATTTCATACTTTTCTTCTAAATTTCCCTCTTAAAACTCTCTTTCCTCTTTTTCTAACACCATCTGAAGGTCCCTAATCCTGCTCAGTTATTCTCATCCTTATGGAATATAGGCTTCCCTGGTGGCTCAGCTAGTAAAGAATCCTCTTGCAATGCCGAAGACTGGGGTCCAATCCCTGGGTTGGAAAGATCCCCTGGAGAAGGGAACAGCGACCCACTCCAGTATTCTGGCTTTGAGAATTCCATGAGTATAGTCCATGGGGTTGCAAAGAGTCGAACAAGGCTGAGTGACTTTCACTTTCATTTGTGGAATCCATTTTATAGCAGATTCCTGACCAAGGGTACACATGGGTTAATTTTATAAGGCATGCATTTCTAAAAATGTATTCTATCTTATATTAGTCAGGGTTCTCCAGAGGAATATAACCAATAGGATAGATAGATAGATAGATAGATACAGTGACAGTCTGGCTCAAATGATTGTGGAGGCTAAGAAATCTCACGATCTGCTATCTGCAAGCTGAAGATCCAGGGAAGCCAGAGGTGTACTTCTAGTCCAACTCTGAAAGCCCAAGATCCAGGAAGGCTGGTGTCTGAGAGCAGCAATAGATAGCTGTCCACACTCAGGACAGAGAGCAAAGCCATCCCTCCTTTACTTCCTTCACTGACTGAGATGACGTCCCCTGGCACTGGTGAGGGCAATGTTCTTTACTCAGTCTGCAGATTCAAATCCTAATCTCTTCTGAAAACACCCTCACATATACACCCAGAAATAATGCTTTACCAGCTACCCAGGCACCCTTAGCTCAGTCAAGTTGTCACTAAAATTAAACACCACATATTCTCATACTAGAGGTAGTTTGGCTAGGTATAGAAGTATTGTTTCTAAACAATTTTCCTCAGAAGCCTAAAGTCAGGGTTCAGTGGTCTTCTAACTGCTGATGAGAAGATGCCACACTGCTCTTTCATATTCTCTTCTCTCTCCCTCCCTGTTCCATTACTCTCTGTCTCTCTCAGCTTTAGACTGCTTTTTACAGCATTTTGAAAATTCATGATGTGCCTCAGTGTGCCTTAGCTCAGAGCTCTCATAGCAAAATAACACAGACTGAGGAGCTTAAACAATAGAAATATATTTTCCCACAGTTCTGAGGGATGGAAGTCCCAGGTCGTGACTCCTGGTGAAACCTCACTTCTGGCTTGCACATGGCTGCCTTCTCATTGTGGCTCCTCACAGTTTTTCCTCTGGATGCCTGAGGGTGTCCAGGATGGAAAAGGGGGGATAGGAACAGGAACTCTCTGGTGTGAGGGAGTAGAAATAAGCGCAAGTGTTTCACCCATAAGTGTACTTTCCATTCCTTGAAAGTGACATTTCTAAACTGCAAGCTTTGCCATATGATCCAGCAATCCCACACCTGGGCACACATCTAGAGAAAACTCTAATTCAAAAAGATACATTCACCCTTATGTTTAGCACTTCATGGTAGCAACCTAAATGTCCATCAACAGATGAATGGATTAAAAAGATGTGGTGTATATATATATATATATGTGTGTGTGTGTGTGTGTGTGTGTGTGTGTGTGTGTGTGTGCAATGGAATACTACTCAGCTATAAAAAAGAATGAAATAATGCCATTGGCAACAACATGGATAGACCTTGAGATTATCATACTAAGTGAAGTCAGAAAGAGAAAGACAAGTACCATACGATATCACTTATATGTGAAATCTAAAATAGGACACAGACGAATTTATTTACAAAGCAGAAACAGACTCAAAGACATAGAAAACAAATTTATGGTTACCAAAGAGAAAGGGGGGTGGGGAGGGATAAATTAAGAATTTGGGATTGGCAGGTATAAATTACTGTATATAAAATACATAAACAACGTCTTATTGTATACAACAGGAAACTATAGTAGACATTCTATAATAAATCATAATGAAAAGAATATATATATGGAATATATATATGTATATGTATATAAAACTGAATCACTTTGCTGTATAAACTAACACAACATTGTAAACCAACTATACTTCAATAAAAAACACAATTAAATAAATAAGCTGCAAGCTTTATTATGACTCTTCCCTAACTAAAACCCTTCCATTTCTCCCCATGACATTCAGGAGAGACTTTGAAACTTTTCAGTCAATACGCTCATAGTGGCAGAAGAGAATTAACATGTGTACTCCCCAGTTTCTGGGATGTAGTCCAAAGAAGTCAGCCACTTGTGTGCAATTTCTTTGAAATCTGAAGTTTTTTTTAATAAATGCAAATTTTGCCCCTATTCCATAATAGATCTGTTTGTTTTAATATAAGAATATTATTTTAAATTATTGGCATTTAAATGGCTTTCTTTTCCCCCAATCTTTCAAGTAAAACTGATGCTTTGGAAAGACATCATGTTTATCTCATGGCTTTGTGTATCCATGAGACATAGATTTCAATTTCAGAGGCCCAGCCTTTATTTGTATTGTGTCCCCAAAACTCAGCACAGATTCAGGCTGTAAGAAGATACTTGGCAAGTGTTTGATGAATGAACTGAACTGAATGGTCTTGATGGAAGACTTTCATTTGGATGGGGAGTGGGGAGGAGCGGGGAGCATTGCAAGAAGACCATTTAGCCAAGCCAAGTTCTACAGAGAGGAGTGAACACAGTCTAGTGAGTATGCTCTGGATGGTACCCCAGGCTATGAGCTTTTCCAAATGTTCTTATATCTGAGATTTTGCCTGAGATCCCAAGAGAGCTGTGTCCCTGGATGGGCCTTGTTAATGAAGTGTCTTTATTATGACGTATAACTACATAGAAACTCTCCCTGCCCCAGGCTCTCAGCTGCTCCTCACTCACCCCTCCTCACAGCTCCTGGCAAGAGACGAAATCTATGCTGTATGGCTGAGCCAGTGCTAGAATCTATATTTTCAGAAGCAGGGATGGTCTTCCATGGAGGGGCATGGTCAGACCTTTCAACTTTAAGCATGACAGGGATAGTCCCTCAACTTAAGCAATCTCCCAGGAAGTCAGAAATCCTTCCCCTGAATCACTGTCCTCTCACTACACAAAGGGCCCTGGGAAGATACCATGGGAGGGGGCACCACGGGAGGAGTGCCCTGGGGAGTCTGTAATGTTCTAGAATGACTGGTATACAAGGAGCTTCCTATCTTCTTCCTATCTTGGAGAAGGAAATGGCAACACACTCCAGTATTCTTGCCTGGAAAACCCCATGGACGGAGGAGCCTGGTGGGCTACAGTGCATGGGGTCACAAAGACTCAGACACGACTGAGCCACTAACACTTTCCTATCTTCTAGGAGTAACAAGAGACCTTAGAGGCCACGGAGGGGGCAGGAATTCCACCTGGAGTTAATATAGATGTTTTCACCTTCACAATACAGTCAAAAGGCAGGTTTAAGTTGGCCCCATGATTTTATTTTTTAATTTTATATTTAATGATATTTTTATATATAAAGTGGGTGAAAGTAGTTCAGTCGTGCTGACTCTTTGCAAACCCATGGACTATTCAGTCCATGGAATTCTCCAGGCCACAATACTGGAGTGGGTAGCCTTTCTCTTCTGCAGGGGATCTTCCCAACCCAGGGATTGAACCCAGGGATTGAACTCCCGTACTGCAGGCGGATTCTTTCACCAGCTGAGCCACAAGGAAAGCCCAAGAATATTGGAGTGGGTCAGTTCAGTTCAGTCGCTCAGTCGTGTCCGACTCTTTGCGACCCCATGAATAGCAGCACGCCAGGCCTCCCTGTCCATCACCATCTCCCGGAGTCCACTCAAACTCACATCCATCGAGTCAGTGATGCAATCCAGCCATCTCATCCTCTGTCGTCCCCTTCTCCTCCTGCTCACAATCCCTCCCAGCCTCAGAGTCTTTTCCAATGAGTCAACTTTCCACATGAGGTGGCCTAAGTACTGGAGTTTCAGCTTCAGCATCATTCCTTCCAAAAAACACCCAGGACTGATCTCCTTTAGAATGGACTGGTTGGATCTCCTTGCAGTCCAAGGGACTCTCAAGAGTCTTGTCCAACACCACAGTTCAAAAGTATCAATTCTTCGGCGCTCAGCTTTCTTCACAGTCCAACTCTCACATCTATACATGACCTTATACAAAAACCATAGCCTTGACTAGACGGACCTTAGTCGGCAAAGTAATGTCTCTGTTTTTGAATATGCTGTCTAGGTTGGTCATAACTTTTCTTCCAAGGAGTAAGCGTCTTTTAATTTCATGGCTGCAATCACCATCTGCAGGGATTTTGGAGCCCCCAAAAATAAAGTCTGACACTATTTCCACTGTTTCCCCATCTATTTCCCATGAAGTGATGGGACCAGATGCCATGATCTTCGTTTCTGAATATTGAGGTTTAAGCCAAGTTTTTCACTCTCCTTTTTCACTTTCATCAAGAGGCTTTTTAGTTCCTCTTCACTTTCTGCCATAAGGGTGGTGTCATCTGCATATCTGAGGTTATTGATATTTCTCCCGGCAATCTTGATTCCAGCTTGTGTTTCTTCCAGCCCAGCGTTTCTCATGATGTACTCTGCATATAACTTAAATAAGCAGGGTGATGATATACACGTACTCCTTTTCCTATTTGGAACCAGTCTGTTGTTCCATGTCCAGTTCTAACTGTTGCTTCCTGACCTGCATATAAGTTTCTCAAGAGGCAGGTCAGGTGGTCTGGTATTCCCATCTCTTTCAGAATTTTCCAGTTTATTGTGATCCACACAGTCAAAGGCTTTGGCATAGTCAATAAAGCAGAAATAGATGTTTTTCTGGAACTCTCTTGCTTTTTCCATGATCCAGCGGATATTGGCAATTTGATCTCTGGTTCCTCTGTCTTTTCTAAAACCAGCTTGAACATCAGGAAGTTCATGGTTCACGTATTGCTGAAGCCTAGCTTGGAGAATTTTGAGCATTACTGTACTAGCATGTGAGATGAGTGCAATTGTGCGGTAGTTTGAGCATTCTTTGGCATTGCCTTTCTTTGGGATTGGAATGAAAACTGACCTTTTCCAGTCTTGTGGCCACTGCTGAGTTTTCCAAATTTGCTGGCATATTGAGTGCAGCACTTTCACAGCATCATCTTTCAGGATTTGAAATAGCTCAACTAGAATTCCATCACCTCCACTAGCTTTGTTCGTAGTGATGCTTTCTAAGGCCCACTTGACTTTACATTCCAGGATGTCTGGCTCTAGGTGAGTGATCATACCATTGTGATTATCTTGGTAATGAAGATCTTTTTTGTACAGTTTTCTGTGTATTCTTGCCAACTCTTCTTAATATCTCCTGCTTCTACTAGGTCCATACCATTTCTGTCTTTATCAAGCCCATCTTTGCATGAAATGTTCCCTTGGTATCTCTAATTTTCTTGAAGAGATCTCTAGTCTTTCCCGTTCTGTTCTTTTCCTCTATTTCTTTGCATTGATTGCTGAGGAAGCCTTTCTTATCTCTTCTTGCTATTCTTTGGAACTCTGCATTCAGATGCTTATATCTTTTCCTTTTTGGAGTGGGTAGCCTTTCGCTTCTCCAACAGATCTTTCCAACCCAGGAATCAAACCAGGGTCTCCTTCATTGCAGGCAGATTCTTTACCAACTGAGCTATGAGGAAGCCCATAGCTTTGAGGGAAGCTATGAGGGCTTCCCTGGTGGCTCAGATGGTAAAGTGTCTGTCTCCAATGTAGAAGACCTGAGTTTGATCCGTGGGTCAGGAAGATCCCCTGGAGAAGGAAATGGCAACCCACTCCAGTACTCTTGCCTGGAAAATTCCACGGATGACATGACTGAGCAACTTCACTCATTCACTCAGTATTTTGATATTGTGTCATACACACACGGTAAAAAATAAAATAAAATGAAAAATAACAACAATGGAAAGTAACACTCCCATGTTTGTATCTCCCAGATCCCTCCTTTTTCACCAGAGGCAGACAGTAATACAAGTTTGTTGGGAATCCTTCCAGAGATAGTTTTTGCACTGACAGGAACATATGTTTATATATTTTCCCATAAAAGACAAAAAGAACAGTTAGCACAGTTGTCATCATCTTCTTATCCTTTATTTCCTTTCCTTTTCTTTTTTAACTTAATTATCTTGGAAACTGTTTCATATAGCCATGTAGATATACCTCGTTATTGTCAAGTTGCATGATTTCATTCCACATACAGTGAAGTAGCTCAGTCATGTCTGACTCTTTGCAATCCCCTGGACTGTAGCCTACCAGGAATCTCCATCCATGGGATTTTCCAGGCAAGAGTACTGGAATGAGTTGCCATTTCCTTCTCCAGGGAATCTCCCCAACCCAGAGATCTAACCCAAGTCTCCAACATTGCAGGCAGATTCTTTACCATCTGAGCTACCAGGGAAGCCCAAGAATACTAGACTAGAGTGGGTAGCCTATCCCTTCTCCAGGGGATCTTCCCAACCTAGGAATCGAACCCAGGTCTCCTGCATTGCAGGTGGATTCTTTACCAGCTGAGTTACCAGGGAAGCCCACTTGTTCATACATCTTTAAGCACAAGTGTAAATTTGTCTATAGAATAATTTCCAAGAAATGAACTGCTAGGTGAAATGGGAAGAAAATGGTTTGGATCAATGTTGCCAAAAATTGTCTTTCAGAGATGCTTTTCTGTTGACCCCATAACTTCATGCACTCAGCCACTCAGTCATGTCCAACTCTTTGAGACTCCATGGGCTGTAGCCCACCAGGTTCCTCTGCTCCATGGAATACTAGAGTGGGTTGCCATTTCCTACTCTGGTGGATCTTCCTGACCCAAGGATTGAACCCGCATCTCTAACAACTCCTGAGCATCCTCCTGCCTTTTTCTCCTTTCCTTCTCTTACTTTTTGCCTCTTCCTTTCATTAAAGCCCTAAATGGTAAAGAAGTATGAGAGAGATTGGATTAACCAGCTGGGGGAAAACATTCCAAGTCTCCTGTGTAGAATGTTTGGAATTAAAGCTCTTCATGGACAAGGAAATCGTATCTTTAATGAAAATATTTAGAAGTAATAAACAGAGAACATATAAACTCATTACAACCCCACCAGGTAGGTACTATATGACTCCTATTTCACAGATTAGGAACTTAACGCCCAGAGGTCACATAACTAATACATGTGGGAGCCTTGTGAGAGCCAAGACTGTCTGATTCCAGAGTGAGGTGTGTAGGGGAGGAAAAATACCTTTCTATCCTCTGCCTATCTTAGGACCATAGCTGGGTCTCTGTAACAGATGAACAAGAGAAAACATAAATTTATTTCATATAAATATTACATGGCATGAGAAACTTCCTAAGGAAATAAAGACCCAAAGAAGTGGTTAAGTCTGCATGTCTGCATGCTAGGTTTGGTGAAGAGACGAAAGTCATGGGGAAAATGTGATAGAACAAAGGGCAAGAGCTGAGGATAGGAAGCTGGGTGGAAGCTTAGCAGGGCCTGCTCATTCAGGTTCTTCTCAGCACCCCTCCGTCTTTGGCGATAAGGATGCTCCTTCTCCTCCATACAGAGAGAGGGAACCTCTCACACGAGGGCCTACAACTCACTTCAGGACAGGTCAAAGATTTCTTCCTGCCCCTGTGAGCTCTCAAATTCCTACAGCCTGAAATGTTCACTGTGCCAAGAGGCCTTCTTGGGGGTGGCCTGTCCTGAGCCCCTTCAGGCTCTTACCCACTGTACCAGCTCCTAAAGTAGCAATGTAGCATCTCTCTCCCTGGCTCCCAGACTCCGACTTGTCACATGCCAAGAAAATTTCAAAATAATTTGGGGGAGGGTAGATCGACACAGGATTGCCAACTTTACATTTTGCCAAATAAGCACATTAAAAATAAATCCTATTATCACCATCATTTCATTTTTAAATGACTTGTTAACACCACAAAATGGGAAGAACATAATCACAGGATAAGAGCAGAAATCTCAACCAAAGAAAACTAGACTTATGAAAAATGCTACATGCCTTTTGTGTCTCCATTTTTCCTGAAGACCAGTGAAAGCTCCCAGCGACCTCAGTGAGCCCTCTACAGCACTTGGAGCCAGCGCTCAGCTCACTGGAATGCCTGTGTCTTGGGAAGCAGAGTCAAGCGTCCTGGTTCACTTGCTAGGGAACCTTGATGGGGGACACACACCCTCAGCTTCAAGCCTGGGAACATTCCCGGATGAGAAGACTATGCTGGTCCATTTTGAGGCTCCCTGCATCCTAACCAGACTTTCCATGCTCCCTTGAAGCCCAGATACTCCTGGACCAAGAAAACCAGCATGAGGGGAGGTGGGCAAGGAGATGAAGATCGAGGAGCAAAATCAGCGCAGCCAGTGTTCTCACTGCCTACAGAGAGCAAAGGTCGCCAAATGAAATGAGGCAGATAATTGCCCCCAGACGGAGCAGGACAAATACGATTTGCTCAAGGTAGCTGACAGACAGTGGGCCTTGATCCCACTGTTTCTTTCTTTTTTTTTTTTTTTAATAGATCATCTGATTTTAATGTAACAGAATGTAAAAAGCTTACCGGTATATGTTTTAGCTCCTAAAATTTTTGTAAAGAATTACCAAAAACGTGATGGCTTAAAATAGCATAAAGCTATTCTTTCAGAATTTTAGAGGCCATAAATCCAAAACCAAGATATTGGCAGGGTGGTGTTTTACTTCGAGACTTTAGGGGAGAATAACTTTATGCCATTTTTAAAATTTTTATTTATTTTTAATTGAAGGATAGTTATAATATTGTGTTGGTTTCTGCCATACATCAACGTGGATCAGCCATAGGTATACATATGTCCCCTCCCTCTTGAGCCTCCCTCCCACCTCCCACCCCATCTTACCCCTCTAGTTGTCACAGAGCCCTGGTTTGAGTTCCCGGAGTCATACAACAAATTCCCACTGGCCCTCTATGTTGGCATGTATGTTTCCATGCTCCTCTCTTCATTCAGCCCACCCTCTCGTTCCCACCCCTCCCTGTGTCCACAGTCTGTTCTGTGTCTGCATCTCCATTGCTGCCCTGCAAACAGGGTGCCTCAGTACCATCTTTCTAGATTCCATGTATACACATTCATATACAATATTTGTTTTTCTCTTTCTGACGTAACTTCACTCTGTACAATAGCCTTCCTCCATTTGGGAAAGCCATCAGCAAGGATTCACTCCATAACTGAAGCGTTCAAGGTGAGGCTCCAGTCCTGATGATGTCACCCTGTTAGGGAAAGCACACTGATTGAAACCGCCCACCCTGGCCAGGCACCATAGTAACCATTTGCATGAGTTGTTTTATGACAGGAGATCCCAATAAGGAATATGGAACTAATAAGCCACCGCCAACCGAAGAGTTCAGGAATGGTCTAAAGGAGACACCACGTGTCCGTCCACTTCCCAGAATCCCTCTTGCTAGCATCCATCTTGGCTAAGCGATGCGTGCGCCACCAGGAAAGACTCTGAATTAGAATGATTGGCCAAAGACCACCCGGAAACTAATCCCATCACCATAAAACCCGAGACTGTGAGCCACGCAGCCGAGCAGTTCTCCTGGGTTCCCTTACCCTACTGCTCTCCACCCGGGTGCCCTTTCCCAATAAAATCTTTGCTTTGTCAGCACACGTGTCTCCTCGGACAATTCATTTCCAAGTGTTAGACAAGAGCCCAGTTTTGGGCCCTGGAAGGGGTCCCTCTTCCTGCAACAACGCCAGGAGTATCTTTCACATTTCCCCAGAGGCTTCCCTGGCTCAAGTTCATCATTACTTGTGTCAACCATGGCAACCACCATGGAATGCAACTCTGCCAGGAGGCTGGTGGCAGGAGGAGGGGGCTCCAAGTTTCCGCTGGGAACATCCTGTTCACCAGAACTCAGGAGGCAGAGAGCCCCAGTGAGCAAAGGAAGGGCCGAGGAGGAGCAGCCACCATCTCTGCGATCAGGATGGAAAACGAAGGCAGCAACTGTGGCTCAGAGCCTTGGCTCTAAGGCCCAGGTTGGCTCGGCTTTGGACAAGAACTCCGGACAAGCTGGAGCTTCAAAGCCAGAAACCTGGGGAGCTCTTCTGAGAGGTTCCCCTGGAGCAGTAAGCTGAGAGGCTACTGGGGGTGCAGGGACCTGGGAACTGGGGGACCCTGAGAAATGGGGACAGGGTAGAAGAAAGAAGGGCCCCCCTTGAAGTCAGGGAGAGGAGCTGAGGTGCTGGCAGCCTGGACTTCTGGTTCCACAGATTGGGAAAAGTCCCCCTGGAGTCCAGGGTTTGAGGTGTGGAACCTCTGGAGAATGACATTTCCAAAAATGTGTGAGCTTTAGAGACTCTCCCAAGCAATTGCACCCCAGGGGAGACAGAGCTTCGCAGCCAGTGGCTATTGTCCACCATGCTTGTTTCCATCCCACGGTCACTGTACAAAGGTCCAAGTGCCCTGGGGCACTTGGGCTCCAAAGCGAGGCTCTCACAGCCCAGGGAACAGCAACAGCAGCTGCCAAGATCCTGCCCTGCCTGCTGCCCTCCTGGGTGACTTCAAGCCCGGGAGGGTCAGAGTGTCCCCACCTACCACCCACATCCACCCTCAATGCACTCCAATGAGGCGGCCTTCTTTGAGCAGCAAAAAGACTTCTCAGCCTGGCAGCTTCCTGTGACTCATTCTCTTCCTAAAATCCAACTGACCTTGGGCAGTTGAATCATTCTGGTCTCCCGGTGGGAGGGAGGGGGGTGCCGGGGGGGGGGGGGGGGGAGGAGGGCGGCACCTCCAGCCAGCCTCACCTCTGATCTTTTGAAGGTTGCAAAAAACCATAGCTAGCTGAACCCAAAGGATGGAGCCGGTGGTGAGGTGGGAAGAATTCTGCTCCACCCAACAGCCCCATCACAGGCATCCACCCTCCCAGGAAGCAGTGGCCTCCAGCCTTCTCGGTATCCTCTGATGCACAAATTTTCCTTGTTGAAACGCCAGGAATGATGGGATGAGTGAGAGAGAGCAGGATATGGATGGTTGGACAAGTCCATGCCTTGGAGCCGTTTGATCATCCTCTTGGCTCTCAGCTCCCCTGTCCTCTCTCCCTCCCTCCCGCCTCCTTCCTCGCTGCTCTCAGCTCATGGCCACAATCTGTATGCACAATCCTCCCTCGGCCCGCGGGTGTGTAAAAAGGATGAATTGCCTCCTTGATCTCACCCGAGATGGCCCCTGCCCAAGCACCCTCACCTGCTGGGTACATAATTGAAGTGTGGTCTCCCAGTCTGCAGCTGTCACGGAGGAATTGACAAAGAGACATGAACAGGGCCCCGGCGCAAAGCATGCTCTCCTCGGCGCCTTGAGCGCAGGAGAATGCAATTTTCCACACCGTGCACAAGGGGAAGGCCACAGAAAGTTCTGAAGCCCTGGAAGTGCCCTTTATCTGGGAAGAGAAATTAGCACAGATGCCTCCAGACCTGCTTTCAGCTGCCTCTCACCCTCCACTCCTGCTCCTGCTTAAGAAGATCCTGGAAGGCTGACAGAGGCCAGGCTTGTCTTCCAAGTCTGTGAGAAACTCTCAGCAGAATTAGCACTGGCTTGGCCTGGCCCTCATTCTCCCTAACCCTGCTCTGTGGTACTTATTAAGCAAATACACAGAAATAGAAAAGGACTCCCCAGAATCATGAGTGCTGGGCCTTCCCTCCCTTCCCCCGTCTCTGCCTTCCCTACTCCTATAGGCTGAGTACTGGGGTTCCCCTCTCCCCACCACCACCCAGATCTGGAGCCAATCCCAGCCAAGACAGGAAGCTTACAGTGGCTCCGCTGCCTTTCTCTCCCTCTGTTTTCTACCTTAGTCTCTGCTAAATCCAAAACTGGATACTAAGCAGGGGTTCCCCCCTCCTCCTTTGGGCTTGGCATCTGCCTATAGCCCGAGAGGCCAGCTGGCCTCCATCATCATCCACAGAAGTGCTGCCTGAGTGCTGGTCCCAAACTAGGCAGGCTGCATCTCGGTTCCCTCATGTCTGGCCCTTGATCCAGGGGAGCTCTCATGCCAGGCAGTCCTGCCCTCTGCCTTCTTGCCTGCCCCATGGTGTCACAAGCAGATCACACTCCTCATGGCAAGTCTCAGCCCGGGACAGTGGAAGACTAAATAGACAATCTGGGTAGTTCAATTCAGTCCAGTCGCTCAGTCGTGTCTGACTCTTTGTGACCCCGTGGACTGCAGCACGCCAGGCCTCCCTGTCCATCACCAACTCCTGGAGTTTACCCAAACTCACGTTCATTGGGTTGATGATGCCATCCAACCATCTCATTCTCTGTCATCCCCTTCTCCTCCTGCCTTCCATTTTTCCAATCATCAGGATCTTTTTCAAGGAGTCAGTTCTCACCAGGTGGCCAAAGTACTGGAGTTTCAACCTCAGCATCAGTCCTTCCAATGAATATTCAGGACTGATTTCCTTTAGGATTGACTGGCTTGAGAAGACCCTCAAGAGTCTTCTCCAACACCACAGTTCAAAAGCATCAGTTCTTTGGTGCTCAGCTTTCTTCATAGTCCAACTCTCACATCCATACATGACAGCTGGAAAAAAACATAGCTTTGACTAGACGGATCTTTGTCAGCAAAGTAATGTCTCCGCTTTTTAATATGCTGTACTTCCCTGGTGGCTCAGATGGTTAAGTGTCTGTCTACAATGTGGGAGACCCAGGTTCGATCCCTGGGTCGGGAAGATCCCCTGGAGAAGGAAATGGCAGTCCACTCCAGTACTATTGCCTGGAAAATCCCATGGACAGAGGAGCCTGGGGTTGCAAAAAGTTGGACACGACTGAGCAACTTCACTCACTTCACTAGGTTGGTTTAGCTTTTCTTCCAATGAGCAAGTGTCTTTTAATTTCATGGCTGCAGTCACCGTCTGCAGTGATTTTGGAGCCCAGAATAAAGTCTCTCACTGTTTCCATTGTTTCCCCATCCCTGGGCTTCCCTTGTGGCTCAGCTGGTAAAGAATCTGCCGGCAATGTGGGAGACCTGGATTCAATCCCTGGGTTGGGAAGATCCCCTGGAGAAGGGAAAAACAATCCGGGTAAAACTCATACAAAAGAAGAGGTTGGGCATTAGTTCCCATGGTGACTGAGCTATGGCAGCTCTCTTTTACCCTGATACTATGACAGAAAATATAAATAAAAGAATGATGTGAGGGAAGCATTTTGAGCCAAGAGGGATCAAGAGATGCTCTGGTGTGTGTACCTGGAATGTCTCAACCTATGGGGACAAAGGCTCATTGACATTCAGTGCACAAAGAGCAGCACCTCTGAGCCCCTCCTGTTTGACCAGAAGGTCATGTCATCTTTCCCAAGTTGTCAAGGTCCTCAGGAATCACATCTATGCACGCTGTCCTTCCCACTTCTGGTGGGCACCCCTCCCGTGTGTTCTATGGGGTCGGGCTCCCCAGCAGGGACCTAGCTACATTCCCGTCCACACTGAAGTTCACCTCCAGGGATGGTGAGACCAGAGCTGAGGGCAGCATGTAGACCAGCCAGGGGACCTTGAACATCACCCCAAGGTGGGTAAACCAGAATAGTGCCTCTGTGCTGAGGCCCGACCTCCAGCTCTGGGATCCCAGGGAAGGCCCCTCTTCTGAACAGGCCGTAACGGACCTTCTGCTTCCAAGCCTTAATGTGTCCATTTTCTACAAAAGGATATCTTGTGTCTCAGTTTCCATTTCCAACCCAAGTTAAAGACCAAACCTCACGCCCTAGAGTCTTCTCTCTGTTCCACTTCTCTGAAAACAACCCTCAACTCCCCACCTCCTCACCACCATGACTACACCAACACTAGCATCATTTCCTTGTATAAGAAAAAGCAAGAACTTGGGTAAAGTAAAATAAAGTGGGAAGCGGGAAGGACAGGATGCATAGATGTGATTCCTGAGGACCTTTGCCCTTCAGCCTTCCCATCTCCCCCAAACCACTTCCCTCCAAAACCTACCCTCCAATCACCCAGAGCAAAATTTTCTTTCAGGCTTTATATCTGCATCAGGCCAACACTGCTTCCAGCAACCATGCTCCAGTTTCCCTGGCATACAGGGATGCTGCTCCATACAACCAAAGGAGCCATTCAGATGGGTCTTCTAGAACAAAAGTCTAATCTTCCCAAATATAGTATTAATGTTTTCATCTCCAGCTTAAGAAAAAACTGTATGCAATTTTCCAACTACAAATTTCCTGGCTGTCATACATCAAATAGAAAATAGCCTTAGAGTCATAGGACACAGTTTCATGGGACATTTGTGAATTTCCAGACTGATGACCAGACTCAGGAGGTGGAAAGGGCACTGCAGAGGACTCCTGAGCCTCTAACTAGCTTTGGGTAAGGATTTGGCTCAGTTTCCGCATCTGTGACTTGAGAGGATTTGACTTGATTTCTAAGGATTGCCAAGCTCTCATGTTCTAGTGCTATCAATCATGACTAGGAGTTCTGACCAACAGGAGCTGGTCTTGACACCAGTGTCTGAAGCATGTATGGGAGATCTCTGGTCTTCTTTCCCAAAGCAGAAACATATCCAGTTCTTAGAGAGGATCACAAAGTTTCCAGTGAGGCCACAAACATTCATGGGACATTTCCTAAGTGTCAGACCATGTGCTATGTGTTGGGGGTACAATGATAATCAAAGGAAAAATCTATCTTAGTGTCACTGTGGCACTAACAATCAAAGGTCTATCAATTGGCAGGACAGCAGACTTAGACTAAATAAATATGTATCAGCACGTGTTAAGGACTGAATTGGGTCCCCCCAGAATTCATATGTGGAAGTCTTAACCCCAAATGTTTAGAGATAGGGCCTTGGAAGAGATAATTACAGTTAAACAATATCACATGTTTGAGGCCCTGACCTGCATCCTTGTAAGAAGGGGAAGAGAGAGTTCTCCTCTCCGCTCATTCACAGAGGAAAGGCCACATGAAGACACAGCAAGAAGGCAATCAACTGCAAGTCAGGAAAGAAGGCCTCACCAGAAACTAAACTTCCTGTCACCTTCATCATGGACTTGAGCCTCTGACACTGTGAAAAAATACATCTCTTATTGTTTAAGCCACCTAGTCTGTGGCATTTTGCTATGTAACTCGAGCAAACTAATACACCATATTTAACCAAATCCAGGATGCCACTGACTTTGTGACACTCTGGCTACTTTATTCTATTTTTAAAAAGGGTTTCCCTGGTGGCTTAGTTATAAAGAACCCACCTACCAATGCAGGAGATTGGGGTTCAATCCCTGATAAAGGAGGATCCCCTGGAGAAGGAAACGGCAACCCACCCCAATATTCTTGCCTGGGAAATCCCATGGACAGAGGAGCCTGGCGGGCTATACTCCATGAGGTCATAAAGAGTCAGACACAACTTAGTGACTGAGAACACACACAAGGAAAAAACAAAACAAAACATCGCCAATTAAATGTAATGCTTTAGTACCACCTGGAATATTCAGACTTATCAGAAGATTTTTTTAATCATTCAGATAGATTTTGTTGCTGTTGATCTTATGCAGAGCAGACAAGGGAAATATAATCAAGATAAATTGTTAAAGTGATTCTAAAACTTCTTATTCACAGCCCAACACTTCTGCATCACTTTTCAACTCAGAGTTGAAAATGGTGCCATGGATGGATGATGGATGAGACAGCATTTCTTGAAAGTATGTTCTACTATCCTCTCCAGGGCCCTTTCAAACCCTTGACATCCATTATGCAAAATGGATGTTGATGCTTTCATGTGTGTTCTATGATACGCAATTCTTTCACACTAATATCAGTTGTGGATCACAATAAACCATGGAAAATTCTGAGAGAGATGGGAATACCAGACCACCTGACCTGCCTCTTGAGAAATCTGTATGCAGATCAGGAAGCAACAGTTAGAACTGGACATGGAACAACAGACTGGTTCCAAATAGAAAAAGGAGTACATCAAGGCTGTATATTGTCACCCTTATTTAACTTATATGCAGAGTACATCATGAGAAATGCTGGACTGGAAGAAGCACAAGCTGGAATCAAGATTGCTGGGAGAAATATCAATAACCTCAGATATGCAGATGACACCACCCTTATGGCAGGAAGTGAAGAGGAACTAAAAAGCCTCTTGATGAAAGTGAAAGAGAAGAGTGAAACAGTTGGCTTAAAGCTCAACATTCAGAAAACGAAGATCATGGCATCTGGTCCCATCACTTCATGGGAAATAGATGGGCAAACAGTGGAAACAGTGTCAGACTTTATTTTTTGGGCTCCAAAATCACAGCAGATGGTGACTGCAGCCATGAAATTAAAAGACGCTTACTCCTTGGAAGAAAAGTTATGACCAACCTAGACAGCATATTCAAAAGCAGAGACATTACTTTGCTGACTAAGGTCCATCTAGTCAAGCTATGGTTTTTCCAGCGGTCATGTATGGATGTGAGAGTTGGACTGTGAAGAAGGCTGAGGGCCTAAGAATTGATGGTTTTGAACTGAGGTGTTGGAGAAGACTCTTGAGAGTCCCTTGGACTGCAAGGAGATCCAACCAGTCCATTCTGAAGGAGATCAACCCTGGGATTTCTTTGGAAGGAATGATGCTAAAGCTGAAACTCCAGTACTTTGGCCACCTCATGTGGAGTTGACTCATTGGAAAAGTGATGCTGGGAGGGATTGGGGGCAGGAGGAGAAGGAGACGACTGAGGATGAGATGGCTAGATGGCATCACTGACTCGATGGACATGAATCTGAGTGAACTCCGGGAGTTGGTGATGGACAGGGATGCCTGGCGTGCTGCGATTCATGGGGTTGCAAAGAGTCGGGCACGACGGAGCAACTGAACTGAACTGAACTGAACTGAACTGAACATAGCTTCATCTGCTTGCTAGAGTCTTTCTTACTTAGGTCCTTGTATTAGTTTGCTAGGGCTGCCATAGCAAAATACCACAGACTGGATGGCAAACAATAGAAATCTGTTTTCAAGCAATTCTGGAGGCTGGAAGCACAAGATCAAAGTACTGGCAGGGTTGGTTTCTTCTGAGGCCTGTCGCTTTGGCTTGCAGTTGACAGCCTTCTTGCTATGTCCTCATATGGCCTTTTCTCATACACATTCATCCACGGTATCTCTTCCTCTTCTCACAAGAACGTCAGTCATATTGGATTAGGCTCCCACCCTTGTGACCTCATTTAACCTTAGTTTCCTCTTTAAAGGCCTTATTACCAAATACAGTCATATTGGAGGTTAGGGCTTCAACATATAAATTTTGGAGGGAATCAATTCAGCCCACAACAGTCTTGTAAAGCATTTGGCTCTTACTCTGCAAGAATATATTAAATTAATATTATATTTCCAATGATAAACATGTGCCTTGCTAATATAAAATTGACAACCTGCTGTTCTATTGCCTTGCCTCTCTGCATAAACTGTCTGTTTCAGTTCCAAAACAAAGTACGATCCTTTGAAGATATTTTAAATATAAACTAAACCCAAGACACAATATAAATAATGTACTTAACTCCACTGAAGTGATGGAAGTATGAACAACCATGACCAAGTTTGTGTTTGTTCAGACAATGGTAATAGCATCAAGAGCTGCCCAGTCCACTACATTGCAAGGCAGTATCAACAGAAGGACATATTCCAGTTTCAAAAATGCTAAATGTGAACAAAAGTGCATATAGATGAAATATGGTAAAACAAAGTTAAACTAGGATATTCATAAAGTTCTTGCGCAGTTTGAATTTTTAATAAATTCACTCCTATATAATACGTAAACAGTTTATAAAATGCAACAGAGAAGGAATTTACTCAAGATTGCAATAAAACTGTTAATGATTCATTTGTTCTAATGTTTGTTAATCTGTTAATGTCTGTTAACATTTGTTAATGTTTTTAGGTAATAAACCCTATATAGAATAGTTGCAGTCAAATATATCTAAAACTGCATTAGATATGTTGAAACTCAACATTTCTGTAATTAAGTATAGTAAATTACAATGAAATTTTCTCTGTGTTTTATCTTGCAGATTACTTATATTATATATACAAGTGAATGTATTAAAATTCCAACCTGTGTAAGAGCTTTAGGGCCATTCTGCACAGTATCAAGTGATTGATGACACTGCGCTTTGAGGATGAACAGAAGTGACCTGAGAAAGTAGGTCTCAAGCTGACCCCGGTGAGTTGGGTGTTGGAGAGAAGGGGGTGAATATTCCAAGAAGGACAGCATGTGGAGGTGAGAACAACTGAGGAAGGTGGCAGACAGACTTGGAGCTGAGAGACAAGCATGAGAGGGTATGGCAGGATGCAAGGCTGGAGGTTAGGTAGAGGTCCCGTGGGTCCCACCTCATTGGGCCATGGCTAGACACGGCCAAGTATAAGGAAGTCATTCATTGCTTCATTGTTCACCATGGCCAAAGGTTAGAAACAATCTCCATGTTTCATCAAAGGGACTGGTTGAAAAACTGATGGTCTACCAAACCAAGAATTGCAAAAAGAAGTGGATTGAATTCTTTACGGATGGATATGCTGTGATCTCCAAGACTGACTGGGTGCTAGATGCAAGACAATGAGTATAGTTTATGTTTTAAAAAAAGAAAAAGTAACTGACACTTGCTTATAGGTGAGTAGAGACTATTTAGAGGAGGATACACAAGAAACTAGAAATGGTGGCTACCTAGATTGGACATGAGGTGGCTGAGGACAGGGATGGGAGGGAGAACTATTGGGTTGGCTAAAAATATCGTTCAGGTTTCTCCATATGATCTTACAGAAAAACTATGAACTTTTTGGCCAACTCAATATAATAGCCTGTTCTTTGAACTCTTTGAAGTCTTGACTCTTACCAATGTAATGTCTATTAATAAGGAGGAAGGGGGAATTCTCTGGCATTCCAGCAGTTAGGACTTCTTGCTTTCACTGCCAGGGCCCAAGGTTCAATCCCTGGTCAGGGAACTAAGATCCTGCAAACCACACAGCAAAAAAAAGAGGAGGAGAAGGAATATGATAAAGGAGAAATAAGATAATTTAAGTGTAAGGGCAGCTCATGTGGGTCTGTGACTCTGTTTCTGGAAAGGCTTGTGTGAAGACGAGTAATGGTGGAGATCCTTCATGTTCCTTCAGATTTCTTCAGGATTCTCTCTGGTACTTTCCTAGAGTCACTTCACATGGGGGTGTTCCTTGCGGAAGATTATAAACTTCCAGGAACCCAGATGTGTAGGTTCAGGATCTCCATAGAGCCTAACCCATGCTGGATCTAGCAAAGGGGGTCTTCATTCTAGCCACCAGATTTGCTGGTTCATCTCCCTCTTGTCACAATGACCCCTGGAGTCTCCCCAACCCAAATGCCTCACAAACAATCTGAAGAATTGCTCTTCTCCTAGTTATGCCAGACTGCACTAAGGGTCAGAGAAACAGGACTTTATTAGAATTGTTTTTTGTGGTTAAGGTTACTCTCCCAAGCACCAAGAGGAGGTGTCTAAAAACTGAGGATTCATAATCCATCAGTGACTTGTGAAATCAGTTTAGTGGGTCCAACTGGCTTTTAAAAAGAAGAAGAAGAATTAAAAATCAGAATGCATCACACACTAGTAAAGGTAAGTACCGCTTTGTGAAAATGTTCAATTTCAAATATGTACGTGCATAGAGGATATTGCGAAGAGCTATCTCATTGGAAAAGACTCTGATCCTGGGAAAGAAAGATTGAGGGCAGGAGGAGACGGGGACGACAGAGGATGGACAGAGGTTGGACAGAGCATCACTGACTCAGTGGACATGAGTTTGAGCAAGCCCCAGGAGATAGTGAAGGACAGGGAAGCCTGGTGTGCTGCAGCCTGTGGGGTCACAAACAGTTGGACATGCCTGAGCAACTCAACAGCAACAAGAGGGTCCTGAGGTAAAACACATTTACTACTGTGGGCTGCAGCCTGAAGTGTTTAAAAACCAGTGGTCTAGAGGAGAAAGTAAGTGCAAGGATTGCAGAGTCAGGCAAAGCGTGGTTCAGCACCACCTCTCTGACTTCCAGTCCCCTAGATGCCCGCCGCTCAGGCGCCTCTCCTGGGTGGAACGTGGAGAGCAGCAATGCATCATGGGACTGCTACAGGGTGCTTAGTGCAATGGTCAGCATTCAAAAATTACTATCATTGCAGAATATTACCATCACCACCAAGAAATAGCCTCTCCATCTTGTCAAGCCTCCTGGCCCACCAGTAGACCATAGACTTAGCCATCCTCAGAGCACTCGTGACCAGCGGCTCCCCTGCCCGGGGCCACTCAGGGAACGGATGGGTCCACAGCTCCCTGCTTCTTGACCATCTGAGGCACTGCATGATGGGAAAGGAATGTCTCAATTCAGCAGAGAACATTACTTTGCCCTAATAGGGACATTTGTTATTCTGGCCCCTTTCAGCCTCAGTGCCAGAGAAATAGATGGTCTCCAGGCATCATAATTCCTTCCTGGGAGATTTAAAGAGGAAGACAATGAAGAGAAAGATGGCAGTTGATTTGCGGTTTGAAAGAATATATGATATGCATGGCCCCATCCAAAATTAAGGATGATGAAACAATGTCTGAGAGTGAAAGTACTTTATCCTGGGGCCTCTGACAAAAAGACATTCCTTCTTCTGGTTCCCAGTTTCAGCCTTTGAACAATGGGCAGGGTTTGTTCTGAGTTCCTTCTTCTGGTGAAAATTTCAAAGTTTACCTCGTTCTTTCTTTCACACTTTCCAAACCAGCTGCCAACACTGTGTGCCCACCCAGGGCCGGAGGGAAGGAGAGGGGGTTGTAGCAACTGAGAGCTTGAGGATGCGGGGAAACCAGCAGATGCTTCCTGTTGAGTGAGGAGCTCACCCAAAGCCTGTGGACAAAGAAGGACCAAAATGCTTGCTCAGTTAAGCATTGAGTGTGGCTCAGCAAAGCTGAATGTGGATGCCCATAAGGGTCCACACCATGACCAGGTACCATATTATACTCACTGCCTTGTATCTAGCACTTAATATATCTTGAAGATCACTGCACATCCATAGACAAGAGTTCTACCTTCTTGTTTATACGTCTCTGCTGCTGCTGCTAAGTCGCTTCAGTCATGTCTGACTCTGTGCGACCCTGTAGACGGCAGCCTACCAGGTTCCTCCGTCCTTGGGATTCTCCAGGCAAGAATGCTGGAGTGGGGTGCCATTTCCTTCTCCAATGCATGAAAGTGAAAAGTGAAAGTGAAGTTGCTCAGTCGTGTCTGACTCTTCACAACGCCATGGACTGCAGCCTAACAGGCTCCTCCGTCCATGGGAGTTTCCAGGCAAGAGTACTGGAGTGGGGTGCCATTGCCTTCTCTAGAAACTCTTGTTTGCCTGGAGCATTGTTTATTTAACTAGTCCCATACTGATGAATGTTGCTTCCTCTGCGCTCATTTAATTATCTCCAGCCTCTGCAAGAATACTAGGGGAGGGAGCAAAGTATTTAAAAACAGAGAGAGAATCCCCATGTCTCATGAGTGGAGCAGACTCCGGATGGAGGGGAGCTAGCCTGTCAGTGGCATCTTCGTGAGACTCAGCCCAAGAAAGTCCGTAGTTCTTCCCAGGAAAAAAAAAGCATCAGGGGGCTGACAGAGGGAAGATGACTGTGTTCTCTGAATCTTGTCACCTTAATGGCCCGATGAGAGGAGGGTGACAGAGATAGATCAGGATAATATTGTAGATTACTTACTGGATTGCCATGATCATTAACAGCCTTAATTAGTCTGTAATATACTGCACCTCGGCAGCAAGTGCCACCGTTAGACACAGAAGTCAGGCCAGCAGTTGGGAAGACAGACAGCAAGTCAGACCCGCACAGAACGCCTTTCTGACCTTGGAAGGCAAGGCGCTGACTCGAGTACAGTGTGAGGCTGGGGTTTTTGATCAGGCCTGTGCTTCTGGACCCTCATCTTTTCCGTCCCTGTCCTCTCTTCCTCACCAACAACTGCCGACTCCTGCTCCTTCCATCTCCCTTGATGGCAACACCATCCACCATTTTACATCTTCCCGAGCATGCTGAAGCACATTCCTTCCTCACAGTAACTCTGTGGGGTATCTAGGAGCAGGAATTCTCCTTCTCATCTCATGGGAGGAGGAAGTTGAAGCATAGAGTTGTTGAATGAAATGAAACTAGGACCAGGATCCAGGCTGGGATGAAGCCCAAATGTTAACCCCAATTTCAAACCCATTTCCAGTTCCACAATCTTACACGCACAGTCACACACACATTTACACTGACACACATTCACAGTCATACACACTCACCTATATAAACACACTCTCCCACCCACACTCTCACACACTGTTACACACACACCATGACCGTCTTTCTGATCAAACTTTCCATTTCCAACAGTATTAAGTAATTTCTAATTATTGAGACGAGTGACTCAAAGATCCTTCCCCCTATTACCTCTCCCCGACTTTTCAGTGACATAAAATTTAGAACCTGGCTGTTTCTCATGGGGCCTCAGCCAGGGGAACTTTACTCTCAGGGACTTTACTAAGAGCTGTTTCTTAAATGGTCTTTGCCATCATACTCCTGACAGTTACACTGCTCAAAACCCCCAGTGATTCTTGCTGAGGCGCCTCCTCTAGCCAATCCTTTTCCTACCTTTTGGGGGGAATTAAAGCAGAAGCAAGTTTTTGGCTCTGCGGTTCATTGCTTCTCAATCCTGCTTAAGAAGAACAACTAACCTGGCTAACCACGGGCAAGACCCTGGTGCATGAAAATAGCCAGCTTAGGTGGTCTGCATCTCCCAATCCCATAACCTCAGCCTAGTTATGAGCAAACATCAGCCAGGATATTCTACAAACCACACGACCAGTAATCTTCCAAAGTCTCATGGTCATGAAAAACAAGGAAGGCCTGGAAAAGGGCACAGAGTGGAGCAGCCTAAGGAGACAGGACTACCCAGCACCGCGTGGGATCCTGGCCTGGCTCCCAGAACAGGAAATGATGACAGGGGAAAAATGGGAAATCTGAACTGAGTCTGTGATTCAGCTCATATCATTGCACCCATGCTCACTTCCCCTCCTGACAAGGCTACTACATGTATATAAGAGGATAATGTTAGGGGAAGCTGGGTGAAGGGTAGGTGTACTATCTAGGCAAGTTCTCTGTAAATCTAAAGTTATTCCAAAACAAACTATGTATTACATAAAAGGCAGCCCCTGCCTAGGTTACCACAAAGCAGCATGTTGTATGTTCACTCAGGCTCATACAACTGATGGCTACATATGACATGAGCATGCCTCACACGTGTGC
This sequence comes from Budorcas taxicolor, assembly GCF_023091745.1. Classification (NCBI taxonomy): domain Eukaryota; kingdom Metazoa; phylum Chordata; class Mammalia; order Artiodactyla; family Bovidae; genus Budorcas; species Budorcas taxicolor. The sequence continues at coordinate 98,217,023 of NC_068913.1, forward strand.
GTCTGAGCCTCGTCTAGCAGTTATTCCCTCATAGAGGGGTGAAGGGTGCTCACGTGCTGTAGTGATGTACTTGCTGGTACTATTTACTGGGTGCAGCCATGCCAAGGCCTGAATTTTCAATAAATTAGTGTGGAAGTACAACCTTCCAAACCAATGACATGTTGAAAAATAGTGTGTGTATACATACACACACACACATATACATATACACACACATGGACGACAGAAAAAGCTATATTCTAAGGGTCATGCAATATGAGTTCATCTAGCAAAACAAATCAGCATGTTGGTTTTGAACATGTTGATATTTGGCATATAACCCATTAGAGCTGTGGTTTTCATTACAGCTCTAAAGATAGGTTTTGGATGAAATTCAAACTGCTTTGGCAGAAAGAGACCTAGGGTACCACAGAACAGTTTGAGGATCACTTGGGTGATTATTTGATTTTATAGGTGTATGTCCTGACAGGCTTACCCAAGGTCACCCAGCAAGCCAGAAGAGGAACCCAGGCCTCCTGGCTTCCTGCCCCAGGTTCTCTATACTGCAGAGTGGTCAAGGGCAGGTCCAGTGAGAGCGCCCTGGGTTCACAGGCAGCCGTGGAGGATAGCCCTGACATTGTAAGAGGATAATCAAGACACAGGGAAACCACACCCCAAATTCTATAAAAAACTGAGCAATCCCTTCATAAATATTCTGGTCAATCTAAACAAACCCTCTGTAAGAGATACGTATGATATAACACACACAGCATTCAAATCCATATCCACCTAAGCTTGAATAGTTCTGTTCCTGCAGCCCCAGGTCTCTCCTGGCAGAGGAGTCAGCAAACCTCAGAGCTTCCTGCTATGAGCATCCACCCAGATGGAGAACCAGATGGCCATCCAGGGAATGGTGCTGGACATAGCACATGGGTGCTTAAAGACTCCTGGGCCTGGGGGGCCCTGGTTCTGGGGCCTCTGCTGCTCGTTAGCTTTGTACTCTCAGTTGAGTCTTTCGTGGTCCCCACACACAGGTCTCCTCATCTTATGAAGGACACCATCACTTTCCAGTTCTAAGCCAGAACACATCACTTCCCTATATGCCCTCCAGAGACTTTCCATTCAGTTAGGATAAAGTCCGAGATCTGCATGTGGCCTGCATGTCCCCAAAATGAAAGTGTTAGTCACTCAGTCATGTCCAACTCTTTGCCACCCCCACAGACTGTAGCCCACCAGGTTCCTCTGTCCATGGAATTCTCCAGGCAAGAATACTGGAGTGGGGAACTGTTCCCTTCTCCAGGGATCTTCGCCAGCCTGGGGACCGAACCTGGGTCTCCTGTATTGCAAACATATTCTTTTACCGTCTGAGGCAATAGGGATGCCCACACGTCCCCAAAGGATCTGGCTATCCCGAATCTTCTTAACCTCATTTTCTTACTGCTTCCTCATCTTTTCATCCTTCAGCCTCACAAGTCTTTTTCGAGTCCCCAGACAGCACTTCCAGGCTGTTCACTCTCTAGTCCAGAACTAGAGCATGAGCGCCCCCAGATATTCCCACGGCTACTCCTTCCTGCCAGTCACACTTCCTCAGAGAAACCTTCCCTTGGCACCACGCAGATGAGTGTTACCATATCTGAGATTATTTTCCTTATTTTCCTGTATTATCTGTCTCCTCCTATTAGAATGTCAGCCTCTTATCTGTCCTGCTCAGGGCTGCATCTCCAGTGCCTAGAACAGGGCCTGGAATACAGTAGGTGCCCAATAGTTACTGTATGGATGAGGGGATGACTCTTTCCCTCACCTGACATGTCTCTGACCTTGGATTTTTTCCGCACTAGAGATGTTCCTGAGTTGTATCTTAGAGTCTGTTTGTCAAGAAGCAGAGGCTTTGATTTTAAAAGGGATTTGCTGGGTGTATCTCAGGCAGGGTGTTTCTGCTTCACTTTCTCTCCCTAATGCGTGACAGCACAAACCACAGTCTACAACCCATTCTGAGAACATGCCACTTCTCTCTTGGGACCTTCATATCCAGTGCATTTAGTTTACAAGTCAAATGCTGATATTTTTCCTGCCTTTGGGTAAACTCTAATACGCATGTCAGACTGCTCTTCTGTCTTAGGACTTCTGGACTTAGAAGGATATTGAAAGGCCCACTCCAGTACTCTTGCCTGGAAAATCCCATGGATGGAGGAGCCTAGTAGGCTGTGGTCCATGGGGTCGCGAAGAATCGGGCACGACTGAGCGACTTCACTTTCGCTTTTCACTTTCATGCATTGGAGAAGGCAGTGGCAACCCACTCCAGGGTTCTTGCCTGGAGAATCCCAGGGACAGTGGGCTCCTGTCTATGGGGTCGCACAGAGTCGGACACGACTGAAGTGACTTAGTAGCAGCAGCAGCAAAGGAGATTCAGAATGTCCTACCTTGGACAGGGAACCTCAGGATCACAGACGAGAGGCTTTTGCTTAGTCTACTCAGCACAGCTCTCGCAAGCAAGCCTCACACACAGACTGTTGAGTTTCAAGTCTCTGGTCTTTATGACCTAGGGCGTTGGTGCCACCATCTTTCCGTATTTCAGTAAGAATGATAGAAATACACTGTTTAAGAAAAATAAAGTAGAGGGGTTTGTCTTATTAGATTTCAAGACTTCTCATGCATACCTATATCCTTGATACAGAAGTGGTATTTCAGGTCACTGGAAGAAGGATGACTGTACCACAAAAAATGCTATGTCAAGTGATGGTCCAAGAGGAAGGGGAGGAAGATGGAAAGGTATGAATTCCTACTCACATGTAAAATAAAAGTCATTCCACAGGGATCAGAGACAAATATGAAAGACAAGCATTAAAACATTTAGAAGATGATACAGGTGAGTATTTTTATAAACTCAAAATAAGGGAAGGATTTCTTCAGAAACCAGTATAAAAGACTGACAAATGTTGGCAGCTGTAAAGTCAAGACCTTATATTAAAATTTCTTAAAAACATTGTTATCAAAAAATATCATTAAGTAAGTAAGCACTAACAGGGAGAGGGCTTCCCTCATAGCTCAGTTGGTGAAGAATCCACCTGCAATGCAGGAGACCCTGGTTTGACTCCTAAGTCGGGAAGATCCTCTGGAGAAGGGATAGGCTACCCACTCCAGTATTCTTGGGCTTCCCTTGTGGCTCAGCTGGTAAAGAATCTGCCTGCAAGGCGGGAGACCTGGGTTCGATCCTGGGAGTTGGGAAGATCCCCTGGAGAAGGGAAAGGCTACCCACTCCAGTATTCTGGCCTGGAAAACTCCATGGACTGTATAGTCCATGGGGTCACAAAGAGTCGGATACGACTGAGCGACTTTCACTCACTTAACAGGGAGAACCTGGTGTCTCAGAGGGTAAAGAATCTGCCCACAATGCAGGAGACCCACGCTTACTCCCTGGGTCCAGAGGACCCACTGGAAGAGGAAGCAGTAACCCACTGCAGTATTCTTGCTTGGGAACTCCATGGATAGTGGAGCCTGGTAGGCTGCAGTCCATGGGGTAGCAAAGAGTTGGACACGACTGAGTGACTAACACACAACAGGGAGAAACATTTGAAAGATATTTAATCAGACAAGGTTGGGAGAGGACCATGAATAGAGGCTAAACACCCAAACTCTGCTCTGGAGAGAGGGGCTTGAAAGGGGGGCAAATTCAGGGAGACCCCATGACAAGAAGCCAGGCGAGAAAGGCCTGGGGTAACCTTTCCTCTAGTGCTGCCCTCGAGTCCTTTCTGTAACCATGGAAACATTCTGTATCTTTACTGTCCAATATGGTAGCCATGAGCCCCTGTGCCTCTTGAGAAGTGGAAATGTTATCTGTTATGAGCAAGAAACTCTTTTCTAATTTTCTTTGATTTTAATTAATTTAAATTTGAAGAGCCACATCTGGTTAGTGGCTATGTATCAATGCATTATACAACAAGGCTCTAAAACCTAAATTTAAAAAAATTTTTTTTAATTTAAAAAGATGAGGTAGTTTAGAGGGAGACCACCACCAGTAGGAGGTTCTGAGCAAGTTCAGGGACTCTGAATGGGCAGGCAGCCTATGAGAGTGGGACACTAAGGGGAAAATCCAGATCCACCTGCAAAAAAAAATTCTTTTCCATATACCAAGAGACAGGAGGTTGAAGACAGATGTAAAGAAAGCCATCATTGTGCTGTTTCTAATAGACAACACATTGGAAATAACAGCAGATCAGCTGAATAAAGATTGATGGACACATAGAATGGGATATTATACAAACATTAAAAATCACAATTTAAAATAATTTTCATAATGTAAGTGAAAAAGCAGAACATAAAAAATTATATACACTTCATGCTTGAAATTTCATGGAGGAAAATATATATGTATATATACACGTGTGTGTGTGTGTATATGCATTAAAAAAGGCTTAGAATGAAATACACTAAAATATTGAGAGGAGTCATTTTTTGGCTGGTGAAATTATGAGTATTTTTACTTCTAGTTTTCATATTCTTTGGACTTTTTCCAATTTATTTTTGTTTATTACTTAATACCAAAAAAAAACCCCTTTCTCAACGCATGCTCTAAAGAGTTTTAATAATGTGGAAAATGCATTTTATAGATAAGCAAAAAAAAAAAAGAATATGATATAGTACATGTATTTCTGCTATAATCATCTGCTCTACTGGAGTGGGTAGCCATTCCCTTCTCCAGAGGATCTTCCCAACCCAGGGACTGAACCCAGGTCTCCTGCACTGCAGGCTGATTCTTTACCATTTGAGCTACAGGGTAAATCATATTCTATGTATACAGACCAGATTGGAATGGTTACAGCACTCTGGTGAAAATATGCATTTTTCTACTATATTACACTTCTCTGTGGCCATCTTTTCTGCAATTATACATGTATTCGTTTCTAAAATAGGGAGGAAAATCTAATCTAAACCATCTGGATGAGATTCCAACCCTCAACTCTGAAACAAGCATCTTCAGGCCCTTCCTCCCAACTCTGGGTAGACTGCTGTGAAGTGCTCCCATGTCCTCTGGGGTCACAGCGGCAGGTTCCAGCCCAGCGACCTCAGTGGCCTCACGGCTCTCCCATGCCACTCACTCACCCCTGGAGGCTGACTCTTTCTCTTCTGTCCTCCACCCACCCCATGATCACAGAGGTTCGTTGAAGGCCATCAATAAGCATGAAGAATACTTTGCTTTCTTCTCTGCCCCCGACTCTTTCTCTGAGTGAGTCTGTCTGCCATGCTTAACAGGAAGCACACCAGAAATGGAGTGCTGCGGCTTTCCTGCTGGGACACTGGCTTCCCCCTCCTCCCCACCCCCTCTGCTGTACTTTCCAGAGATTTCAAGATTGGCTGCAACGCTCTTTATCAACTTGGCAGACACTGTTGCCTCTTCTGCTTGGCTCGCATGCATCCTGTGCTGGGCTCCCCCTTGTCTGCCGCATCTCCCCTGCTAAGATCCCAAAGCCAGCGGATCTCTCAGAGCCAGCCAAGGCTCAG